>NC_083636.1:35264830-35864830 GCF_963576545.1 Limanda limanda | reverse complement strand
TCAATATGGGCGCTGGTTT
Source organism: Limanda limanda (assembly GCF_963576545.1). Lineage (NCBI taxonomy): Eukaryota > Metazoa > Chordata > Actinopteri > Pleuronectiformes > Pleuronectidae > Limanda > Limanda limanda. Next base: position 35,864,811 of record NC_083636.1, on the reverse strand, counting down.
GAGCTCTTTTTTTCTCATTGGCACTCACGATGAGCTGGTTCTTTTGTAGCAGCTCATCCTCCAGCCTTCTCTGTCCAACCTTCAGCAGGTCGACCTCCTCCTTTAGAACCTGGTTCTCCTCCTCCACCTCCATCTGTCTGCCCCAGCTCGTCTCGGGCTGAGGTTGCTCCTGGTGCAGACTTGCCTCAAGTCTCTCACACTTGGCTTGACACGCAGTGAGCTCATACTGGCAGTCCACGTAGGCTCGGAAGCGATGACGTCGTTTCCTGGTCTCTTTTTTCAGCAGACCATCCTTTTCACTCAGCTGCTTCTGCAGAGACGAGGTTCCATCTTTGAGAGCCTTTATCTCATCCATGGCTCGGATGAGTTCGGCTTTCAGGCTCGTCACAGTGTCTTGTTGTTGCATATTTCCCAACGGACACATGAACTATGCACGGAAGAAACTCGAGTGCAAAGAGTTGAATCAAAGTTTCCTTTCGTCTGTTTTGTTGGTTGTTGACTTCTTATTGAATAGTAGATGAAGTAGTATTGAAGAGGATTCGTTCTTGCAAGAATATTCTGCTGTCGTCTCTGGAAAACGATTGACTTCGTATTGAATAATAGTTGTAGTAGTATTGAAGAGGATTTGTTCTCGCAAGAATATTCTGCTGTCGTCTCTGGAAAACGATTGACTTCTTATCGAATAATATTTGTAGTAGTATTGAAGAGGATTTGTTCTCGGAAGAATATTCTTCTGTCGTCTGGATCTGGATCTCTGGAAAACGATTGTCTGCAGGTGACAAAATGAAATAGTGTTTAAGATTTAGGTGAAATTGATGTATTGACAGACATTCAATACAAAATAATTAGGAGAGAGAGAGAGAGAGAGAGAGAGAGAGAGAGAGAGAGAGAGAGAGAGAGAGAGAGCTTTAAAAACTATTTAAAGCTCACTAACTGAATGCACCTGTTCTCTCCCCACTGGGAACAGACAAATCTAAACTCTGAGTGCAGCACTCAAACAACTATAATTCAGAAACCATGAGTCCTATCTGTGAAATAAAGACACATTGAGAACTCCAAGAATATGCCAGACACACAGATAGATTTGTGAGATCACTAGTAAAAAAAACGTTTTTTTGAAATAAATGACTGGGAAAGCATCCCTCATCAATCACCATGGCAACCAGATGCTTTGATTTGAATTTGAATGTGAATTCGATTGGCAGTAATGGCAGTTTTTTTTTTTTTTACTTTGTATTACATACCAAAGTTAAACACAAAGCTTAATCTTCCCAATGTTACAAAAATCACATCGTTTGGTAGAATAAGATGTGAAATGTGAAAATATCCTGGTGCTACAGGTGTTTTTTCCACAATGCCTCACTCTGCCTGGCCTAGGCGACCTAACCCTACTTAGCATCACGTTATCACGTATCACTCATTAATATAAGCAGCACAAAATACAAAACAAGCCAGCAACAACATTCCCACATTTGTCATAAAACCAACAGAACACAGCACATTATCAATATGTAACAGCAGCGGGCAACAGCAGCAACTTCATATTATACAGTGGTTTCATTTCAAACTTAAATTATGAGCATGAATTGTATTGGTTAGCATGCTGGGTACATACTGAGAGAGAGTGAGACATGACTTACCTCAGTCAAGGTCAGAGTGCAACAGCAACTGTCTTACACTTTAACAGTATTTAAAGAATTCAACAGCCAATCAGAGGGCTCCATTTCAAATAGACCAATCAGATTCATCCTGTTGTCACAACAACAATACTTTTTTTCTTACTAAGATATTTTGATGACTATATTTGATTTACATTTGAAATAATAATGTTATGACTGATAATAAAATATTATCTAATGTTATTTAATGCTATTTAATTATATTATTAAGACTCTTTAAAGCTCACTAACTGAATGCACCTGCTCTCTCCCCACTGGGAACAGACAAATCTAAACTCTGAGTGCAGCACTCAAACAACTATAATTCAGAAACCATAAGTCCTATCTGTGAAATAAAGACACAGTGAGAACTCCAAGAATATGCCGGACACAGATCTATTTGACAAAAGGAAAATAAATAAATTGACATATGGGATGCTTACTCCAGGCGACACCACACATGCACAGTCTAAATGTGGGGGTCTGGCTGTAAGTGTTGTGCACAGGTAGCGAGGCGTGGACCTGGGGTAGAGAGCCACGAGATGAGATGCTATGGCGGCATATCGCTTGGGGGAAGGCGAGCCGCAAAGTCGATCAGCAGTCCCCATCAGGAATAGAACTTATCGGAGGGGAACTTTATTTCTATTCCAATTTCAAGAGACATAAAGTGTCATGCAGCAGATCTTTAAATCATAGTGGCAGAGGGGAGTCCCACAAAAAGAAAGTTTTTCTACGTGCAATTACCGAGGCGAAGGCGATAACTTTTGTTTGCTGATTAGTCGATGCTTTACCTTCGACTGGAGGATGGACAGATTTGAAGTTTTTAATAAAACAAATCATTTTTTTTCTTTGAGAATAAACCCTTTCCCCTTCTGTTCCTGAAAAGTGGACTTTCTGCAGATAGCAGTCCTCTCTCTCACACTCACACACTGAGCCCTGTGGTCTGAAAAGGCAGTGCAGTGTACGGGCTGACTGCCAGTGCTAAGATTCTTTTCAAGAAGACTCAGCGCCGAGTCGAGAGGATCTGGCTTGTATGGCAGAGGGCTTAGCATGTAGCTTATAGGGACTGCACTGAGCTAAAAAGTCCTGGATGTGTGAGTGTGTGTGGGGTCTACGTTCTCTGTTGGTGTGTGTGTGGTGATGGGATTACCGTGTGTGGCAGGGTTATTGGAGCAGTGTTAGAAAGTGGGAATGTCAGCCATTGTCCCCAGTTCCTTCCCTAGAACAAACTTCACTGGGATTATTGGCTTTGTGCTTGTTTGTGGTGTTAATTTGACCAAGTCGTTCATAGGCCCTGTCTTTTGGGGTTGTAACCTCAATATACAAAATACACTTGTCACATTTCAGACTCTCAAATATATCATTCTACAAGTCTTTCATTTTATAAATAAAACCAATTGTAAAAAATGTAAGAAACATTGTTGGTCTTGTGTTGCTGTGTTGTTGTGAACAGTAGCACACTAAACCATTCACACTGATGTGTGTAACTCCAACACTGTGTTAATTGATCAGAGCCATGAATCCTGTATCTACGTTCAGAAAGACATACACAGGTAGATGTTATCTTACTTGTTATATTTATTTACAAAATTAAACATATTTACATCATTAAAATATTCATGTCGGTCTGTAGGTCTGAAACAATCGATTCAAAGACAATGACAACTTTTTACATCAACTATAAATCGTTTAAGCCCTTCTTCTCCAACAAAAACTTCAAACATCGCAGTTCTAACATTCAAAATAAGAGAAATTGATGCTTCACTCTGTCTTATATCATTCACTGTTTTTATGAATTTAAGAAAGTATTCAGCAGATTAGTCAATCAAGACAATATTCAGTGTTAGCAGGCCTGAATGTGCACATTTACATAACAATGCAGTCACTAATACATCTATAATAGCGTCTGAGTTTGAATAAATACTATGAACATAAATTAAACGGTTTAGTATCACAGTTACTTAAGTATAGTAAGACTAATGCATATGGACCACACATCTTTTACAGGTAAGCTCAGCCACACCTTCAACCATTATCTTCACATCCCTCTCTTCTTTGTACAATGCTTGTCTGCTGGTTCAGGAGTTTGTCTTTCTTCTAGACCTTCACTGTCCCCAGCTGCTGCTCCTCTCTCCTCCACATCCTCTCAACAAACTTCAGCTCGTTCTCTGTCTCACTGAGCTTTTTAAAGCTCGTCTCTGCCTCCACCTTTCTGCAGCTCAGTCTTTCAGATCGAGTCTGCTGCAGCTTCACCTCCTGCCTCCTCAGTTCGGCCTTCGGCAGGTTGACCAATTTCTTGGGAGCCTGGTTCTCCTTGTCCACCTCCTCCTCTACTCCAGCTCGTCTCTGCCTCCACCTCTCTGCAGTTCAGTCTCTCAGATCAAGTCTGCTGAAGCTTCACCTCAAACGTCTCTTTCTGACCTTCGGCAGGTTGAGCTGCTCCTTGAGAAACCGGTTCTCCTTGTCCACCTCCACCTCTCTGCTCCAGATCGTCTCTGCCTCCACCTTTCTGCAGCTCAGTCTTTCAGATCGAGTCTGCTGCAGCTTCACCTCCTTCCTCCTCTGGCCGACCTTCGGCAGGTTGTCCTGCTCCTTCAGAGCCTGGTTCTGATTGTCCACCTCCTCCTCTCTGAAGCTCAGTCTCTCAAGAGATGTCTGCTGCAGCTTCACCTCCTGCCTCCTCGGGCCGACCTTCGGCAGGTTGTCCTGCTCCTTCAGAGCCTGGTTGTCCACCTCCTCCTCTCTGAAGCTCAGTCTCTCAAGAGGTGTCTGCTGCAGCTTCAACTGGAGTGTCTCTGCCTGACTCTTCTTCAGCTCCATTTCTTTAGCCGTGAGTAAGGCCAGGCAGTCAATATGAGCGCTGGTTTGAGCTCTTTTTTTCTCATTGGCACTCACGATGAGCTGGTTCTTTTGTAGCAGCTCATCCTCCAGCCTTCTCTGTCCAACCTTCAGCAGGTCGACCTCCTCCTTTAGAACCTGGTTCTCCTCCTCCACCTCCATCTGTCTGCCCCAGCTCGTCTCGGGCTGAGGTTGCTCCTGGTGCAGACTTGCCTCGAGTCTCTCACACTTGGCTTGACACGCAGTGAGCTCATACAGGCAGTCCACGTAGGCTCGGAAGCGATGACGTCGTTTCCTGGTCTCTTTTTTCAGCAGACCATCCTTTTCACTCAGCTGCTTCTGCAGAGACGAGGTTCCATCTTTGAGCGCCTTTATCTCATCCATGGCTCGGATGAGTTCGGCTTTCAGGCTCGTCACAGTGTCTTGTTGTTGCATATTTCTCAACGGACACATGAACTATGCCAAAGAAACTCAAGTGCAAAGAGTTGAATCAAAGTTTCCTTTCGTCTGTTTTGTTGGTTGTTGACTTCTTATTGAATAGTAGATGAAGTAGTATTGAAGAGGATTCGTTCTTGCAAGAATATTCTGCTGTCGTCTCTGGAGAACGATTGACTTCTTATCGAATAATAGTTGTAGTAGTATTGAAGAGGATTCGTTCTTGCAAGAATATTCTGCTGTCGTCTCTGGAAAACGATTGACTTCTTATCGAATAATAGTTGTAGTAGTATTGAAGAGGATTTGTTCTCGCAAGAATATTCTGCTGTCGTCTCTGGAAAACGATTGACTTCTTATTGAATAATAGTTGTAGTAGTATTGAAGAGGACTTGTTCTCGGAAGAATATTCTGCTGTCGTCTGGATCTGGATCTCTGGAAAACGATTGTCTGCAGGTGACAAAATGAAATAGTGTTTAAGATTTAGGTGAAATTGATGTATTGACAGACATTCAATACAAAATAATTAAGAGAGAGAGAGAGAGAGAGAGAGAGAGAGAGAGAGAGAGAGAGAGAGAGAGAGAGAGAGAGAGAGAGAGAGAGAGAGAGAGCTTTAAAAACTATTTAAAGCTCACTAACTGAATGCACCTGTTCTCTCCCCACTGGGAACAGACAAATCTAAACTCTGAGTGCATCACTCAAACAACTATAATTCAGAAACCATGAGTCCTATCTGTGAAATAAAGACTCAGTGAGAACTCCAAGAATATGCCGGACACACAGATAGATTTGTGAGATCACTAGTAAAAAAAACGTTTTTTTGAAATAAATGACTGGGAAAGCATCCCTCATCAATCACCATGGCAACCAGATGCTTTGATTTGAATTTGAATGTGAATTCGATTGGCAGTAATGGCAGTTTTTTTTTTTTTTACTTTGTATTACATACCAAAGTTAAACACAAAGGTTAATCTTCCCAATGTTACAAAAATCACATCGTTTGGTAGAATAAGATGTGAAATGTGAAAATATCCTGGTGCTACAGGTGTTTTTTCCACAATGCCTCACTCTGCCTGGCCTAGGCGACCTAACCCTACTTAGCATCACGTTATCACGTATCACTCATTAATATAAGCAGCACAAAATACAAAACAAGCCAGCAACAACATTCCCACATTTGTCATAAAACCAACAGAACACAGCACATTATCAATATGTAACAGCAGCGGGCAACAGCAGCAACTTCATATTATACAGTGGTTTCATTTCAAACTTAAATTATGAGCCTGAATTGTATTGGTTAGCATGCTGGGTAAATACTGAGAGAGAGTGATACATGACTTACCTCAGTCAAGGTCAGAGTGCAACAGCAACTGTCTTACACTTTAACAGTATTTAAAGAAATCAACAGCCAATCAGAGGGCTCCATTCCAAATAGACCAATCAGATTCATCCTGTTGTCACAACAACAATACTTTTTTCTTACTAAGATATTTTGATGACTATTTGATTTACATTTGAAATAATAATGTTATGACTGATAACAAAATATTATCTAATGTTATTTAATGCTATTTAATTATATTATTAAGACTCTTTAAAGCTCACTAACTGAATGCACCTGTTCTCTCCCCACTGGGAACAGACAAATCTAAACTCTGAGTGCATCACTCAAACAACTATAATTCAGAAACCATGAGTCCTATCTTTGAAATAAAGACACAGTGAGAACTCCAAGAATATGCCGGACACACAGATAGATTTGTGAGATCACTAGTAAAAAAAATATTTTTTGAAATAAATGACTGGGAAAGCATCCCTCATCAATCACCATGGCAACCAGATGCTTTGATTTGAATTTGAATGTGAATTCGATTGGCAGTAATGGCAGTTTTTTTTTTTTTTACTTTGTATTACATACCAAAGTTAAACACAAAGCTTAATCTTCCCAATGTTACAAAAATCACATCGTTTGGTAGAATAAGATGTGAAATGTGAAAATATCCTGGTGCTACATGTGTTTTTTCCACAATGCCTCACTCTGCCTGGCCTAGGCGACCTAACCCTACTTAGCATCACGTTATCACGTATCACTCATTAATATAAGCAGCACAAAATACAAAACAAGCCAGCAACAACATTCCCACATTTGTCATAAAACCAACAGAACACAGCACATTATCAATATGTAACAGCAGCGGGCAACAGCAGCAACTTCATATTATACAGTGGTTTCATTTCAAACTTAAATTATGAGCCTGAATTGTATTGGTTAGCATGCTGGGTAAATACTGAGAGAGAGTGATACATGACTTACCTCAGTCAAGGTCAGAGTGCAACAGCAACTGTCTTACACTTTAACAGTATTTAAAGAAATCAACAGCCAATCAGAGGGCTCCATTCCAAATAGACCAATCAGATTCATCCTGTTGTCACAACAACAATACTTTTTTCTTACTAAGATATTTTGATGACTATTTGATTTACATTTGAAATAATAATGTTATGACTGATAACAAAATATTATCTAATGTTATTTAATGCTATTTAATTATATTATTAAGACTCTTTAAAGCTCACTAACTGAATGCACCTGTTCTCTCCCCACTGGGAACAGACAAATCTAAACTCTGAGTGCAGCACTCAAACAACTATAATTCAGAAACCATGAGTCCTATCTTTGAAATAAAGACACAGTGAGAACTCCAAGAATATGCCGGACACACAGATAGATTTGTGAGATCACTAGTAAAAAAAATATTTTTTGAAATAAATGACTGGGAAAGCATCCCTCATCAATCACCATGGCAACCAGATGCTTTGATTTGAATTTGAATGTGAATTCGATTGGCAGTAATGGCAGTTTTTTTTTTTTTTACTTTGTATTACATACCAAAGTTAAACACAAAGCTTAATCTTCCCAATGTTACAAAAATCACATCGTTTGGTAGAATAAGATGTGAAATGTGAAAATATCCTGGTGCTACAGGTGTTTTTTCCACAATGCCTCACTCTGCCTGGCCTAGGGGACCTAACCCTACTTAGCATCACGTTATCACGTATCACTCATTAATATAAGCAGCACAAAATACAAAACAAGCCAGCAACAACATTCCCACATTTGTCATAAAACCAACAGAACACAGCACATTATCAATATGTAACAGCAGCGGGCAACAGCAGCAACTTCATATTATACAGTGGTTTCATTTCAAACTTAAATTATGAGCCTGAATTGTATTGGTTAGCATGCTGGGTAAATACTGAGAGAGAGTGAGACATGACTTACCTCAGTCAAGGTCAGAGTGCAACAGCAACTGTCTTACACTTTAACAGTATTTAAAGAAATCAACAGCCAATCAGAGGGCTCCATTTCAAATAGACCAATCAGATTCATCCTGTTGTCACAACAACAATACTTTTTTTCTTACTAGGATATTTTGATGACTATTTGATTTACATTTGAAATAATAATGTTATGACTGATAATAAAATATTATCTAATGTTATTTAATGCTATTTAATTATATTATTAAGACTCTTTAAAGCTCACTAACTGAATGCACCTGCTCTCTACCCACTGGGAACAGACAAATCTAAACTCTGAGTGCAGCACTCAAACAACTATAATTCAGAAACCATAAGTCCTATCTGTGAAATAAAGACACAGTGAGAACTCCAAGAATATGCCGGACACAGATCTATTTGACAAAAGGAAAATAAATAAATTGACATATGGGATGCTTACTCCAGGCGACACCACACATGCACAGTCTAAATGTGGGGGTCTGGCTGTAAGTGTTGTGCACAGGTAGCGAGGCGTGGACCTGGGGTAGAGAGCCACGAGATGAGATACTATGGCGGCATATCGCTTGGGGGAAGGCGAGCCGCAAAGTCGATCAGCAGTCCCCATCAGGAATAGAACTTATCGGAGGGGAACTTTATTTCTATTCCAATTTCAAGAGACATAAAGTGTCATGCAGCAGATCTTTAAATCATAGTGGCAGAGGGGAGTCCCACAAAAAGAAAGTTTTTCTACGTGCAATTACCGAGGCGAAGGCGATAACTTTTGTTTGCTGATTAGTCGATGCTTTACCTTCGACTGGAGGATGGACAGATTTGAAGTTTTTAATAAAACAAATCATTTTTTTTCTTTGAGAATAAACCCTTTCCCCTTCTGTTCCTGAAAAGTGGACTTTCTGCAGATAGCAGTCCTCTCTCTCACACTCACACACTGAGCCCTGTGGTCTGAAAAGGCAGTGCAGTGTACGGGCTGACTGCCAGTGCTAAGATTCTTTTCAAGAAGACTCAGCGCCGAGTCGAGAGGATCTGGCTTGTATGGCAGAGGGCTTAGCATGTAGCTTATAGGGACTGCACTGAGCTAAAAAGTCCTGGATGTGTGAGTGTGTGTGGGGTCTACGTTCTCTGTTGGTGTGTGTGTGGTGATGGGATTACCGTGTGTGGCAGGGTTATTGGAGCAGTGTTAGAAAGTGGGAATGTCAGCCATTGTCCCCAGTTCCTTCCCTAGAACAAACTTCACTGGGATTATTGGCTTTGTGCTTGTTTGTGGTGTTAATTTGACCAAGTCGTTCATAGGCCCTGTCTTTTGGGGTTGTAACCTCAATATACAAAATACACTTGTCACATTTCAGACTCTCAAATATATCATTCTACAAGTCTTTCATTTTATAAATAAAACCAATTGTAAAAAATGTAAGAAACATTGTTGGTCTTGTGTTGCTGTGTTGTTGTGAACAGTAGCACACTAAACCATTCACACTGATGTGTGTAACTCCAACACTGTGTTAATTGATCAGAGCCATGAATCCTGTATCTACGTTCAGAAAGACATACACAGGTAGATGTTATCTTACTTGTTATATTTATTTACAAAATTAAACATATTTACATCATTAAAATATTCATGTCGGTCTGTAGGTCTGAAACAATCGATTCAAAGACAATGACAACTTTTTACATCAACTATAAATCGTTTAAGCCCTTCTTCTCCAACAAAAACTTCAAACATCGCAGTTCTAACATTCAAAATAAGAGAAATTGATGCTTCACTCTGTCTTATATCATTCACTGTTTTTATGAATTTAAGAAAGTATTCAGCAGATTAGTCAATCAAGACAATATTCAGTGTTAGCAGGCCTGAATGTGCACATTTACATAACAATGCAGTCACTAATACATCTATAATAGCGTCTGAGTTTGAATAAATACTATGAACATAAATTAAACGGTTTAGTATCACAGTTACTTAAGTATAGTAAGACTAATGCATATGGACCACACATCTTTTACAGGTAAGCTCAGCCACACCTTCAACCATTATCTTCACATCCCTCTCTTCTTTGTACAATGCTTGTCTGCTGGTTCAGGAGTTTGTCTTTCTTCTAGACCTTCACTGTCCCCAGCTGCTGCTCCTCTCTCCTCCACATCCTCTCAACAAACTTCAGCTCGTTCTCTGTCTCACTGAGCTTTTTAAAGCTCGTCTCTGCCTCCACCTTTCTGCAGCTCAGTCTTTCAGATCGAGTCTGCTGCAGCTTCACCTCCTGCCTCCTCAGTTCGGCCTTCGGCAGGTTGACCAATTTCTTGGGAGCCTGGTTCTCCTTGTCCACCTCCTCCTCTACTCCAGCTCGTCTCTGGCTCCACCTCTCTGCAGTTCAGTCTCTCAGATCAAGTCTGCTGCAGCTTCACCTCCTTCCTCCTCTGGCCGACCTTCGGCAGGTTGTCCTGCTCCTTCAGAGCCTGGTTCTGATTGTCCACCTCCTCCTCTCTGAAGCTCAGTCTCTCAAGAGGTGTCTGCTGCAGCTTCACCTCCTGCCTCCTCGGGCCGACCTTCGGCAGGTTGTCCTGCTCCTTCAGAGCCTGGTTGTCCACCTCCTCCTCTCTGAAGCTCAGTCTCTCAAGAGGTGTCTGCTGCAGCTTCAACTGGAGTGTCTCTGCCTGACTCTTCTTCAGCTCCATTTCTTTAGCCGTGAGTAAGGCCAGGCAGTCAATATGGGCGCTGGTTTGAGCTCTTTTTTTCTCATTGGCACTCACGATGAGCTGGTTCTTTTGTAGCAGCTCATCCTCCAGCCTTCTCTGTCCAACCTTCAGCAGGTCGACCTCCTCCTTTAGAACCTGGTTCTCCTCCTCCACCTCCATCTGTCTGCCCCAGCTCGTCTCGGGCTGAGGTTGCTCCTGGTGCAGACTTGCCTCAAGTCTCTCACACTTGGCTTGACACGCAGTGAGCTCATACAGGCAGTCCACGTAGGCTCGGAAGCGATGACGTCGTTTCCTGGTCTCTTTTTTCAGCAGACCATCCTTTTCACTCAGCTGCTTCTGCAGAGACGAGGTTCCATCTTTGAGCGCCTTTATCTCATCCATGGCTCGGATGAGTTCGGCTTTCAGGCTCGTCACAGTGTCTTGTTGTTGCATATTTCCCAACGGACACATGAACTATGCACGGAAGAAACTCGAGTGCAAAGAGTTGAATCAAAGTTTCCTTTCGTCTGTTTTGTTGGTTGTTGACTTCTTATTGAATAGTAGATGAAGTAGTATTGAAGAGGATTCGTTCTTGCAAGAATATTCTGCTGTCGTCTCTGGAAAACGATTGACTTCGTATTGAATAATAGTTGTAGTAGTATTGAAGAGGATTTGTTCTCGCAAGAATATTCTGCTGTCGTCTCTGGAAAACGATTGACTTCTTATCGAATAATAGTTGTAGTAGTATTGAAGAGGATTTGTTCTCGGAAGAATATTCTTCTGTCGTCTGGATCTGGATCTCTGGAAAACGATTGTCTGCAGGTGACAAAATGAAATAGTGTTTAAGATTTAGGTGAAATTGATGTATTGACAGACATTCAATACAAAATAATTAGGAGAGAGAGAGAGAGAGAGAGAGAGAGAGAGAGAGAGAGAGAGAGAGAGAGAGAGAGAGAGAGAGAGAGAGAGAGCTTTAAAAACTATTTAAAGCTCACTAACTGAATGCACCTGTTCTCTCCCCACTGGGAACAGACAAATCTAAACTCTGAGTGCATCACTCAAACAACTATAATTCAGAAACCATGAGTCCTATCTGTGAAATAAAGACACAATGAGAACTCCAAGAATATGCCAGACACACAGATAGATTTGTGAGATCACTAGTAAAAAAACGTTTTTTATAAATAAATGACTGGGAAAGCATCCCTCATCAATCACCATGGCAACCAGATGCTTTGATTTGAATTTGAATGTGAATTCGATTGGCAGTAATGGCAGTTTTTTTTTTTTTTACTTTGTATTACATACCAAAGTTAAACACAAAGGTTAATCTTCCCAATGTTACAAAAATCACATCGTTTGGTAGAATAAGATGTGAAATGTGAAAATATCCTGGTGCTACAGGTGTTTTTTCCACAATGCCTCACTCTGCCTGGCCTAGGCGACCTAACCCTACTTAGCATCACGTTATCACGTATCACTCATTAATATAAGCAGCACAAAATACAAAACAAGCCAGCAACAACATTCCCACATTTGTCATAAAACCAGCAGAACACAGCACATTATCAATATGTAACAGCAGCGGGCAACAGCAGCAACTTCATATTATACAGTGGTTTCATTTCAAACTTAAATTATGAGCATGAATTGTATTGGTTAGCATGCTGGGTACATACTGAGAGAGAGTGAGACATGACTTACCTCAGTCAAGGTCAGAGTGCAACAGCAACTGTCTTACACTTTAACAGTATTTAAAGAAATCAACAGCCAATCAGAGGGCTCCATTTCAAATAGACCAATCAGATTCATCCTGTTGTCACAACAACAATACTTTTTTTCTTACTAAGATATTTTGATGACTATATTTGATTTACATTTGAAATAATAATGTTATGACTGATAATAAAATATTATCTAATGTTATTTAATGCTATTTAATTATATTATTAAGACTCTTTAAAGCTCACTAACTGAATGCACCTGCTCTCTCCCCACTGGGAACAGACAAATCTAAACTCTGAGTGCAGCACTCAAACAACTATAATTCAGAAACCATAAGTCCTATCTGTGAAATAAAGACACAGTGAGAACTCCAAGAATATGCCGGACACAGATCTATTTGACAAAAGGAAAATAAATAAATTGACATATGGGATGCTTACTCCAGGCGACACCACACATGCACAGTCTAAATGTGGGGGTCTGGCTGTAAGTGTTGTGCACAGGTAGCGAGGCGTGGACCTGGGGTAGAGAGCCACGAGATGAGATGCTATGGCGGCATATCGCTTGGGGGAAGGCGAGCCGCAAAGTCGATCAGCAGTCCCCATCAGGAATAGAACTTATCGGAGGGGAACTTTATTTCTATTCCAATTTCAAGAGACATAAAGTGTCATGCAGCAGATCTTTAAATCATAGTGGCAGAGGGGAGTCCCACAAAAAGAAAGTTTTTCTACGTGCAATTACCGAGGCGAAGGCGATAACTTTTGTTTGCTGATTAGTCGATGCTTTACCTTCGACTGGAGGATGGACAGATTTGAAGTTTTTAATAAAACAAATCATTTTTTTTCTTTGAGAATAAACCCTTTCCCCTTCTGTTCCTGAAAAGTGGACTTTCTGCAGATAGCAGTCCTCTCTCTCACACTCACACACTGAGCCCTGTGGTCTGAAAAGGCAGTGCAGTGTACGGGCTGACTGCCAGTGCTAAGATTCTTTTCAAGAAGACTCAGCGCCGAGTCGAGAGGATCTGGCTTGTATGGCAGAGGGCTTAGCATGTAGCTTATAGGGACTGCACTGAGCTAAAAAGTCCTGGATGTGTGAGTGTGTGTGGGGTCTACGTTCTCTGTTGGTGTGTGTGTGGTGATGGGATTACCGTGTGTGGCAGGGTTATTGGAGCAGTGTTAGAAAGTGGGAATGTCAGCCATTGTCCCCAGTTCCTTCCCTAGAACAAACTTCACTGGGATTATTGGCTTTGTGCTTGTTTGTGGTGTTAATTTGACCAAGTCGTTCATAGGCCCTGTCTTTTGGGGTTGTAACCTCAATATACAAAATACACTTGTCACATTTCAGACTCTCAAATATATCATTCTACAAGTCTTTCATTTTATAAATAAAACCAATTGTAAAAAATGTAAGAAACATTGTTGGTCTTGTGTTGCTGTGTTGTTGTGAACAGTAGCACACTAAACCATTCACACTGATGTGTGTAACTCCAACACTGTGTTAATTGATCAGAGCCATGAATCCTGTATCTACGTTCAGAAAGACATACACAGGTAGATGTTATCTTACTTGTTATATTTATTTACAAAATTAAACATATTTACATCATTAAAATATTCATGTCGGTCTGTAGGTCTGAAACAATCGATTCAAAGACAATGACAACTTTTTACATCAACTATAAATCGTTTAAGCCCTTCTTCTCCAACAAACACTTCAAACATCGCAGTTCTAACATTCAAAATAAGAGAAATTGATGCTTCACTCTGTCTTATATCATTCACTGTTTTTATGAATTTAAGAAAGTATTCAGCAGATTAGTCAATCAAGACAATATTCAGTGTTAGCAGGCCTGAATGTGCACATTTACATAACAATGCAGTCACTAATACATCTATAATAGCGTCTGAGTTTGAATAAATACTATGAACATAAATTAAACGGTTTAGTATCACAGTTACTTAAGTATAGTAAGACTAATGCATATGGACCACACATCTTTTACAGGTAAGCTCAGCCACACCTTCAACCATTATCTTCACATCCCTCTCTTCTTTGTACAATGCTTGTCTGCTGGTTCAGGAGTTTGTCTTTCTTCTAGACCTTCACTGTCCCCAGCTGCTGCTCCTCTCTCCTCCACATCCTCTCAACAAACTTCAGCTCGTTCTCTGTCTCACTGAGCTTTTTAAAGCTCGTCTCTGCCTCCACCTTTCTGCAGCTCAGTCTTTCAGATCGAGTCTGCTGCAGCTTCACCTCCTTCCTCCTCTGGCCGACCTTCGGCAGGTTGTCCTGCTCCTTCAGAGCCTGGTTCTGATTGTCCACCTCCTCCTCTCTGAAGCTCAGTCTCTCAAGAGATGTCTGCTGCAGCTTCACCTCCTGCCTCCTCGGGCCGACCTTCGGCAGGTTGTCCTGCTCCTTCAGAGCCTGGTTGTCCACCTCCTCCTCTCTGAAGCTCAGTCTCTCAAGAGGTGTCTGCTGCAGCTTCAACTGGAGTGTCTCTGCCTGACTCTTCTTCAGCTCCAGTTCTTTAGCCGTGAGTAAGGCCAGGCAGTCAATATGGGCGCTGGTTTGAGCTCTTTTTTTCTCATTGGCACTCACGATGAGCTGGTTCTTTTGTAGCAGCTCATCCTCCAGCCTTCTCTGTCCAACCTTCAGCAGGTCGACCTCCTCCTTTAGAACCTGGTTCTCCTCCTCCACCTCCATCTGTCTGCCCCAGCTCGTCTCGGGCTGAGGTTGCTCCTGGTGCAGACTTGCCTCGAGTCTCTCACACTTGGCTTGACACGCAGTGAGCTCATACAGGCAGTCCACGTAGGCTCGGAAGCGATGACGTCGTTTCCTGGTCTCTTTTTTCAGCAGACCATCCTTTTCACTCAGCTGCTTTTGCAGAGACGAGGTTCCATCTTTGAGAGCCTTTATCTCATCCATGGCTCGGATGAGTTCGGCTTTAAGGCTCGTCACAGTGTCTTGTTGTTGCATATTTCCCAACGGACACATGAACTATGCACGGAAGAAACTCGAGTGCAAAGAGTTGAATCAAAGTTTCCTTTCGTCTGTTTTGTTGGTTGTTGACTTCTTATTGAATAGTAGATGAAGTAGTATTGAAGAGGATTCGTTCTTGCAAGAATATTCTGCTGTCGTCTCTGGAAAACGATTGACTTCTTATTGAATAATAGTTGTAGTAGTATTGAAGAGGATTTGTTCTCGGAAGAATATTCTTCTGTCGTCTGGATCTGGATCTCTGGAAAACGATTGTCTGCAGGTGACAAAATGAAATAGTGTTTAAGATTTAGGTGAAATTGATGTATTGACAGACATTCAATACAAAATAATTAGGAGAGAGAGAGAGAGAGAGAGAGAGAGAGAGAGAGAGAGAGAGAGAGAGAGAGAGAGAGAGAGAGAGAGAGCTTTAAAAACTATTTAAAGCTCACTAACTGAATGCACCTGTTCTCTCCCCACTGGGAACAGACAAATCTAAACTCTGAGTGCAGCACTCAAACAACTATAATTCAGAAACCATGAGTCCTATCTGTGAAATAAAGACACATTGAGAACTCCAAGAATATGCCAGACACACAGATAGATTTGTGAGATCACTAGTAAAAAAAACGTTTTTTTGAAATAAATGACTGGGAAAGCATCCCTCATCAATCACCATGGCAACCAGATGCTTTGATTTGAATTTGAATGTGAATTCGATTGGCAGTAATGGCAGTTTTTTTTTTTTTTACTTTGTATTACATACCAAAGTTAAACACAAAGGTTAATCTTCCCAATGTTACAAAAATCACATCGTTTGGTAGAATAAGATGTGAAATGTGAAAATATCCTGGTGCTACAGGTGTTTTTTCCACAATGCCTCACTCTGCCTGGCCTAGGCGACCTAACCCTACTTAGCATCACGTTATCACGTATCACTCATTAATATAAGCAGCACAAAATACAAAACAAGCCAGCAACAACATTCCCACATTTGTCATAAAACCAACAGAACACAGCACATTATCAATATGTAACAGCAGCGGGCAACAGCAGCAACTTCATATTATACAGTGGTTTCATTTCAAACTTAAATTATGAGCATGAATTGTATTGGTTAGCATGCTGGGTAAATACTGAGAGAGAGTGAGACATGACTTACCTCAGTCAAGGTCAGAGTGCAACAGCAACTGTCTTACACTTTAACAGTATTTAAAGAAATCAACAGCCAATCAGAGGGCTCCATTTCAAATAGACCAATCAGATTCATCCTGTTGTCACAACAACAATACTTTTTTTCTTACTAAGATATTTTGATGACTATATTTGATTTACATTTGAAATAATAATGTTATGACTGATAATAAAATATTATCTAATGTTATTTAATGCTATTTAATTATATTATTAAGACTCTTTAAAGCTCACTAACTGAATGCACCTGCTCTCTCCCCACTGGGAACAGACAAATCTAAACTCTGAGTGCAGCACTCAAACAACTATAATTCAGAAACCATAAGTCCTATCTGTGAAATAAAGACACAGTGAGAACTCCAAGAATATGCCGGACACACAGATCTATTTGACAAAAGGAAAATAAATAAATTGACATATGGGATGCTTACTCCAGGCGACACCACACATGCACAGTCTAAATGTGGGGGTCTGGCTGTAAGTGTTGTGCACAGGTAGCGAGGCGTGGACCTGGGGTAGAGAGCCACGAGATGAGATGCTATGGCGGCATATCGCTTGGGGGAAGGCGAGCCGCAAAGTCGATCAGAAGTCCCCATCAGGAATAGAACTTATCGGAGGGGAACTTTATTTCTATTCCAATTTCAAGAGACATAAAGTGTCATGCAGCAGATCTTTAAATCATAGTGGCAGAGGGGAGTCCCACAAAAAGAAAGTTTTTCTACGTGCAATTACCGAGGCGAAGGCGATAACTTTTGTTTGCTGATTAGTCGATGCTTTACCTTCGACTGGAGGATGGACAGATTTGAAGTTTTTAATAAAACAAATCATTTTTTTTCTTTGAGAATAAACCCTTTCCCCTTCTGTTCCTGAAAAGTGGACTTTCTGCAGATAGCAGTCCTCTCTCTCACACTCACACACTGAGCCCTGTGGTCTGAAAAGGCAGTGCAGTGTACGGGCTGACTGCCAGTGCTAAGATTCTTTTCAAGAAGACTCAGCGCCGAGTCGAGAGGATCTGGCTTGTATGGCAGAGGGCTTAGCATGTAGCTTATAGGGACTGCACTGAGCTAAAAAGTCCTGGATGTGTGAGTGTGTGTGGGGTCTACGTTCTCTGTTGGTGTGTGTGTGGTGATGGGATTACCGTGTGTGGCAGGGTTATTGGAGCAGTGTTAGAAAGTGGGAATGTCAGCCATTGTCCCCAGTTCCTTCCCTAGAACAAACTTCACTGGGATTATTGGCTTTGTGCTTGTTTGTGGTGTTAATTTGACCAAGTCGTTCATAGGCCCTGTCTTTTGGGGTTGTAACCTCAATATACAAAATACACTTGTCACATTTCAGACTCTCAAATATATCATTCTACAAGTCTTTCATTTTATAAATAAAACCAATTGTAAAAAATGTAAGAAACATTGTTGGTCTTGTGTTGCTGTGTTGTTGTGAACAGTAGCACACTAAACCATTCACACTGATGTGTGTAACTCCAACACTGTGTTAATTGATCAGAGCCATGAATCCTGTATCTACGTTCAGAAAGACATACACAGGTAGATGTTATCTTACTTGTTATATTTATTTACAACATTAAACATATTTACATCATTAAAATATTCATGTCGGTCTGTAGGTCTGAAACAATCGATTCAAAGACAATGACAACTTTTTACATCAACTATAAATCGTTTAACCCTTGTGCTGTCCCTGCTTCCCCATGCTGTTGGCTGTGAGCGTTTTGGGTAGCGATTTAACTAACGCTTGCTGTGATACCCTGCTTCAAACACACAGACGCACGCGCACCCGCGCACACGCACAGCCCACCACACATCAGCACGCGCACGAAGGGCAATAGAAAAGCGAACAGCCCTCGCATATGTATTTGTTACGTAGGGCCCGTCTCTTGTCGTTCGGGGGGTCTCCCTGACCCCGAGACTCGCGACGTCGGACCCGCCCGGCGGGCCGCGTTGTGTACTCGAGCCCATTCTTGCTCAGTGATGCGAAGGAGAAGAAGAAGAAGGAGAAGAAGAAGAAGGAGAAGGAGGAGAAGAAGAAGAAGAAGACTCTTGCGCAGTAATGATCACAAAAAAGAAATTAATTTTTCTAATTTTTTTTTTGTAGCTGCAGACGACACATGCTAAGACGTAGGACTTGTCTGTTGTCGGTCGGGTGCCCCGTGACCCTGAGACTCGCGACGCTGGGCCGAGCCGTCTCCCTCCGTTGTGTACTCGAACTTGTTCCTGCTCAGTGATGCGAAGAAGAAGAAGAAGAAGAAGAAGAAGAAGAAGAAGAAGAAGAAGAAGAAGAAGAAGAAGAAGAAGTTGTTGCTGTCGTTGATGCGGCTGCAGGGCTAGGGCCGGCGGGTCGCGGTCAACGTCTGTCAGTGCGGCGGCGGCGGCGGTGGCGGCGGCGGCCGCCTTCACGGCCTTCACGACCGCGGCCTCGGTGCGGGGGACGCGCTCCCTCCGCGCGATGTACGGAGCCACGAGAGCCTTTCCCAGCTGCTCGAGGAACACCCTGCGCTTGTTCCGCTTGCCCGGCATCCAGTCGGGGTTGACCTCTCGCCATATCACGAAGGCGTTGTAGGCAGAGACGTCGAGGATGTTGTGGAAGACGACCAGGGGCCAGCGCGTGGTCTTCCTCCTGCAGCTGTACGTTCCGATCACCTTGTCCAGGTTGTCCACGCCTCCTTTGTTGCGGTTGTAGTCCAGGACCATGACCAGTTTGCCGTCCGCGCGGTCGCTGACGTCGGCCTCCGAGTGCCGAGTGCTCAGGAGCACCACGTTCCTGCTTTTCTTCTTCGGGACGTAAGACACCAGAGTGGCGGCGGGCGTGAAGGCGAACACGGAGGAGAACACCGCTCGTCCCTTGATCGCGAGCAGCCGGGGCGGGAGCTCGGGCTTGTTCTTACGAACCGTGCCGACCACGGTGACGTTCCTGTCCAGGAGCTGCCGCGCGAGTTCGTAGGAGGTGAAGTAATTGTCGCACGTGACGTTGCGACCGCTCAGTCCCTCCGTGACGTCGAGCACGACCCGCAGCCCCAGGTTCCTCTCCGGGAGCCCGCCGCTCGGCTTTCCGGTGTAGATTTGCATCTTCCATGCGTAGCTGGAGACGGCGTCGCACGCCACCCACGACTTGATTCCGTATTTCGCCGGCTTGCTGGGCATGTACTGTCGGAAAGGGCACCGGCCTGGCGTGTGCGACGGAGGGAGAGGAGAAAAAGACAAGACGTGAATGTCTAACGTGAATTTGAAACAACAAAGAAAATAATAACTGCAAAAAAAATAATAATTACCTCTGAACGCAACCAGTTGCTCGTCCACGGTCACTTCGGGCCCCGGGTTGTAGAGGAGCGGCAGCCGCGGCGCCCAAGCGTCCCAGACCTCTCGAACCGCCGCCAATTTGTCAGACGTTGAGGGCCATCGTGGCGCGGAATATCGCACGGCCGCTCTCGGCGTCCCACAGGCTGGCGGCGGCCTCACCCCGGGACCTGTACACGCCCGCCAAGATCAGCAGCCCCACGTAGGCGCGCAAGTCGGTCGCGTCCATCCCTTTCCAGGCGTCGCCGTATTTCCGACGACCCTCCAGATTGGTCATCTCCAGGACGATGTTCTCTACCGTCGGCGTGACGAACAGGCCGAACGTCGAGGCCGCGTCGGTGACGCCGCCGGACGTCGCGTGCGTCGTGGGGCCCGGGGAAGGGACCCCGACGGGCGTAGCGGCGGAGTAGGACGAAGGAGAGGAGGAGGAGGAGGAGGAGGAGGAGGAGGAGGAGGAGGAGGAGGAGGAGGAGGAGGAGGAGGAGGAGGAGGAGGAAGAGGCGGAGGCGGAGGCGGATCGCCCCTCTCGGGCGTACGGCGTCGAGGACCATGTTATTTCTCCGTTTTTTGACAGAAAGGTCTCTCTTTCCACGTGTCCGTTGGCGGCGGCGTTGGCGCGGCAGCAGTCTACATCTTGTTCTTCTTGTTCTTCTTGTTCTTCTTGGTCTTGTTCTTGTTCTTGTTCTTGTTCTTGTTCTTGTTCTTGTTCTTGTTCTTGTTCTTGTTGTCGTTGTTGTTGTTCTTCTTCTTCTTCTCCTTCTTCTCCTTCTTCTCCTTCTTCTCCTTCTTCTCCTATCGAGGATGTGCACGACGAGGAATCTTCAGCAGCGGCTGCGTCACGCACAGGGTCGTAGTCTTCGTCGTCGACGCAGTCGTCTTCGTCTTCGTCTTCGTCTTCGTCTTCGTCTCGGTCCTCTTTCCGTTCAGAGGACGTCGACCAGAGCTGTTGGAGAACCTGTTCTCTGGTGAAAAGCTGTTGACGTGACATCGCTTGACCTCGTCAGGGAGAACGGCACGGCTACGCGACGGGGGTTGGGACGGTGTCCCCGACTTGTACCCCGATGCACTGTTAGTAAGGCTCTTTGACACCGACCTGTCTTCGTGCTCTCCGCGCGTTGTGTTCTGAAACCTGTTCTCGCTCAGTAATAATAATAATAATAAAAAAAAAGAAAAGAAATGACCATACACGACTCGTTGTTTGTTTCTTCTAAATCTCTGCACGTCACACACTCCAAGTTGGACGCCTCGGAACTTGCCCGGTCGCTCAAGTTGAGGGCCGTCTCTCCGATCGCGAGGTTGGACAGGGTGTAACGTACGGCCTGTCTCTTGTCGATCGGGGGTCTCCGTGACCATGAGGCTCGCGACGTTGGACCGACCCGGCTCCCCGCGTTGTGTACTCGAACCTGTTCCTGCTCGGTGATGGGAAGAAGGAGAAGAACAAGAAGAAGAAGAAGAAGAAGAAGAAGAAGAAGAAGAAGAAGAAGAACAAGAACAAGAACAAGAACAAGAACAAGAACGAGAACAAGAACAAGAACAAGAACAAGAACGAAATTATTATTATTTTTTTATAGCTGCACGTCACACGTGAAAACGCGAGACGGTGTAATGTTGGGCCCGTTTCTTGTCGATCGAGGGTCTCCGTGACCATGAGGCTCGCGACGTTGGACCGACCCGGCTCCCCGCGTTGTGTACACAAACCTGTTTCTGCTCGGGAAATAGGAGAAGAACAAGAACAAGAACAAGAACAAGAACAAGAACAAGAACAAGAACAAGAACAAGAACAAAGTTATTATTATTTTTTTTTATAGCTGCACGACACACGCGAAAACGCCGGTGTAACGTTGGGCCCGTTTCTTGTCGATCGGGGGGTCTCCGTGACCTGAGCCTGCGACGTTGGAGACGGTGTAACGTACGGCCCGTCTCTTGTCGTTTGGGATCTCGCCGCCGACCTCGGCTCCCCGCGCGTTGTGTTCTGAAACCTGTTCTTGCTCAGTAATAATAATAATAATAATAATAATAATAATAATAATAATTAAAAAAAAAGAAAAGAAATGACCATACTTGACTCGTTGTTTGTTTCTTCTGAATCTCTGCACGTCACACACTCCAAGACCCTGAGAGTGGCAATGGCTGCCCGAGCCTGTTCTTGCTTTATAGCTGCACGATGGTCGGATAATTGAACACGGATGGTCCGACCGTGCATTGTCCGTCCACATTCGACGGTCGGACGATCCGTGTTCAATTGTCCGACCAGAGAATTATTTTTTCTCCTCTTCTCTGACTCGACACGTGAAGGAAGCTTTCTGTCCAGCAGCAGATCTGAAGCCCGGTGCTCAGATAGTGCGAGATGACGCTGGATTGTGTCGTACTGTTACAGGCTCCTCCGATGGTTACCCACTCCCACCCACTCACACACATGCACACTTTCTTTCTGCTGTATATCACACACAAGGCAGTGTTGTGTGCTCGGACGTAATAAAAATAATAATAACAAGAAGGCGAAGAAGATGATGAATAAAACGCGGCGGCGCACGTTTCGCTCGTGTATTTTTAAAAAATAATTTGTATTGCCGCGCGCCACGCGCGAAGATCCGAGACGGGCTGAGGTAGGGCCTGTCGCATGTCGGCCGGGGTCCCCGTGACCCGAGGGCACGCGCCGCGAGCATGCCCGGCTGCCAGTGTTGTGTGCTCGAGCCTGTTCTTGCTCGGTGATAGTAAAAATAATAACAATAATAGGAAGAAGAAGAAGAAGCAAGAAGAAGAAAATGCGGTGGCTCACGGTTCACTATTTTTTTAAAAATAATTTTTATTGACACATGACCACGCGCGAAGACGGGAGACACGCACACAAACACATGCTGGGTCAACCAGACCCTGGGACAACACAAGGGTTAAATGGTAAATATTTACCAACAGTTAAGTGTATCTACACCTTGACAGATATAATCTTAACAATGACATTATAACTGTCTGTGATCTCACTCGTCTTCAAGCTTACTGTTGAATGTTCGAAATGACTTGACTGCACTCTAGTGGACACATTCTGCTATAGCAAAAGCAAGTTCTCAGTCATATTATGATGCTGTATATAAAGTATATCAGTCAGAAAAAATCGAATCAGTTCCGGTTTCATGCATTAACATGTGACCATAGAGCCAGTCATCTTTGTAATCCAAGCACTATGTGGCCACTGAATAAAATGATAATAACATTTATTTTTTTATAGCTGTTTTCTTTCGGAATAACAAGACAATATTTCAAACATGTATAAAGACTTTTAATGATGAAATAATATATTAAAAGACAGTGATGATTTTTGCCTGTTAGATCTGTTCAGACTGAAGGCCCCTGACGTGACCTTTGACCCACGGAGCACGCTGAGGGGGCCCACACTCCAGTTTGCATAATAGGACTAAGTTTCTAAACCTCAGTATAAGCCCATTCCTGCTCAGTGCACAATGTGTTTGGTTAGGCTGCGTTTCCCTGAGCTCAGGAGGGATCACAGTCGATTACATGTGCAACATGTTTACAAGCCTGAACTCCTGACCACAGCTTTACTGTGTACACACACGTCTTAAAGCTCAGTGTATGTGCAGCTTGAAAAAACAACAGAACTCCAATGAATGTTTAGAAAAAATATTTTTATTTTCACATTCACTCACAACACCACGGCCACGGTGACATTTCTTTCCGACGGTCAACTAATGAAGATGAGAGATAGAAGAGGAAATGGATAAAAACAAAAAAACAGATGCAAATTTTGGAAATCCAAGCTGTGGTTGGTCACGTGCAGGTTTCTTGACTATCTTCACTTCACTTTCTCTCCTCTGAATGATTTGACTTTTGAAAAAGAATGAGAGAAGGCCATTCCCTCCACACGGCTACTCTCACATGCACAACATGTCTCCTCGTGCACTCTCTCTCATTCTCCCTGTTCTTGCTTTCAAGCCACCTAGACTGCAGCCAGCCGGCCCCCCCACTCCTCTCCTCTCTCTCTGAGTTGTGTCTCCTCTCTCTCTAGCAGGCTCCGGACTGCAGGACAGGTTGAAACTGTCCGACCATGCAGATGTCCTCCTGCTTCTGACGCACGGTGCGCTGGATGGCGGGGGGGAAGCCGCGGGGGTTCCTGGAGAAGATGATGGCATAGCCGTCCTCGCAGCTACCATCTTCCTTCACGGTGCGGCAGGCATAGGTGATGGCGTAGTTGTCGTAGTCGGTGTCGATCACCCAGTAGTTGTCACCTGGTTTGGAGAAGAAGGAGAAGTCAGAGTGAGAAGGAGTGGGGGGGGATGTGAAAGGAGGATGTGAGGGGGGTCATGTGTGCATGTAGCTGACCTCCACTGGACAGGTAGCTGGCCAGGCCCTGGTAGTTCATGAACATCTTGCCGGGGCTGGCAGGGTCAGGGACAGAGTACTGGGCGGCCATGTCGGCGCACACAACCCAGAAACTGCAACACAAAGATGCAAACACACGTTAACAACTGAAGATTGTTTTTCTACTTCAGTTAAATCAGCAGAGGTCCTGCTGAAAGTACATTCAAGCCCACATTCCTGTGTATAATCCCATTCCTCCAATTTGCATTTTCTACCTAATCCTTCATAATCCAGGGAAATGTGGAGCCTGAGCACCTTCTTAACTTCTGGCCATGGAAACTGAATAATTGAGTTGGTCCCCTCCCCAGATCTTGAAGAACCAAGAGGGTCTTTGTGTCTAAACCGATCCTTTACCCCCACATGAGGGGGTTTAGGAGAGGAGACCAACTGGTTTTGCTTTGGTCAGAGTGAATTTTGTCATGTCTTTATCTGCAGATAATGTCTGATAAATGACGCGCTGCCCTCTTACCCGAACAGAGTGACGCGTCCCTTGGAGGCGGCGGTCATGGAGCCGTCATCGTCGATGGTGTACTCGGCTGAGATGTTGTCCTGCAGGAACAAACCCTCGGGATCTTTCTTCTGCAGCGCGTACCACTTTCCTGCATACTGCAACGGAAAGGAGACGGAGAAACAGAGTCAGAACTTGTGTTTAAACTTTCTCGAAACACCCTGTACATGTTGTATGTGTGTTTTTGATCAACCTACCCTCTTGGGGTCAAAGTCCTCTTTGGTGGAGAAGCTGTCAACGACGCAGGAGGCCGACAGGCAGCGCTCAACGCAGGACACCAGGACCAGGAGCAGGGCCAGTTTAGAGGATCCCATTCTGTGATAAACAGAGTGTAAAGCTCTATGATGAACAGAGGACTCATGGAATTGTTGGATTTAAAGAAAAGTTTAATTATTTATAACAAAACTGAGTCCACCAACTGCAAATACTATAAATCAAACATAAAATGATCTGTTAAATTGTCATTTGAAAAAATTCTACTTTAGAAATTTAGCTTTATTCAAGCAGCGATTTCAAAAAGCATCATGATTGTTGACTGATCAGAAATAAAGTGATCTTACAATCTTAGAAATAAATCACAGAACTAGAGAGTGGCACAAAGAAGTAAAATGGAAAAAGTTCAGATTCTTACCTGTTTGGATCAAAGTATCGACAGCGGTTAAATCTGGAGCTCTGTACGTGGTGATCCACGAGTTTGAGGCCTGTGTGGTGGACGCTGCCTTTTTATACACACACCACAGACGAGCTTATGGCTGAGTTTCATTGCTTGGTGCTAAATAAGGTGCTTAAACCTGGATGTAATCCTGTTGGGTTCAAATCCTTAACCATAATCTGGCTTCTGTGTTCAAACTTGCCCAAGACCTATTAAAAACACTCAGACCTTTATGTAACTGACTGGAAGCACAAAGAAAACAAACACACGTACGCCAGGGCTGAAAGTTAGCTCCTATTTAATCATTTTAACCACAGAGCCTCAGTTTGTGTTCTCAGGTAAAAAGGAAGCATTACAAATATTATAAGGATGAAGAGATCATTAAAAAAATATTAGATGCCACAATACCAATAATAACTCAGCTACATTTGATAAGAAGATTAGAAGTGTGATGTTTTGTTAGGTAGATATTATTTATATAGTGCTTTTCTAGTCTTGATGACCAGTCTTATTGCTTTACGGTACCGTTTTTTGCTGTTCACCCACCCAGATACACATTCATTCATATGTCTATGTGCGTCTGTGTGCACTGTATGAATGTTGGGCTCAGTTTATTGCTCAAGGACACTCCAGCATGTGGAATCAAACCACCGACCCGTTGGTTAGTGGACAACCCGCTGTACCTGCTGAGCCACAGGCCTTGCAGTGCCAGTTGGCTCAGAAAGGGCTGCACATAATGGTACTGATCCGTCTGGGAAACTGGGCTTTAGAAAACTCTGAGCCTGTGTAGGATCAACAGCAGAACACGATTAATCGCTGCGAAATGAAAGTTGGTGTTAACGTATTTGTTTTCCTGACACAGCGATTGTTGTCAAACAGCTTTTCAGTCAGTAAAGCCCTATTTACACATTTAGGGAATCCACACTTGAGCCTTTGCACCACAGGTCACAGGGACGAGTATATAACGTTTTACTAAATACAATCTTCTGATCTCGTTCTGTACTGTGCCTCTTGTTGAGCTGGAGCTGTACATTTTTTTTTCTTTTAATTTTGTTTCTATATTGTTTTTAATGTCCAGGTAGAGGATCTTGAATCTACCTCTGTGTGTGAAATGGACTCTTTACATGTTATTACAAATGGAGAGGTGGTAAACACTTTCATTAAGACATGTGTGTGTGTGTTTGTGTGTGTGTGTGTGTGTGTGTGTGTGTGTGTGTGTGTGTGTGTGTGTGTGTGTGTGTGTGTGTGTTCCTGGATTAACTGTGGCCACATGAGATTACCACCAGCATACTGTATCAGGTGATGACATGTTAAGTAAAGTGTAGTTTTATAATACTATTACACATTTCTTCATAATAAGAATACAAAGAATACTACAGAATAATGAGATGACTTTTGTGAGGTTGTTGGGGAAATTGAACATTTTGATCATCCACAATGTAGTCATGTTAATTTCCCCTTTGATTGATCATGATTGAATCTTATACATGGTAACCTTGATCATGCTGTATCCTGAACAACTTAATGAATCTTGGCCTGATTGCCTAAACTATGGCCTTGTTGCCGTGATGTCATCAGAAGATCCTGACCTTTGGCTTAGAAACCCTGACACTCAACCAGAGGGGGAGGAAGGAGCCACATGTAGAAAGAGGAAGAACAGCTTCCCGTTGGTTTGCAGATTACAAACCAGCCTTTGTTTTGTGCACCGTGCTCTGAGCATTAAAGTGTGACAACCCACTGTGAGATATGTGTGTCTCACTCCTCGTTTTCAGAGTGGGATTGCAGAATTGCCAGGACAAGGTTTATAAGGAAGCACTCCTCTATTTTTCAATGCGTTTGAATAAAGTAAAAACGAATTAGTACAATCATCCAAAGACTTGATTCCCACACTCATGTTTTCACCCTTGATGAGGCCATTTACAGTAAAGCAATTATTTATGGTTAGTAATTTTGTTGATCCTCTAAGACCATTTATATAAATTAACCTTTGACCCTTTGAGTCAAAACACGGCTCCATCACCAGAGCCTCCTCCGAGCGTCAAGTCAGGACCTGGCTGATAACTCGGCTGGACCCAGGCTGAGAGGATGAGAATGTGATGTTTATTATGTTTATATCTTTATTCACTGGAAACCTTAATCCTTAATCCGATACTGCACAGTGCTCACTCACAAAAAGTGGAGATATTTCCTGGTATGTGGGATTAAGTTTTACTGTGTATTTTCAATTAGCCGAATTCTTGAAGCTTCCTTCTGTATTGAGTCATGGAAAACATTTCCAGTCACTGTTTGCGTATTATGTCAAATTGTGTTTTCATTGGGGCAACCCGGTGGCCTATGGGTGTAAGGTCGGCCCATGGATCCTCATTACCCTCATTACTCCTCAGAACACATTTAATCAAGCAAATGTGGTAACAACATGAACCAGGAGTGTATGAGGACTTTCATGGGTACAGGGGATAAGATGTGAGTCTGCTGCCATCCTGTGGTACATGTCAGCATTACAAGTATGGTGCTAGTATATATGCAGTGCCCACAACCAGTTGGCATCACTCACAGTAATCTCAGTTATAAAACTTAATAATAATATTTATTTCATTGCAACACTTTCTCCATTTAAAATAACATGTCTTTAATCTAAACTGAATGATTTGGAAATATATTTGCATGTAATGTTGCAAATGTTCATTCATGTTTCTTTGCATCGTATGTTTGGTCCTCAATGAGTATGTTTTAATTTATGTATGACTAAAAAAGGGTTTTGAAAAATAGATCTGAGAGATAAAGTTACAAGATCATTACTTATTTCACTCCAACAAACTCCTGAAATAAACTCACTCCTGCAGATTAACACCAAGTGAATATTTAACTAAATATCAGTAAGAGATCTCATCCTCTTTGGAGAGAAATAAATATGAACTTCTTTGAATAAAAACATAAAACACGTCAGGTGAGTCAGTGAAGCCGTCAGCCAATCAGAGCAGAGCTGCGTCGTCACAGAGGTGGTGACAGGTGCTGCAGCTGGAGTGAGAACAAGGATCTGCAGGGAAGAGTCAGACTTCAACTCTGACCAGTCTGCATCAGTTACAGCTGAGTTTATTACTGAGGTCAAGTCATGGACGTGTGAGGTCAAGTGAATCGGTGCTTAAACTAAGATGCGTGTGTGTTTGAGTCGTGTCGTATTACAAGCAACACAATTTAAGCAGCGACTGGCTTCACCGCACAAATGAAAATACTTGTGATAATTGTGTTTCAGTTTTGTGGCTCTTGCATTCGTGTTTCCTGTTAACGTGGTTGTTTTTAGCCGCCACGGCCGCCGTACACACACACATACACACACACACACACACACACACACACACACACACACACACACACACACACACACACACACACACACACACACACACACACACACACACATACACACACACACACACAGAACCTAATCTACTATGGTGGAAGCAGATTATCTATCTGACCCTTTGTTTAAGTTGTTTATGAAACCTGATTATAGACAGGTCCGGTCTGCTCTGAACAAGATGATTAATTTCTACACAGAACAACTGAACATTGTCCACACTGTGACTTCCTGCTGCATCCATGGGAACACTGGCCACTGAGGGTACCGACACATTTGTCCCAGGAGGCCAGTCCGACTATTACTAACAGTCCAATCTCATTATTGTCACATCGCTATCCAGCCTCTCTCTGTCTTCTCAGAAAATCCGTGGCATTCACTTCCTCGTCTCCTGAGTCACTGTCATGGTCCTTTCTGTGGAGACTCTGCATGTGGAGAAAGTGGGAGAGTTTGGGGCCTGAGATAATCAGCCGGTGGCCTAACTAAATAGGGCTTAAGCCAGGAGAGGCCTTGTTTAATAAGGACTTAAAGAGCTTGTGCAGTATGGGCCAACATCCATGACACAGTATAATGTAGATGATAGATAGAAAAATGAAAAATAATGAAAGAACAAAAACATGCATGGATGTGTTTTGGTGCATCTTAGACTTTTATTTTATTTTTATATCGTAGCAGGGGTTAATATGCTGAAATAATGTGACCACATTGCAATTATAGTTTATTACGTTTGTTTGTTTCAGAAACTTAGAGAGAGATGCATTCAGATACATACATTTAATATCTATATCAGTCATCTTTTTAAGCCTATAATGCATCTTGTGTGCAAAAAAGAAAGGAAAGTTCAGTGTTGCTGTAGTTACATGATGCTGTGCTGCCATAATTTCTACATACAGTACATTACGGCATCTATTTCATTTTCAGTGCAGCCCAACATGTGTTTGAGTGAACACTGTGTATTTTGGAGGTGTCAAACTTTGATTTGTGCTGTTTAAAAGGTACAGTGAATATCCTGAGGCACACAGAGGGGCTGGATCATCAGGCCACATATCCGTTACTAGATGATCAGCTGACAAGTTTAGCATCGGCAGATCCCCGCTAACCTTCAGCACTATCTGCTGATGACACAGGGATTGTTTGGATCCAGCCCTTCGCCTTCTCCTCAGGGCTCTGCCTCTCTCGCTGCGCTAACCCACCAACACGGGTGATTTTATCTTTTTTTAACCTTCAGTTTGAATGAGCCCACCTCTTCTTCCTCCCTTTATCTGTGACACATGGTTAAAATCTGTTCTTCTCCTCTTTAGGGGATAAACTGGACAAACAGCGTACGTCGTTGTGCTTGGATTTTCCACTCTGAGCCGTTGGATGTGGTTCATCTAAAGCAGCGTTGGGCTGAAGAGGAGGGAGACGACAGGGGCATTTGGGAGAAGAGGAGGAAGAGGAGGAAGAGGGAGCCATGAGTGTGCAAAAGGAGGACGTGGAAAAGTTCCTCAATGGGAATCCTGCGTTTGCGAAGCAGTATTTTGCCAAGAAGATGAGCCCAGCCTCCATTTCGAAGGCGTCGGGACTCGCAGAGAAACAGATCGACTTCAGCCAACTCCAGGAGCTCAGTCAGGTAAATTCAATTGTTCCTCTACTTGTTTCTGAAGAAAAAATGGAACCTGTCAATACAGCATGACCTCTGACATAGGTCTGTATTCAATATGTCGGCCTAAGTCTTCTGTTCTAAGACCAAACTCTAAAAGTGTCTATTTTTTTCTCCTCTTCTCCAAGGTCGAGGAAAGCCAAATAATGTACGAACTGATCAAAGACATGCAGGAGAACATCAACGTGGAAAAAGTGGTCTTCAAGATCCTAAAGAGAATCAGCATGCTCATCCACGCCGACCGGTGCAGTTTGTTCATGTACCGGCAGCGGAACGGCATCGGGGAGCTGGCCACCAGGCTCTTCAACGTCAACGCCACGGCAGAGCTGGAGGACTGCGTGGTGCCGCCGGACTCCGAGATCGTCTACCCGCTGGACATGGGAATAGTCGGCCACGTGGCCCAGACCAAGAAGAATGTTAACGTGAAAAATGTCAAAGAGGTAAGAGGGGAAGAAAATCCATCAATGAAAGCTAAACTTAAACCTGGACTGATGAAGCTGTAATGCTATCACGGTGTAATTCATCATATTAACACTAGGTGGTGCCACAGCTTTCAATTCCTACATCCTACACATAGTAACTTTTTTAACCACAAAACTATGTGTTGATATTCTTAACATTTATATAAAACTTCTCTACAAGAAAGAATTGTAATGTTTTTCACTAAATTCATTGATTAAACATGTTTCAATGAGTTTGCCGGTAGTTGTTCTCCTAAAGATGTGACATGGAGACAAGTTAAAATTGGACTCGGAGCAATTTGTTTGTATCCATCAGCAAATACACAAAGTTTTTGTATGTCAGCATATACACAGCAGAGGCTGCAGCACAAAGAAGAATCACAGCGTCATGGCAAAGTGGTAGAAATCTGAATCTTTTCGTTAAATCTAAATCTGAGAGTAAATTCACTTCTAGGTGATAATAAGACTTTACATATCTTGGGTCAACTTCATGAAGTTCAGCTGACAAAACTCAGGAGGACTCATTTGTTTCTTATGGGATGTATTAAAAGGTAATGACACAATAACAAGAAACAGACAGGGAGCAGCCATTGTCCTTAATAATCTATAGATGTTTCATGAAGTATGATAATCTCAACCCATTCATAGCAGAGCCTGGTTGTAGACAACTGAAAGAAGCATCAGTAACACGTAGCTATACTTGTGACCAAGTGAGAGTGTAAATCCCCCTTCAGACATAATCCATTTATTTCCAGATCCCATCAGCCTCTGCTCTAGCTGTGGATTAGTCGCCCCTGGCATTTGGTCAGCAAGAATCTAAAACAGATCAAAACTGGTTCACTTTGCACCGTGTGTCCATGTTATACTGCACCTTTCTATCAGAAGACACTAATAATGTATCTTACCACGAATTAAATGAATTCTGTGTCATCTTTATAAGCTTTGTGAAGCAGAAAGCTGATAATGACTGTGGGACACTTTGCTTTTGTAAATCATGCAGGAAATAAATCGAATGATTACCTCTTCACATTATCATAAGTAATTTGTCAAACTTGATTTATGTACATAGCTCAGAGGCCCAGAACTAACAATGTACAACAAAATACATTCATGAAACTATTCATAAATTGTGTGTTTGTGCACAAAAGAGTGTTTCATAATATTTTCTCTCTTTTAGAATGAGCACTTCAGCTCGTTTGTCGACGACCTCACAGAATACGAGACCAGGAACCTTCTGGCCACACCCATCCTCAACGGTAAAGACATGGTGGCTGTGATCATGGCTCTGAACAAAACCACTGGACCACATTTCACTGCTGACGACGAAGACGTGAGTCTGGACTACACGTCAGAACACTTACACAGAACACACACACAGAACACACACAGAACACACACACAGAACAAAACAGAACACACACACAGAACACTCACAATGGCGTCGGGATAGTTCACTTCAACATAAACTATTGATTCTGCTTTTGGCTTCAATCAGAAGAAATTGAGCATCGATAGTTTATCACATTTTGATGAAGGGTGTCCCCACAGCTGGAGAGGAATTCCCTTTGAGCCGATGAGGCGTGTGTTTAACGTAGGTTGAGTCATTAATCCATCATGGATGGTGATCCCTATCAGGAATAAACTAAAATAGAAATAAGCCGGAGGTTAAGACAGGTCAGTAAGAGACCTGGACAGCAGATTATGGAATAATTAATAGACAGACATGAATCAAACTGTTCCAAATAGTAGATGCTCAATTAGGTATATGAAAGTGAATACAAATAAACTATAATCTATACATTGTAGCTACCAGGGCTATATTTTCTGAATATCATCATTAAATTAACACATTATAATGTTCTTTAACTGTTTAGGGCCTATACACTAAAACAGTCAAATATCAACAGGTAATGAAAGAAACAAGTAGAATGAGAACAGAGACATTCCAAATGATAAAGGAGGACCCTGGTTTGTTCTCAAAGATGGATTGATAATAATAAAACTTTCTATTTGCTTCAGTTTTGTGATGATATTTAATAAACTCAATAAAACATACACAGAATCATCTTACTCTCCTCTGACCACATCCTGTTTCTGGAACAAGCTAAATCACGGACTGATCCTAACCCACATTTATGGTGCAGTGCGTTGTTTAAGTCACACCTTGTCTTTGTGCAGTCTTTCATATTTCATATCATCAAACATAACTGCATCTTATATTAATAAGTCATAATGTTGGTTGTGTCCTATGTTGCCTATAAACTGCTTTTTCCTCTTGTTTGTCCATTCAGCTTTTCTTAAAGTATCTGAAAGTTGCCTCTTTGAACTTGAAGATCTACCATCTGAGTTACCTGCACAGCTGTGAGACACGTAAAGGACAGGTACACTCTTTTTATATACTGCTGCATTTGCACTCCTTGAATTTAACAGTGCACATGACCGTACATACTCCGTGTGTTTTGTGTTTCCCCAGCTGCTGCTCTGGTCGGCCAACAAGGTGTTTGAGGAGCTCACTGACATTGAGCGACAGTTTCACAAAGCCTTGTACACAGTCCGAGCCTACCTCAACTGTGACCGCTACTCCGTGGGCTTACTGGACATGACAAAGGAAAAGGTAGCTGACCTGTAGTATCTCACATTTTGTATTTATGTGCATTTAAAACCATGAAGTCACTTCTTTCCTCTGCACTTTTCTGTGTGTGTCTCTTCCCAGGAGTTCTTTGACATCTGGCCTGTGTTGATGGGCGAGCAGCCACCGTACTCTGGTCCTATAACTCCAGATGGCAGGGTACTTGTGTTTCATCTCATTAATCTTACATTGTTATCAGCGCTCTAAAATATGACCTTCCTCTGACCTCTGCATTTGGTTCTTTCTCCAGGAAGTAATTTTCTACAAAGTGATTGACTATATATTACACGGAAAAGAAGACATCAAAGTAATACCGTAAGTAAATATGCTGTCACCTTTGCCTCAGGCTGAATATTTAATCCACATGTGATGATGGATTGATGTGACAACAATATACCAATACCCCTTTTTAAGTAATTGAATTTCCAGGACTAATTGAATTTTTTTTTTATTAATTGATTGTAAAAACAGACAAAAAACAATGACTATGAATTGATTGGATCAGATTGTCAGTCAACCATCCTAAACCTTTAACTTGTCTCCTCACTGGTCTGTCACACAGGAGCCCACCTGCAGATCACTGGGCCTTGAGTAGCGGGCTGCCAACCTATGTTGCTGAGACCGGACTTGTGAGTTGTTTTTGTTTTTACACTTTACAAAAACATGTTGAATCTGTTAACACCACATTTTACTACTTGCATATTTAACCCTGTAATCACTCTTTTTCTTTTCCTTCTACGTAGATTTGTAACATTATGAACACAGCCGCTGATGAGACGTTTCAGTTTCAGGTAAGAAACCTAAGAAAGTTCAAAAACCACTATAGAAGAACACTCCTTGGATCTTATACAAGATTATTACAATTATTTATTAGATTTAAATTCATATAATTACTGTTATTATAATTGTTATTATTATTTTGCAGACTGAGCCTCTTGACAGCAGTGGCTGGACCATAAAAAACGTTCTCTCGCTGCCAATTGTAAACAAAAAAGAAGAGATAGTGGGTGTGGCCACGTTTTACAACAGAAAAGATGGAAAGCCTTTTGATGATCAGGATGAGCAGCTCATGGAGGTAAGACTAAGCACTCCTGTAATGTTGTGATACAATTGAAATCTGTTTTTTCTGATTATTTGTATTTGGCTGTGGATAAATACATAAAATGTAAAGTACTCATCGAGCTGAGCCTCCTCCTTGTCTCTCAGGCTTTGACCCAGTTCCTGGGCTGGTCGGTGTTGAACCCGGACACTTACGACAAAATGAACAAGCTGGAGAACCGGAAAGAAATCGCTCAGGACATGGTGCTGTACCACGTCAAATGTCGGGATGATGAGATTCAGAATGTCCTGGTCAGTTCTCCATATTAGATTTATATTTATATATACCTTTGTCAAAGGAATAGTGAGCTTGTCAACAGTGTTTCATGAAAAAAATAACCCTCTCTGTTCACTACGACTGTTTCACTTTGTGTGATGCTTTTCAACCAATGCACATGACAACCTCTCGTTTCTCCCAGAACACCCGAGAGGTCTACAGCTGTGAACCTGCAGCGTGTGAAGAGGATGAGCTCCTGGCCATTCTGGTAAAACTAAACCTTGTTTAAGTTTGTGGGAGTGTGAAATCTCTTTTGTTTATGTTGTCTGCCCGTGCTTTTATTCCACTCTGCTTCCTGTTCATTCTACTCTTAGAAAAAAGATCTACCTCCGTTGATTAACAAGTTCGAGGTCTACCAGTTCCACTTCTCGGATTTTAACTGCACAGAGATGGAGCTGGTGAAGTGTGCGATCCAGATGTACTATGAGGTCGGGGTGGTCAAGAAGTTCCAGGTCCCTCAAGAGGTGATCTAGACCAACAAATAGTCACCTGTACTGATACTTCCTCTCCAGATTATGTGCGACAGGTTTGTTATGTCTTGATTTCACCAGCTCCAGCTTCACCTGTGTTGGTTCTACACTTCACTTTAGGTGCTGGTTCGGTTCCTGTACTCTGTCAGTAAAGGCTACAGACGAATCACCTACCACAACTGGCGTCACGGCTTCAACGTTGGACAGACCATGTTTACACTGTTAACGGTATTATTATGCTCTATAAACAGTAGGAGCTTTTTAGGTTTCTGCATATAAATGTTTAACTTTACCATGTTTTTTGTGTGTGTGTGTGTGTGTGTGTGTGTGTGTGTGTGTGTGTGTGTGTGTGTGTGTGTGTGTGTGTGTGTGTGTGTGTGTGTGTGTGTGTGTGTGTGTGTGTGTGTGTGTGTGTGTGTGTGTGTGTGTGTGCGGTGTGTGTGTGTGTGTGTTCAGACGGGAAAGCTGAAGCGATACTACACTGACCTGGAGGTGATGGCCATGATAACCGCAGGCTTCCTGCATGATATCGATCACAGAGGGACAAACAACTTGTACCAAGTCAAGTACGTGCTGAAGGGAACTTCTTCTCAGTAGAAACAAAATTAAACCCAAAATTATACAGATACACAACATCTGTTTTTTTTCTCAAATTCATTTTTTTGTCAGTGTATGTGAGGTTCACTTTTCATGAAGACTTTGCAAGTACAACTTATTCCGTTGGGACCATAACCAGCAGTCTGGAATAAAAGAGATGATTAGAAGCCATACTCTCACTCTCCCATTGTCAATACTGAAGCCTTTACACTCAAAGTTGATTGTGATTGTTGTTTATCTCATGTTTAATCCCATTGATTTCTGATTTCAACAGATCTGGGAACCCTATGGCCAAGCTCCATGGCTCCTCCATCCTGGAACGGCACCATCTAGAGTTTGGAAAGTTCCTTTTGAATGATGACGTGAGAAAAAGATGTGAACTAATGAACAATTTACCTCTTACATCACTGAAACCTCAACATCTCCTACGGCAGCTAACTATGACTGGTGTCCACCTCCCTCCCTTCCTTTCACCTGCAGTCACTTAACATCTACCAGAACCTCCACAGGCGACAGGTGGACCATGTCATTCATCTCATGGACATCGCCATCATTGCCACGGACCTGGCTCTTTATTTCAAGTCAGAACAGACTCTTACTTACTGCTCTCTAGTACCTTAATGTCTGTATGGTAAAGAATATACCAGTGAAATACTTCCTGTCCTTGGATTCCCAGGAAAAGAACCATGTTCCAGAAGATCGTGGACCTTTCCCACACGTATGAGGACGAGAAGAAGTGGGTTGACTTCATGTCTCTAGAAACCACAAGGAAAGAGATCCTTATGTGAGTCGAACGAACACACACACACAAACAGCTCTTTTGTTACTTGACATTTCTCTGATTCACACACTTTGTTTCAGGGCCATGATGATGACCGCATGTGACTTGTCCGCCATCACGAAGCCTTGGGAGGTGCAGAGCAAGGTGAGAAGCTCAAACATTCAATAAAAGAGAGACTCTCTGAGTGTTTGCTGCTTCTCCAATCTTGACTCTGTGTGTATGTGGTTGCGTGTGTGTATGTGTGTGTGTGTGTGTGCGTGTTGTGTGTCAGGTTGCCTTGTCTGTAGCAGCAGAGTTTTGGGAGCAGGGTGACCTGGAGAGGACGGTACTAGAACAACAACCAATTGTGAGTTTACAAATTCAAACAATGAGCATCAATCTGAAACTGTGTGCGGCACTCATACAACTATATTGATTGTTTTTAATTTAATTATTTTGTCAATGTCCCTCCCAACAGCCTATGATGGACAGGAACAAGTCAGCCGATCTTCCAAAACTACAATGTGGTTTCATTGACTTTGTCTGCACGTTTGTCTACAAGGTAATGATTCCCGGACCATTTTATTTTTGATCGTGAAATTGTGTACAAGATGGGTCTGAAAAAATGAGGCTAGCAGATCATGTACTACCTCCTGAGCCACAACCGCCCAGGTGGTAGAGCGGGATGTCCATGTATCAGAATGGTTAGATCCCCAGAGCCCAACCTGGACTGCTGTTCCGAGAATGATGTGCGATAGACGAGTGAAGCTGTTTAGAAGCAGAGTTTCTTTGAATGGGGGAATGTGACTACTAACCCCGAACATTATGTTCACAGTAACATCAAAAAGCATGAAGAAAAACCTCCTTAACTAAACTATTTGTATTGACGCTGACCCTTTTCTTCTGTTCAGGAGTTCTCTCGCTTCCACCCACAAATCCAGCCCATGCTGGACGGCATCCTCAACAACAGGAAGGAGTGGAACGCTAGGAAAGAGGAGTATGAAGCCAAACTGAAAGTTATGGAGGAAGAGAAGGCTGCGGCTGGACCCAGTAAAGGTGCAGTGATTCTGTGGAATAATGCAATTGTCTGGTATATCATCTGGTGGAGTAGCAGCCTGCGAAATGACTTTGAAGCTTGAAATTGTAGAGTTAAATAGTTGTGTGTAAATCAGTTTTTTAAGCCACAACACAAACAATTATTTTTAACCTGATTCACAAATATATTGACTTTTTTCTCTGATGTTTTCTTTTGTTCACTTAGCTACTGCAAACAACCCCGGTGGTGGAGGCTCCAAGACCTGCTCCGTATGCTAGAAGGTCAAATAAAAATGGAAGAAACTGTGCACAAGGGCAGCTCAGGACAGACTGACTTCAGCTTCACCTTCTATCAGTCTCAGCTCCAGGAAAACAAATGCAGAGAGTCAGCAAGACTTGAGTGAGTGTAAAAGCCCAATAATATTTATTCAGAAAAACTGCTTCTGATCGGAAATGACAAAACTGAACAAGGACAGAATCCTCCCCGGGAAGAGCAGTGTTTTATTTTGAAGGGAAAGTAAGCAAATGAGCCACAGAAATAAAACAGAAAAAAAAATCACTTCAAATTTAAATGTGAATCAAGAGTTGAGGTGGATTTTAATTCTCGGGTTTCCTCTCATAACGTTTCCTGATGTTTTAGGATAAAGTAGAAGTTATGTAGGAGTGAACCTTCCAGTCCAAGTCACTGTAGACTGTTTATCCTGTTGGTTTCCACCACACTGTCCAGTAATGTCATGTTAATTGAGTTTAGATTTTTCTGAATCTTAGTCCAGATCATGGGTAGATAGAACTGTTATGAAACTACTGTACATATATTCCAAAAATGATGAGGTTCATTCCTTCCAGTCACCTATCATTTACAAAATGAGAGTTTGTTTACCTTGATCGCAGAGAGCCAAAGGTAGAGGGGGAGCTCAGGGCTGCTCAGCTTTTCAATGCTTCATAAAAATGTCAGAGTTTAGTTTAACTTTACCGTCAGCAAACCAGCCTGTAGCTGCTTTCTCATGATGCCTTCTTACTCTACATACATCTGAAAGGGTAGCTGTTATTTTCTGGATATAGATACGAATGTCTTGCAGCATTTTGAAACCCAGACTTGTTGCTGGGGTCAGATACGATTTATTTTATTATGGACGACATAATAATGAGTCTAATATTTTGAGCCGCAGCAGGAGCAACAACCTTTCTCCACCGGCTACAAAAAGTAGAAAACAAATAGTGTGAAATAAACTTTCTTGAAATGGAGCAGGAGTCAGTTACAGTAAACAAGCTGAGGACTCACTCCAGATCTGAAGCCACTGTTTTCATAAGATGCAACAATGACTTTTTCCCTGAGAGAGGGAAGGAAACACAAATATGGATAAAATGCAAACTCTAAACATCAACAATTTGAGGCATTGGTTCTGAACAACCGGCCGAAGGTGTATCGGTACTGCAGAGGCTCCAGGGGAACGCAGCTGTTTGAAACAGCACAAGGGAGCAACTGAACTTCTTGTAAAAACTTGTACATAATCTTTCCCTCCCTGTAAATACATAAAGAATATTTTTTTAGTTGATATATAGAGGCTTATTTTTTTTAATTAGGATGTTAGTGATATTAAAAGGTGCTGGTAAATGAGTCGTCTAGTAATTTAGTTGTCTCCTTATTTATTATCAAAATATAAAAATGTGTGTATCAGAGATGATAACTTGTATTAGGAAATACAGGCAGTAATTATTAATATGTTGTGGACAAAACCTTAACATTTTTAAATAGTCTATTTACCTTTTGGTCACTATATCCAAGCTTGTCTCTTTATGTGATCCATGTGTACAATGAAGATCCAAATAAAGCAAATGTATTTTTATCAGGTATCTGAGTGAATTAATTGTCTGTGATATTAAAAGTGCAACTTACTTAGAAGTTTAAATGATTGTAAATTGATAAAAACTGTGTCTACTGCTCAAAATATCATTAAAAACAGACACTGCTCGTAGTCTCCTAGCCATCACTGTTATCATAATGCACGAGCAAGAACTATTTAATGCGATAATACAATGCAGAGTTCATAATGAAGGATAAGATATTACACAACACACAAGAGTATTGAGGGGACGCTTCTGTCCACACTGCACTTTCTACGACTGGTCCCTGACCCCAATCCTGGGATTGCTGCTAAACTCAGCCAGGATTACAACCGTGCTCCAACCCAAGGCTCATCTTCTGAAGGACAGTTGTGTACACACACCAACATTTTTGCTTAACTGTAACTAACAAACTCAACCTGAATAATAACTTGATTCTTATTTTTAAGATATTAACTGGGTTGATGTTATTGTTATTTTAGTATGAACTTAAACCCACATAAAAGTAACAGAAGAACACTTTTGTTGATTACATGAAAAATAAGTTTTATTGGGTTTGAAACACACGGACACAGGTCCAGAGATACATCACTTGAGGATGGTTTCAGAATTTGCTGCGGAGAAAAGAGACAAGAGGAGGAAATGTAAACAAAGCATTTGGTGACGTCTCATTATCATAACGTACATTATGGACAATCTTTGTGGGATAGGCCGTTGGAGAGACAAAAATGAAGTGTGTCTTTGTTACCTTCTGCCAGCTCTTTGGCGATTCGTTCCTGCTCCACTCTGACGATTTTCTCCGCCTCCTCAACCTTCTTCTCCTCCTCAGCAATGGGCTTTAGGTAGTCTGATAAAGGAGAATGACACAGAAACTTAATTATGGATTCAAGGTAGATCGTTACATTAGCTGGATGCAGTGTGCAAAATATTCTGCTGACAACTGGGGACTCCAGGGTCATGTGCACATCCTACAGGTAACAGTAAGACGATTTCCAATACACTAAGATCAATAGATGTGATATGCTGTGGATTAGAGAAGGTCTATGTTAGCCACTCAATCCATGTACATATGAATCTGAATCTGAAAGGTTGCAAAGCAATAACTACCTCTGAATTGTATTGTTTTTTTGTACTTTCGTGTATTTTTAAGCACCGGACATCTTACTCAAGTGCCACTAGCTTTTAATGTATTTCATTTTATTCTGTATCTCACATCAACAGATGTATGTTATGTGGAGGGGTGTGTGGTTTCTTCTCTTGTTACATGATGTGCTGTGATTGTCATCGTCGTGGCCACAGTGAGGCAAACTCCAAACAACTGAGATGTGTGGTAATAAAGTATTAAATCTGAATCTATCTTCAGAACATGAACAGAAGCAACTCACCAAACCTCTGCTTGCCATAGAAGACGCCGAGCAGGAGGGCAGACCACCTGGCCGTCTGAAATACACATGATTCACAAGTGTTAACCAGTAAAACCACTATAACTAACCAGCTGGGACACGTCAGTGATCTGAAGTTTATTATCATGTTTCTGTGACTGGACTCTTTCAAACAGCAGAGAGCTAATATGGCTGATCACTGTACAAACTGACTCCAGATCAGTGAACACCAGGCTCTGCAGTGAGTGTGTGGGGCGAAGTTCAGTCTCTGACCTTCCTGATAAACGGATTTAACGCTGTTTCTCTATAACCTGACATGACACACCGGGTTTACTAACACACTACAAACCAGTAGCAACAACCAGGAGTCTGGCCTCAGACAGATGTGTAAGATCCAGTGTTTCTGCAGCTGCTTGCGTCGTGAGTGAGGTTCACCTGTCAATGTCACTGCTAGCACACACTAGCTAGCATGCTAGCACAACAACCGACAACGGAGGCTAGTTAGCAGCGAGCTACACATCCTGAGACCACAGCTCTACTGTGAATTCTTTCCTCTAAACTTACAGAAACATAAGAATCAGATTTAGATATCATGGGATCTGTGTTTTTACCTTGATGAGCGGAGAAACTGCGACTGGAGGAACCATCGTGACGCGAAGAAGAGACTTCCGGTTAAAGCGGAAGTGCGTTTTATTCATTCTTTTGACAGTGGAGCCAGCAGTCAGCAGCTAAGTTAAATCTGTTCCATCTAAACTTTAAACGTCGTGTCGACTTGTCCTCTTTCAACTTTATTTGACTTCTGTTTGCTTTGTTTTATTTGTATATATTTTTTCCTTCATTCCAGGGAAACTGAAAATACAATTTCAGATTGGATGAAGGTTGGTGAATCATCAGATACCAACAACTCTCAGTAATTAGATATCCAGTCAGTCATTGTTCAGATTATTAAGATCTGACTTTTTAAAAATAACCACGTAGTTATCTTTTTATTATATTTAACAATGTGTTCTACATTTTTGTGGTAGTTAAGT
The DNA here is from genome assembly GCF_963576545.1 of Limanda limanda. Lineage (NCBI taxonomy): Eukaryota > Metazoa > Chordata > Actinopteri > Pleuronectiformes > Pleuronectidae > Limanda > Limanda limanda. Next base: position 35,822,588 of record NC_083636.1, on the reverse strand, counting down.
TGATTTAGTTTATCCACTTTGCCTTTTTCTGCATCAGTGGTAACTTAGCACAAAGTTTATTTTAGCTGTATATGCTAGAACATTACTGAAACATTTCATTTAGATGAGAAACTAAGCACAACAAGAAGATGGACAGATTATTGTGTGTGTGTGTGTGTGTGTGTGTGTGTGTGTGTGTGTGTGTGTGTGTGTGTGTGTGTGTGTGTGTGTGTGTGTGTGTGTGTGTGTGTGTGTGTGTGTGTGTGTGTCTTTGTCATTCTAGGCTGCTTTTGATACACATTTCACAGAAAACCATTGTATTTTCTACTTTACTACATATTTAGGGCCCGAGCACTGACAGGCACTGACAGGTGAGGCCCTATTGAAATTGTAAGGATTATTATTATTATTCAGGCAAATTAATTGGCTTTTTGAGGGCTTTAACATGCTCAAATTCTTACCAAAATTTGCAGAAAATTAGAAAGCTTGCAACGCTTCAAAATGCATGTGCTCGGGCCGGCCCAGTGCTGCTTTGCAGTCCTAGAAATTTTAGAAATTGTATTTAAGTATAGTAATCTAAAAGGCTCTCACTTAAAATTAGCTATTATTAATAAAATCCTTGGGGCTATTCAGGTGTTGCTTTGTATCTGCAGGTGCTGTGGTGATGATGTGATTTTTACTATATAGTTTTGGAGATTTTTCAAAGTAAAGTCCAACATTTTCACTGTGGAATAGATCATTTCAGGATTTTCACTGTAGAAAATAGATAATTTCAGGATACTTCTTTTATTTTACATTTTAATACCCGACACAAAGAAACCAGAGTTATTATAAGAATTTAACATGTACAGCAATTTAAGACAAAGTAGGAAGTAATATTTACAACTTTCATTTAAACATGCTGCAATTCTTATGATATTATTGAATAATACAGTTGACACATCCATTAGGGGGGGGAAACAGGTACAATATAAAAACAGAAATATGGAAATACTGTTGATTCAACAAAGGTTTCCCTAAACATTGCAAGTAACATATCAACATCAAGCTTTTTTAGGTTTTTAGAAATACAAATGAAAAGGAATCGAATTGTTCAAAAGGACTTTACTGCCAGCCGGTTTCAAATCTTCAAATTCTGCCCACTCGTCCAATATGCCAAATATCGAATAATAAATAATGGCATGAAAATGAAATGACAAATCAGTTTGATGATCAGGTGGACTTCTAGAGTGTATCATCAATAAAACATAATAAATAACATGAGGAACATCAGTGTAAACCATTCAACCCAGTGCAGGATGTTTCTCAGTCGTTGTCATAAATACAGTCTGGAAATACAATAAGAAAATTAGAATCATGTCACTCTGCCGAAATGTATTCATGAGAAAAAAATGATTAATTTAAACTGTACCGTTGATGTCATCGTAGATATCAGCATCACTGCGAAGGAAAACAGAGTGATCAGCACAGATGTCTCTCTTTTCCTGTGTGTGAATGTGCAATTGTTTCTGATACTTACTCTGAAACAATGTGGCTCGTTGAAACGTGACCAACTGTTTAAAAAGACAGACAGAGATTTAGAGCAAAGATTGTAAAAGCAAAAGTTAGTTTTTTATGGTATCATCAGATGACAACAAACATATATAAACACAGCAAACACTCACATTTGCCCTCTTCATTCCGACAGATAAGTTTGTTGTCCACAGCTTCAACAATGACGTCAAGTTGCTCGCCTGCTTTGACTGGCAGCTCCTTCCCACTCCACCTCTTATTGGTCAGTGTGTGGACGATGGTCACCTGGTGCAGCACCTGGATCTCGCCATCATACTGAAAGACATTGACATGATATAATATTCTTAAGTATGTGACTGACAAAACCTTTTTAACTTTACTTTATTCTATGGAAAAGGTTTGACCTAAATGTCTGGATAGCAAAAGTAATTTTAATTAATTAAGTTTAACTTTTTTATTATTTATTATTAGGACTTGATTTATAATTTTGCTAAAAAGAGAAACAGACTTTAAACTTTTTCCTGAAGTCCTTCTCCTCTTTCTCAAACTTCTTCTGCTTCTTCGGGTCCATCTCTTCATTCTTGCCTTTCCCTTTTAGGATCGGAAAGCTGGAGACAAAATAAAACAAATGAGAGGACAAAACCAAAACAGTAAAAAGTTTTGTGAAATATAGTCATGGTTGTAATTAGATGGACACTTTTGTCTTAGAGGTTTTTTTTAGATACATGTAATTGTACCTGGGCACAGGTGGAGGTAGAGTTTGAGAGTCAACATCATCGTATATTTCTTCATCCTCTGCCAGATCTGTGGGGACGTGCGGAAACAGTCAGTGAGGGAAAAAGACAAATAATGCTCAACTGACACCTGAGATCATCATGCATTCAGAGGGAGCATGTTTTAATCTCACTACACAAGACAAAAACACATTGTGAGTTGTAAAGGGTCTAACAATGAGGTGGGGGGATGATTCACAATTTGGCTTGTGAAACTTTAAGTTAAAGTATGAACATATAGATCAATTCTAATATTTCCTGGAGATAAAAAACAAGCTGTCAAAGGAGTGTTTGTGAGACGTTTTCTGAATAACAGTCACTGTGGCCACAAGTTACGACAGTTAAATGGTAAAGGCTAAAATGAGGAAGTGTCATGAAGTCAGCAAAGTGCGAAACTTAACAAGAGTTTCTATTTAACTGTGCTAACATGAACAAGTGTCAGCACACGTACCAAACCGAATGAAACCGTCGCTGTAAAACCCCTTTGTGTATGTCTGGATGTCCGTCTTATAACCTTGCTCAAGTGCACTTTCACATACTCTACATGTAGTAGCTTGGAGATTCAAACCATAACATCGCTACCAAAGATTTATTTTGTTAAAGCCGAGGAAGAAACATAATGAAAAGTGTATTTTCCTCATTAGGTATCCACACACAATGTTAGTATGATCAGAGTGAGCATTACCTGAATTCCCCTGAGCAGCGAACTGGCTGGGTGGAGGCAGTCTGGCAAGACACAACCAAAAAATACAACATTGAAGTAGATGTATATGATTTGAGGCAGCTCAATTTAGTAATATTCATGAATCACAGCACAATGTTAAAAGAGTATACTTGTTAACACATGTCTGAGCAGATTGATTTTCATGCAAAAAGAAAGAGCGGGGTAATTATTAGTAAAATCACAGATAATCAGACGCAACGATTTGGTTCATGCAATAGTCAGTTTGTAAATTTGAGTCCTTCGGCGTAATTGGGTTGTTGATCTGTTGTAGAGCTGTGAGGAAAGTCGACCCTCAAAGGAGACTTGAGAGGAGACGAAACATGAGAGATCACCAGCAGTGAACAGCAGATCTGTGATCAGTCTTACTACTGAGTGTATTTTACATTTTAGTGCTGCCAGGACGATTTTTCCCCTCAAAGATCCGCAGGAAGCTGCGCGACTTCACGACGGAAGCCCTGGTGTCCACGGGACTAGAAATTTATAAAGCATTTATGTGTAATTTTCAATCCCTCCTTTTTAACCATTTAACATTATCAGCCTTCGTTTCTTCTTCAGAAAAGTTTAAAGAGAGACTAAAACTGCTTTTTATCCATCTACCCAATTCTTCTAAATCGCCGGGTCAGTTCCTACCTGCTTTCCAGGTTTGGATCAACAACGTCGTCGTATATTTCTCCTTCGTCTCCCGGCAGCGGCGGAAGGACAACTACAAGAGAAACACACATATTTTAGTCGGTGACATGTTTTAATTGGTGACATATGTAACGAAACAAGTGGTAACACTGTCAGGTTGAAGTCGTACCTCCTGGTCCCTTACTGCTACTGTAGAGAGAGAAGAAGACATTATATCAATTTCATTTATTGAACTTTCATTTCTCATAATTTATTAAAAACTGATCCAAAAGAGTTGTGCTACTACCCTAACCTTTTAAATCTGCTGGTAATGGTGCAGTTAAATTAAATAAGTCCTTTAGCTTGACCGGAGAAATCTTAACAACCACTGTCTTTGCTTCTGTGTTGAATAACACTCGGTTATCTTATCGATAGTTTCCATTGAGAAAATATACTTTGCATTTCAGTTTCAGATTCTTACAAACTAAGAGAGAATTGTCGAATGTGGAGTAAAACATTTCATTTCATATTCCTGGTACCTGTTATCAGCAGAGACCACACCAATGTCATCGTAGACTTCTTGGTCCTCCTCCTGCTGAGGTGAACGATTCTTCAGCGAGTTGAAGTCAATTTCCACTGAGATGGTTTTTACGTAACCGACTATTAGAAACAAAGAACAAAATGGAATTTGAATTATTGCCCTTAATTAGGATTCTTTGCATAAATGGACAGATGTAATAGAGTGCGTGTTGTATAACAGTACACATATAAGTGCCATGTGTTTTGTCCTGTATTTCCAGGTGGGACAGAAGGAATGTCACACAACATTGTACTGGAAGAAAATTAGTCATTAGTTTTAAACATGTGAACGTACTGGATCCATCCTGAGTCCGTCCCAGCCATTTCCCCTCCGGGTTTCCTTGGACACGTAAGATGTCCAGACTGTCTCCCAGCTTCAGACTAAGGTCGGATTTACCGCCTTTGCAGTCCACACAAGCTTTGCCCTGCTGGATGACCTCCAGGGGCCCAACCAACTACACACACACACACACACACACACACACACACACAGACAGGCAGAAAAAAACATATTAAAAAGGTACACTGAAAAAAATACAGTAGATTGTGTCATGTTTTAAGAAAAGTAATATTCAGGCCTGCAAGTGTTTGCATGTGCACACACTGTAAATGCAACAACGTGGATGGAACACGTGTCACTCTTGTTCTCCTCACCTTGAATTTCTTTCTGGCATCTTGTTCCTTCTTCTCCCGGTCCTTCTGCTCCTTCTTCTCAGCCTCCTGTCGTTTTTTCGCCTCCTTTGCCTCTTTCTCTTTTTCTTTCTCTTTCTCTTTCTCTTTCTGCTTTTCTTGTTCCTCCCTTTAGAGGGAAATAGAGAGGGAGTGCTAAGTTTGATAGAAAAACAAATGTACTTCTATGATGTGAAGCTTTTGAGATTACAACATTGAAAACTTCTTATTATGGAGTACTAGAATTAAAAAAATCATACCACATGCAAATACATACAGAAAGGTAATTAAGGCAACTAATCCAATGAATTCTGCTAATATACTATGTTGTAGTGTTGCAAAATAACCACCAGAGAGCAGTGTTAGTAAAGTATGACACAGCTGAACTGGGACTGAAACCAAATTGAAGTGATGCATCTGTAAAAATACACAAAAGCCAGATAAGATCACATTGTGTTTCAGGCTCAACTGAAACACTTGAAGTCCCAAACTAGTGTCAGTAAAAAAATAATCTAATCCTACAAATATACACAAAATAAAGTTATGATATTTTAAATTTAACAATGTGGCAAAATAAAGAGCTAAACATTCTCTCACCATCGGTCTTCGAGATCATCATACATGTCTCCGTCATCATCATCAACTTCCTCCTGGTTGGAGAAGATAGAAGTAGAATCAGCGACTAAAACCTAGAATTCTGATCACATACTGTATGAGATACCTCTGTAAACCATGTAAAACATATTTTCCATTAATCCCCATCATACTGTTGATATTTCACATTATTAATTTCTAACATTTTCCCTCTGATTTTCCGTTTTCTGGTGTCATCGGACTTGGAATCACCCTTTTGCTTTATACATACACTTTAATCTATCCTTATTGACCCTATTTATCTATTCTTATTTACTTGTGACACTTTATCTTTTCATCTCATGTAAATGCTGCAGTTTCAATATTTCCACAGAGTTTATCAGTCACATATCTGTAAGTTCACTTCTAGTGCTTGTTTCCACCTCTGATACCTGCATGCAAATCTGTGTGTATGTAAATGAAGGAAATACACCGTGGCTCACCTTTGCCCTCTGACTGGGGTGACCTGCCGAGGAGGAAGAATAAATTATAAATGTTGGGAACTGCATGATTTAAAACAACCTTTATGTGCCACGTTTTGTACAATGGAGACAAAACTCGGGAAGTAAGAAGTATAAGACAGACATTATATAGGATATAAGAATGCATTTCATTCGATCAATAATTAAGATCTGAACCTGAGGGTAGTGGTAGAGGTGGAGGTTGAGGAGCGCTGTTTAAATCTTCAAGATCATCGTAGATTTCCTCATCTTGGATCCTGAAAAGCACAGTCGGGGTTAATCTTTAGTTTGAAGCTTTATTCACAACATTTACTTAGTGTGTTTGTGTGCGTGTGCAGGAATGTGTGACTCACAAGGATCCAGGGTGTCGTGGGGGCAGACTGGGGAGTTCAGGCGGAGCTGTTGGAGGAGGGATCACATTGGTGCGGAGGTTACTCGGATTAGGAGCAGGGATGACGGGTTTCTTAAAGGTGGCGGGACCTGTGTGTTGAAATAGAGAAGTGAAACCTGTCTCACGTCTGTTCTTTATGCAGAGCAGTGTGGTGACATGAGGAGAATCAAGACAAGCAGTGTTTCCCAAACTAAAGCTAAAAAATAGACACTAATAGTGGAACTCTGTGTCCCATAACAGCTCTGGTGTCGCCTGTTTGCATTCATGTTGTAGTCCACTGTCCTCCTGCAACCGCAGAGAACTATGTCTCAGGAAGCCAGATGGACCATCATCCGCAGCATTTATCATTTCTGTGATTTATGTGGAAATGGCAGTGTCCCATTTACAAAGGCTGGGAATAGTCAAGCAGACAATCCTCCACATTTTCTAGATGTTTGCTTGTGCACACGATCCTGAGATCTTGAATCATTGAAGATCTATAGCCAGAAGCAGAAGTGTTCTTGTCGAACTAAATGAGCTCATGAAAGTCAAACAAAAATAAGAAAGAAAACTCCAAGAACCAATAAGACAGCGCAAAAATACTCAATTAATAGTAAAGATCTTTCATTCAAAATCAAACAGAAATGTACCTAAAAGTATTAAAAGTGAAAGTAGCCTAAATGGAGCAGAATGGCTCCTGTTAATTGTTTTATTATTATTATAAGAGTTTATCCATAACACTGCTTCATATTTTATCAAATTTCAGCTCATCATAGGGTTTGTATCAATATTTACCTCTAAATTGTTGTTGTACAAATATAAAACTGCACAAATTGGAAATTCTCAAGTATAAGCAGCTCAAAATTGAACATATGTATATTTCACCACCACCTTGGAGCAAATCTAACCATCAAGCCAGAGGAAAAAGCAAATGCTCTAAGTCAAAATGCATAAGAAATCCAATCTTTAAACCTGACTCGTGTTCATGGTCACTAATCTTTCAGAGAGACATCAACATAGCAGAGGACATCATGATGAGGAACAAAAGGTAAAACGATTGAGGACGTGCCTGTGGAGCCACGATCTTCTGTCCTCCAGTATTGTTTCAGTTGATTTAATGAATATCAGAATTCATCCTTCACCTCTGACTGGAAATAAATGCTGATCAGGTGTGCGTCTAAAAACAGCCTCTCTCTCAAAACGCTCCCTTACTTCCTCATGTGGTGAAAGTCAGCTGTCGGGGGGGTGGACAGTGAAGGGGGGAGGAGAAGGAGAAACTGGACGAGGAACTTGACGCGGGGGAAATAGCAGAACTAAGAGTGTTACTGTCACTTTGGTCTGTTATCTTACACTCGGAGCATTTGTCGAGCTACTTCTGTCTAACACACTTTGCACGGAATATACAAAATGCAAAATTAGTTATGTAAAGAACACACTGGAAATGGAAATAGGAACATAACTTCGATGCAGTTCTGCGGACAAGGAGGTTATTTGCGTTGTTTGGACAAATATCTCAAAGTAGCCTCAACCGCTGCAGCTTGCACATTACTAATGCCACTGAAACCACAAAGAGGCTTGAGCAACACCCCTCTTCACACTTCGGACATGTCTACACAAAGTCTGTCCTGCTAGAGATGGAGAGGAAATGCACTTGAGACAGCCAAACAAGACAAACCCCTTCTCTTCTGCTTTTTCCTTTTTGGTCACAAGACCTGCCGACCGTTTTGTGGCCTTCATCACAGTAACCCCCCTGCATGGCTCCGCCCACAGAGCCTGGTGACTGGATGAAATGTATTTTAGAAGAAACTATGCCAACACCTTTTGCAGAGTTTGGGGAGACTTTCCATTTCCAGATATAAGATGGAAATGCAGCCAGATATAGTTGACGCACTTCTGCCTTTGGTGCCACGTGTGTTTCTCCGTCGCCTGAAACTCTTCTCCTCCGTCGCACCCTTTGGTTTGTTCAACACATTGTTAAACTTCCTCCCATTCATAATGGTAAAAGTCAAGCGTGATGACGATTTATACTTACATACCCGTATTTGTATTTTCTGTTCTGCAGATTATTGGTCGAACTTAGTGAGTCTCTGTTTAAAAAAAACAACTGTCTAATTGAGGTCAAGATCTTTTTGAGAGAGACACGGAAACACTTTACATGTCCACACGATCTCAGTTGAAAGGTCAATGACCTGAACATGTTTTATTTAGAAATACTGACACTTCTGATGCAGAGCAACTCCAAAACATTTTGTAGGAATGAACTGTAACATTTCCTCTGTTTTGGGTCTTTATTTTATGTATTCATCTCCCTGCATTTGGTTCTAAATGCTGTTTCTCCATATTGCAAAAACGTTGGAAGCAATTTATCAGGTAATTGTTTTGAGTATAATTTGATAGTTTTGGAACAATTCAGAATCCATCGAGCAAAACCAATATTGGGACTCATTGAAATTAGGAGGGTGAATAAGTGATAAGAAATGTTCAACAAGACTCTGAACATGCTGGGGTACAAGTATGAACTTTCCGATGAGTTAAAATTAAGATTACCTGCTTGAGTTAAGTTCAAGTTTAGTGAACACACATCTTTGAGATAATGCATGCTCAGGTGTAATTATTACTACTAAAACAGTGATTAGGCCCCTCGTATAGGAAAATTATGTATTGCCCCATAGTGCTGATTGATTAAATACTTTAAATATTAATATTAGTGCACGGATTGGAGCTCCAGGTTCATAATCAGCATCTTTGTTCACTAAGTCATTATTAAGTAAACCAAGCTGTAACTTACCATCCTCAGAGGCCACACCTCTTTTAAAGTTCTCCAGGTTGACTTTGGGGGGTCGGTTGGGTTTAGCAGGAGCAGGACCCAAAGCTAAATTGTTGGGTAGAGGGTTACGCTTTGGGCCAATGGCATCGGCGTCATCAGTGCCGCGCTGAGGGGAGTCCTTGATTGGCCGCTTAAAACTTGGCTTTTTAGAGGCCGGAGGTCCGGCAGGAGGTCCGGAGTTAGTGAGAAAGCGTGGCGCTTTGCTGGTTCCACCGTTTTCCTGCTGCTCGCTGTTGTCCTTCTCCTTGTTGGACACATTCTGAGAAGCCCTAAAGTTGGACAGGGGCTTTATTTGAGGTGAAGGTTTGTCGGCGGTGTCCGTGTTGGCTCCGGCCTTTTCTTCACTTTGCTGCCATTGTTTTATAATGCTGCTGCTCGGTTTTGGTTGTAAAGGTGGTATTTTGGGTGGGGAGCTGGCTCTGGAGGGCACACCACCAGTGTTGTGTTTTACCCAGCTGGGCTTGGAGGTGAGTGCTGGAGCTGGTTTAGGTGTGGAGTTGGACAGGGTGGAGCTGAGGGGGGGCTTGGTGAGAGGAGCCTTGAATACAGGGACTTTAACTTCAGGAGGCATTGAAGGTTCTGGCTTCATGGGTATTTGCTGTTTATTACCCACAAAAGGTTTGATTCTGGCGTTGGTGTCAACCTGTGTGTTGGCAAACCTGCTAGTCAGGGCTTTAGTTTTGTTTGGCTCATTGACCACTGTGTCATTTTTCGTGGGTACAGCATTTTTAAGGTAAGCTGGTTTAGAAGGAATTATAATGGCGCTGCCCGAGAAGCTCTCTCGCCCGAGAGGTTTCTTTATGGGTGTGGTCGGCCCGGAGGAGAGTGTGGGGCCCAGCGCTTGTTTACGTCCAGCCGGTGAAGTGTCGTCATTGCTTGACTCACTCACTTCGAAGCGAGCCATCATGGCCTTTATATCAGACTTGTTAGCCTGGAATGAATGGAAGCGGATAAGAGGCAGAGTTAATTGTCAATAAAGAAGAAGCTGAAGGTGCTAAAGAGAAACTGTGGGTCAAAGCAAAAGAGGAAGAAAAGAAACACTCTTAAACACATTGACAACTAGATTCACACAGAAACACAGTTGCAACACTTTAAAAATACCTTATTTCCCGTCAAGACGTTTCCTTCTCTTATTTACAAATGTTTTACCCAATCAGAGATATTCCAGCTTTCACTTTAGTTACTTAAATATCTGATCTGGTTGTTTCTCATTTACACAAATACTAATTCTCACACGGCTCTGACTAAAGAGCTACAGGTCGTCCATTAATCACAATTCTCTAATTTAGAGTCATCAATTAATCTTAGCAGTTACAAAGTATGAGAACGCTGCAGAAAATACGCTTAAACTAGAAGTGAAAGCATTTGCTATACTGAGCGTTTAGTGACTATACTTCATAATAGTTTTATCAATTGTCTAATCAAACTTTTATAGACTTCCTTGTTTGTCTTTTCATATGAACGCATTAGCTGATCATCTTTCATGTGCAAATCTCTCGTTGTAAACAAAAGGTACATTTGTCCGTTAGTAGTTATTGTCCTCCGGCTTCCTCCCACAGTCTAAAGACAGATTGTGTCAGGTTAGTTGGTGTGATTGTGCGTGTGATTGGTTGTTTGTCTTTACATAGGAGTGAATAGTTGCATTAGGCTGGACATGGCGTGGAATAATTTTGGTTTATGGTGTATATTAAATATTTAATTATACTGAAACACAATGGTTATAGTGTTGCTTCAGCTGTGATACAAATGAATAATCCATCTCATTATCTGGTTCCTCTGAGAAGAGTGCAGAATGAGCAATTATACTGAGAGATGCATGATCAGCCACAAGTTGCATTCTAAGCGGGCACCTAAAAAGTAGGTTTCATCCATTTTGATATCAGCACTTCTGCTGTTTTATAAAGCCACACCTATTTTAATAAGGCCGGTCTGACTAGAGTCAGAAGCACGTGACCAGGAAGTGGAGATAAGAGCAGTGGGACACAGAGCTGTGAACATGCTGCTAAATCGGACTCTGCTTGGTGACACTAGTCTGGGCAGGTGTAAACACACTAACCACAGTAACCACATTTAAGAGGAGGTGGTCTTAAACGCAGGAGGTGCTTGTTTGTGCTGGGTATGTGATCTGGCCTCAGTTTGAGTTTCACAGGGTTGCCATCATCATCGTGAAGAAAGCTGTTTAGTAGTATTTTTTTTAACAGCTGTATCTTAGAAAAAATGTTGCTAGAATTTGGGTTGTGGCTTCAGAGTTGTCAGCGACACCTTTCAGCAGCGGCTTGACAAAGTGTGTCCACTTCAAACACTGAATATTGTAAAAAATCAATCAGAGGAAAAGAAACGGAGGAAAGTTCCCTTCTTGTGCTTCTCGTTTTTCATCTGCACTCAACTAAAAATTACCCAACACATCTTGTAGTTACAGTTACTGCTTCTCTAAACGTGAGATGCTGCAATGTTGTAAAAACCCTTCCAACAATTAGATTCCAACATGATTGCAAGTATCAAACAACAACTCTCTTCATTTTATTATTTGCATAGGCAGCATTTGGAAGTCCATGCAAAGAAAAAATACATTATTCTTTTGGAGCATTAAATGCTGTGAACTTTGTAGTTATCTGTACATTTGCAGTCTTATGGGCTGCAGAGACAGAGCTCTTCTGCTCAAAGCAAAGAGGAACCACTATCTCTCTTTCCACTGTGATGTAAAAGTGCAGGCAAAAAGTCGCCTTGCTTAATCTAGTTGACCCAAGACCAAAAAGTACCAACACGACCTGTGACTACTACTGTTTTCACACAAAAACTGTGAAGAAATGAGTCAAAACAAGGTCAAAAGTCAAAGTCTTCGATATCCGAGGCAGATCTAAGATTTGATCAAGCCATTGATTGACAAGTTTTATTCTAAGCTATGTTGAGGTCACATGAAAGATAACAGCTTTTCATCTCCGATCTCGTGTTCGCAAAACCTTGTGCGCAAGCATGAAGAAATATCCATTCATAAGAAGTCTGTAAATATGAAATTCTAACATCTTTCAGGTGAACATTTTATATTGTTTTAGTTGATTATTAGGTTTTACTCACCATATTGAGGACAGCGATCCCAGGGGATGGTTGCAGGAGAAAGTGGTAGAGAGTGTTTGATCAGTTGGTCACTGTGGGTTTCTGCTGCTGTCGGGAAGCGAGCGAGAGCGATACTGGTTGACCCTGAATGAGAGAGTGTGTGTTTGTGCTGGAAGGATTTTCTGTCTACATCTACTTCCTCTCTCAGTGGTATGTGTTCTGTGTGTGTGAGCGTCACAGCCTGTGTTATCAGTGAGTTTTGATCTCATGGATTTGCCTGTGCCTCTCCCTGCAATTTCCCTCGGTGCTCAACAACCGATGTACGTTCATCCTCAAGCAGCTAAACATGTCAATTATATTTATATATAAAAAGTATATATATATTTTACAACACTTTTTATTTAATGTGACAACGACGTGACAAGGCTGAGAAACAGCAGTAAAGGATGTGGCCGTGGGTTCTGCATTACGTCTCCGCAGCTCAGGGTGCACTCTATAACACTGGTGCTTTGAGCTGTATGCTAACATCATGCCAACATGCTTGTGACAATGCTAACGTGCTCGGGCGTAATGTTTACCATGCTAACCCCTTTACCATGTTAACATGCTAACATTTGGTAAATAGTATAAGGTTCAAAATGCTAGAATTTACAAAATGCAAAAACATGATGTGGCATGATGCAGCAAACTAACAAGTTGTTACAGACAGTATTATCCAGACTGTACATTTCTGCTCTGTGAGGCTTTTAAAAAAAAGTTTACGATCACTTTCTGTTGAGTTTACAGTTGTGCAGAGTCATGCATTAAAAAACTATTCGAAGGACACGTGTTATTTTGTCTTTCTCATGAAATTCTACTTCCATATTTCACATTCCATAGAGCAGTGTCACTGTTATCAGTGTACGATGCCAGATCTGCACACTGCTTAAATGCCCAGTCAGATTAATGTTAATGAATAATATCCAAACTCTCTGTATGCTTGCACGCTATTACTCAGAGGAAGTCAATTTGGCTGCCGGTGCAGCAAGTGAATTTCATTTGATAAGATGTCTTAATGCGTGTTGCAACTGTAGAACACATAGAAAACTTGGATTGAAGGTATCATGGAAAATGTGCAAAAACAGTCCAGAATCCGTAACTCATTGTTTTACTGACCCGAGGTCTTTAAAAGCAGATGTTTAAAAAAAAATTTGTTCCAACAAAATACAGAAACTTTCCATTGTGTTCTCATGTTACACAGTGAACATATTTGGAAAACATTGGACAGATGTGTTGCCAATGAGCAAACTGCTCGGCCTTGTATGGAAATCCCTCCTCTTCCTCTGCTGCTGCAGTCAACAACACAAGTTTTTCGAAGAGTGCACATATGCTTCATTTAATCAAGACTTTCTGGTATTTAAACTATATTATAACTATTTTCAGTTTTCTCCACAATTTTATTACATAAAAAACATATAATACATCAAATCCTTTCAGTCCCGAGTTTTTGAGGCCATTTTTGTATAACTTTTCTCATGTATAAAATCCTTGTGTTCATGTACTGTCCATCTCATTTCAAGAGTTTAGATCCTCAAGCTGCTGCCTCCTCCTTTTTCCTTTTTCCCATCATTCCTCCGACCGGTTATTATGAGTACCTCTCCTCCGCCCTGTCTTCATCATAGCCGTGATAGTGTCCCGCCTCACTGCCTCCTCTGCCTCTGTCCTCAGGGCAGTGGATCCCAAGTCGCTTCTGCAGCTTTTCCTCCTGGAGGCGAAGCTCCATGGAGTCCACCAGGTCGTAAACACTATCCAGGGACCACATGGGGGATGGGAACCACGCCTTGACGTCGCCGTCCTTCCCCACGATCAGCATGCTGAAGTAGTCCTTGCTGATCTTCAGCTGCTCTCTCATGTTGTTGACCATGTCGCGGGACAACGGCTCCACCTCACTCTGACTGTGACCTGGAGGAGGGATGACAGAGGAACATTTACAAACAACAGCAAAAATCTACCTAAAATCTAAAATTCTTTATGTATGTTCACATAATATTTTTACTTCCTCCAAAGTGTTTGATGATGTTTTCTTCGCTGTCAACATGAAACTACTCAAACTAGGTCAAACTACCACACCGATTTCCATGAAACTTTGTGGAGGGCATGACCCAAGAAAGATTCCAGTGGACCCATTTGGAGCAAATTTGAATAAACAGATCCACCTCACCGCCCCACATCACTGTGACTCACCATTTAATGGAAATAACTCAACACTTCCTGACGCTTTGCTTCCAGTCCCAGTCAACTTTAACATGGCAAAGTGGCGAATACCTGAGGAGAGACCCAAGAATATGTCTTTCAGCAGCTCATGCGTTCAAATTAACAAACATTACTAGAGAAATGCACACTTGAATATTATAGGTGGGCAGTACATTTTTAATGAAAGCTTCCTCCGAAAAAATACATGTCAAGTTGCGGTTGATTACTTTTATTTTCATCACATTAAGCACATCTATGACATTTTCATTTATACACTGATTGTGAAATGTAAGGTGGACTCACCCAGGTGACACTTGTGTCCGTTGAGAGCAGTGAGCTGCTGTTGGAAGGAGTAGTCGTCCTCAGAGGGAGCAGAGACGAGCAGCAGTCTCCTCTTAGACATGAACCTAAACGTTCAGAAAGAAGAGTCAAGTTTTATTGTCTAATGTCTCATGCACAATCAAAGGCCATTGTCATACTCTACCATGAAATTAATGCTAATCATTACTTTACTTTCAGTTGACAATGCTACTTTGGATTTCCTAGTAGCAAGAAAGGGACCCAGACGTTGCCTCGAGGACAGTTGATGATATTGATCACTGAATGACGTTAATTTACCTGAGCAGGGAGTTCTCCGCTCCAGGCTCTTTGTCTTTGGTGCAGACTGTGGGGCTCTTCTTCTCTTTTTCTTTCTCTGAGCGCCTTGAGGGGAAGTTGTCGATGTACTCGAACAGAACAGAGCTCGATGGCGGAGCCTCAAACACTCTCTGGAGGAAGATACATTTGGCGTTTGTCACATATTTCCTCTGTCCATATTAGATTATGAAACAAGAGAGAAGCAGACAAAAAGCAGTTCTTACATCAGGCCTCATGTCGTAGTCTGTGACGGTCATGGAGAAGAGGTCAGCGGATGACAGGCCGAGCTCAGCTCTCAACAGGGAGATCAGGCCTGAACCAAAGAGCTGCTCTGACACATCATTGAGTGGAGGCTCTGATCCTGAAACACACACATACATATGAATATATTAATTAATGTGTGCAGATAAAACAACAGGAACAGTGTGATGAGCCCCCAAAACAACCACAACAATACTATATTGCTGCATTTTAACCAAAAGTACCTGGAACTCTTCGACCTAAAATCCTTTTTCTGAGGAACTGAAATGTTACTGCAGACTGTTGTTTACCTTTAGATCCACAACATGTTGTGTCAATGTCTAATTGCTGTGGTTGCACAGTGTTGTTGTATGTGAGAGTGTCTAACTCAATTGTTTTATTTGTCAGCTGTCAGCCTGCCATTTTAGTCCAAACTAACATTTCTCAACAACAACTGAATTGTTTAAGAAGCCTCCTGAGAAATGACTCCCAATGTGTCACCAAGAGATGTTTGTGGTTTTGAGCAAAACATCCAAGCCTATTGAATTGATTCTCATGAAATTAGGTTCCCACATTAATATTTTCCCCCATAAGGAACTTTAATGACTTTGGTGGTGCCCGACTTTTCCTCCTGCAGAGACAAATAGCATTCTGCCAGAGCTTTTGTTTCCTGCAAATTAGGAAATGTCAGTATGCTCACAAGTTTAGCAAAGCTGTGTTACCATTGAGCTAAAACCTTTGTAGTTTAAGAGGCTGATTACAACCTCACAGAACCACGAGCACGGCTGTCGATGCTTTGTTTTCCACTAACAGCTGCTGCTCCGCTGCTGACTGATGTCTTGGCAGTCAGACGTTCCCGCAGCATTTAAACAACAACAACAAATGTTGGCAACCAAGTCAAAAGAGCATGGTCCGTGTTACAGATCCAAATCTGTTGTACTGAAGTACCATGGAAGCCATTTGGTTAAACGTGTACACATGAGGCTTATTGGTAACGGAAATGTTTTGGATGCCAAATATTCTATTTGTTCTACACACATATGTAAACACTGCCTACCGAGCTGGTGGTGCTGCAGCGTGAGTGTTGCGTCACTGCCTTCAACAATGGTCCCAACGCTGATCTTCCTGATGCCGAGGCCACAGTGACTTCTCTCATTCTCCTCTTTCTGCTGGATGTAAAGCGTCGCTTCTCTGCTGGGCGTTGAGATCAGCTAGAGAAACTTGAACATTAGTCCAAATGGTCCAAGGTTTCCTATGTATTTGTAATAAAGATATCGCTGTAACAGACTTCAAAAGAGAAAGTTCTCACCATCAACCTTCTGTTTCCCTTTAAACTATCCAAAAAGTCCTTCAAGGCCGCTTTATCCTCATCACTGGCTTCTCTGTTGGACTTCTTGCCTCTCCCTTTACCTTTCTTTCCTTTCTTTCCTTTTCCCTTCTTCTTTGAGCCGGGTTTCTCCTGTGTATCTTCCTTTACATTTTGCTCTCTTTTGTCCTCGTTGTTTCTCCCTCCATGTGTCTTCTTATCTTCTTCCACAGTGGACTCGGGCCTGCAATGCAACACAAAGGCTTTACTTTGAAGTTCATCCAGTGCCAAGAAAATAATCCGTATCTGGTGTAAACGGGAGGCGTGACAAACCAGATGGGTTCACAAAACCAAAGCACGGTTTCAGAGATATCACGATATTCATACTCCTCCCTTTATGTTTGAAAAGCTGTCAAGGAATATGAAGAGACTGCACCTGGGCTTCTTTACTTCTTCGTTGCTCTTTGACACAGAGGGAGAACTGTGCTCTGTCTCTTTTTCCAGTCCGTTGGCAGCGGCTCGACCACCGCTGTTTGAGTCCCTTCCTCTCGTGGACCCTGCAGCATGCACCTTACGGATAACAAACCTCGACCGTCCACTTAGTATTTCCTGGATCTTACTCCTCAAGGCGGCTTTTTTGTCTAGAGGTTTTCTTGGTAGAGCCGCCACAGAAGTCCCATTTCCCTGCCTCTGAGAGCCCAGCACCATCTTCCTCTTTAGCTTTTTCCTTTTCACCATAACCTTCTTTTTAACAGGGCTACACCTGAAATAATAAAAAAATAACATCAGCATTTTGGGTTTCTTTTTTCTTCTAAATAACTTCTATAATAAGTACCATATAAGAACCATTAACTTGCATTGTACAGCAGAGTCACTTTGATAATACATGTTTACATCTTGATCATTCATATTGCCGGACATTTGGAAAATGTGTGCATTACGTTAATATGATGGAAAAATGCAGTTTTGCTTATTTATTTTATATTTCTTTTCATCCTACAAAATACCCTGTTTAATAGTAAACTGTGCAGAACGACCTTATAAAAGCACTCTTTAGTTTTCTGTTAGTGCAGTAATAACACAGTGGTATAATGGGACCTTATGTTGGCTCCTTTTCTGGTCATCTTCTCCAGCTTCCTCATTGGGAACTGATCGATGAGCTCCAGAATCGCCTCCACTCGGACCGGATAGGGGAACCGCTCACTGACAAACAGATTCTTCTTCAGAACCAGCATGGTGAAGCCTTGCTCCTGAACCGATGGGTGTTGAGTGTAAAGAAGAAGTCAAGAGCAGGTGAACCACAAAGGAAAAACGCTTTGTTTTCATGGCAGCCTGTTTACCTGGTTGTTGAGGTCCAGGTAGTGCAGCAGCCTGGTAACTGTGTCCGGGTCGAGACTCTCGACCGTGGCTTCTCCCGGGAAAGCTGTTTTCTGTATCCGACCTTCCATCATGGCGTTCTGAATGATGGTGATGATGAAGGTGTCTCTTTCTGCTAGACGACAGTTCAGCACTTTCTGCGTGTGAGAGGAAAACAGTTGAGAGTGAAATTCCCATGTAGGGTTTTTGTTCTGACTAGGGAATAAATCAGTAGAGTACCTGCTCCATCTCTTCCAGCTGTTTCTCCATCATATGCAGGTAGTGGTCATTGTGCGATGGCGCTGTTATCACCCACAACCGCTTTTTACCTAGAGGGTTGAAGGAGGTTGTGAGACGGTCGACGCACAAAGACACACATCAGCTGATCTGTTCTCTTACCTGCAAATTCAGCCAGGAAATCCAGCTCAGGAGCCAGGCTGGATGTTGATACTCCTGCACCTCTGTTGTCTGCATGTTCTACTTCTTCATCCACCTGTCCCTGCTCGATCCCCGGAGGGAGGTCCGAATAGTCCCCCCAGTCCCGAACATTAGGGTCCTGCTGATCCTTTGGCTTGCTGCGACCGGTGCCCGGCCAGGCGGAGAGCGGGCTCAGGAAGCTGAGGCTCCACAAAACCGCAAACAACAGCAGATGCAAATGTGAGGTGTAGTAATTACACATCCTTACTGACACGGTTGGTTGGTTCATTTGTCTATCAGCTGGAACTGGTCAGCATCTCACAAATCCTCACGGGCAGCAGCGTTGCTTCTGAAACACACGAGATGGTTGCACGAGTTGTATGAACGTGACTTAAGAGTTAAAAAAAAAAGGAATCAAAAGATACGTACGTACTTTGATTCCAAATTCAAAACCCCACTGACGACTGAAACATTATGTGTCCTAAAAAAAACAGGTGGACCCAATCTGGAAAGACTGACAAAGGAATAAGAGGATAGAAAAGAATGCAGTGATGGTAGCAGCTCGCACCGGCAGCCAGAGACTGACTGGGAAGACTGTTCGCAGCTCGCACACAGACACACACACACACACACACTCCTGGTTCACATTACACCCGAGGCTTGTTAACAGGAAACTCCTGGAATTCTCTGTGACTTCAAAGCATTTTCTTGCTCAAAAATCTCTTTCTCTCTCTCTTTCTCTCTCTCTCTCTCTCTCTCAGCTGACTTTTAGAAAAAACTGTCAATATCCCTCACGTACAGTAAATTCTGCACAAAATCAACAATTCATTGTTGCCTGTTTCTCTGTCATTGATCAAGAGGCTGAATCCCAACCTGCTTCAAGGCTGAGCTTTGACCTTTGACCTCACACGTGTCAGGGAAGTGAACAGACAATATCCCTGCAAGGATCAGTAAACCACAGAATGACTTTTAAACACACGGTGAAGACTGATAGTAGATTGTTTTGAGTTTAACATGTGTCACTATCCCTCAGAGGTGGGTTTGTAAAGTGAAATGAAAGGAGATACATTGCGGCCTGAATGGGGGCAGGACGAAAGTGAAAGTGGCCCGAAGCCTTTGGTGTTCAACTGAAACTATAGAGCTTTTAAATGAAGAGAAATGGCAGTGACCATAAATAAAGCTGACAGGTTTACTGACGCTGCCGTCTGAAATAGGTCACACCTCAAAGTCTGAGTCAAACGTGCCCACAGGTGAGTTCACTGGGACCACTCTCTGACAGGAACATCTACGTCTCCCCTCCCACAACTCCCAGCTACAAATGTCTTGATTCACATTTGAAATCAGTAGAAGTTAGTGCAGTAGAAAATTAAAACAGATGTGAATTGGTTTTTACACTAAACTCAAAGTAACATGACACGAAACATCAGGAATATGGAGGCGAGACCAGTTCTCATCATCCTTTTGTTTACTCTTTGCTGTGTATTCGCTGGACCTGTCAACATAAATTCTACAAAGATCTGTTTTCAAGCCATAAAATGTTGGAACAAGACCCTGATCCAAGTTAAAGATGTTTTTGAGTGTGATTTGAAAGAGTGGGCAGTGAATCCATGTTGAATCCATACTTTCTTTTTTTTTCAGTGTCATGAAAGTTGGGAACCCGTAATTGGTAGTTTTGCCCGTGGTTGCAAACTAAAGCTTTAACTTTCCAAACAACAACATGGGAAAAACACACATCACTTTATCACTTCTGATAAGGAGGAGAGGTAACTGATTCTAGAATAGAGTGAAACCGTGAATACAGTAAGGTCGACAACAGAGTGATTTCCTTTAAACTGACTTGAAATAGGGATTTAAACATGGAAATGTTCTTCCACCTGCTTCCTGGAATCACAATGCCACCTGTGCTGGTTAGATTTACAGTTCAAATGTCACAGGAAGACGAAAAGGGACAGAGACTTAAAGCGAAGAAAATCAAAGAAGTGCAACGCAAAGCGAATGCAATTAGAAGAGCTGTCTTTTTGGTGAAGGGCCACAATGAGAAGCAGACGCAGTAACAATGCATTCCACAATCTGAGCCAGATAAAGAGAAACAGATGATCCCTGTGTGTGTGTGTGTGTGTGTGTGTGTGTGTGGGGGGGGGGTCATTTTGAGTCTATAGAACTCAGTCAGGACATTTCCAGTCAGAACTCCTTGCCTTTTGGCCTACCTGTAATTGGCTGTTTGACTTGCTTTTATGGTTCGGGTCAGAATTAGGTTTAGGTAAGATAGGATACATATACAATGTTTGTGTGTGCGTGTGTGTTTGTGTGTGTGTGTGTGAGAGACATAGAGAGAGAGATCTGCTTCATACAGTACATACAGTACAAGTGAACAAAGTAGATTGAACAGATTGAACAGATTTACTGAATAATACAGACGAAGAAGTTTTATTAACACAGATAAAACCATAATCACCTCCCATGTGTCTCTATCAGCACAGCAACACATGTTGACCCACAAAAGCACAATCTAAACTTCCAGTATGTCAGCACTGAAAGACAAGACTTCACGTCTTAGATCGCATGTAATTATGATCTGGAGAAGTAATGCAGCATCTAGAAACACCCCTCATGAATCAACTGTTAGTATCTTCTCCACTTCAACAGATCAAATGATCAGTTCCTTAATTTCAGGGGCAATGAAGCTCAAAACAAAATGTGATCCAATTAATTCATGATAAAATATGAAGAAGTGTAGATATATGAGACTTGTGTTGTGCAACCTTGGCCTGTTTTATGTTGAGGCGGAACAGTGTCACCTCGAATAGAGGAAGCCCCGGGTATGAATCATACACTCTATTAAAAAAGGTGTGAATCCAAAAGATCTGAGGCCTTGGTTGATAAGAATAGTAAAATAGCGCCCCTCAGTGGAAGTAGGGCAAATGTGCTGTGTTTTGGGCATAGGTTTTGGGACGTCAATTCTGATATGATCCAACATATAACTAAAAATCAATGTTCTTGTGTTTATATACAAGCAAATAAATACAATGGAATAGAAACAATATAATCTCACAATAAACAAAGATTAAAAAAAACAAACCAATGACAATTAAAAATGTACAAATGAGTTTTGATAAATATGAGTCTAGATCTTCAAGTATCATTGCACATGAAAGCAGTACAAATGTGTTTGTGTGTGTGTGCATTGAAAAAAGTAAACAAACGGGCAAATTAATAAAGTTCTTGAAGTTAAAAAGTGATCAAACAAATGAGATAAATCAGAAGCAGACTCGAGTTTCATTGCCAACCAGGTTTACACGAACAAGAAACTCTCTGTGGTATAAAGTATAAAACATGTTTTAAAAAAAATTTAATATGAAAAGTACTCTGGTGCATCATCATCATCATCCTCACACGACCCAATAATAAGCGAACGACGGGTGCCGCAGCGTCCATCTTCCGGGTGGACACAGAGTTCTCCTGAGCTGCAGCAGCGAGACAGGACCTGTCTGCAAAGGTCAGTCCACTTCTCCTCCTTCTTTCTGCTCCTCGAAACGATTCTCCTCCTTTGCACATGTTTCACTTTGTTCCTCCTCGCACGTCTCCTTCCTTAACGGAGACATTGGTGTGTGTTGTTGTGTGTGTTTGTGTGTGTGTGTGTGTGTTAGCCAGCGGCGGCTAGCGAACTCGTTAGCTCGTTTTTAGCTTTCCACTCCCACCTCCTTCTCCTCCTGCTCCTCCACCGCCTCCTGCACCTCCTGCTCACTCCGCAGTGAGAGGAGACCAAAACACACAAGTGCCGGTTTGTACACTTTGCTCTGGTTCATCGAAAACACACAAAATCCACCATTTTACACACGCTTTCGCTTCTGTTGTTGTCTGGAACCATTTGTTGTTATTGTCGTCACACTGGGTCACAGGCGGATGTTTATGACCCGGGTTGAACCACTGATGGTTATTATTTCTTAGTTGTTTCATTTTTATTTCATATTATTCAATTTGCTAACGGTAGCAACATGTTAGCAAACCGTTAGCTGGATGTCATTCATTTTTCTGGTGACGTGTTACTTTCATTTATTGGCCCCCTTTCTTTTATATCAGGTCATAAACACAACACAACCCGCACAAGCACACACACACATGCACACGCACACACACACGGTCATAAAGCCAGAGTTAATCCTCTCTGATTAAAAGACCATAGTCTGCCTTGAGTAGAGCTGAAAGACGATTAATCGGTTAATTGATCAACAGATTTGATTTCTATAATCAATAATAAATTATATTTGGCTTTTGCTCTGTTAGTTGCACGAAAAAGCCACTTGGACACGACTTGATAAATGCTGATGGACATTTCTCGTCCAAACAATTAGTCATTTAATCAAAAATATAATCACTATTAATGACATCTTCCTTTCAAAGTTTAAAAATGATCACAGAACACAACAATGGTTTTGTAGATTGTTAAAGTGTTTGTGCTTTGCAGCTTTATTGGTTTGGATGAATTGAACAGAGCTGCAGCAGGAAATTAATTGTTAGTAATTGTAATCTTCAAATAACACAACACTTGGTTGGACAAATCAAGACATTATATGGTGTCAAACTGCACTTTGGGAATTATAACAGACATTTTTATATAATAAAAAGGTTTATTGTTTCATTGCGAAAACTGTCGGCCAGTAAATTGATCATGAAACAATTGTTACTTGCAGCCCTAATAATGATCCTTTAATTCAAATACATGTCATGACAAATATGCATTTGCCACAGAGTTTTTTTTGTCTTTATGTTGTGCTTTTGTGCTAATTAGTGGAAAATCACCCAAGGCAGTATAATTTACAATTAGTATGATCATATACTATATTTGGATGATTTATAAAAATAGTCCATTGTTCAATCTAAATAATAGGGTCAAGGTCATGAAAGACCAAAAATAAAGGATTTAAGTGATAAATCAACCTTAAAAGGTTAAGAATACATTTTTGGACAGTCGACTAACTCATCAGTTTAATTCTTATGTCAGCACTATTGAATAAAGCTGTTATTATTCTAAGAATGAATTTGACTTTCAACCTAATGTGTGTTTTGACCTTAAACTAACAAACAAGGACACGTGGAGCGAGAGAGTTGTTTTTATTGCCAGTTAATTCTGGTTCATTCTCTCCTTCACCAGCTAAGCTGCTCCAGTCTATCCTTGTTCTAGTATCTCTCTTTTAAGTCAACATGCCATCCCTCATGCTGTTTTACTGCCTCAGAGTCCTTCAGATCTCTGCAGTTTCAAGAAGTGACTGTTGACCTTGCGTTTGTTAATATGTGGATATAAAAATAACGCTTTTCTTCTTTCATATAAACTTGTGTAATATTATTAACCTCTGATAGACTGGATTCGTCCAGCAGACTGAATATGTGTTGGATGTGCAAATACAGGGAGGAATGTCAGTGAATGTGACTTGTTTAAACAGAAGGTCATACATACTGTGTGGTTTTCTACAAGTTAACAGAGTGGAACATATCTCTGCTCAACCCTTTCAAATTCAAGTGTGTGCAGTTAGCTGATAAGGCTGGCTTTAACGCATTGAGACTCTTATTTTCACCTTTATTCCTCTTCTCCCACAACCCTCCCCTCCCCCTGTCTGTGCTACTCTGTCTGTGCCCTTATTCCTCACCTGTCTCTCCTATCTGTTCCACAGGAGGAGTGCTGCCTGTCCTGTTGAGCTCCTCCCGGTGTGTGTGCACCATGGCGAGCCTCCTTCGTGTTGTGGCGGCCAACTGCTCTGCCCCCGTGTTCAGTGGGGTTTCTTGCATGAAGCTGCAGGCCGGCCGTACAATCCAATCGTCATGCCTTCGCTTTTTCAGGACCCATCAAGCTCTTGGACGATGTGCCAGTCCAGGTAAGGTGCACACAGGTTTTGGCATTGACACATGTAGTAAAGATTTATTTGCTATAGGCAGTGCAAAGCTATGGAATACAGGGGTTTTCTTTAAATTTAAATGATCACCTATTCATAACAAATGAGCTCAGTATTGTTTGATTTGATGTGTATTTTATGTACACTATAGATAGAAAGCATGGAGGTTGTCACGGTGACGCACACTATCCCAGTGTCACAGCAACATTTCAATCTGTTCAGCCAGAATGGAGCAAACATAACAGGGTTTGGACATGTGATTTATTGACGGGAAGCCTACACTGGGAGATGAGCTTTAACATTGTGAGATTAGGAATAAGCTAATTCACATTAGATGGCTCTTCCTCATATTTTAAGGGTTGTTACATTCTTCTTTCTGTTCAGCCTTGCAGGGAAGAGCTGGAATAGTCCAATATAAAGAATTCAGGACAGTTTACATGCACTAAGACGTCTCCGCATGTTTTTTGATAGTAAAAATACTAGAAAGAAACAGGATCATAATTGGATCGTTTTATTCAATGATACCAGCCTGATTTTCATCCTGTTGGAAATAAAAACACTTGTAACTCATAGTGTTACGACTGATAGTAGCATGGAAGCAGAGCCACCTGTAGATTCTGTGACCTTTCTCATGTACCTGTGGATAAGGTGCAGGTGTTAATACAGGTTATATTTCCTCTCAATTAAAGAGGACAGCTTGGCAGAGTATTCATACTATTGTCCTTTGCTGGCCTTGGATTGTTCCTTCATTCGTTTCTTTCGTTTGAAGGTCTGTACAAAGTCATTGTAATGAAGAAGTTAATCTGTTGTTTAGACAAAATAGAGAGAAATATAACCAAACATACAATCCTGTTTGTTTTTAGAAGTCTGTTTATAAACGTTTGGTTGCTAACTTTGTTTGCTCCAAGTTCACATTCAGGTAATGCAGCATTATTCTCCATTTACAATGCCCTCACTCTGTTCTCACTCACCAGACAGAGTGGGTGTGTGTACGTGCGTGTGTGGGTGTGTGTGCGTGCAGTAAAAGCCAGCACCAGCCGGTTGCAGGTGCATCATATCTTTATGTGCTGGGTTCACGAGTGTGCCTGTGTCCCTCTCCCCCTTTCCCTCTCTGTAGTTGAGTGTTGAAGGTGCTGGTGACCTAGTTCACAGTGACTATAGGTTGAGATTCCTGCAGTTCAGTCGGCTCGAGAATAGCTGGCTTCGTCTATTCTGGACACACAAGTATCAGGTTACAATCTCACAGACGGGTAGAGGAGGGGAACACACACACACTATACTTTCACCTCTAGGGAACCTATAGACGTACAGTACACTATAGAGTGAGGGAGTGTGTTGTTGTGAGGTCAGCTGTGATGTGCACACACTGTCACTGTGTTTTATGAACACACTTTGGGCTTGACCGACATAGATGCACTTGTTTGTGGGACACAATCATTTTTGGTCTTTTGTTTCCAGATGCTATCTATGATCATCTGTGTTATTTTTCACATTATGAAATAGTTGTAAGATCTTAACCCTTACCTTTCATTCAAACTGAAAACTGAAGCTGTGGTGATTTGCTGCATTAGGTGCTTGTGAGAGGAATCACAATCCGCCTCAGAAAGATATATATTTTATAACAGGGTTTTTTTGGGACCTACACACTCTTCTCTGAGTAGCACGTCTCAGTGGCCACAACAGGATACCTCAAGCAGAATCCCTTGAAATGAAAATGTTTTATGAAATCCAACATAGACACCTTTACATGTGGCCCATTGAGCTTTTTATATTTGTCTATTTATAGACCCTGAAGTTTCGTTATCTTTGGTCAAGATGTTGAGGTTAAAAGGTTATCATGCTATCTCGATTGTTAGATCATCCGCAGCAGTTAAAGTTCAAATATGTTAACAAGATAAGGTTTTTATGGTTGCAGTGGTCAGTGGTTGTATCGTCTGGTGTCTACTCATTCTGGACAGGATTCAAACATGATAGGCAACCCATCTCTTTTTCCGAAGTGGTAAATAATCAATGTGAGCATTTATAAATGACTTGTGATGTACAGCACTTAGAATGGTTGTTAATTCAGTCATCTTGCACTTCCAAAGGGGAATAAGGTGAAACAGTGCGTCGCACTGTGGCAGAGATTAAAAGATGACTTGTTTTACCACTGAGGACAATGCATGACCATCTCATAATGTGACAGTAATTGTTAAACAACGGTGCCATGTGAGGATTGTTACTTGAAAGTCTCCCAAAATCAAATGTGCAGCTTGCAGCTAGTTTGTTTTTAGTTCCCTTGTGTTGTGGAGTTTTTAGTAAAATACCAGTATTTAGAGGACAGGTCATCACTGCAGGGTGAGAGGAAAGGCAGCCTGTCAGAGCCTCTGCTGTTTATATATAGACGAGGAGACAGCGGTAGGGAACAGCAGTGGAATTTTCCATAAGAGCCAACACAACATGTGACCTGCTGCTTGCAGACTAGACGTGGACAGAGAACAAAAAGATCCTAAAGCCACTTTAATATGTTTTTGTCCGTTTATGCATTTGCTGCTGATTAGTTTCCCTGTTTCTTATCTTTACTATCATCAGTCACACATTAATCTGATCTCTGGTTTTCACACATGTTGAAACAGCTGTGCTTAGAACAGCAACAATCTGTTTGTGCACCCAGATTAAAACTGCTGACTGTGACTGTCCGTTGATGCATTCTGTGTGATATTTGCATCAGACATTTCAATTTCCACAGAATGAAAAATTGACATTTCCGTCAGCCTCTTTTTTAACAGATTATCTGACAAGCTGACACACTGGACTGGGCCAGTGCATATAGCTTCAGTGAGGGTAGCATGGCTGCAGGCTGTAATGTTGCTGTGGAACACTACATACTGCAAACAGTATTTATGGTACAAACTCTGTGATTTACTGGAGTGATAACTCCTTGAAGCTGCAATGGAACCTGCATTAAAATAATAATTTTGGTCTCTCTGCTATTGTTATCTTATTTATATTGTTTAAGTGCCTTGTTAAAATATGCAAAGTCTTTATTATTCATTATATAATAAGTCATTATTAATATAAGAGCTGTTAATTCACATGCTCCTGTGTTGTGTGTCTTTGCCTCTCCAGGTATTCCATACAAGCAACTCACAGTTGGAGTCCCCAAAGAGATCTTCCTGGATGAACGCCGTGTGGCGCTGTCTCCCGCTGGCGTCCAGGCGCTGATCAAACAGGGCTTCAATGTGGTTGTGGAGTCCGGAGCCGGAGATTTTTCCAAATTTGGTGACGAACAGTACACCCAGGCTGGAGCAACAATTAAAGACATTAAAGATGTTCTGGCGTCGGATGTGTTAGTTAAGGTAACGTTAATGTGCTGCAGGTGGAAGGGGGTGCAGTCAACTTTTCCACTTGTGTTCTCTGACCAACAATTCTTGCTTCCAGGTCCGTGCTCCTGTTTTCAACCCTGCCTTGGACATCCATGAGGTGGAAATGATGAAGGAAGCAGCTACGTTGATCAGCTTCATCTACCCGGCTCAGAACCCTGAGCTGATGGAAATGCTCTCCCAGAAGAAAGCCACCGTCGTGGCTATGGACCAGGTTCCCCGAGTCACCATCGCCCAGGGTTTTGATGCCCTGAGCTCCATGGCAAACATTGCAGGGTATGTACAGTACATAGTGTTGACAGTTTATATGGTGACAACGTATTTTTATATTTATGTATAACCGCATTGTTCCTCTTATTTTTGCATGTTTAAACTCATGAAGGAACAGTTCATACTTGGATGTATTCTGATTGTGTTTCCTGTGTTTGTTGTGCTCTGTCATTTCAGGTACAAGTCTGTGGTGCTGGCAGCTAACAGCTTCGGTCGCTTTTTCACTGGACAAATCACAGCAGCCGGGAAAGTGCCGCCTGCAAAGGTGAATAATATGAGTGTTGTATAATCACAAGTGTGTATGTGTCTTTCTGAGTTCTAACTTTGAACAGGTTATGTGACTGTATTTTCATCTCATGTTTGTGTTTTTGAAAAGGTGCTGATCATCGGAGGTGGTGTGGCTGGATTGTCAGCTGCTGGCACTGCCAGAGCCATGGGCGCCATCGTCAGAGGATTTGATACCAGGTTTGTTTCTAATATAAGAGTGAATATGATGTATGTGAATAACAAATTCAAAGAATACTGATTGCATTCCACTTTTCTTGGTTTCCCCAGAATTGCCTACCCTGCCTTTAAGTTAGATATTTGTAATGAATGTAATGTAATGTAAGTTAGATATTTGATTGACAGAAGCAAATATTTAATATGAAATACTTGTGCAGGAACTGATAAGCTGGAAAGTGTTAAAGATAAAAAGCTGTACTGGTATAATTTCCCACGTGGATCTGATTTCTATAGCAAAAAGAAAAACATCCTCCGTTTGCTTTACTGAAAGTTTTACAATACGTACTTAACTGTTATCTCACCGCCGGCTGACCTATGGATAATATCTGTCTCTCTCTCTCTCTCCCAGAGCTGAAGCTTTGGAGCAGTTTAAATCTCTGGGTGCTGAGCCGCTGGAGGTGGATTTCAAGGAGTCAGGAGAGGGCCAGGGAGGCTACGCCAAAGTAATGTCGAAGGAGTTCATTGAGGCCGAGATGAAGCTGTTTGCCAAACAGTGTCGGGACGTGGACATTCTCATCAGCACAGCTCTTATCCCTGGTATGCACAAAGCAAGAAGACGCACAGTTCGTAAAACGCTAATTGTAGGTGTAGAAAGTGAAGGATGCATTTCCTCTAAACTGTGCTCAGACTCAAGGGCTTGTAGACAGCTTTTCCCACTGGTCCTGGATTATCCTATAATGTGTATTCTGGGCAGGAAGTCAGAAAATGCAGAAACAAGGGACAAGTCGTGGGGTGTATGTCATGGAATGACTGGAATGTGTCAACATATTTTCCAGCAGCTTCACATTTGTTCCATTACTCTGTGGGTTTCGATAGGGTGAATTTTTATACACGGCCACATATCAACCATAAGCTCAGTTGTTGTGAACATGTTTAACGATGTGGCCCGGAAGTCTGTAATAACAATAACTTTTTATTCCCCCTATATTTCTTTTTTGATTTTAGCCATTTGATTGAAGTTAATGTGACAAAAAAATAGATGAATTTAATATTTGATGCCACTTTGTCTATTTTAACCTTGCAGGTAAGCGGGCTCCCGTTCTGATCACCAAACCAATGGTAGAGAGCATGAAGGACGGGTCAGTGGTGGTGGACTTGGCTGCTGAGGCTGGAGGAAACATTGAGACCACAGTACCCGGAGAGCTGTCGGTATACCAGGTCAGTGCACATAATGTTTTTTTTTAATTTTTAATGGCTTTTCGATGATGTCTAGTATCATCTGTCACTGCTCTTGTAATTTAGTTTCGCTAATTTATTTTAGGGAGTGACGCATATCGGCTTCACAGACCTCCCCAGTCGTTTGCCGACACAGTCCAGCACGCTGTACTCCAACAACATCACTAAGCTGGTGCGAGCCATCAGCCCCGGCACGGAGAACTTCAACCTGGATGTCAAGGATGCATTTGACTATGGGACCATGGATCACGTTGTCAGGGGCTCTGTTGTCATGCAGGTATTTGCGTGTGTAGCCAGAACCCAAACACTCGTGCATGTTGATAGAAGCTGAGGATTAACGCAGACATGTTGAAAATCATTGGAAAGGCCTTGTAGGTCTTTGCTGCAGTCACTAGATGTCACCCTGGACACATCATTATCGCCTCACTTACAATTCTCCCTCAGGAGCGTTTTGCCCTTGAGTTTATCAGACATGTTTTTCTATCTTTGTTGTTTTACTGAAAATAACATCTAAATTCAGCTTTTTAGTCAAATTATTTAGTCAGAATTTGTTTCTTCAAATGTTGAGGAAAATTAAGTTATTTAATTGCAGTAAATACAATTACCTTATACAAATATGACAGTTATATCTGTCAGAATCTACTCTTGAAAACTTAATTTTATTTCATTGTTATTGGCATAATTATACCTTAATTTCTGTAGTGAATTAATTCATGTTTTCCAGTCTAACTGGGGCTAATCAACATGCTGTCATTAGGATTCATTCTGTCCATACTTGATCAAATTGATTTTGTGTTTTCGTCAATATGAACGGACATATTCAAAGTCTTAATTACAATAATAAAATTCCATGATCACCTTATATGATATTTAAATGCTAAAGATTTCGAATTTATATGATAAAGAACTGTTACAAAAACCGATTATCCTCTTAAACGTGTATTGGCTTTTCACAGACCGATTAATGGAAAGGTTAAAACATGTTGAAATCAGTAGTAACTGCCAGTTCACTAGTTTGTTTTTTTAGTTAAATTAGGAAACAGTGTTACAAAGTTGTATTTCTTGGTCACAGTTCTGAAAAAAATATTATCCCTATGTAATGTTTGTTATCAGATTTCTTAATCTGTCATAAGAGTTTCATTATTGATGTAAACGTCCAGCATATGTCTGGTCTTATAACCCGGGCTGTATCTGAGTCAAGCATTTGTCAGACTTGAGTCATGGTTTGTAATTCTACTTTTTGGAAATGGCTTACTCTAATCAGTCTCAGTTGATCTGATAGACTCATAACTGATCAAAGCACTGGTCACACATCTTTTATAAATGATACAGAAACACAGATATTAGTTACTGTAGCCACTCATCATTAGTTAGCTTACTTTGATCTGGAGAGGCCTGGTGTAATGTTTCACAGACTTACAAATGCAGCAGAGGTCATTTCAGACAACCAGGTAACGGGATCAGGAAATAAAAGCCAACTTCCAATCACCTCTTTATAAATGTCACTTGATATTGTTGATAGAATTAAAGAATGGTTGCCCCAACTACCACGACTTTCTGTAACCATTCTCTTTTTATTATCCCTTCCAGAATGGAAAGAACCTGTTCCCCCCTCCCATTCCCAACAACATTCCCGTTGCACCTCCTCCTAAACCCAAGTCCAACAAGGAGCTGGCTGCAGAGAAGGCCACACAGATCACTCCCTTCAAGGCTACGCTCACCACGGCTGGCATGTACACTGGAGGTCAGTGGTTGTCGTTGAAACTGAGTGTGTCATTAAAATTACATTTTCTGGCAAAGTAGAGAAAATCAGGATGACAATAAATCTGAGTGAAGTGCTCATTAGGTCAAGGTCTGCCATTAGGTGAAGTATAAGTTAATAATCAGCTTCAGGAATGTGCGCAGGAGACGAGAAGTGACAGAGGTAGATTACAAGCGCGCACACACAGACACCCTGTTAGTGTCAGGAAGCGTGCATTGTAAAACGGTGTTGTGCGGGGTGTTTGTTTGAAGTCGTTGTGTAGTGGGTGGCTCCAGTGGTGCCACATAGCGCCGGGTGTAAGTGCACCACACACAGTTAATGTGGTTCACACATTGTTTAGGTGCTGGAGTAGTTTCCTACTTAACACCACCACACAGCTACTGATTTTAAGCGCTCTTTTTTTAAAGAGTGAGAACTTGGTAAGTGCTGGTTACCTGCTGCTCATTAACCTGGGCTGTAACGCAGACATTTTAATATTTTGATATCGATTGTATGTGGACAACCTATTCGACTATTAACAGTCTGGTAAAGAAAGTTTGTTCCCTCACACCAGTGACTAAATTTAAGAAATATTTGACCAAAAATCTATACAGGTTAGATAAACTAGTAGGAAATTAAGAAAACATGGGTGATACAATGTCTGCCACATTCTACAGGCAATCAATGTGCTGCTGTTAGCACAGATATGTCGAAACATGCTGGGAAAAATAACAATAATAAAAAATGATTCTTCCCAAAATACATTTTTATGCCACATTCCTGTATTCTTTGCTTTATTTGTGAAATATTGGCGAGTTTCATGTCTTCAGGCCATTTACTCTTTGGCTTTGCTGGGAGGGAAACTTGATCCACGTTGGATAACCCAAACCAATCTCCGTGTCAAAATATGTGAATAAAAATCTGAATAAAAACAAAACTCTGTCAAGAGAATATAAATTTAGCAAATACATAGTTCAACTTTCTTCAGATGAAGGTGTATTTTAAATGAAGTGTTTTTTCTTTCCTTGGGGAGACTCTTGACATTACTATTGTATAACTATGAAATTGGTGAAATTAATCGCATCAGCACGCAGCTTAACAAATCAGTTTAGTTTTGCTCAGTTGAATACAGATTTAAACTAAAATCTGATCCTGATCTTTACAAGAAACTCCTTTATTTCCTTTAACTTTGTCTCTCTCTCTGTTCCAGGTTTTGCCACCCTGCTGGGTCTGGGTCTGTCGGCTCCAAACGCTGCCTTCACTCAGATTGTCACGACCTTTGGCCTGGCCGGCATCGTGGGATACCACACGGTTTGGGGCGTCACTCCTGCTCTGCACTCTCCACTCATGTCGGTCACCAACGCCATCTCAGGTTAGTTGGACAAAGGCACTGATCCTCTGATATAATTTGTATACACGATAACAAATCCAAGAGATCGCACCCAAACAATGAATCTAATCAAATTTATAAAAAATATACATAAAATACAATGACAAATAACAGACTGGAGTGCAAGTACACGTGCACTAAATTTAAATAAATACGATTTTTATAGAAGGAAATCTAAACGTTTTTCCCCGAAAAAGGTAAAACGTCTTAAACTCACATGTGGAATTGAAACCCCACCTCAGAGATCAAACGAGTCACCTATCAGTGCAGAAGGTCTCTGCTTCCAGTGCTTCTGTCATTTAGTCCAAATAAAAACTTTAAAGATTGCGTCCTTATTGTCGCTTAACACAGAGGGGTTAAGAGGTTAGAGAGGTGAGAGCATGTGTGTGTTCTCACAGCTTTGATCACTGGAAGACCCACACTGAGGGTAGGAAGTAACACAGTGGCGGTGATCTTTGAGGCTCAGGGGAGTCCTGCACTCGTTTACCCGTGCTCTCAGCCAGACACCAGAGCTCAGTCGTGGTGTCGCAGCAGCTAAGAGACAGTTTTCACTGTCTTTAAAACTTTATTGGTGACACATTCCCATCTTTGAATCGTTCTACTTGTTTCCCTGTGTCTGTAAATGGGTCTTTTCACCATTTCACATTGCTTAGCTTCAATCATCCAATGTTTTCTGGGGTTATTTGTTTTTCACATTTTAGACACGTTATAATAGGATCAGTCAAAAAGCCACGAAGACATGGAATATCGGTAGAAACTGAGACCACACATGAAAGAAACTAATTTGCATTAAGTTCTTAGGGAGGTTTTTCTCTCGCTCTCCTCTGCCAGCCTTTCTTCTCCTCCTTTTTTCTCCGCCTTTCCTCCCTGTCCAGGTATTTTTCCTTTCATATTACCCAAGGTCTTTAATGGTATTATTTTTTTATTTCTGTCACAGACTGACCCTGGCTATGGAAACCGTGAGACCGGCAGAGTTGTGTTGTTGTGCCAGCTATCGTTAAGACACGCTCGCTCTCAAACAATCACTCAGACATTAGGGAATCATGTTGGAATTTAGGGTTTGAGTGAGGGACAGTTGCATTCTTCATGGGGAGATTATTGTGTTACAATCAGTCGTGACTCTGACTGGTGGGTCATCTTAAATTCTTCAGATGCTGGTTTCATTTCAAGTAGCTCATTGAAGAACATCTTAATACCTGGTGTTTGGTAGAAAGGCTTTAATCTACTTGAGAGCTCTGACTCACCCCTGCCTGTAGTCTGGTGACACACCTACAGGTCATTAGCCCTCCCAGTGGGTGTGTGTGTTTTTGGAACCTTACTGGGGCCTTTTCTGGTAAACACGCTAACCTTGTCAGGACCAGTATTCCTAATGGGGACCAAAGCCTGTTTCTGATGAAGCAAAATGTTATTTTTTAATATAATAGCATTATAAGTCTTTGAACAAGAGAAAACAGCACATCGTACTTCTGAAAAACGGTGCTCATTTCTTAATTCCGACAAACACAAACCACCAGGTCATACAGAAAAGAAGCAGCAGCTTTGCACGCCACCGTGTTTCGTATCTCCAGGTTGAGGTTCCGCTAAAGATTAGGGTTTGGGTAGGCTGTCCAAATGGAATGAAGATGTGTTTGTGTGCATGTATATCTGCTTTTGAAAACTACATACCTTTTGAAAATCATGTATTTGAAGGCACACAGAGGTTGAAGAGGTCGTGTGTCAGCTGTCAAAGATTAGAAATTAACTTATGTCAGCAGCATAAACATGCTAATCATTAGCATGTGCAGAAAACTGACGCAGCCTGACACACTTATTGATTTTTTTCCCCCAAGAAACCAAACATACAAATGCCCGTCAAATTGGTTTTCCCCTGAATTCCTGTCCCGTCCTTTGCCAATCACAGTAACATAGCATATTTCCTGTTGTAGTCACCGCTTTTGTATCAATGGAAATTTAAAACTAGTTTGTGTTTGTCGTAGCAGTGGTGAAATGATGTTTGGCAGCGTTTGAAACTTGCTTTGTTTAGAAGCCGATATACACACATAATTATAAAGCTGATTTTTGTCGGAGGAAAAAAGGAGACAAGTGAGGGAAGGTCAAACTTGCATTTATTCTTTTTTTTCATGTCTAATCTAACATGATTGACTTCAAACACAAACCAACTCACACGCATACACACACACACACATACACACACTCTACCTGTTATTCAACCTAAATTTATCACAAACAAGTCAGTGTGAATGCTGGCTCTGGCGTTGCTGTCTGTTGCATCTCGCTGCCTGTAAGTAATTACAGGAGTGATGGTTTCAAGGTCTCCTCACCCGCTTTCGGTAAAACACACTCGCATACACCCTCAGTTTCTTTTATGTTCCTCTTTTCTTCTCAAAATGTCTATCTTTCCAATTTAAGAAGCAAACGGAGCATTTTAAATCCGAAAAGCTATAAAACAATTATATAGATGTGCTGGTTATTCAAATCTTACCATTATTAAGATGCAATCATGCAGTGACTGCCTGAATCAATATTGTTTTTGTAACATCCTCACTGAAGTTTTCATAATCCTGTTTAGTGTAATGTGAAAATGGATGTTCATGAATACTAAAATGTCCACAGGTCTGACGGCTGTGGGTGGTCTGTCCCTGATGGGTGGTGGCTACACCCCAACAACTTCTGCTCAGTCACTGGCCGTGCTCGCTGCCTTCATCTCCTCGGTCAACATCGCTGGTGAGTCTCTTCCTCACGTAGACACCTCGCAGTGATCCCAGCCAGTTACAGCAACTTTCAGCCAATAAAATATCAACCTAGGCTGACGATTGAAGAGTTTTATATTGATTATACAATAACATGACTCCTCGACCAAGATTTGCAGCTGCCCTTTCTACCCACCTGCTCGGACCACACACATTCACTCTGCTATTGCTCTTAATAATTCCCATCATAATGACAAAAGTGTTCCAGGAGTCATTATCGTACTCATCACTCTCTAATGGTCCTGGGAAACAGAATGTGCCACCAGTGCTCAGCCATGAATTAAGTTTGAATCTCTTCTATTGGCACACAGTTGGACACAAGCAGAGACTAGCTGGCATAATGGACCAGTTTCTCCCTATGTATGTGTGTCTGTTAAGGTTTTACCAAAACATGTTTGAGTTTATTGGGAGAGATGCAGCACACCACAAGGTTGGAAGTTCAAGACGAGGCTGTGAATCGTGCCGCGAGTCACGAGCCCTTCAGGCTCTGTGGCATCCCTTAACAAAAGGAAAAACACCACAGCCTTCATACACATACCTAGTTGCTTACCCATTGTTTGATTTCATTTTTGATGTCCTCCATGGGTTGTTTCCACACACATTTCTGAGTGGTTCACCACATTACCCATGAACCCCTGGGAAAAGAAAAAAAAAAGAATTCAATGGAAAGGGCCCGAAACACAATAGTGAAGTTTGGCTTCAATAAAACAGACCCTGAATTTTTTCGGCTTGTGTGTCTGGGTCCCTGGCTGTACGTTCTTGTTCCCTCCATGTCTCTTTGGTGGTGGTAAGATGTGGAAATCCATGGAAAACACCTGGCTGTGCTAAACATCTTGAGTTTTGCACAATCTGAATCTCAATCTGTGCTACCAGACTTTATCAGATTCGATGTTTTCCTTTATTGCACCAGGCTGCTCATTTCAGTCACAGAGCTAAATCTTCTCAGTAACTCTGTTTAAATTAATAATAGTGACTTTCATCCGTCTCAAGCACATGTATTTCTACGTGTTATTTCAGCTGCAACACAGAGTGCACAATCTGCTGTGAAATCAAATGGCCTACACTCTCTTTTGAGGAAATGAGCCCTAACACTTAAGGGTGATATTTATATTTGAGTATTTCTGAGTTTCATGATTGCCACTCCTCTTGGTTCATTCGTCAGAAGGGAATTTGACATTATTCTATGTCTACATAGATTAAGAGCATTGTAGCCTATGGGAACTCAAATCATTTTATTACCTGTGCCAAGGAGGTAACTAAACTGATCTCTGTCAAATTTGGTGGAGGGATGGGCCGTGGGTCCTGAAAAAAAACATCACGTTTTTATGAGAAATAAATCATTCAAAATATCCGACCTCTAAGCAGAGGTACACGTCAACTCAGTGCTATACTAATTTTATACTTTTTATCTGTGACCGATCAAACTTCCACCATGTGTACTGCTAATGATAATTAGCAGGTGAGATATCTCTACAGAAAAGTAGCATTTTGTTAAATATCCCATAGGACCTTTTTAGTTCCTTTCGATAGTAAAATAATATTAACTGGAAATTTAAAAATAATGTTGACATTATTTTTGACTGCAAAAATAAATGTCTAGTTGGGATCCAGATGTGTTTTATTAAGCCTCTTGATGGTGTTAACTGATTTGCTTTTATTCTTGCGACTGTTCTTAATGTAGTGCCAGCAGAACCATTCTAGGGGGAAAACTAATGAAAAGAAATGAGTGGATTCTGGCTTTGCCATGTTTTCAATACGTGAACATTCCTCCATATTAATATATTGACACAGATTGGTCTGCAATAATAATAGTCAGATTGTTATTACATGTTTTAACTGGGGCAGACTTAGACTAAAATTACATGAAGTGAAAAGAAACAGGTGCTACCCTCTGATTCACCCTCCTACGTATGGGTGCATGTGTGTGTGTGCACGTGGCTGCAGTCATGCCAGAGGGGAAAAGGGAGACATGCACAAGGTAAAGTGATCTCCTCCTGTAAAGCGGTGAGACACTGTCTGGTCCCGATCTGACACTTTTGATGTTTTCTACTTGGAATATTGACACTGACATAAAGTAGAGTCATTAAATTCCTGACACTGGTTATGGTGCTTGGCATCTTTTTCCAACGATTGGCTTTAAACCACCTGTTGTCTAAAATTAGAAATGTTCATATACTGCAGGTGCTTTGACTCTCAGCCATTACAGCGTCGCGCTCACTTACTCTTTTTAAATCTGCATATGTTTTTAGTTGTATTCTTTTAAGACCAGCTTTTGTCCAGGTGGATTCACTCTCTGTCTCTAACCCCAGGTGGTTTCCTGGTGACTAAGAAGATGCTGGACATGTTCAGGCGTCCCACCGATCCTCCAGAGCACAGATACCTCTACCTGCTTCCTGGTGGCGTCTTCATCGGAGGCTACGCTGCTGCACTGAATGCTGGTTATAACATTGAACAGGTGTGAGAGGATGTTTATGCTTTGTCCACATGTAAAGTGTCAGAGGAATTGATGCAAAACAATCCATGTCCATGTAAAAGCTAATCATCCTCCAAATGTATTCTGTTTGCCCAGATGTTGGGCAGGACCTTCCAAGTGAATCATTTCTCAATAGTGTGGTCCCGCCATTCTTGTCTGTAACCTTATTTCCGTTCTGTCTCTCTCGCCAGATGATGTACTTGGGCTCGGGTCTGTGCTGCGTCGGTGCTTTGGCTGGCCTTTCCAACCAGAAGACCGCCCGTCTCGGTAACACCCTGGGTATGCTGGGAGTTGCCGGGGGGATCATTGCCACTCTGGGTCTTCTCAAACCGAGTCCCGAACTCCTGGCACAAATGAGTGGAGCCATGGCTGTAGGTGGCACTGCTGGTGAGTCTGTGTGCTTTTTACATCAAGTAGCAGAGGGAGACTTGCAGGCAAAAAATTTAGAGAAATGTATCACAGACGCTGGAAAGTCTGTAAATTAGTGGACATGGATTTTGCCTTGTGAATGTTTATGTGAGTATGTTTTTTAAACTTGGCCAGATGAAGCAGCAGGTGTGTTGAGCAGAGACTGTCTGTGATGTTTGAATCAAACACAACGTGACTAACTTCCCATCAGACCCAGGAGGTTTGTCGAAGAGGTCATCCCCGTGTCTTACTCACTTTCACTCGTTCACAACAGTTTAATCATTTCAATGCTAATTGTTCCGGTAACAAAGATGAACACAAGACTGAACTGTCCACACAGACAATAAAGCTCCTTTTCCAAATGCCGAAACGATGCAAGGTTTCCTGCAGTATACACAAGTATACACAAGTACACACTCAACCACTCACAAACAAGGAATTTCCACGAACAGGCTTCAACAACAGCAGCAACACCTGGTCCTTCAGATGGACCCATTTCCCAGCAGTCCTCTGAGTGTGTGTGCATGCATGTGATTGTGTTTTGCATACCATTTGTCTCTGGCTTTGTCAGGGCCAATGAACCTTATTTATTCTTTTTCTGTGTAGGCCTGGCCATCGCTAAGAAGATCCAGATCACTGACCTTCCCCAGCTGGTGGCTGCTTTCCACAGCTTGGTGGGACTGGCTGCTGTGCTCACCTGTGTGGCCGAGTACATGATCGAATACCCTCACTTTGCCACTGATCCTGCAGCCAACCTCACCAAGATAGTCGCATACCTCGGCACCTACATCGGTGGAATCACTTTCAGTGGCTCTTTGGTGGCGTACGGGAAATTGCAAGGTGAGAAGCAGTCGTATGGTTAATATACTATTCAGGCTCATTTAACGCCTTTTTATTTACGAAAAGAGATGCATCCGCCTCAAACAATGTAACCATCACTGCAGACGTTCTTTGCACGCGTCCTATTCCAGGCTTTGCTGTTAAGCAATACATCCACTAGAGGGCAGCACAGAGGCGAGGCATTCTTTTAGCATCAAATATGGCGACAGTAGCAGCTGACGTCATATAGACGCTGTTAGTTTCAGCCATTGTTGAAATTTCTTCGTGTGTCCTATGGCCATCACACTGGACCAACTGGCTTCCGTGTTCCCCCTAGATTTCTAGTGGTATTGCTCTGTTTCGTCTGTTTATTATATATTAATTGTATATGAATGCAGTATATGAATGCAGAATATAAACAAAAGGCTCCCTCTGTTTCCATATATATATCTCATTTGGAGCATAGATGAGCATTTACACTTAGAGTTTACAGACGGAACTTGCATCAATGTTATGGTAATATAATGTATATTCGGCACAAGTAGACAAAGAAAAAGCCTAAACTTCTTTTTAAGTTTCCTAAATTGATTTGATAATAACGTTTTATAAATTGTTTTAAATCAAAAAATCTCATCTTGATTTTTATATATATATAAAACAAGGAAAGACCTAATGCTTCATACCTGTGAATGAAAGGGTAACTGGGTTCATCGGGTTCATGTCCTGGCACCAGTCCTGGCAGCCACCCTGTAATTCCAATGTTTGCTGCAAGGGTTTCATAACGACACATTATGCATGAGCATGACTTTAAGTTTATGTCAAGCCCCCAGTGGAGGCTGCTGAGGAAAAACTCAGTGCTGAATAGAAATATACACGTTTATTTGCTGTGAGTCACTGTGGGTCATTTTCTCTTTTCCTTGTCATTCTTCTTCTCACCATGCAGGCGTGCTGAACAGTTCTCCCCTGCATCTCCCCGGTCGTCATGCTCTGAACGCCAGTCTTATGGCAGCTTGTGTCGGTGGGATGATTCCCTACATGATGGATCCCAGCTACACCACAGGCCTCACCTGTCTCGGATCTGTCTCTGCTCTCTCAGCTGTCATGGTACGCCATGTGTTTTTGTATTTCTGAGGTCTGTTTTTGCTCTTGTTGAGGCCATTGAGGAGGAAAATCGGATTGGAATTTTCTTACACGCTGACAGACTGAACATGTAAGAATGTTGTTAAAAGACTTTCATAAACATCAGGAAAGGGAAAAGGGATAAAAGATTCAGAAAAATGTAATGCTGGAGACAGACTTGGCTGTAATATGTGAGAGAAAGAGACAACAGAAGGGTTTTACAGAAAAAAAACTCAAGGCAGTGGCACAGGAAACGGTAGCTGCCCAGAAATTCATTCAGAGTTGAGCTGAAAGCTGTTAATAGTCTGGCTGGCAGAGTGGCAAACAGGCTTGACTTTGTAAATCTGCCATGTTCCTGCTTGTCATCTCATTATATCGGGCTTCACCAGTGTTAAGTCTTGCTTAACTTGAAAATGTGCCACACATTTTTTTTTAGTGACAAAGATGTCCACGGTCAACAGTGAAGACAGATGTCTTGTATGAGTAGCAAAATGTTTATGAAAAAATGCTTTGCAGGATAAGAATGATATTTTACTCCTACAGTAGCTAAGTGTAGCTGCCTGTGTATATATACAAATATATATTTACAGTTACAATTTAAACATTTCTGCTGTATTGCGTATTTACGTGTGACTGGGAAAATCATTTACTTGACAAACCCCAGGGTTAGATAATTTTATAGTTATACATCAATGTACAATATAATGTGTAATTTACGTCATGTTCCTAAAAACAAATGTCAGATGATACAACGGCTGACAAATTACTTTATATATATATATATATATATATATATATATATATATAAGCTTGAAGCTATTTTTCTCTTGTGAAAGAGAAACTGGTGCCTTTTTATAAATTAAAAAAAACACCATCCTATTAAGATTAAGCTATGTGCATCATTGTGTTCATACCTAATTATATCATCTCTTATTAGCTGCCCTTTACTAAAACCTGTTATAATCACTATATTAAACTAGTCTAATTACAACAGTAATAGATGAAACTCCTCTCCTGCCGTTTCTCCTTCTCCCCTTCAGGGTGTAACCTTGACATCAGCTATCGGAGGTGCTGACATGCCCGTGGTGATCACCGTGCTGAACAGTTACTCAGGCTGGGCCCTGTGTGCTGAGGGCTTCCTGCTCAACAACAACCTGCTGACCATCGTCGGAGCTCTCATCGGGTCGTCTGGAGCCATCCTGTCATACATCATGTGTGTGGTGAGTGAAGCACAGTCTCAGATTAAAGAAGATCATGCACTAAAATGTTGCTGATTTGAGTCTCAGCACCACTGAACCTTTAAAAGTACTGCATTTGATAAGTCACTGTAAATGGGACCTCTGTTTCATGTGGTTCCTCTCCTGTCCACCAGGAGGGACTCTAAGTTTAATGTTATAGCAGGATGGTGTAATCCCCAGGATTTTAGGAAAATACCACGTCTCAAGTGTGTGTTTTCACGAGGAAATTAACCCTTGAAATGTTCTCAGCTCGCCAAAACTCACTGTAAACACACAGGAAAGTGTTATCAAGGATTATGATGAACCAGGAAATACAAAAATCTCTTCTCTTGCCTCTCAGGCCATGAATCGTTCCCTGGCTAATGTTATCCTTGGGGGCTATGGCACGTCCTCCACGGGCACAGGAAAGCCCATGGAGATCACAGGCACACACACCGAGGTTAACGTGGATCAGACAGTCGAGATGATTAGAGAGGCCCACAACATAATCATCACTCCAGGTAATACGCACACAAATACAAGAACACACGCACACAAATACAAGAACACACACACACACACCCCTGCCCCACTTCAGAGGTCTTGTACGTGAGTGGAAAAACATGGTACTCTGTCTTTGCCAGTCACTTTTTTTTTTTTCTCCAGCATTAGCGAAGTGTGTGTTCTGTTTATTTAACCTTTTCTTGACCCATGTTACATCACCATTTTGCTAGGTTAATTGACAAGTCATGGTAGAATGGTTACACACACACACACACACAGGTTTCTGTGTGGTCGTCAGTCCATGGTAAATAGACATTCTACAGTGCCGCGTATATATCCAAGGTCAAGGGAAACTTCTATGGGATGAGGGTATGTTTGATTTTTGTTGACAATTCAAGTTCTACTTTCAAAACTGGCTCCTATTTCCTTTTTTGGGGCTGGAGTGTGGGGTCCAACCTTTGTTCCAGCTACATGGGTTTTCTTCATTTCACATGTTTCCAATATCTGAGTCTAAATACGTGTGAACCTCCCACTGGGACTGGAACAGCAGTCCCCGGAGCTGCTGTCCCAAAACCATCACTGTGTGGCCCAGTGACAGTTCTCTCCTCTCACCAGACTGTTGTTAACCAGTCATGGTTCCACACAGTTATTTTACTCACGTGGGAACATGTAAACACAGACTAAAGGCATCCAGCCTGCTAATTGGTGATTCCAGTCACAGCGCTGAGTACCTGTTTACAAAAAACAACTATTGAGAGGATTGTCCTGCAATTTACAAAAATTGCTAAATTTAAGTGGTCACATGGTTGAGAGCCGGGACAGAAGTGCTTCACAGAGCAACATCCAATGTAGATTAAACCATATTTAGTTTTTCTCTGCTTTTAGTAAAAGAGGAACACATCTGACAGCTGAAACCAAAAACAGGCCAAAGTATTGTGGAGTTGGAAAGTGGGAAACACGAAGGAGCGGAAATTAAAAATAATTGTTCTTTTCCTTCTTTGGTGCCGTTATTTAAAACGGACATTACCACACCAAGATGAGACATAACAAAAAGGTGGAATTTCAATGCAAATATGATGATTAGAATAATTAAAAACAAATCATAACAGATCATTTTTCTAATTTGAAGACCTTTAATAACATCAGTCAAGATTTTTTTTCTGACATGAACTCGGGGAAGTGTCCAGAGTATTGAATATGGAAATTTTTTGGAGTTTGCTTTTCACAGGTGAAGAATGCTGCAGCGGGATAATATGTGGGTCAGACGTGTTCACTACTATTTCTATTCTCCTTCAAGGTGTAACAAAGCCTCTAAACCTGAAGAAGAGTTTCTCTGCGAATAAAAAAACGAGACAAAAGTAAATTCATCACACCAGCCAGCGTGTGTAACGAAGATTATTCTCTAAATCGGTCCCATCTGAATACTTAATTCTTTTCTCTGCTGTTGTAGTCAGTAGTCAGACTAGTACTGTTCCTCAGCACAGGCTCTCATTCAGTCCCCTTGTTTCCATTTTGACCAGTCTCCCTAATTGGAGCCGTCACAGTCACTTTGCCTGATTGACATCTGTGGAAACGGTTAAGACGCTGCCTGATAAACATAAGTGTTTTCCTGGCTTCGTCTGGCCCATCTCTCCATGGTCTGGGTCCACTTGTTTTTCTTATAGGAGAAACTTCAGAGAGAATATTGGAAGCACAAGGAATGCAAGAATTGGAAAAACACAAAAAAACATTAAGTTGTTGTGCTGCAGAAAGGCCAACCATGTTTCTAGTAGAGTTGTTTTTTTTCCTGTTTGAAACTGTCATTTTGATTGGTGGTGGTTGTAACAACATGATTTTTGACTGGTTGTTGTGACAAGGCTTGTAAACACCACTGGACCGTGTGACAGTGTTTGTGTGTGAGACGATGATAAAAATCAAAAACCACACACTCCAGTTTTATTGAATGTGAAAGAAATTCAAGACTGGAAAATCTCCTAGCACTGAGTCCTGATCAGGGAAATCCTCTGACGTTTATTTTTCATCGGTTATTTCTAAGATTTAAATCACTTGGTCATGTGTTAATATTTAAATACACACATAATCATCTTGCTCCACACACACAGCATTAATGACACAACAACCACATTCTACCTGCTTGAACCATTTGCTGTAAGGAGGAAAAAGGATGTGAATCTACCTTTTTAAACTTTTGATTGTGATTTCTACCTGCACCACCTTATCTGTCAATCACATTAACCTGCAGCTTGGGCAAATGATGAAAGCAGTAATAAAAAACTTCAATGTATGAGAAGCGACTAGGGGCATCCATTGCTTCCTTCTTCCCTTTTCCTAAGCTGTCACTGGATTATCATCTCCCGCCTCAGACTTTTCCCTGTGGCGCTCCAAATATTTTGTGTTTTTGGTTACAGCAAAATCAAACATGTTGAAAACTGTCAAAGCTTCCCAGACAGTTCACAGGGAGGTCAGGAAGTTTCTCAGATCCACTCGACCGGGAGATGCTCTTGTGACATCGGTGTCGAAACATGCCGTCTTGTCTTGTACAAACAAATCATGACACAACTTTTGTAGTCAGCACTAGGTTGTGACGTCAGGTCATTCTTAACCGTTGTGTTTTTCTTTTAAATATCTTCAGGTTATGGACTCTGTGCTGCGAAGGCCCAGTATCCCATCGCTGAGTTGGTGAAGCAACTCCAAGAGGCTGGCAAGAATGTCAGGTAGG
Source organism: Limanda limanda (assembly GCF_963576545.1). NCBI lineage: Eukaryota > Metazoa > Chordata > Actinopteri > Pleuronectiformes > Pleuronectidae > Limanda > Limanda limanda. The sequence continues at coordinate 35,777,871 of NC_083636.1, read as the reverse complement.
TTTAAATTCATCTAATCAGTCAAAAGAAACTAGAATGACACAGCTGACCCTGGTCAATCAGCGTGGTTGATTGACAAATATATATGGGCAGTACTGATAAATGTACATGGAAGCATGTACTCTACCGAAGATGTTTACTGTCACATGAAGGATAGAAAAGAAGAGATGAAGCTTTGGCCTGGTTGACAAAACGATGGGACAGGAAGGGCAGATGCAGACCTGTGTGCAAATAAAGCATGAGCAAAAAGGGAAATGTAAAAGAGGAGAGGAAAGGTACAGCGGAAGCTTGTGTAATTGTCTTCAGTCGTTTGATCCCGACTGAGCAGCTGCTGCTACTTAGAGCATTTGTACTTGATTAGAGGAAAGTGGGTGGTCAGTGAAAAAGAGGAAAAAACCTCCTTCACCCAGATCTTTTTCTTGCTCTTTCTCTCTTCTGGATTCCAACTCTCAAGCATTTCCACGATCTATCTTAATTTTGTCTTCTCTTCATACCTGCCTCTGAACTCCTTCTACACCTCTTCTCCTCCATCTTGATCTGCTTCCTGCCAATTGATTCCTCCTCCTTGGACACTGCAGTATATCAACTGTATGGAATAAAGACCCACAGCACACTTCCTGCCTCCTCCCACTGCCGTCACACACTCGACTGTACAGAAAAGCAGTGCAGAAATTGACTTTTTCAATCAGCAGTTACAGCAGCTAATACATCCCAGAAGCAGCAGGCCATCTGCGATCTGTGTCCGCCTAAACTCACCAGACTAATAGAGAGTACATTTCCAAATAAAGGTCTGTCACATGGCGAGTGGCTCGAAGGATAAAGAACGAGCAAGCCACTAGAATTCAGTGGCTGGTGTTTATTTCCTTCCCTGATTGCATGACATGGCTAATTGAGTTTGAGAGCTATGTATACCCAGTCACACACATGCAAACACACTCGGCATATAATAGATGGTAGAAGAGTTGTGTGTGCGGGTGTGTATCAGTTGCACTTATCAAAAGTCTCCATCTTATCGTCTCCTCTTCTGCCCGACACCTTTTTATTTTGATCTCTAACCACCTCACATCTTTCTTCTCCCTTATTCACACCTTTCTATCTGATTTAAGAGGTTAAAGTTAACAGTGTTTAAAAAAAGAACAGGTCTGGAGAGCGAAGCACTTTGCTCATGGAGTAAAACCGAGGCTGATGTCTCCTCAGGTTTGGAATTCACCCGGTGGCTGGACGTATGCCTGGTCAGCTCAACGTGCTGTTGGCTGAAGCTGGTGTCCCGTATGACATTGTTCTGGAAATGGAGGAGATAAACGAGGACTTCGCTGGTAAGATTGATCTCTTATGTGCTTACGTACCTGCCGTCAATATCTGCCAGTTAGAATTACTCTGACACAATGTGTTGGCTTTTTCTGCAACTTTTATGCAAGAATGCAGTTTACAATTGTAAGTTTGCAGCGGAATTCCCCCTGCTTTCAGTCTGTATGATAAGAGGAACTAGCTTCAGATAAGTTTAAAATCTAACCAACTGTTTATATAATGTAAATGACATAAGTATTACCACCAACATTTTTTCAGTGTTTGCAGTAGTTCATATTTCCAGATGATTCTTGGAAGTTAATGTGACAATATGCGGCAGATTGGACTTTTACCATCACATATAATTTTCTGTCAACATTGTTTTAGGTGTTAGACGTAATGATCTGTGATGTCTCTTTTGTTTTTTTACAAAACCGTGACAAAGTAATTTGATTTGAAGATCAAGTGAATTTAAGTGTTGTTGACTCCAAACATGATTTAAAACAATGAATGCAAACAAAATATATTATCAAATAAAAAAATTGTCATTTCAGAAGAAAGAAGAGTAAAATGGTGAAACAATTTAAACAGATAAAGATGAGGTCTGTTTTTAATGAACTTGTTGTTTGTCCAATCAGACACTGACCTGGTCCTGGTAATTGGTGCTAATGATACAGTCAACTCAGCTGCACAGGAAGATCCCAACTCAATCATCGCTGGTATGCCTGTGCTGGAGGTCTGGAAGTCTAAGCAGGTGAGACATCTGGGGCAGGCATGTGTGATAATGAGGTTGTCCTGAAGCCCAAAAACCGATAAAGAGGGATTGAAGGTTTTACAACAACTGGACTGTGTTTTACTGCTTTAAATGAATGTGCCGTCCACACCCGTGGAGGGGGGCCGCCATTTGAAGATGCTCTCAAACTTAAAGAAATTCATACTCACACACACACACAGACACAGAGTCTTGCAGTTCCAGGTGCAGTCCCATCCTGATCCCATTAGCCGTGCCTGTGTCGCTGTGGGATGACGACATTCAGAACATCGCACTGGCAGCACTCCGAGATCTGGGATTTATAGAGCACGCTCCCACTAGTTTCCACACACTCTCCTCTGGGGAAATCAAAGAGGACATTCGGCCTCACCCCACACACTCGTATAAACGCCCACAGAGATGCACGCTCAGGTGCACAGATATAAAAAACACAGACACACTCAACTTGGGTTTACGAGTAATCACACTAATGCATTTTAATAGTCACTCGCAAGTGATGCACGCATGCGTCACGTGAGAACACTCACTGACATAAACTACTTGTACGTACACAACAGTTAAACTTTTCATGTCAAACTGCTTGACAATAACTTTGAATATGTAATAAAGCAGCTGTGACAGAGCACTCAGGCCTACGTGTTGGAGGCTTTAATGGAAATGCTGCTCATTCACTTTGAATTGGATGACATCATGCGTCGCTGAATTGCATTGTGGTTCCTAAGATTTGCTTTTCTCGAATTTGAGAAAAAGCTAAAACTTTTCAAGCAGCATATTAATTCACATTTAAAGAAATAGGACAGACGCTAGCCAAAGAAATCACGTTCATGCTAATACGAGACGTATAACATGAGAGTGAGTCTGGAGGGAGGAGGCAGAGATGAACCTGGTGTGTTTTCATCTGGTTGCTGATGGCATGTATGTGGTTGTGTTGCTCCTGTAGGTGGTCGTGATGAAACGCTCCCTGGGTGTGGGATATGCAGCTGTCGACAACCCCATCTTCTACAAGCCCAACACTGCGATGTTGCTAGGCGACGCCAAGAAGACTTGCGACGCCCTGCAAGCCAAGGTTCGCGAGACCAAGGACCAGTGAGGTGGCTCCGCCCCCCCCCCCCACTGAGACCTCCACAGAGAGCACACATGGAGCGAGGAAGGAATACGACAACGAGGCAAAGTTATTCAGCATTAAGATCATCTCTGTCTGACTGTGACTCCATCAGGTCGACAAAGATGATCATTAAGAAAAATATAAGATTGGTCCACCCTTCCTTTGATCTGTAAATAAAAAAAACAACAGTTTATTGTAAGAGAATAACGCATGTGCACAGGGAGCCAGGCAATGCAGCTACTGTAGATTTCTGGTTAGAGCTCCCCTTGTGGTAATGTACTTGAATACAGATCTCTTTCTCTTTATCGCTTCTTTTATTTCCGGATATCAAAGGAAGGGTTGGTCAACTACGTCCATGTGTAATCTCACAAACACCTGGTGGAGTGTCGTCTTACATCGATCACAACCAACAATCAGAAATGTAGATGCATTAGGATGTTAGATATGTTACAGTTGACTGTTAAGATATTTTGAAGGAAATTTGAGATGAATTGAAAGACGTGAGGGTGAACCACCCTGGACAGAGGAATGATAGAACTTAACGTTTAACATTACCCCACACTGTAAAACGACTTCGCCTATTCCCCCTGAGTTTGTTTTTGTTGAAGTAAAGTAGTTAATTATTTCTCCGATAGATCGATTTTCTCACATGCGTATGTCCGACACGGTGTGTTCTCCTCTCAGCACCTTCTTTCTCCCGACAAGTGGAAGAAAAAAAGCAGAATAGCGCAACATTTTTGTAAAGTTCTTTCGGTTCCAGTTTTATACTGTATTGGGAGATTTTTGTATTGGAACTTAAAGTCATCATAAATCTAGAAAAATGTCTATGCGATCAAGTTTTAGGAGCCATAGCCAGTTGTAGAAATACAGTCGTGCTATTTGCTTTTTTTCCTTTTCACTTGTGTGTCTTGTGGCCCTTGCCTCTAAACAGTCACATGGTTCCAAAACTTCCAAAATCCATTCAAACCTTGTCTATCCAACTTTTAAACGCAATAAACCAAACCGCTCTACGTTTTAGACGGTAACTGTCTATAATACGTATTCCTACAAACACACATACTGACGTAGCTCTGACAGCTGAATGGACTGTACGTTTTGGAATCCTGTGTGTCCTCTTCATCCCGTGTGATTTGAGATGGTACAGTACACGTGATGCTCTCTGTCGGACTTTGTGGTAAAGAAGGGTTTTTTTTATTTTTAAGGTGAATGAGGCTAAACCACTCCAATATTTTTGCATTGAAGGGTTTGTAAAGTAGGGCCAGATGTAAAAAAATGACTGTCACGTGAAGTCTAGAACAAGTCTAAAACGACAACAATGCACCTTATTTCAAAGCGAAACATGAATTATGCAAGTATTTCTACACTTAGGTTGTCATTTCGTCATTCTCTTTCGATCATTTGCCATACAAATAAACTTGTGCCAATCCTCCCCCCTTTTACTCTCAAAAGAGATTCTACGCCACAAATGTAAAAGGTTTGGCTGCTGAATAGCCACTTGAGTAGAAAGACTCCTCACTCTACACCTGTCCTGACACAGCTCAACTAGAACTAAAAACCCATTGCGTTTAATTTCTGGCTCGGTTTGAACTGCTGCCATCCTTTTTTGTTGTCTTTGCCTTTTTTTGAGTTTTAATGGTCACGATGCATTCAATGAATTGGTGAGAATTTATCCTGGTTCACGATTTGAGGAAGAATAGCCCATGTAAGAAGTACTGTACTGTAAGAAGTTAGTTATCTTGGGACCCGATACGTTGACCATGACAACTATCCTACCTCTCCGTAAAACGACCAATAGCATTACACAGTAACTTCCAATCAGACCAATCAGCTTTTCCTAAATCTATCCACAGGATGTGTAACGGACCAGTCGCCTTCCATCCACTCACCTTATGTCCTGAACCTGACCAACAGCCTTCTGTTTTGTGCTCACCATTTTAACCACCAGACCTCAGTTTGCTGTTTGTTGTGCTAGTGTAGAGCTGCAGATGTCATTAGTGCTCATGTAGGTTTATTACTTTAACATGTCAAGTAACACAAACAACCGCAGTCATTAGAGGCTATTCGACTGAGGAGTCGGCTTCATATTTGTAGCTTCTCGCCATTTTTGAGTGATTGATCAAATTGAGACGGATAGAAAATCTTGATACTTTTGCCCTAAACGCCCCATGTGCCCTTATCCTGTTTCTTCTCCTGAAGGAGAGTATTTTTGTAAAGAGGCCTCCTATTTGTGCAGAGCAACAAAGGGTTTTTGAAGTTGTGCGATGTTTCAGTGCACCATGTAAAGGAGATAACAAGATGAAATGTACTGTGAATGTGATTTCACCCCTCCTTTCTTTTTCATGGAACATTTTCACCCCTAATAAAACTGTATTTACACTAAATGTTGCCTAAAGGAGTCTATTTTTTTAATTTTTTTTTTTTTCACTGACAAATCTCTTAAAGATGCAAATGAAATTCCTTATGGTAAACAAGTTGATCTGCAGGCTTTTCCCCTGAGGTCTACCACAGCTTTGATGGTAATGCTACCTGCCCAATTTTGTACGGCAGGGTCTGAAACCTCAAATATTTGCTGCAATTACCTGGATGATGGATCGTGAGGGGAAGGAGTCCCACACTGGCTCACACAGTTCATCTGCGCAGTGCTGCTCGAAAAAAGAGAGTAAACCAAGTAACGTACACATATTGTGCAAGGGGAATTTTAGCCTCAACAAAGTCGGTACTTTGATAGGTGAGTTTTCTACTGACAGGCGGGAACTGGTGCCAAAACTGCAGGTTCATTGGCCAGAAAAAATAAGGGAAAATATTTTAAATACTAACTAACATGGCACTCGGTAGAGCGTGTACCGCTGCCAAGGCCAAACAGTCAGTCTCCCTGAGAATGTCAAAAACACCTTATCTCACGACGTTAAAGGTGGAAAAACTTTTGGATCCACACCCTGATGCAGATCGCGTGGTTATCCGTCCAGTAGCTTTGGTGTAATGCTGTTAACTAACAAATGCAGAACAATTCAAGATAACCATAAGTACAACGTGATTTTTAAGAAGATACTCACACTTTTGCTCAAAGATGATCTCGTAAAAATTGACTGAATTGCTCTTTGCCTTCCTGAACCCAGCCTCTCTCAAAACAGGAAGGTATAAATACAATATCTCGGCCTTGATGAGGGATGGTGAGGAGAAGATGCTGTGGAAAGACACCTGCATAACCCTGAAGTGTCCCCGTGCGACGGAATAAGATCGCATGAGTCCACTATGAGGGTTGGGATAATGAGCGAAATGTAAATATGAGTTTGTGTGACATTTTCACCCACAAGTGGCACTTGATTGCTATTCATCCGCAGGGGAGAGTGAACTGGAGGCACTTAGGAGGGGAGTGGTGCCCACCGAGATGGAGCAGATTAGACCGTGGATAGATTTATGGGGATGAGGATTGCATGTGTGTGCGATGAGGGCGGCTTCATCCTGTAACAAGTAGCACTCAGACTGGCTGTTATCTTCTCTTGGGCCGGGAGCAGATCAGAGAAACTGTCACTCCCGCAGCAGGGGTGAGATGCAGCGATAGTGATAACACAAGATCAGATGGAGGAATTACCACCAAGGATTTGGTGTCTGTTGTGTGTATCACGACTTATTTTGTATGTATCGTCGTCCATCTGAAATTCTTCTTGAAAATATGTAATTTCTAATCAAATTTTCCTCTTATTTCTGATAAATAAACACAAAGTCAAAGGTCATGTGTGTGTCTGTGGTGTGTGAGAGCATGAAGATCCATGATCTGATAAGGGCTGAGGTGACAGCCTTCTCAGCTCAAGCTGCTCTATTGTCACACACCCGGTATTTATCCAGATAACCAGCAGGCTGCAGACACAATACGCCTCCATCCCTCCTCAGTACAAGGACAGTTGAAAAACACACTTTGTTTTGCCCGGCCTTGCATGCAATTTGATGTGATTGAATTATTTATACCAAGAATGTGTTTTGGTGTTCTGGTATTCAGGTTCCTTCAGGTAGAGTTGAATTATCACAACATAAAAGTGAATCCTGCTTTTAAAACTTTAATTCACTGCAAGTACACAAGTGGTATCGGCTTTTAAAATCAAGAAGGAACACAACAATAAACAGAGAATTTAACTTGAATTGCTCTCTTTCCCCAGTTGGTAATTATATTATATTACTGAATAATAAGAATGCATTACCAGCATTGACATGCACCATTTAATGTAGTTAGTCGAGATAAAAAAATTCTACATAACACACCACATTCTATAAACTTAAATTCATTCAAATAAACCCCCAAAATAGGTTATCGTATATAAAATAACACAAATTGAAATTGGATTTGTACAGTTACTCAGTCAATACATTGAACATTGTAAATACAGTTTGTGCATATGTCAACTTGCATTTTAAATATTAGATCATGTTTCCTGTCATGAAGAGCACTTCTTATATTCAATGCAAACAAAAAGGCTTGAACAAATAAAAAGTTAATTCAAGTGAACAGCTGTGGCTCCGCCCACTCCTTCAGTGCGAAGGTGATGCTGATGTTCGTGCTAAATTAGCCAATTAGCAAAATGCTAACGCAGCTGTTCTTGTGTAGCATCGAGTGACGAAGCTAATCCGGAAGTCCAGCGTCCAGCAGGAAGTGATTTATCACTCAGTGACGTCTTTAGGTGAGAAAATGTGTTTATGTGTGTTTGCTGTGTTAAAGTGGGAAGTTGTGATATCAGGTGTGGGTCTCAAACACATCACTTGTGTTCACTGTCATGTTTTAGCTAACATTGGACTAAAGGACTTTCTCCACTTAGCTCATTCTGCTGCTGGTCAGTTGTGTTAATATTGGGTTTAGTCTTTACACTCTGCTCACTGTCAGTACTGCTGCTAGTCAGTTGTGTTAACATTGTGTTTAGTCTTTAAACTCAGCTCACTATCAGGACTGCTGCTGGTGAGTTGTGTTAACATTGTGTTTAGTCTTTAGACACTTGTGTTATGATGTTGAGCACTTTACATTCAGCTGAACACTGACGAAATATGTCAAACTGTTACTTCACTACGTCTCATTATTCTCCTTCTGCTGTTTACTACTGTTTCCACCAAATTACACCAATTCAAATAGTTAAGTGTTCAAGTCTTCTAACCTAGGATTTTGGGAGAAATAATTATATATCATTTTTAATTCAAGTCTGTGTAGCGTTGCGCTCTGATGCTTCATAACAAGTGGATTTCTGGAAACACTTTCTACCTTCTAATCTCTGCCATGCTAATGTTGTTGTTGTTGTTTACACACCAAATATGAACCTTTGCCCTTTCTGAATCCACGTACATATGTTTCCTGGTGAGTTGTCTTAACACAACCTGCTGCTAAACCCCCTGGAACCACACGCGACCTGCTACAGCAACATCTCCCCTCACTGGCCACAGTAAGAACCAAGCTGTTTTCCCAGCACTGTTGGTTCAACCAGGACTATTTAAGTCAACTCTTGGTCTGGAGTATTATGCAGGGCGCTTCCCATCTCTGTGACAAACCCACAGTTGAAAAAAGCGAGCGCACATGTCCCTGTGTACATGAAGTAATCCTCGCTGAAAGCCATACAGATGAAACCATGTGTGATTGGAGAGATTTGTAGACGCGCCCCCATCACAGATGATGTAGATTTGCTGTGGGTGCGTGTGTGTCAAAATCAAGCCAGAAAATGTGGCTTTAGTACGAGATGAAACTTCCCCAACAAATCTTTATACCAGGACCAACATGTGCTTAACATGCCTTCCAACCAGTCGTCAGGGTAAACATGAGCTACGTGCTGTATCTCTGCTGCTCTGCTCACATGCAATATGGAGATGAACAGCCTGACCTCACCACAGGAGGTCTTATTAGACATCTTAAACCGTGGTCCCAAATCAGACAAATCTGTTCTCGTGCCCTCACAGCAGTGGCTCATTAGAGCCCGTTGCTCAATTTATTTATGCTCGACTGAAAATATGGTCACATCCTAGTTTGAAAGGCATCAGGCTAAAGTTGTTTAAAGAAAATAACATCTGTAATGTTACAACACCAAGCACATTATATCAATAACTTAAAGATGCCATATTGATGGCACTATAATAAATATTACACAGGGTTATTAACCCCCATAATTTCAGTTTATTACAGCTCGTCCCCTGTTGGCAGTTTATTTATAGGCTAAATGTGACGTCTTGTTATTAGCACTGTAAAACTTGTTTGTTCTACTCGATTTCTGTTTCAGACTCATCTTGCACAAGAAGTCTTAAAATGCACGTACACTGCAACTCTTCATCTTTGCTTAGTCTGTATGTTTTAGTGTCGTCATGATGCCGTCTTACAGTAGACTTCTCCTGCCTAATTTGGACGTACCGTATTGCATTTGCCAAAAACTAAAGCTCTCTTGCATCTATAATATGCTTTACTGTTGTGAAGGTTGACCTATTGTGCTCATTCCAGCTCCGTGGTTCCACCAGAGAAGCTTTGCATGATTTACGGGTCACATAAAGTATTTTTTTATGCTGTGTCTGCTATGCAGCCCCTCGATTTAGCCTCAGGTTGAAATGAGCAGTATTTCAGGGGTTTTCTTTGGACAGTGAACATTGTTGCATCATTTTACACCATTGTCATTACAATATTTTTCGACAACATTGTCGTTGTTGTTTTCTACTGTACCAATAATTCCAATCTTTGAGTCTATATTCTTGAATATTCACTCTCTGCCAGTTAAGAACATTGGCAAAAAGAGATTTAGTGAAGGGCTATAGAGAAAAAGGGATTTATTTTATATGTAAGAATCTTCTATAAATGCCTTGTTTTTTCCTCTTAAGTGTTGTAAATCTGATAAATCTTACTGAAGCAGAAAATATCCACTGTCCAGAAATCTATAAAAGCTATTGCTAATGGGAAAATGTTTTTCTTTTGATATCAGACTATATGCAAAACTTGTATGGTTAATTTGTATGCTGGAGTATATTGAGTGCCTGTAGGGATAATGGGTGGTGCATGGAGTGGATAGTATTTAGAACAGTCAGACGCCCGGACTTTAGTCTCACAGGGATTCCTTTTTACATTTCTTGTTAATTAAAACTTATCCCTGCCACTAAGCCATGTTTAATATAAAAATCCAACGTTGAGATTTTATACTATTTATTTCTGACAGAATATAAGTAAAAACATGTGTCACTTTCTGTAATCCACCATTATCTGTTTTTTACAGGTTCTAAGGATGAAATAGTAGGTTATATCCATTATTCTAATCAATCACCTCAGTACTGGTCTTGCTATATCTACAGGTGGAGAGATGGTGTGCCACCAGTCTGTAGTTAAAAACTTTGGACCTCTAGACAAGAGGAATCGTTCATCCTTGATCTCGGGTAAGTTCCCTTCCTTAATGTCTAATCTGATCGTCTTAACAGCTTGTTTGGAGAAGCCTTTAAACCCCCAAATCCAGCCGTCCTGGATACATCGTCCCGAGGACACACACACAATGTCTGGTCCTGAATGTCCTGAAGTTGTTTTGACTGTGACAGCCAGAGATAAATGTAGACCCACTAACCTGACCAGCGAGCAACACAACTGGCCTCTTTACCATTTCATTGCTGCTTAGGGCTGGCCAACGTAAACATGGTGGGAGTGTGTCCTTTTAAGCTGCTTTTATTGTCCAGCTGCTTCCCAAACTCTGGATGTAAATTGTTGAAGTTAGGAGGGATGAATGAGAGAAAAAGTGGAAAAGAGGTGAGGGGGTGGTTAATGTATCGGTAAGAAGAGAGGGGATCAGGATTTCTCTGAAGTGAGGAAGGGAATCATTTAGAGTGGTTTTTCTGTGTGTGAGTGAGTGAGCATATGTGTCATTTAAGCAGAGGCATCACAAAGCCCATTGAAACATCTTCCCAGACCACTTCACATCAGTTTGTTATTGTCTAGTGGCCAGGCGAGAGTTGTTGGGACAAAAAATAAATGCAAAACGTATTTACGCTGAAATGTTCGGAAACCAAATGTAGGCAAATTAAGGGGGGGAATTGCACAGCACGCTTTTGAAGTCAATATAGACTCGCTGTTGTGCTCAAACACGGATGTCCTGATGAGAGACATTTGTAAGTTAAATGTATTGCACTTATACTTCAGTGTTTTTTATCCCCAGACATTTGAACAGCTCTTATGTAGTCACGCCACCACTCAACAGTGGCTGTCCATGGTGGTGCTGCACATGAAGTCATTCACCTGAGTAATTTAACAAGTTAGCTACTCAGCTAACATTAATTACAGGGATCTCCTTGACCTTGTTTTTAAAGATAGTTCCTTTAGTGGGAAAGAAAACGTCTAACGTTGCAAACTAGCAGCTGTTGTATTAAGTAAAGGTACCGAAGGAGTCCTATATGCTGACTAAGTAAAACAGTAACAAGGCCAATTTGACTTGTTACAGTTTCATGCTGAATGTGGTCGTAATGGTCAGTATCCTTTGTTTAATGTTTATTGTGAGAAAACTTATCTGCTTTTTATATTTATTGCATAAAGGTTTTAGATGTACCCACAAAGCAACACAGACAGCCACAGCTTAGTCTGAGGTTGGGGTCAAACCTTCACTAACTTTGCCACCCCACTGTGTGTAATTTGGCCTGTCAGGTTGTAAAATGCATCATGTATAGGCTGGTAGTTTGAATAGCTCTGTCTCAGCACAGGGGTTGTGTGTTTGTGTGTTTAAACTTTGTGTAGAAATGGTGGTTCAGTAAAAGCTGCCATGGTCTCGTGACTTTTATTGTTGATAGTTTTAAACAACCCGTCTCATTGGTCTGTTTGAATATTTATTGATCCTTGACGATGTGACGCAAAAGTAACGCACTGTCGCGTACTTGTGGTTTTATTCCGGTTTACACAGACCCGCATATTCTCATCGATGTTCCAGTGTCTGCCTTCATTCTAACAACATGGGCCGTACTTTGGGTTGTAAGATACTTTATTTTCAGCTCAGATATACACATAGGACTCTATTTTAACAGTGTAAGCACATGTTCTCAAGCAAACATGTCTGCCCATAATCCCCTTTTCCAGTTTAACAGTGGAGCAAAGAGTCATTTTTCATGAATCTTGTAATCATTCGTGCGTTCAGGACATATTTTTCACCAAACCAGAAAGCTATCCTCCATTGCATTTTAAAAGTCAGGTATGCTTTCAACTTGGCAAATTAATTGTATAATGATAGATTTGTCTGGGTCTCTGCAGAGCAAAAGGATCAGAGTGAAAACTCGCTACCTATCTGTGTAGCAAGAACAGTGTAAACATGCTGTGTACCCGCCGATGAAGATATAATAAATAATCTGCTACTGACTTCAGACCAGGTTTTATCACTTTCTGCTGCCTCAAGATCGCAATGCATCAATGAAGTGCCTGACCACACCTCCATTTTTAAGGGTGCAAGTGCATTTGCTATTTAAACAAAGTGGACAGTGCATGGGAAAATGAACTGTCTGAAACTATAAAGACAGCTTTGCGCCTGGTGTAAAATGGGGCCCTTAATGTTTACATTCAAGCCTTTTTATGGCCATCTTTAGCTGGCTGTGGATTAAGTCTAATCCTCCATGTTTAGTGTATAGACTTGGCAACAGATTGCTTTTACATTTGCAGCAGGGCATTCTAGGACAGTGCACCCTCAAATAAAAAGGTTCTTGAGGATCTGTTTTTAAAGTTCTTCATAAAAACCTGCTGGAACATTTGGGAACTCTTCTTTAAAACAAGGATTGTTCAACTTCAGTCAGATAAACCTTGATTACTGTACAAACACTTCTATCATAACCACCACTCTTTGTGCATTGAACAACTATAACTGCTCTGCTGCTTCTTAATGAGTATATTTTCTACCACTGTTAGAACTGCCACTATGACTAACAGCTGTACTATTATTATGGCTAATGCAAACAAGAGTCAGGAACAAGGGGAAAAAAGATGCAGATTGATGTCTTTTTCCTCACTCCCACTCCTCTTTCCTCCCTCGCCCTCTCAATGGTGATGTAAGTGTTTTCTGACACGTTTTCTGTGGTATCTTTTTGTGGTTTGACCTGTGTATCTGTGTTAGGGTGGCACAGAGGTGACTGAAATAACAAAGCAGAAGGGGAGAAAATGAGAGACAGAGGATAGTGTGTGTGTGTTTTGGAGAAAAGTGTCTTCAATGGGATTCAGGTATCAACTGGATGACCTCTTCAGTGTCGAGGGGGGCCTCATAGGAACACACACAAAAGAGCGACTGACACAATGAAGGAGGGAATGAAAGGGGGATGAGGTTTCACAGCCGAGGCCGAAAAAGGAAAACATCAGATCCCTTTCTTTTTCTGCCTCACTCACTTTCTGTCTCTTTCTTAGTGTTTGTAAAACTACAAAGGGAAAACACCTGAGCACCTTATTTCGGCAGCGCTAATGTCATAGAAGGAATGTGCCGCTAATGTGTGTGCGTGTGTGGAGCTGAATGTGCGTGTTTGTTTGGGTGTTTGAAGGAGGGAAACGGCAGGAGCCAGCATACCTCACTGGCTTACCTACCTGAGAGTCTTTGAAAGCTCCCCAGCTGTATGGTGGCCCATTCAGTGATCAGTGGCGTGCATGAAGTGTTTGATCACACAGTCTCAATGGGTATCTGATGGAACCTGTTTGTTTGCCAGGGAGACACTGATGCTGATATTTTGTTTTGCCTCACATTGGATATAAGCCAACCACTAAAATGTGACGACAGTACCTCATTTAGTTGGGATTATTGCTCATTGAGTAATCATTTAACAACAATAATGGGAGGCAAGATTGTGTTTTTAATCAAAATCTTTATTCACACCACTAAACACTCATTCTTGCAGCAATTCTGCCTAATTTGCATCCGTATGAAATTTGTTGCATCAAATCAAGAGTTTTCCTTTTCTACCGAACTGTTCCAACAAATGATAGGACTGCAGCTTTGCACCACATGAATATAGTCAAACGATAAATCTATCATTACTGAATTACTCTCTGTATGTGTGCTGAGATGCATAAGTTACATACAGCAATTTGGGTTTGACAAAATAGTTGCTGTTATTCATTTGTAACTGTTTATACATGCACTGGTTGTAATGTTTAGATTGATCAAGCCCAGCACTAAAGTCTTAACCATGTATATTAAGTGGCTAGACACCGTGTATACAAAGATCTGAATTTGGGCAGCACTATATCAGTAAAGGAATGACAGTAAGATGCAGTTTGGGGGCGGGGTTTGATGACGTCTTCAATATAATCGTGTGAATGGTTGATCATGGTGTGGATGGAAACTTGTGATACCCACATCATCATGAGTTCTTTGAGCACATAAAAGAAGAAGATGCAGTTGTGGGTGTTTCATGTCCTCGTGTGAGGGATGGACAATGGATATTCCGTGCCAGCAGATGGGTGAAAAGACAGAACAAGAGGAGATGGTACAGGGCCGTCTTTTGCTTTCTTAAACAATTCCATTCTTGTTTAATTATCATTTTGTGGACTGATTTGTTTAGTTGGTAATTGCCTAATCATTTTTAACAAAACATTGATCAGCATATTGTTAAGTACTTCAATTTATGAGTCCAATTGGTAAAGGTTTCAAAGTTTCTATTGTTTGTTGTGCACATTGGAATTTCAGCAATCCAGAGAATAAACGAGACATCACTGACAGATTCAGAAGACATCAAACAAAATTTACATCATTATATGAACAAAAGAGTCCCCCCCCCCCCCCTGAAAAACTTTTATGTTTAACATACTTTAATCAGAAAAAAACATAAATGGCATCTGGGATTTATTTTGATAACTGACATTATAGAAAGTGCTGATGGCAAATGTCAATATGAGCTCTGCTTCGTACGGACTGAAATGTTCTTTTGGCATAATGATCTATTTAAAGCATCACTCCTTGAAAGGTTTGGCTTGATAGCAAATAGAAAATGCAAAAGGAGGTAAGATTAAGTCTTGTATGGAAACAATGAAGATGGAGAATGCATGAATGCTGCATGGAAATGGACAGTAGTAGCGACAGAAATGAGTCAAGGGAACACAAACATGAAATCAAAGAGTTCTGTTACCTTCTGTAGCCAAGGTAAATAAATGCTCTGGTCAGTATTTGAGGAAATACAGTAGAAAAGTAGCTGACCAACCACAGTTGTGTCTCAAAATGTTTCACAACACAGAGATTGCATGCATAAGTGCTTTGCACAAAATGAACAAAAACATATTGATGTTAATTCAAATTATACGGAAATCAGCAGGTTAAGTGCACTGCTGCTGACTTGTGGTGAGAAACAGTATAGCAGCGATTGGCAAGTCCCTTAAAGCCAAAAATTTGTTGTAACATTGGTTTTATCATAGTAAACCTTTGGGGAAGCTTTAATGGTGTCGGAAATTTCTTACCACTCAACCCTTTAGGGAACATCTGGGTGAGACACCCAGTGGTAAAATTTGGTATACCAGTCCAGTATTTAGCTTGATATTGGTATTTGCTATATAAACATTTACTTAAGCACATCACCAGAATACAGAAACAAAAACAGTAAGAGAAAAGTGCAATAGATTTTGGGGAGCCCTCATTTGATGACTCACTACATAAAATGGTCATACATTTTAATTTGTAGGGCTTTTGTGAATTTCTGATGTGTTTTATGCAGTAGGGGCCACACACTGCTGCAACTCAGTCTGCCAAGAGACTGCTGCAGAATAGGAAATATTAAGTGGCCATTTTCAGACGTGTGTTCCAGCATCAGTATGAGATGTTACCCAGTTCTTTCGGTCGAAGCATCATGGTCATAGAGCAGAAGAGCTGTGTGCAATGTTTGTGCAGAGTTTTTTTAATTTTACTTTATTCGCTTTGATTGTCCACAGAGGATGAAGTCTAATACTTTTTCTTCTGTTTTTGCTCCATTGCTGCCAAAACTTGGCACATCAAGCATCTGAATCGGCAGCTTAGGATCTTGAAAACTCATTAAATTAATGTTTTCAGAGAGTGCAATGTATTGTTCAGCATAATGCGTGTTTGATTCTGTGCCTGATTCAAATATGCATGTAATCATGAAACGCCCGTCTCTTTGGGTGATAGATTGATCCCAGAGACCAAAATCAATTATGTTGGCCTAAAAATGATTCTTGAGAACAAAGCTACAGTTACACTTACACATTGGCCAAGCTTGCATTCAACAGTTTGCATGCAACCCATCCACAATGCAAATGGCAAGTAATACTATGAAACGGATGATCAGTATTGAGTATATGAGTATTAACAATTGCAGATGCAGCATATTTGATAACATTTGCGTAATCAGTTGGAGATGGCTCAAGCAGAATGTTGTAACTCTTAATTGGAAAATTCAAATAGAATCTGGTATTGCGATGATGTTGGACTGTTCAGTCTATACGTCTCAGTGATGCAGTCTAGAAACAATATAGGCATGATTTTGCTGGCACAATTTTCAAAAGAATGGTTCTAAATCGTTAATAAACAGGAATACGACATTGCACCATATATGATCAGATAATTGATGAACAGTATGAAGGCAGACTGAGCCAAAAATGGAGAAGGTACAAACTACAAGTCTTTGAGCAAGCAGTTTTTAATCAGGTTCCCCTTCATACTGTAAACTGGCTCACATGGATGATTTATTAATTCCAAAAGTGCTCTTGTATACAAAATGCGTTCAGCTGTTGGTAAATATTAGGACTATCAATAAAGTTGAGTAAGCAATAGTCAAAGCTAAGCTCTTTTATTTGCTGCCAGATCATTTCTTCTGTCATCTGCTCACATCACTTCTGGGTATTCATTTTAACTTTCCCAAACTTTCCACGCAGGTGTGTGTGTGTGTGTGTGTCTCAACAGAGTTGGCCGTGTGTTTTGAAACTTTACCCCTCACACCCCAGCATGCACATGGATCGCTCCACATGCCAGCTCATCACCAGGCCTGGAGAGCGAGTGCATTATGTGTCTGTCTGTCTGTGTATGTGTGTGTGTGTGTGTGTGTGTGCACGTTGATGTGTGGGTGTTCCTTGATTACTCTGTAGTCTATGAAGGTATAAGGTTAACTACCAGTGCAGCATTTACTGAAAGACTACCCTGGAAGGTGCATCATCATCATCAAAACTGAGCTGATGACTTCATAATGACCGTAATACAAAAAGACTGACTTTGTACCCTCCGTCGTCTTCATCTGTTTCTGCATCCTCTTCCAAATTCTGGATGTGATTACATAAAAAACAAACCCATCTATTTATACAACCCCATGAGCACATGCTTTGAAACTCTATGGTCTGATTGGAGTTTTGCCAGGAGATGGACAAACTGTTTTGTTGTGCCTCCGATGGACAGTTTGGTAATAGTTTATTTTTCTTTTCCTCAGAAGTTTGGCTAACCAAGGGGTTGTTTATGATCATTTGAGGAATGATGGCATATCAGTCCCCTTCAGTTCAATCAGATCAGTCCCCTAAATGGTCCTAATTTTCTTTTTATCGAGATCCATGAATTATTCTCTGGAAAGTTTTTTTTAACATAAACATGGTCGAGAAAGCCCTGGATCTGCCCCTTTGGTCAGGATCCTTTTCATGGCCCATGTCTCATTTGTCCACCAAGTTTCGTGGAATTCTGTTCTCTAGTTTTTGCGCAATCCTGCCAGCAGACAAACCAACATACATAATATATGTTCTTGGTAGAGTTGAATAACAAAGGATAATTATAGTTATTAAAAAATATCTAAATGTTATATTTCCAAGCTTTTGATCATTTGTTGGTTTATGTTATCTTTAAATTCATATTCAAGAAACACCACTCAACTGATGATCTAATATCTGAGGTCTGACGATATAGAGACTGATTCTGAAACAAATAATCCTAGCTGGTATTTTACATTATCAAACTAAATTTCCTGGTTCCTTTTTAACTGTCTTTCAGCATGTGGATGTGTGTGTGATGAACAAGTGAGTGTTTCAAGTAAAAAGTAGGGCAGGAGGTCAAACATGGGCCAATTAGACACCACAAATAGAAGAGGGGAGAGTTAAATAAACTCTTTGACCTCCAACATCTTGTTTATCTACGAGTTTACTGCAGACTTAATCTGGATGTATTTTTTTTGCGTGCCTGTGTATGTGTTTGTGCATCTGTGTGTATACATGTGTGTGTGTAAGGTTTGCTTGTCTGTACTCTTGATTTGTCTGTACATTTTAAATGTTGTTATTTTCATGTCTTCTGTGTACGTTTGGCAGTGGGTGTCCCAGAATGGATGTGTTACATGTGTAGATTTGAAACACAACTGTGGTAAACCTGGAGTGGCCTATCTGCCCCTGCCGGTCTATACTTTAAACTGTATGTTTTAGTTCTGTTTTGTCTTTTGCTTCAGCTACTGTTACTGCCAGACATGTGGTTAGAAAAAGTGTATCACCGATGCCTTGTGCGTATTCTCCTGGCCTGAAGAGAACAGTGATGTGAGACTAAGATGACCCTTCCTGAATTTGTGAATGTCAGTTTGTCTCAGACTTTTATATGACTTTAAGTTGACATCAATTTATAATGACTGTAGCTCCCAAGTAGTTCACACGAGGCCAGAGGTCTTTGTTAGAAAACGGGGTTTTATTTCCAGGTCGAACCAACCCGTGAGAACTGGGTTTAGAGAGAAAAATAAATGAAAATAAATACAAATTCACAATATGCAAATGTCCGTTTTTACAGCAGCACAACAGGTGTTACATTACACCAAAAAACACTTCACACACACCTCACATACAGCCCGCAGCTCAATATTAACTTGCACATTTACAAACTTAACTTACATAAACATATTCACAACTTTACATAGTATGCAAATCACTATCACGCACAACCATGCAATTGAAAGCAACACAATAAAATCGTTCACATTCTTCTTAGATATAAATAAATGATAAACATACCTCGTCCACTGCTTACTACTTGAGGGAATCTTATCTTATTGCTTGTCCTTTATAGTTTTTTCTTCTTCTTCTTATGTGCTTTTACTTTTAACTTTAATTTATAGCTTATTGATTGTGCTGCTTCTTTCACGCTGTTTGGCTAGGTACGTCGCTTAAAGGTGTGGTGTAAGAAACATATGACGGCGGCAATTAGTTCCGCCCCAGTGCCATTATAACCAGTAGGAACCAAAAACGGGAGGTTAACCAACTAAACAAACTGCCAATGTGCGGCAGTTACACTCCCACCAATCACCTGTGATTACTTAAACATCTTAAGGACATATACTGCATATAAAACATCAAATAAAGTAAATTTGGTCACTAATAAACAGAGTAGGCTTAAAACCCTGTGGTCTTCAGTCTGCTTCCAACAGTGTGACTGTTTTATGAATGGGTCTCTCGAGGTGAACCGGCTTGGAGGTGCGCCTTCCCATTACATCCAGAGTTGAGTCGCCGATGAGCAGCTTGAGCTTCCTTACTCTCTCATCTTTCCCGGGATAGACTTCGATAATCTTAGCTAACTTCCACTGGTTTCTCGGCGTCAGCTCATCCTTTAGTAGAACGATGTCATCAACCTTCGCGTTTCTGCAGTCTTTGACCCACTTCTGTCTGTGCTGGAGATTTAAGAGGTACTCCTTCTTCCATCGTGACCAGAAGTTGTTGGCTAGGAGTTGAACCCGACGCCATCTCTTGCGGATGTAAATATCTTCCTTAACGAACTTTCCAGGAGGAAGGGATATAATCGTAGACTTCATGGTCAGTATGTGGTTCGGTGTCAAAGGCTCTGGACTAGATGAATCATTCAGGTTATCAGTAGTCAGAGGTCGACTATTCACGATCGCCATGACTTCGTATAAGAATGTTCGTAGAGAGGAACAGTCAAGTTGTTTGGCTGACTGTTCTAGAATAGACGTCAAAACACTCCTGATGGTGCGGATTTGTCTTTCCCAGACCCCACCCATGTGACTTGAAGCTGGGGTGTTCATGATGAACTCACATCCCAGTTCCTTGAGCTCCTCTTGATCCATCTCTCTCAATGCCTCATCAAACTCACGCCTTGCACCAGCGAAGTTTGTCCCTCTATCACATCTTATCTGCCGTACCATTCCCCGAATAGCGATGAAGGAGCGCAGAGCGTTAATGAAGGCATCGGTGGTCATGCTATCAAGCATCTCTATGTGTACTGCTCTAGAACACATGCAGGTAAGTAATAGCCCGTAACGCTTTAGCTCTTTCCTTCCTTCTTTGATGTGGAATGGTCCAAAGCAGTCCATCCCGCAGTAAGTGAACGGAGGAGTAGTGTCCATCCTATCTTCCGGGAGGTCTGCCATCTTTTGTTGTTCAGTGCCTCTTCTGAACTTCCTGCACTTAGTGCACTTGTAAATATGGGATGACACTGTCTTGCTGCATCCAAGGATCCATATGCCATTCGAGCGGAGCTCGTTCATAGTCATTCCTCGGCCCTGATGGTGCACTCTCTCGTGATAGTGCTTGACCAACAATGCTGACACATGACTGTCCTTTGTAAGAACTGCTGGATGCTTAACATGTGGATGTAGGGCAGCATGAGTTAAGCGGCCTCCCACGCTGATGATTCCTTTGTTATCCAGGAATGGACTTAGCTTGTTCAACTTGGACTTGCGACCTATCTCCTTGTGATGCTGGAGGCACTGGACTTCTTGAGATAGGGTTGCATGTTGAACCATCTTGATTATGGTCATCTCTGCTTCTCTTCTTTCCTCTAGACTGCTGGCTTCACAGGACTTCGGCTTGAGACCTTTGACCTCCTTTGCACGGCGCTGGAGCCTGGCAATAGCTTTTACCACTCTTAACCAGTCTGAGAACTTGTGTAGGCGATCTAAAAGCGACCTCACCTCCTTTGCCTGAGTATCATGAACCTGGGCCTTCTTGAGCTCTGGGTCACTAATTGAGATATCTCCCACCTTTACATCTCCACATGGTAGCTCTTTCTGCCACAGAAAGGCTGGGCCTGTGAACCAGTTAGAGGCTACAAGCTGTTCTGCCGTGAGACCTCTTGAGGCGTGATCTGCTGGGTTCTCCTCAGTAGTCACATACCTCCACTGCGCTGACTCTGTGCTTCGCTTGATGCGTTCTACACGGTTTGCTACGAACACATGAAATCTTCTGGCTTCATTACTGATGTATCCAAGTACAACCATAGAATCAGTCCAAAATACTTCTTGTAGGCATTCTACTTCGAGCTCTTTCTTGAGCAGGTCACTGATGCGGATAGCTACCACTGCTGCTGACAGCTCTAGTCTTGGTATGGTCGTGACCTTAGAAGGGGTGACTCTTGACTTTCCCATGACTAAGGTACAGTGGACTTCACCTGATGTACTGACCGCTCTGAGGTATAAGCACTCTCCGTAGCCTGACACACTGGCGTCCGAAAAATGGTGGAGCTCATAGTGCTGGACGTTGAAGCTTGGTGGAGTGTAGCATCTCTGGATCTTCACACCAGCCAGGTTTTTCAGGTCTTTGAGCCAATATTCCCACAAGGGTCGAAGGTCATCAGGCAAGGGGTCATCCCAACTGAGCTTGTCACGACACATCTGCTGCAGTATCTGCTTTCCAACCAGGATGAAGGGTGCCACGAACCCAAGCGGGTCATATACTGAGGCAACCGTGGACAAGACTCCTCTTCGGGTAAATGGATTTTCTTTGACAAGCACTCTGAACTGGAACTGGTCAGAAGACACGCACCACTGAACACCGAGTGCTCTATCCATGTGTTGCTCTCCGAGTGCCATGTCCAAGTCCTTGGCAACTTTAGCACATTCCTCCTTAGGGATTGTGGCTAGGACTTCCTTGCTGGTAGAGATGAACTTATGCAGCTGGAGTTTGCCTGTGCTACATAGTTCTCTTGCCTCTTTCACTAGTTGGATCGCTTGCCTTTCAGATGTTACACTTGCCAACCCATCATCAACATAGAAATTATTCTGGATGAAGCGGATGGTGTCTTCACTGAAGCGTCCACGTCCTTCAGCAGCGAGGTGTTTGAGTCCAAAGTTGGCGCAGCCAGGTGAGGAGGCTGCACCAAACAGGTGGACTTTCATCCGGTAGATGGAGGGTTCTGCTTCGAGATTTCCATTCTCCCACCATAGGAAACGTAGGTAATCTTGATCTTCTGCATTCACGTGGAACTGGTGAAACATGCGCTCAATATCGCACATGATTGCCACAGGACCTCGACGAAACCGACAGAGGACTCCGATCAAGGTGTTTGTCAACTCTGGGCCTGTCAGGAGATGATCATTCAGGCATGTCTCTTTAAATCTTGCAGAGCAGTCAAAGACGACTCGAATTTTCCCAGGCTTTTGCGGATGATACACCCCGTGGTGGGGAATGTACCATGCTGGGGCTTTGCTGATATCTTCTTGTGGGACCTTTTCTGCATCTCCACGGGTTATGGTCTCGTCCATGAAGGTCTTGTAGTCTTGGTAGTACTGCTTGTTTCTCTTCAGCTTCCTTTCTAGGCATCTGAGACGGTGGATAGCACATATCTTGTTATCTGGTAAGTTAGGTCTGTCTTTCTTGAATGGCAGTGGCATTTCGTAATGACCATCCTCCTTGAGCCTGATGCCCTTTTCCATCCTTGACAGGAATCTGAGGTCTTCTTGAGATATGTTGCCGTCCTCTGAAGCTTTTTCCACAAAGTCAGATTCCAGCACCTTGATGACAGCTGAAGGCGAGACAACTTCCTGGATTTGTGTTCTACAGACGTAGTGCACTTCGCTTGTGAGGTTTGAAAAGGATGGATTACCTGGTATCACTTGCTTAACGATGACCTGGTGACTCACTCCAATCGCGTCTCCATAGTCGAGTGATAGGTTGCCGTAGCCAACTACACTCCAGCCCAAGTCAGTTCTCAGTGCAAAGGGCTGATTTTCTTCCCCAGAAACCACTTGTCTTGGGACGAGTGCTTGAGTACAGTTGTAGCCAATTAGCAAGCCTACGTCGCAGCTTTGGTGCGGAGCTATCTCATCTGCGATGTGTTCGAGATGTGGCCATGCTTTCGCCGTCTCTGGTGTGGGAATATGATCTCTGTTTGCAGGTATGAATTCTCTTGTATAGGTCACTGGCAGGGGAATTATCTTGTCCGAATGCATTCCTCTTACTTGCAGACCAGTCAGTTTCCTACAGGACACAACAGTGTTTCTTGAAGCCATTGTTGAGAGTTTTAGCTGAACTGGTTCGTTCTTCGCATGTAGAGCCTTTGCAGTGTCGTCCAGGAGAAAGGTTGTGTCACTCTGTGTATCAAGAAGTGCATACACAAGAACTTCACGATCAGGCTCACTTGAGGCCGACACCCACACTGGGATGATGGTGGATGTATGAGTGCCTTTGACATGCTGGAGGACTCTATTGGATGTTGCTTCAAGTGAGGTTCTTGTTGCCCTATCCTGTGACCGTTCAATTTTGCGTCCATTTGACATGTCTCTTGCTGCATCAGGCATTGTTGACCTCCTTCCTTCCTTGGTGCGATTATCATGGAGGCAAGTCGGGTGTTTTTTCTCACACGTTTTGCAGATCATTCTGTTTTCGCAGTCCTTCAGACAGCCAAAGCACAACTTATTTTCTTGCACAAACTTGACCCGGTCAGAGACGGTTTCATCTTTGAATTTATAACACTGGTGAAGACTGTGCCCTGTCCTTTCACAGAACACACAGCTTGTGGCGGCAGCCTTTTCGTCTGAATTTGTCGCCAATACCTTTGCTCCAGGACCTCTGTTCCTTGGATCCTTGCTCTTCTCACATTCAACTGGTTTTAGAGCGTGGAGGGATGATATCGGGTTGCAAGCGATTTTTGCTTCACGTGTAACGAACATGACAAACTGACTGAAGCTTGGGTACCTGCGACTATGTTCTTCCTCTTCCATAACCTTCCTATTCCATCTTGAGCTCAGCCAGTCTGGAAGTTTAGCAAGCATTTTCTGATTTTCATTGCAGTCATTGAGTATCTCAAGACCCTCAATCTGAGACATGGCGGCTTCACAGCCACGGAGGAAGTCAGCAAGTTCTCGGAGTTCTGAGCTTCCTTTGGAGCTTATCTTGGGCCATGAATCAAGCTTGTCTCTGAAGGCTTTGGCTATGAGGAATGGATTGCCATATCTCTCTTCTAAGATGGTCCACGCTGCGCAATAGGCGGACTCTGTGCCTAGAAGGAAATTACTCTCTATGGCCCTTTTTGCAACTCCACCCACATACCTTCGCAAGTAATATATCTTCTCGTCACCTGGTATGTTTTTCCGGTCAATAAGTGTCTTAAATGAAACCTTCCAGTCGTTGAATCTGAGTGGATCGCCGTTGAACATTGATGGTTCAGGTATGGGAAGACGACTCGCGCTGATGGAGTCTGCAAACACTTTCACGAGGGCTGCAGTGGTATCTTCTTTGTTCAGAAGTGGCATAGCTTGTGGTTGAGGGTGATGCTTTGACAGGTTACGTTCCTGTTTGACCTCCTTCCTTTCCTCCTTCAAGGGGACATGTTGATGGAGCAGCGGTTCCACTTCTTCATCTGAGCCTTCATTCTGCTCATATACTTGCAGTCGGGCCTTGGCAGCCTTTAGATTCTTTAATGTATCCATTCGCTCTATTTGCCTGCGCTTGGTCTCTAGAACCCTCTTCCTTTCTGATTCTTCGGCTTCAAGAACCCTCTTCCTCTCTGATTCTTCAGCTTCAAGTTTTTCAAGTTCTTCGATATGTCGTTCCTTTTCGAGCAGAACTTGAAATTCGGCTTCATTGGCAGCAGCTTCGGCAGCGGCGTATTGCCTGTGTGAAGAAGACTGACTTGAACGTCTGGATGTGATTTTTGAGCTGCTTCGAGAGCTTTTGGCAGAGAACTTGGAGGACTTGGTGTGTTGAGACTTAATGCTTATATTATCTGAGACTACAGTCTTGCTCACAGATCCTGTTTCTTCAACACCTTGTTTATCATCCACTTGACATTCACCCCTTTCAGTTTTTAGATAACCTCTTGCAGTTTTGATTATCTTCTTTGTTACTGCTTCACAGGTGTCTACTCTGCGACGTGTGTCTTGGTCTGGAATTTTGATGTGTCTTAGCTCTTCATAAACATCATTTAGATTATTTGAGGCATTGCTGACCTTGGTAATGTGTTCATGCAGCAGGTTGTTTGAGCATTGACCACTCAGCGTACCTTTGGCGTCCTTAATGATAGTCTTCCACTTCTCGTAGCTCACGCTGAAACGGTGTGCAACCTTTCTTACTTGCTCATCGTGCAGTTCTTGGCCCTTCTCCGTCAATTTACGAACTCTTTGGCCTCTTTGTGGCTCTTGTGAGGTAGTGGGGTTATCAGCTTCAGTGCCTTCGGTCGTTTGTGGTTGTGCTTCTGTGCAGTGCTGCTTCATGTCATCATCACTGACACGTTCTTCGTCACTCTCAGGGGCTAGCTCAAACTCTGACATTTTACTTGGGTTAACACGCAGCATGGAGATGGCCGCTGCTGTCTGGTTGCGTCTTCCTCGGCTACTCATGCAGAGCAGTCGAGTTCTCACTGTAGCTCCCAAGTAGTTCACACGAGGCCAGAGGTCTTTGTTAGAAAACGGGGTTGGTTCGACCTGGAAATAAAACCCCGTTTTCTAACAAAGACCTCTGGCCTCGTGTGAACTACTTGGGAGCTACAATGACAATGAATGTTATTTTGCTGAATCATACAGAAACAAAACCAACACTGATGTATTTACCTTAGAAAAAAAGGGACCTGAGCTTTCGTTGATAACAGTGGTTCTAAAACTTTCCAGTGTTTAACTCGGTTCAGCCAATTAATACATCAGTCCTGCAAAATACATTGTAGATTCATAAAGGTTAGAATTAAGTTCATGAAACCGTTTAAAAGGTGTTGATTCAAGAGTCTTTACCAACACCAAGGAGGTTATGTTTTCTCCCCAGGCCATTTGTTAGTTGCTTGTTTGTAAGCAGCGTTACGCAGAAACTACTTGATGGATTACCATGAAACTCGGTGGAAGAATGCAGTATGAGTCAGGGAAGAACCCATTAAACTTGAGTGCTTATCCGGATCAGAGGGCAGATCCAGGAATTTTAAAAAGTAATGCACTATACTGATTACTATTCAACTTTTGAGAATTGATTCGTTGATTTGTGTATGAATTATTATAAATTACATTTTATGCAGTTAAATAATCAGTGTTTTCCCAGGAACTGCACGTTATAACCTTCACAAAGGAGGATTTGTTGGATGACTGTTAGCAATAGCTTAAGCTAGGTGGTCCTAATAAGTTGACTCCTGACGACAGTGCGTTAATTGGTCTAGGCCCATATATTTCTTTGTGTTGTGGTCTTTAAATGTACAGAATCCTTTTTCTATCGTAATAGGATTTCGTTACGACAATGAGGAAAATGTCCGACTGTGGGTTCATGATTTTGTTTCTGCTACCGTTCAATCGTAGATGAGTCATTTGTTCTTTCCCATCTTTAAATAACACTATAAAACCTTTCTCAAAGGTCAAATGCTTCAGTGTACCAAACATGTTTTGGGACACTTTGGGCCCATTACTCATATGTATGTTTGTGAGTGGCACAGAGCTACTTTGGGGTGACTGTTAACAAAAAGGGTGAATCATCCCACCTCTGGCTGGATGTCTCCCCACCAGGGACTATTGTAAATATTTGAGAGGAACTGTTGACATGAAGATAACACTGACTAATGGATTTGCAAGCCTGGACTCAAGAAAGCCCTGATGGGACTGTGGGAGTGATCAAGAAAAGGATGGGGGGGCTATTGGAAGGGTGGTGGAGGAAAGGATGGAAACGTGGTAAAGGACAAAGAGTAGAGACTTTGAGAGGGGAGTGGGAGTTGTAAAGGAGGGAGGAGTGATGAAACAGAGAGTTGGGGGGGACAGATTGTGTGGTGGGAATGGGGTGAGAGGTGAAGGCAGGTGGGAGAAACCCATGTGGGGTTCCCTCCCTTTCCTGTATCAAAAAACTGAACATAACCAAAATGAATGCCGCAATCACATGATCTGAAATTCACTAATTTTAATAACTCCTTCATTGGAAAATTGAATATAAAATACAACTTCTTCAGATGTTACTGTCTCATTTTCCCATGTCCTGATTTCTGAGTGTATGCTGCAGCTTCGTTTTGATGAGCGGAAAGGAAGAAATAGAGGGATAGGAGGCAGCAAGGGGAAAACTTTCCATCCCAGCACTGGTGTTTAGTTTAAGATTATATCAATATTGATAAAACTGTCTGTAACACTGATTACAGGCAGATTACCTTTACTTTTCTGAGAAATGAACAACAGGGAGGAGGTGACTGCTGCTATCTAATAAACAATTTAATACCAAGCCTGTAGGAAAGTCTCTCCTGGATAACAATAGAGTCCCATACGTTTTGATTTCAGAGATGTAGCAATGTTTCTGCTTTTGAGTGATAATGATTACAAGCACTTCTATTAACAAAGAGAGGTCGGAGCAGAATTTGGCCTTGGGATCATTTTTTTTTTTTTTTTATTATCTCAAATTTTGTTTCAGCAATATTTGTTCTCGAACCAGCTTCTGAGAAATGTTTAGATATTAGTACTGGAGTCAGGTTTCAGAGTGGATTCTTAAAAATCACATCTGCCAGCCTGATTATCTGTCTCTGCTGTTATGCACACACTCAATGTTGGACTCCATCCACCCATCCCCACACTACAATTATTGGCCACAAGCTTCTCCAAGACAAAACAGCAAACTAGAGTCATTATGTAGTTTGAAATGGGCACAGTAAGCAGTAAGAGTAGAACTCTTTCCCTTAAAAGGAGGAGAACATTCTATGCAAAGCAGCAAACTCTTTAATCTTGGACTAATATCCGTGACATTTGGAGGATGGTGGCTCTCTGTTCTGCATCTTTCTTCTTTATGGTGCTGTTTATCTTCTGGCCTGTTTGTGTTCCTTAATGTCGCTGTCTATAACTTGACTGTATCCAGGCCTGTGTAGAGTATTTGGCTGTGGAGTTAATATAACACTGTTACTACTTTCTTCAAGTATGTTGCCATGCAGCTTTCTCCTGCCACCACACATTTATGCTCTTCGATGAATCTGCTTTGTATCACTTTTAATTGTCTTGTTTGTGTTTCTCAACATGTAAACATATCATCTTTCTAGTTTTTTTACCCAATCAATCACAAGATGCAGCTTCTCCTCAAGTTTAATCAGTATCAGACCAGTAGAGCAGCACTCACTTTTTTTTTTGACTTTTGTGTCATATTAGTCCAGTGCCTGTTTTGAACATGCCGGTTTGGAATAGGTTATTTGCCTTTTTCTGAAACTTTAAAAGTGACCTGCCATTGCTAGTTGGCTGCTTAGTCAAAGTTTAACAATATTGATATAATGGCCTGTTATAATTCCACCTGACTGCACTTCCTTGGGCCCTCTGCAACACACATTCCAAATGTGAAGCTGAAATTTGTTCTCCAAATACTAAAGCCACATCCTGACAGATGGACAACTATTAGATTAATCAATAAAATAACAAATGTGGCCTCAATTACAATTAATTGAAATTGAATCCCTAACCCCAACATTGTTTATCATAAAGATGCCCATAGTAAAAAAACAAGTTCAAACTGATTAGATTTAGTGCCAAACTAAGTTAAAAACATTGGCTTCCTTTTACAATGGAAAATACAACTCTTCCGTTATCCAAGCATAAAAAGGGCGTTAAGAATTCAGAATGTGAGCAATGCCATGTTTCAGTCAAATAACAATCACGACTAAGGGAAAACCACAATATAAGACATGGAATCTCAACAAGCCATGAAGAATGTGGAAAAGTGAGTGTAAAAAACGTAGACAAAAAGTCTACAAGGAGAAGGAAAGGAATCTTCAGCGGAGGTCTAAAAGGCACTTTGCCCTGGTTTACACTAAAGATTCAACACACATGTTGGTTTAGCAAAGTTCAGAGGAAATTAATTCATCAGGGAAAACTAAAGTTTGCCCCAACCACTGCCCTGACCCAGTGGTTTTCAGCGTCTGGCACTGAGGCCCCCCTGAGACAAAACTGAGACAACTCTGCATTTTTTTGTGAATCTGTAAAATGCAGCAATGTTTGGTTATTAAAATTCAGCAGGCCGAAAACCAAATACAATAATTTACTTTAAGTTGTTTTTCAGAACACCAGCATGAACCCTCATGTATCTGTGGTGAACCGCATAACCCATCGAGAAGCTTTCACAGTGGCATGACAGTTTAAGTAGTCGAAATGCCTTCAGTTTGGTCTTAGATTTACCAGACCTCCCATCTGTGACTCTCTTCTGACGACTCTGCTGCAGTTTGTCCTGAAGAAACATCTAATATTTATATTCCATTACCTTTGGGCTAACTGGTGCGACTCTTACTTCAACGATGGAGACTCATGCAGGGTGGACAGAGACGACTCACCTGTACCCACATTGCCTGCCCTTGCCAATGGGTGTGTGGCTCAACTCCTGCCAGCTCCCATATTAACACACACTTTGAATTATACACCAAGTTAAATTCTTAAGGAGGCAGACCATTAAATTAGAAAATAAAACTGCCCTTAGCTAATACATTTCAATCCAATTACCTGCTAACAGTAACTGACAGTCAGACCAGAGGTGCAATGATTTATTTTATTATAAAGGGATCCTTGAGAGAACAAATATCTTCCATTGGCTCATTTTAAATGGAAAAAAAATACAGTTGCATCTTCAGTTTCAAATAAACACAGTATTGGAATTACCATAAGCTCTATATGCCTTCTTGATTTCATACTGCTCCAAATTAAAATCAAAGCACATTCATATGGTTTGTAGTGATTCAGAGCGAGAGAGACAGGGGTGAGTCAATGTCATTTGCAGGTTCAATTGGATACAGTGTTTTGAGCTGTTGCCCAACTTGTTGTCCGTAAGCGCTGTGGGCTAGGTACGTGTGTGTGTGTGTGTGTGTATGTGTGCTCATGCGTGTGCTACGTTAAGTGTTCCAGGAATCAGAGTGAAATGAGAGGGGGGAAAAAAGGTTAGAGCTCCAAAGGACGTTAACTACACCCTGGAGGGCGAGCCTTCCCATCTCTCCCCCACATGTACGCACACACATCAAAATAACCTGTTGCCCATAGTTGAACCCCAGAAAGACAACAGAGCCAGTGTAGAGATTAATCATTTTCAGGTATTTGAATTGAGATCTAAATTTTCTCATCACAAGTTCTCCATGACGATGCAGAGTGGAGACGGTTACGGTTGATAGTGCAAGTGATAATGTCGGATGAATTAAAGGTCGACTACTTCCTCTCAATGCTCTGGAACTTGAGTAGTAAACATGGTTAAAATGTTTAGGGTAGTTAGACATTTCCTTTTGGTTAATGATGTGATGCAGCAAAAACACTACATGTGAATATATGTTTGTGTAATTGAATGTTTCATGTAATGTGTTGTCTTCCACATCAAAGCATGCGTCAGCGGGTGACATGGAGATCCTTGTAGACCGGTTCAAGATGTCTCCAGGTTCTTTAGTGTTGTGTTCCTACAAATTTGTTGGAACGTGCATGTGTGCATATGCCTCCGTGTGTTGTGCATCCAAGTGTGTGTGTGTGTGTGTGTGTCTTTTGGTCAAGGTAGGAGTGTGTGAGTCATGCTGCGTACAGCTGTGGTCCAGATGAAGGAGGCCACCTGCTCCCTCCCTTTCCTTCATTTTCTTCTTACCTCCATCATTTACACGTTCTCCCAGACATACAAACAACCTCCAATTAGACCAACCTTGACTCGCTCCATGCCTGGGCTTAACACACATGATGTGCCTCATATTCGGTATGTGCTCATGTTGGTGCCGTTTGTGTTTGCATGGGGCAGATTAAAGGGGGAGATAAAGGAAAGGAGTGAGGAGACTTGGGATTCAGTTCATTGGAAGTTTCATTTGTGCTTCATTGTTCTATTTATTTTAGTTTAATCATAGGACTTCAGAAATGATGGTGAATTTACTGTTGTTGTGCTCCATGTGTTAATTTCTTGCTCGCTCACTTTTTGCGTTTTACCAAATCAAACTTTTATCTGACCCAGTCCCAGTCAGGAAGCCTGACTGCTTGTGGTTGGTGTGTTTGTGTCTCATTCAGTCACGGTGGTCGTCGGTTGGACCACACTAGGTGTGTTATGTTTTCTACATGTGCGTGCGTGCGTGCGTGCGTGCGTGTGTGTGTGTGTGTGTGTTGCAGTGGAGAACCATATCAACTAGCCATATCAAATCTGAGGATAAATATCTGGCATCGCTTTGCCTAATTTCACCCAACCAATCAACCTGCAGTCTCCGTGCTGATTGGTGGAGGGGATGTAATCTGAATTCCTGAAGGTTGTGCTAATTACCAAGCATGCTGTTCTACTTGTGTTTTATCCCAGAAGTGGTATTCATAGATCAGTTCTGTTGTTCACCTAAGAGTTTAGGCTCAATGTCTAATTGAAGTTAAACATATTTACTTTGTTCATGACCATTTAACTAACAAAGCAGAATGATTTGAGCAAAAAACAGCCTTTTTTTAACAACCATGTTCAAGGATCTACTTGTTAACAGTTTTCCATCCAATTATCTAAGCCATGCATTACATTTTGGCCCAGGTCATTCTCCAGAAAAAAAAGTAAATGAATCAGAAAGATGGATACTGTACCACACTGCACTCTCTGTTACATTTACCTAATTATTATATTTGAATAGACTTCGCTAATTGTATTTTTGAATCTGAGTCACTTTGTCAATCAAGTGTTTATAGCAATCGTAAATCTTCTTTTAATAAAGTTGTGAAAATCATCATGAAATCACCCATCAGCCGCTTTACAAACAGTAATATCATCTTCAAAATATAAGTTGTGTATCTTGTTAATTTTGTAGTTACGCGCATTTTCACAAGACATTTTCAAAGCAACAGTTAAAGAGAATCTACAGTTCAGATATCAATGAAAACCATTGAGAAGTCATTGCGTAATTGAAAAGCACACCCGCTGTTTAACTCCCACTCCTCCTGACGCGAAGCTTTATAAGAGCATATCAAAACGTCTGGTCTATAAATGGTATTTCTGTGTTTATCCCTGTTCTCCATTTCAGCCTCCATACATTCCAGTCAAATGAGGCCTCCCATTGGGCCCAGTCAGTAATCAGCCCACTGGCTGGCTGCTGCTGTTCTGTAATAATATTCTAATAAGCAGTGACTGCTGCTTTGATTAAGGCCTGCTACTCCTACTGCTGATCTACTGAACTTACTCCTACTTGGGTAATTAAATATATCTGGAACCAGGGAAATGGACCACCGGCTCTCCTAGTTTCTGCTTTTCCTCTCTCTCTCTTCGTCTTCCTCCTCGTTCTTGTTCTTCTAGTTTTTTTCCTTCCTCTCTCAACTCTTTAATTTCTTATTTGTTATTGTTTCTCAGGTCTGATAGAAGCTTAGTGCTGAACTGCTGCTCTGATCTCACTCCTACCCAGGTAATTAAATCAAGAGAGGGGACAGTGGGAACATGGACCACCAGTGGGAGGATGGAGAGACAGATTTCAAATTTTTTCCTTCCTCGTTTTTTCAGTTTGTCTATGATCACCCATGATCACCCATTTTTTAACTAAATCATTTGGCAATCCTTCGTTTTGCCTTCTTTCTCTCAGTTTCTGACTCCTTCTCCCTTCCCCCTCAATCCCCTTGATTGACTTGTGTGGGTGAACAGGCCAATTTGTTCTCCCGGCATCTAAAATTACCTGCCTGTCTGTTTGGATGTGGAGAGGCACAGATCATTTCTGCTCTCCCATCAGTGACCACGTTTCATGCCATTCACATAAAATCAAAATCAGCATTGTTTGTATAGCCCTTTACAGAAGGTCATTTCCTAAGGTTACTTCCTGAAATGATATCAAAGTTGTCTGCATGAGGCAGTTGTTCATAAGGGAGACCTAGTCGAGCACGGAGCTATAAGAACTGAAATCAAAATAGAAGAAATATTGAATGATAAACTTTGGCTGTAATGCGTCACTGAACATTATGTTACAGAGCCTTCTTTCGTCCATATTTAGCAGTATTGTCTCATAAAGGCATCATTGTTTATTCCATAAAATAAAAGTCTTCATATTGACTCGTCAGCAAACAAAGTTCCTTTCGGCCTGTTTATAATTACACTACATATTAATCAGTAAAGCTAAGGCAGTGATCTTTAGTTTTTACAGAAACACTATTTTAATCAGTATTTTAAGAGTCCAAATATAGTAGTGTCTGTGGTAACGTTTACTTTCTGATTAATAGATCCTCACACGTTTTCCCCTGTGTAGATGTTCTTCTATGGTACAAGGTACTGCGAGTAGACCCTGAGACGACCTCCTCTTAGTGTACACCCAGCTCCTCTCCTCTGTTGAGAGATGGTTTCAAGATCGCTGTAAATATGACAGATGAAGTGCACCTCGGCGGAGACTTAGGAAGGTGTGAGTGAGAACTTTTTGGTCTCATTCCTGGTTCTGTCTGGCTCTTGTTCAGCTCCTGTTTCACTGTCCTGTCAGCCCTCATACTGGGGATCTGGTATTAAACAAAACAAAACCAACATAGTGCGGATTCCATTGTGTGTGTGTGGTTTTTAACTTGGCCTTTCGGGGTCGTTTTTGGAATTCTAGATATAATTTCACACACACAGGCAAACACACATACAGATACTCAATATCTAGTTGAAATAACATTGCCTTTGTGTTCTAAGTGGTGTATTAATATTGGCATTGCTGTCTCGGATTAGGAAAAACACAGCAGATGTTTCTAGGCAGAAATTCTAATTTTACAGCTCTGCATTGAAACTAATCGAGGCAGATTTTTGTTTCTACCCATATGATTGTTTTTTGTGTGGCCAGGATTTTGTGGCTACAACTTCCAGCCTCCAGCTTGCCTGGCCTTTTGTGCCGATTCTCTGTGTGAAAAATCCTTCTCCATCTCACTAGCTGCACCTCTTGCCTGTTTTCCCAGCTCATTCTTTGGATGGAGAATGTGTTTATTCTTTCAGTGTGAACATTATTTCATTTAATTTCTTCCCTGGTTTGTGGAGACTGTGGTGAGGAGGGGTGACCCGAAGGAGAGAACATTGCCGTGTGTGCTTGTGTATGTAAGGGCGTCTGTGTTAATTGGCCTCTTGCATGTTCTTCAGAATTTTAACTTCCATTTGAAATTTGCAATAAATCTAATTTTATCTCTTTATTATGGGATGATTCCCTGACCCAAATTCCA
The DNA here is from genome assembly GCF_963576545.1 of Limanda limanda. Taxonomy (NCBI): domain Eukaryota; kingdom Metazoa; phylum Chordata; class Actinopteri; order Pleuronectiformes; family Pleuronectidae; genus Limanda; species Limanda limanda. Next base: position 35,743,527 of record NC_083636.1, on the reverse strand, counting down.
TCATTCCTAGTTCAAAGAAACAGGCGGAACAGTTCTACACATGATATCCTAGGTCTTAAAGTAGAAATATATATATAAAAAATTTGTGATAACCTAAATCTTGGTAACAGAAAGTGATAAAATAAAAAAACTGGACCCTCTCCTTATTCGGAATTGTAGTTTTTGCATAGTCCAGCAAACAAATAAACCAACTAACAAGCAAACTGACAAATAGACACGGGTGAAAACTAAACCTCGTCAAATTTCGCTTGTTGCTCATAAAGACGGCACAGGCGCCACAACTAAAGAGACTCAGTGACCAAATTAAGTTTGCGCTTCTTTCACCAGCTTTCGATGGAGAACTTTAGAGAATTAGAAAAGACTGACTAATACTAGATAAACAGCAGAGTCAAGCTGTTGATATTACAAACTAAACCAAACACAATGATTACAAATTGTGAGGTAAATGTTTACCTGCATCCGCACTTCTGCACATGACCTAAGTGAAATTTAGTTTAACACTGATCTTTAGCTTTTCAGAAATGTGGTTTATATGTTAGGGATTACGTGTCTGTGGGCATGTTTGACACCAGGCGGCTGATTCCGGCTGCATTCCTCAAGCAAACTCCTCCACACGTTTCCCTTAAGGTCCCAATAAAGTTTCCTGCTAATACAAGGTTTATTAGTCCACAGAGCGGCAAACTCAGAATCTTTCACAAGTGACTTGTTATTGTTTTTAAAGCTCTGTTTACTCTGAACAGCCCCTCAAACCCAGGCCCTCTCTGGGCTGCGACCCAAACGCTTTATTAGCTAGATGAGTGTTGGGTGGCCAAATCTGAAAGCGTGACTGTTTGCTAATCATGTGTGCGCACATGCACAACTGTAACAGGGAGTTTATATATTTATGTGCATACCTGTTTGTGTGCAAGTGTATGTTTTAGACCACTTTTGACCAGTTTCTGTGTTGTGGTTGAATTCACCTCTTAAAATGTTAGCGGGGAGGTGATTAATGCATTATTTGTTTTTGTTTTACAGAGTCTACAGTGCAAACACGTATTTATCTCAGCCAGCTGTTTTCACCTGCTGACAGGTGCAAGGCAGGTCTGCAAGATATTTACCACTATTACTCTGAATGGCATGGTAACGGAATTGTCGGAATATATGGCAAGACAACTGAGAAACTTTGCCAATGTGGCATCAGATCTTATATCTACCACGTCTCTGTGCCGTATTTTGGTGTCACTTAAATGCCCAAGCAGGCGACACCAATAGAATGTTGTGAAGTCTCATTTACATGACCCTGCAAAGGGCTTATAATTTGAAACAATACAGAAGTTGGATTGGCCAACGGTGTGAATATCATTAGCATCATCATAGAGGGTTTTCTTCCTTGTGGGACTCAGTAACTCAAGAGAGGTGTTGCATCAATCAAAAGACTTGATTAAGTTTGAATTTAGATAATTTGGAATATCATGGATGCAACTCAAAATTAATTTCCGGAAGATATTCAGTAGATTTATTGTTTATATGATAACCAGAGGTTTTACAAGTGCGCTAACATTCGATGACTTTTAAATGGTGTATAGCCTGATAGCATCAGTAAGTTTATGTAAGTCACTTAGTAACAGTATCTCATAATAATATCACCAGGTCTTTTCAAACAACTCCTTCACTCTGGGAAAAGTACATTTACTCACAACTTCCAAGTTTCATACATGTGACCTACATGTTTGATATACATGAGTCATCTAGGTCAATGGAGGATTAATCATCTGATAACTTTCAAATGTATATACACCCAAAGTCAAATAAAGTGTTGAACAGTCATTATTTTAGTGTAAGCTCCATATTCTCAGGTTTCCTTCTCGAGCAGTTTGCCAGTTTAACATCATCAGCTCTGCTGGCTGAGTAGTCGACGTCCATGCTGAGAATAACATGTATGCGTTGACACATTTCTGTTTTATCGAAGTCGAAATGGATTAACTTTTATTCTCCACAGGCCAGTTTGCGAGTAAAAACTGTTTTATATAACTTGTATGGACCGATAGATGCAGCGTTAAGGAGAGAGATGAATAGAGCTGTGGGTTTTGAGAGATTATATTGTCATGTGGTCATCATGATCTCACCTGAAATTATATACCTTGTTGATAGTTGTCCTCGTGACCAAGTAAGACTATTACATGAGATATTTCTTCAGATAACACGTCCTTCATTTTTGTCAAATTACGTTCTGTTTTTTTGCTCTATCATGAATTGAAGATGCATGGAATTCAGTTATCAGGCTTTTATAGTTTCAACATAAGTTCTTAATCACTTGAATAACTTTTTTTGTCCATTGGAATGATATGCACTTCATATCAACCATTGTGCCATATTGGGGGGGGTGGGGTGGGGGGGTACTTGATGTTTACAGTAACAAAATGCAACATATTGCTTTCCTCAAGTTTTTATTGTCTGAGGTCAAAAATGACTTTTCAAACTCTCTGTTCCTTGCATGCACAGATGTAATATGAACAACTAATTGCTAAGACAAAAATCCTGGTTGAGATTATGGCTGTGCGATACGAGGATGTACATCATGTGGAAATAGAAAGTCTTCCATATTAAGCTCCATTGTCTATTTCATGTTATCACACCCTTAGCAGTGATATTTTCCAGATGAGACATGGAGTTCTTTTACACAGATGAACAAGGAGCTCATAAATAAAACAGGGGCTGCTTCTCTAGCATGTGGTCTGGTATGACAAGTCTGACACGGACCAGAAAACCATACTTTTAAAGTAATGCTAATACTGGTCCCCACAACAGAAAGAATAGAAGACTCATGTCAAACAGTACAGAGAAAGTCTTCGGCTGATTTTGAAGCCCAGAGTCGGATGTAATAAGAGGCTTCCACTCGTGTAGGGCTGCCACTAACGACTATTTTTCTATCGATTAATCGGACGACTATTTTATCGATTAGTCGATTAATCTAAACGACTAATTTTCCTCCAAAAAAATTTAATTGGCCATTTGTTTCAGTTAATTTTATTTTGACAACAAACTGTATGTCATCGTATAATGCAGCACAAAACAAAATGTAAACAAAGACTCAAATATTAAAGTGCAAAACTGTAGGTTTAAACTAGCAACTAAAGCAAATAAATAAAAAAGAGGGCATATAAGTTAAGTCAGCAGTGCAACTCAAAAAGATATCAAAGTTTCTATTTAACCCCTTATCAAAATTAAAAAGTTAGGTCTGGATATTAAACAAAGTGCAACAAGTTTAAAGTATAAGAAACAATGGTGTCCAGCTCAAAATCCGACTCAAACGTCAGTTAGACATGTGTGTTTTAATGTAAGAATGTCAGCACATCCACATGTTCTGGACTCAGTCTAGCGGACCCCCCCCCCCCCCCCGCGCGAACGGAGCGTTCCTCCAGCGGGCGCCGTAGCTGAGGTGACGCGAGTAGGACCCGACACGCGTCCAGGACCCGCCTTCCGCACCTGCGACGGACACCACCCCGCGGTCCAAGAGAAAGGAAGCCCCCGCACCGGCGACGCCGTGGACGAGGACCCGCCCCCCCCCCCCAAAAAACAACTTGAGGCGGGCCGCACACCGAGCCTCCGGCTGCGTGGAGGGCGCCGGGGCGACTGCTGCCCCAGCCGCGGCATATGCCCAGCGGTTTAAAAAAAAAAAATGCGTCGACGCATTTTATACGCTTCGACGTATTTTCAGCGTCGACGTAATCGATGACGTCGACGAATCGCGGCAGCCCTACACTCGTGGTACTATGGCAAATGATCATGATTCATAAAGATGGAAGGAAGTAACTTGCATCTGCAAGGACATGGAAGAGAATAAGTAACACATAACAAGCATTGATGTGTATTGTCTTCTTGATTTGAAGAGATTTGGTTCAGGTCATATCGCACAGACCCGGTAGAGATTCTTTTCTTTGGCTTCTGAAGCTTTACTTCCCTACGCCTTCTCAGACAGAGGTTAAACACACTAAAATCAAATTCCCAACAAACCTGCCTTCTTTTAATGTTGAGTCAAGATTTACAGTCTTTAACTAACAAACCCTACAGTTGCTCCTTTGACAGATAATGAAAAACTTTACAGGCAATGGCAGTACTGGGGGAAGTTTTATGGGGATATGGGCACATTCTCTGGTGCAGAGACGTCAACACCACAATGAAATAAAGGATGTAAAGTTCAAACACAAACATTCAGCCTCCATTTCTTCCTTAATTTCTCTGGTTTAAAGCTCAGCGAGAGACATATTCCTGTTCACAATGATTATCTGAGTCATATAAGATCTTCACATGGAAATGTGAAGTGGTTTTTCTCCGCAGTACGGTGCTTGTCAGGAGCAGTTAAACTGACATCGATGCACTTCCCTCCAACCACTGCTGAGGGATGAGACTATATGCATGTGTTTTTTTTTATTTATGGATATTTCATTGTCAATATTGAAAAAATATTGCTGAGTGAAGTATTTCCATTTGATCTGTCAGCACGTGTAATTCCGTAGTAAATCTCTTTAACTGTGTTCGTCTTTTGCACTTACTACGTCCCTAAGCTTTCTCATCCCTCTCACCTTCCCTCCATCTTTCCTTCTCCCTCTCATTCTCTCCGACTCGCTCTCTCTCTCTTTAGTAGGTCAACATGTCCTGCCTCCTCTCCACATTAGTTGTTGTCTTGCTGGATCACGCAACCATTCACAGCTGGGACTCATTAGACCTGTGTGTGTGTGTGTGTGTGTGTGTGTGTGTGTGTGTGTGTATGTGTGTGTGTGTTTGTGTTCACCAGGCCAGGGTAATTCCCGGTCTGTCTTTGATGAGCAGGTTTATCCAAGGCTCTGGGCGGAGAACTGTAGGATGCTTCACACTTGGATGATACGCTGGTGTTTGTAGTTTTCCACGCATTGCTTCCGTCTCGCATGTGTCACGTCCATGGTTGGGACTGCAGTCAATTCGAGGGAACACCACTGTATGGAGGCATGCCCATGTTGTTGTGTGAGATGCTTTTGAGATTTGTCACCTGTCATCACTTCTCTGGCCTCTTGCCTCTCAATCGACACTGCAGAGTACATTAAGGGGTCTGTTAAATCAGTGATTCATTTGTAACTGAGATTTCTTTAGTTATTGAAATATTTTTTTTGGTTGTTGGGTCTGTACGATATGACCAACATAAAAACAAACAAACAATTGAGGTAATACCAGTCCAACTAACATATGCATCATTAGTAATATGAGTTATTCATTTTCTCAACTGAAGAATTTGGAGTAAATGTATTTGCAGGTGTAGGTTGCAACAGCAGCTTGTATGTCATGTCTTTGTGTTTCTCTTATATGTCACAGGATTGTTTTGAGCGATCAACTGTACTTTTATGACTCATTTATAGACTCTCCAACTGATAAAAAGAGGTGAAACAGAGCCCAGGATCGTCACAGAGAACATGTTGGTTTCTCACTCTCCTTGCTTTTTCTTTTTTCATTATTGTTAATATAAGGTTGCCCTTAATTCTAAGCAAATGGACAGTTATTGAGAGGGAGAGCGCTGTAAGCCATAAAACGCTGCCTCCAGACGGGTTCTGTGTTGAAGAGCCCCACAAGTCCAGAGCACCATTTTATTAGGTCTCTGTTTAAAGAATTTCCACACTCTTCATAATCAAGTTTGGGCTTTTTGGGATAAACCAACACGCCTGCCTTTTCAACGTCTCCATTATTGAGGATGAACAGAAACAGTGTGACGCATTGACACATTCCACACAAATTAAAGTACTATGTTGAAATGTAAAGTTTCGGGCTTTTGGATGAACAAAACATCACTGAATGAAAGCAGACAATATATAATTATGCATCTGGATATAATTCTAATTAGATATAATGGTTAACACTATGTCTATAATTGGTTTTCTTTTGTAATAATAGATATTTATGTTACTTAAAACACAAAAATGGCATTGCCAAAATTTTGCATTATTTGTACCATCTAAAACATGTATACGGTTTCATTTGCGTCATTTAAACGCATGCATGTTTACTTGGGACACAAACTGATGCATGAGGTCAATCATCTCATCTCTGATGCTTAATCAGCCTGCTGGCCCTGATTATTCACATGTGGTGTTAAAGCTATAGTTTTATACTGTAGTTGCAGCTGCATGTTGGATATCTACAGATTTAACGTGGTATTTGTGGCCTGTCAATGATTCTCTGTATCTTCTATGGGTTTGTTTTTTCAACATATTGCATGTTTCTCACGGCATTGTGTATATTCCATTCATAAGTACAAAGACACAGCTGCAACAGTCACTGTGGGATTCATCTATTACTCCCATGTTCGGCTTTGCCTCCATTCAGCCTGAACAACTTTTAGCTTGTGTTTGAACAGGAATTGGGAGCACGACCACATCACAACCCTGTGGGGAGTTTCAGTGTGGCAACAGCGCTCGGACCTTTCATTCAGCCAGCTTTGTTTAATTACAGGTCAAAGACACCTCAAGGTTTTTGGCCACAAACATGTAACAATCCAAAGAGCGAAACCCCCTGGAGGGTACCTCCCGCATCGTAAATCACGTGATCCTACAATTTTTCTCTGGATGTCTTTGTGCATTGATTTATGGATCACTGCAGTGAACCATAAATAGTTTTGTAGAGTTATTTGTTGAAACACTCCACCACCTCTGGGGTGTGGGAAACACTTGTACAAACTAAACTAAGAGTCAGTGTTCTGTCCAGTTTGTGGAGTGACTGTGGAGCAGAATGATGCAGCAGATTATTTGCAGTGGGCAGTGAGACTGCACCACTTTTGATGACCAACACTGTCTTATCTTAATCAAACAAACGTGTCCGCTGTGTGCAGGCTAGCATGTCACATCATATTTCGAAGTCATATAGTTTTGGCAATGTAGTCCTGTTCCCGTCGTGGGAAACTCAGAGTTTATCTGGGCCTTCTACGTGATAGTGTCACGACATGAAGGACTACAAGCAGTTCACTATATATTTTTTCTCCTCACGCATCTACATTGTTTCCAAAGTGGTGATCGTAATTTGATCTTGAGGGTCCATCACTAGTGGAATAACCTCAGGGTGTACACACATGAAAATAAATGCAGTGTCATCTTTAGGTGCTCAGTGAATATCTTCTTCTCTCCTTCCTTGTTTGAAGTCTGTTCTATCCCTGACTTTGTAATCATGTGGAGGACCTGAGTATTTAAAGCCAAGGTAAGATAAACTCTTGACTGTAGAGTACATCTGGCTGGGAGAGCTCTGCTAATAAAACAACCTTAGTGAGAGAGAGCAAGAGAGCGAGAGAGAGAGAAAAAGAGGAGGAGGAGAGCAGGCCAGTGCGATGTCAGGGTGAGGGCAGCTGCAGGAGAGCACGATGAGCAGGACACTAAAGCAGAGATTGGTACAGACATGAGCTTGATGTAAAGACCAGGATGAAGGATTGAAATTTAAACGGGAAAGTATGTTTGGAAAATGTACATACCATGCTGTAGCTACAGCTGCCTGTTCTCCAACCAAAATACGTCCAGGTGGAAAGCATATACAAAAACATATGGAGCAATAGTTACATACAGTGGTTTTTATGATTTACTGTTAAGGGCTAATGCATTAAATATTGAGTAAATAAAACAATATTAATCATTGTTTTTTTAGTTTTTTTTTACTGATTTTAGCCAGTATGTTGTGGGCTGTTTTTTTGTTGTGGCTGTTGGACTGATTTTGTATTTTGTCTGCAACTTTTTTTGTTGCTGTCTTGGTCAGCAGCCTCAAAGTCTGTGAGTCTTAAGCAGTTTTCATGTAAATCTGTGTGTGTGCATATACTCAGTATAGTGTCTATACCAGTACTATACAGCCTATCAATAACTCTGTGTGTATGACGTACAGGGCTATGTAGAGTGGAAACGCTCACGCAGTCATCAGCTCTATCTGATCCATTTCATACAAGATAATGCACATATGGAGGTTGTTACTATGGAAAGCAAAGCAAAAGAGGCTGCTAGTGAATGCAGGGCACACAGACTGGACTCTGCAGGAGAAGACAGATGCACTCCTACACACAACACACACACACACACTAAGGATATTGGACACTTAACAGGGGTATTCAGAGATAAGGAAATTGAAGAGTCTTTCCTCTTTCTCTTTCGGCTTGTTTTCTCTCTAAACAAACAGCCGGCGGCTGCGCAGCGTTTAGGAGCCCTTTATGAAATAGTCTGACATCCTTTATGGGACACACACAAGCACACACACACAAGCATTCCCAAGTTTAAAAAACCTGACTTTGACACGCAAGTACAACAGACGTTAACCAGTTCCAGCAAAATAACACTTCCCGCCAAATTCGGCAGCTGCAAACTCAAAACACTTTGAACTGCTGGAGGTCTCCACCAGACGCCACCAGAGTCACCGTAGGTTACAAGCTATCTCACATCTGGATCTGTAGGTGACCTGAGGGGGTAGAGGAAGAATACCAGTCTAAACCACCGCTGTCCTCACGCAGTCCCGATCCTGTAGTGATCAAACAGCGGGGTGGTTAGTTGACGGATTAGAGACAAAACACACACAGGCACACACTCTGTTGATGTTCGCAGAAGGACATGAGTCTCAGGCGCTTTTACAACAAATAAAAATGTCTTTTTGCACACACACATGCACCCAAACAGAGTCTGGACCCAGTGCTTTGAGTGACATTGTGGTTGCCGATCCTACTCTTGTTCTGCCATAACCACTGTTGCCTCTGCAGTAAAAAAAAAAAACGATTGTGAAGCGAACTCCATTATACTCGAGCCACAACTCTCCAGCGACCCGCGGTTCTTATTAGCCGGCCATCATTTCTGACAGTCTAATAAAGCCCGATCTTTTCAGGAAGGTCTTTTCCTTTTGTTTTCTCTCGTTGTGCTTTTTAGTTTTGAAGTTTTAATGTCTGGTGCTATTGTCCACAGTGTCTAGAAAAATATGAGCAAGAATGTATTGTTGAACGGTTTGTCTTGAGTTTTATTTGTTAAAGCTGTAGCAGTGATTTGTGTGTCCATGTGTGATCTGGGGTGCCAGACTGTGGGGACACCCGAGGGGCTCTAGCTAGCCAGTGTTAGCTAAGGTCAAGATATAGCTACTGTAGCAGCAAGCATGCTTACTCTAGTGGACACATACATGGAAGAATATAATGAATAATTGATATTCTCTTGTACAAGTGTGTCTGCTTTTAACATTTGAACTTTTAAAATATAAACTACATTATTGAACCAAAGCTATTAAAAATGTCAAATGAATTTATAATATCGCATTTCCGTTTCTCAACATAAGCCAGTATGACAATAAACAACTTCTGAGATTGACTCATTACACTTAAGTGTCGCACATGACTCTGATTAGGATTTCAAACTGTCTGATTAATGGCATCGACTGTCTCGTACCTTAGGGGCTAGAAAGAGCCACATTCTGAATAATTAAATGCAATAAATGTGTTTTGGGCAGTCATCATTGCTATCATCTATGCTTTCCTTGTGTGATGGCTGGAATTGAAGACATGGGGCCAGAAGCTGTTTATTGCTTTCATATGGAGCCAACATGTGTTTCACATTTGCCAATAGAGGGCCTTATTTTTTTTTTTCAATGTAATATCTACACTTTGGGTGCTCTTACTATTGAGACATCATCATCACATTGCCTCTACTGAACCATTATCATTTATTGAAACTACAACGATTGGATGAAAACAAAAGGCAGTTAAATTAACTGTACTGCTACAATATAAATGGATTACACGGTTTTGTTTAGTAACTGGCTGCTTTAGATTAGGATTTAACTATTATTTCAGTTTACACAAATAAATCTAGTTCATGATCCCAAAACATTCTTTCCTCATGAATTACTGCTTCGGACGTGAGTGGCGCTGTTCCTTGAAGCCTCTTGAACCTGTATTATAACAGATCAGTTGAAGCTGCACTCCGGTAATGATACACTGGCATGAAGCACTTGCCCGAATATGACATCAGGGGGATTCTTCTGCAGTGCTGAAAGCCAAAGTGCATCACTGAAATCCTCATCAGTGTTTCTGTGGGCTCCTTGCAGATGGGATCACAAGCATAGTCAAGCATGTGTGCGCTCAGACGACAAAAACAAACCCTCACAGGACTCGTCTTCTTCATGATTACCTCTGCTTGGGTTAATTATAAGGGAAAATGCAAAGGCCTGAGGACATCTTCATACACTGATTTTATTCCAATCGATTTTGGCCTTTCTTTGTCTGTTTAAATTGAAACAAGTCCTGATCAAGAAGTTACTATTTGACAGTATGAAACTACCTTCAAACTATAAGGCTAGGAAAGGGTAAATTCAGAGATACATATAGTTTAAGACTTCAGCTTGCACAGGTTGTGTTTTCTCCTGCAAATGTCTTATACCTGTCAAGAAACAATGTAAAAAGGATGACTGTGGGGAATAGTCGTACTCAAAAATAAAAGTCTAAATATCCATCTGCTGTTTGGCAGTGCCATGAATGGGTAAAATCCTGTTAAACCTGACTCATGAAACACTCCCTTGGTGTTCATAGCGATGTGATGTAACACAGTCCTGAGGCTGAGGTTCGGAGCTGTCGGCTGCACTATGCCATCAAAACTACTCCCAGACCTTCTCAATGCAAAAGCACTCATTTTTTATTACAAAGAAATCATACCAGGCTATTTTTACATTGATTCAATACCGGCTGTCAGGCCTGGCAGTCTGTGTAAATGATCATGTACCATATGACAAGTTTTAAGATTTGTGGTATCTGAGATGCTCCGTTTTTAGATTTGTTGATTATCTTGGCTTGTGTGTACTGAAGGAGTCCAAGTGTCTCCGAGAATAAGCACAGTTGTAGCAACAGTCAGTAGGAGGTGAGCTTGGCGGGGGGGGGGGGGGTCAATGAGAGCAAACTGAGAGAAGAAATCAGTTTAATAACTCCCGATAAGGAGTATTGGTAAGTAGGGAAATCAAAATATTACGTTCAACAAGACCCAGAGACTAAGCTGTGGTTTCATCTACTCCATGTGGTTATTATTCCTGTTGACAGCAACAGTACCATCGGGCTTAGAGATAATGAAGATGCAGAGCTTTCTGCCAACACCTCTGCCTTCTTCAGCCAGTTACTTTACTGTTGCATTGACAGCTGCTGCAGTCATAGCTGATCAGTATTAATGAGTTAATAGATAATTCAGAGAGCATTTTGAATGGAGTATTAGGGTTGGCACATTACACACATTATGAACTTGATCTATAAAATGAACTTTGCATGGTGTGCATGCAAGGCGTACCCCTTTTCTTTATTACGCATAAACCTTTGGAATAGTATGGTCAATTTTTCATTTTAAAATGAGGTCCCCGAAACATCAGTAGCTTTTCTTTGTGATTCTGACAAATGTAGAGCTCAACAGGAAAAGGGGAAAAAACTGAATGTCTGAACCTTTGCAAGCAGGTTTGTATTTAAAATTAACACAGTTTTCTAACCTTTTAATACTTCATTGATGTACGAGAGTCTTTAAAATCACCACGATACCACAGAAAACCCACTCACTCACTCCTTCTGCCACCTCATGTTGAGCACATTTACTCTCTTCCTACCTAACTCGTGCTCACCACACAACACAACTATTACTCCTTAAATTTCCAATGCACTGACCAGATAAATTGCATCAGTTGTTATAATTTTCTAACTTCATGTGTGTGAGGAAAACAAACAAACAAGCCAAGAACTTAAGAGCCATTTTTTATTATATTGATGTGGATCTGCATCAAAGTACGCGCTGAAATGTATTTTGGGGAACACAAAAGTGTGAGAGGTGATAATAGTTAAATGAGAATGACTGTGCACATGTTGAAACATCCTGGCCCAGTTATAGCTCTGGGGTTTTGAATAAAACCTAAATGATCACACACTGGCACCATCATCGTCCCATTACTTGATGTTCAACCAAGTATCATTTAAGTTTGTTTAGTAACTGTTTGAAAAATGCTGCAAACTAATAAATCTTGTGAAAACAACCTCTTCAGTGATTATAAGTTTAGTCCGTGGAAAAAAAGTGTGAATCATGAGGTGCACTGGAGGTACTGAGGTACGTGTGGCACATAATTAGGAACAGAGAACAATTATAATAACCTTGGCTTTTATATTTCTGTCATCAGTTTGTGAGTGTCTAGTAATTTTGGTTCATAGCAGTGACGTCTAAATGCATTTAATCCATCCTACAAACACCTTCACATTATTGGTTTGATGTTTGAGTTGTTAAAAAAGCCCTCAGGAAGAGTTATCCTCTTAATTTAAACACTTTGCTAAATCTGTATGGATCAGCAGCAGATGGTGAAGGTATTTTCTATCATAACAGCTTCCAGTGCTCTGTATCAAACTCTGCACCCTGCTATGTAAACATGACATCCAGCCAAATCCACCTGATAGTTTTAAAACCAGCAAATTCCTTCCAATGCAAAACCTGAAAGGAAAAATTACATAATTCGATATACATATATACCCATTTGTCTATTGTAATTGTTTCCTGCTCTGAATGGCAATAATGCAAGAATTTTCATCAAAAGCCGTTTTGTGACCTGGCCTCCTGAAAAAATTGTAAATTTTGGTCCCTTTTCAAATATCTGGAAACTCAGGCGATGGATTGAACCAGAGAATGCAGGAGGCAAGAAATTACTTTCTGCTGCACAGATCACATATTTTTGCTTACGGCACATTGACACCAGTGTTGGCCCTAATCCCCAAAGTCTCGGAACGTAAGTTATGACCATAACTATGGATCTATGAGACCGACCGATGACCGTCACCACGGTCTTAACACGAATGATGTCCTCATCTCCCTATCCTCGAGACCAAATATCAACAATGTCACGTGAGTGACCTTAAGGGGGCTGGGCTCACCGCCCATAAAGCTCCCCGGTGAGCGCGGCCGCCTCCTCCTTGTCTGAACGCCTCAGCCCGTTCTGAGTGACAAAAGAGGGTGACGGTCATCGGTCGGTCTCATAGATCCATAGTTATGGTCATAACTTACGATCTATTTCGACCTCCCTCAGACCGTCACCACGGTCTTAACACGGATGACTAGTATCATCAGGGTCGCGAAGAACGGAGGACTCTATCGCCTCACATCCTCGCCCAGCAGCTGAGAGCAGCACTGCGGAAGCCAATGGTGTGGGGGAAGCCACATTGACCCTGTAAAATCTAGAGAATGTGCAGGGGGAACTCCATGTTGCTGCTGCACATATTTCTGAAAGAGGGACCCCCTTTAAAGCAGCCCAGGAAGTGGCCATACTCCTGGTGGAATGAGCTACCAAGGAATCTGGGACTGGTATGTTCTGTCCAGAATAGGCCTCAGCGATAGTATTAACGATCCAATGGGACAAACACTGTTTAGACACAGGGTGGCCGACTTTTTTACCCCCAAAACAGACAAATAACTGAGAGTATGAGCCCCTCAGAGACTTTGTGCGTGCAATATAAGCCTTCAGTGCCCTTACTGGGCACAACATAGGCAGGTCGGCTTCCTCCTGTAGTAGAGCCGGATCAGGTTGAAAAGTGCTGATCTCGATCACCTGATTTACCGTCTGATGGTTTATGACCTTAGGCAAAAACGAGGGGTTTGGCCAGAGAGACACACCTGAGTCACCTGCCCTCCATCTTAGACAATCGTCACTTATAGACAGAGCATGCAATTCACTCACCCTTTTGGCAGAGCATATAGCCAGGAGGAAAGCTGTTTTGTAAGATAGAGACTTAAGGCTGGATTGCCCTATGGGTTCAAAGGGAGACTGCATCAGGGACCGTAATACCAAGGGGAGTTGCCATGATGGAGCCCTGGGAGCCCTGCTTGGTCGCAGGCGGTGTGTTCCCTTAATGAACTGAGACACTAGAGGGTGTCTACCAACTGTAACATCTCCCACTGTCTCATGGAAGAAAGAGATTGCGGCAGTGTATACCTTAATGGTGCTAGGTGCCCTGTTAGAGTCCAAAAGTGACTGAAGGAAACGGAGAATCAGCTCAATAGGACAAGCGGCTGGATTTTCCTGTCTGTTGCGACACCATGTAGAAAACACACTCCATTTATGGCCATAGTTAGCCCGAGTGGAGGGAGCCCGGGCATTGTCTATGGTCCTCAGGACAGCCTCATCTAACCTTTGAGAGAGGTACTGAGAAGGGGCCAAGCCCAAAGCTGCAGGATGTCTGATCTGGGGTGCCATATCTGAGCTTCTGCCTGTGAGAGGAGGTCTGCCCTGACTGGCAGGGCCCATGGTTGACCGTGAACCAGGCGAAGGAGCGTTGGGAACCAATGCCTCCCTGGCCACCTGGGGGCTATTAACAGCACCTCGTAATGGCCCGAGGCAACCCGGTTGAGTACCTGGGGAATCAGAGGGAATGGAGGAAAAGCGTACAACAACCCTTCCGGCCATTCTTGAGATAGTGCATCTAGGCCTAGGGGACCTCCCTGGTTTTCCAGAGAGAACCACATCCTGCAGTGGGTTGTCTCTGCTGATGCGAATAGATCGGCCTGAGCCGTGCCAAACCGACTCCATAGGAGGGATACAACCTCTGGATGAAGTCTCCATTCTCCTGGGAGAGGACCAGTCCTGGACAAGAGGTCTGCTGCTCGATTTACAATCCCTGGGATAAAGATTGCTTTGAGTGAAGCCAGATGCTGAAAAGCCCAAAACAGAAGTTTCTGTGCCACCTGGAGGCAACGCAGGGACCTTGTGCCTCCCTGTTGATTTATATGATACACAGTTGAAGTGCTGTCTGTCCTTATCAAGACATGCCTGCCCTGGATGGAGGAAAGGAGAGCCTTCAGAGCAAGGTGAACCGCTCTCAACTCCAGAATATTGATGTGTCCGCCACCCCAAGGGGGTATCCACGGGCCACGCACCATTCTGCCTTCCCAGACTGCTCCCCAACCTGTGAGGGAAGCATCTGTCGTCACCACTGTCCTCCTCGAGGGAATGTTCCCAAGGGGGACTCCTTGGAGCAAGAGCACCCGGTCTGCCCATGGGCGTAAGGCTTGGAGACATGTGCGTGTCACACGAAGTTTCACATGTCTGTCCAGCTTCGGGTTGAGCTTGAAGGCATTCAGCCACCTCTGAATTGGCCTGGCCCTGAGGAGGCCCAGAGGAACAACAGCTGCTGCGGCTGAAATCATCCCCAGCATCCTCTGAAAGCTGATAAATTGTAGCTGCCTGCCGAGACGGAATCGTTTCCGGAAGACTAGAATCTTCCTCACCCTCTGAGATGTGAGGGATGCAGACATTGTAAGGGAATTCAAGCAAAGTCCCAGAAAAATGACCTGCTGCCTTGGCTCGAGGTTGCTTTTCGTCACATTTGCCTTGAAACCCAAGGACCGTACATGCGACAACACCCTCTGGGTATCCTCTACAACTTGGCCAAGAGATGGAGCACAAATCAGCCAGTCGTCCAGGTAGGGAAGGATTTTTACTCCTGACAACTGGAGAGGAGACAAGGCCGCCCCAACCACTCTGGTGAACACCCTTGGTGAGAGGGAAAGGCCAAATGGCAGGACCTTGAACTGATAGGCTTGCCCCTGGAATGCAAACCGAAGAAAAGGTCTGTGGTTTGGACAGATGGGCACATGGAAGTACGCGTCTTCCAGGTCTACCGAGGTGAACCACTCTCCTCTTTCGATAGATTCTAAGATCTGACCCGTGGTCAGCATCTTGAAAGGAAGTACCTTTATGAAGGCGTTTAATCGCCTTAGGTCCAAGATGGGACGTATTCCGCCATCTTTTTTCGGCACGAGGAAATACGTGGAGTAGCAGCCAGTGAGCTGTTCGTCTGGATCTACTTTCATAATTGCATCCTTCTGCAGAAGGGTTAAAATTTCCTGTGCCAGGATTTGAGCCTGGACTGGGTCCGTGACAATCGTCATGCGGATCCTGGAGTAAGGGGGGGGCCGCCGCCGAAACTGAATTCTGTACCCCTTTGATACTGTAGCAAGCACCCATGGGTCTGACACAGTTTCTTCCCAGCTGTCCAGGCATAGCCGAGAATGAAGTTCGGCAGGTGTCCCCCCCACCGCTAGGCTGTACCGCCGAGAGACTGTTCAGCCTTATCTAACACACCCTGGGAGTCAGGATGAAAAACATGTGCCGGCACGACTGGCATATTGGTCAGTTCTTTCCTGATATTCTCGGGAAGAGTTGTCTGTGCCAACCAGATCTGCCTCCGAGCTACCATGGCAGATGACATAGCTGCACCAATGTCCCTTGTTAACTGGGAATGAGTGACCAGGGCAGAGTCTATCAGGCTCATGGTGTCCTGGTCCTCTGGGTTGGCTGTTCTCCTAAGAGCTGCCAATAAAATGGCGAGTGCATTGCCCGAGCGGGCTGCTCGTGTGGCTGCATTATAAGTCCGAGACACCAGTCGGTCTGACTTATCACACTCTTTCAGGGGACAGCGTGGATTGGTGGTTACCCGCTCTGGACCCAGAGATGTTAAGGCTGCCATCTCCCGCTCAACTGGAGGCATATCCCCCATACCTGTTTCAGGAGCATACTGATTCTTAGTCAGTCTCCGGCAACCTGCATTGAACTGAGGTGCCCCACTTTGGATGTTCCATGCTTTCCTGAGCATGTGCAAATAGTCACCAGCCACAGGTACAGTAACTGATTGCTGGGTCTGAGTGATGCCGGCCCAAATCCCATCCATTGGAGCAGGAGCCTCAGTTGGAACATTGAGCCCCACAATTTTTGCCGCACTTGAAACCCTTGAGATGACGTCCATGGGTGAAGGCTCACTTTCACCCATGTTGCTGAGGTTGGACGCCCCCTCACATTGTGTGGATTTAGGCTGTTTTAGCCCAGCAGCACCCTCAGACTGCCCATCACTTTCAAAAAGGGAATTTTGAGCATAGAGAGAGAGAATGTCAGGGTGAACCACATTCTCCTCCTGATAGGAGGGTAACCTGTCCGGGGAGGAGTGCCCATGCCTCGATGCCCTAGCTGTTGTGACTGGGCCTCAACTCTACCCAACCTGACTGACAGACCACGTATGGCCGCTAGGATTTGCAGCTGAGTGTCATCATGCTGACCAGCTGGGTTCTGTGAAGGTTTTGGAGCCTGTGTCTCGCTTGAGTCCCGCCTGCGAACAGGGGTGTGCTCATGCCCACGTTTTCGGGGGGCTTTCCTTGAGGTGTGTCCCCTTTCATTTAGTTTGGCTGGTAGAGGCTGCACGGCCCCAGCACGAACAGACTGCTCCACCCATCTGGCTCTTTTAACACGCTCCTCCACAGGCAGTTCCACTGCTGCCACACAGGGGTTCTCAATATCATCCATTAAATGTGCCATGCCCAAACAAGTCGGGCATTCACGGTGGCCATCTCGGGGATCCATGATACCTCGGCAATAATGGCACAAATGTGAGGACATTTCTGTGTTACTTTTGTGATTTAAGAATAAATATATAAACAATAGCGCCCAGCAGCTACGGATAGCTGGTAAAGGGGATCTTATAAACAGGCTAATCACAGCTGGCCAATATCACATAAAACGAAGGAAGGGGTGAAATAACTAATTCACCTGAAATTGCCCACTGTATGCCTGCAATGGCAGAAAACAAGGGGGGTGGGGGGGTGGAGAGAGAACAACATCCCAGCCACTGCGAACAGGGCTTTAAGGGAAACAAAATAGCACCTACAAAGGGTGATAACCAATAACCAACTGTATTTTATACAGGGAACACAGGCAAACAATCCCACCTGCTGCGCACAGAGGCGAAAAGGGGACACTACCTGGCCTCAAACACGGTTTATTTATTCATTTTTGAAAGGCAAATAAACGTGAAAAGGTTGGCTTTAACTCACCTCCACTCATTGTGCGCGAACGCACGAGGGGGAGTTGGAGAAACCCCACTCCCTGCGGACAGCGAGTTACGGGGTGCCTTTTTCAAGGGGGGGTGGGGGAGTGGAGAGAGAACAACATCCCAGCCACTGCGAACAGGGCTTTAAGGGAAACAAAATAGCACCTACAAAGGGTGATAACCAATAACCAACTGTATTTTATACAGGGAACACAGGCAAACAATCCCACCTGCTGCGCACAGAGGTGAAAAGGGGACACTACCTGGCCTCAAACACGGTTTATTTATTCATTTTTGAAAGGCAAATAAACGTGAAAAGGCAGTTTTAACGGATAGATTATTTATTGATTAAGCTTCCCAACTTTTCTACTCACTCCTGTAAGAGAACAAACTCTGTATGGACACAAACAGCACGAGATAAACAATACTTACCCAAAGCTGTGAACATGAGTAGTTAGTGCCAGGTGCAGCTAATTAAGCTGCCTGAAACAAAGAGCAGAGCTTAACACATGCAGTGTAGCCCTCTGCCTCACTTTTAGAGAAGGGGAAAACCACAAACAATCCTCAGGGACACAAGGCGCCTGCACAAAAGTGTCGGATTGATAAAAGTGGAGTCCCAAAATATCTTACTTACCTGTCGGTCTCGGATGAGGCGAGTGAAGAAAAGAGGAGGCGGCCGCGCTCACCGGGGAGCTTTATGGGCGGTGAGCCCAGCCCCCTTAAGGTCACTCACGTGACATTGTTGATATTTGGTCTCGAGGATAGGGAGATGAGGACATCATTCGTGTTAAGACCGTGGTGACGGTCTGAGGGAGGTCGAAATAGATCTTGTTTTCTTTCCAAGTTGACTTCTTCATCAACATCTTCCACGTGTATTTGCCTCTGTCCTGAACAAATTTCTTTGAAATTTTGTAGACGGGTGGGACATGGACCAAGAAACAATTTTACAGATTCATCAGGGTAATTCATGGATCTTATTGGGGAAAAAAAGATCTTACATATTTGGGGCGCTGATCTGTCAGTGTGTGGCTTAATTGAGTATAAAGGGACTGTTGGGCCTTGGCAGGTTATGGGCTCTACTGAGTAACATTCTCGTTATTATTTCTAATCAGCTGCCTGTCTGTCAAAGCTTATACAAATATACCACTAATTCATGTTCTGCTAGAGTAAAAGAAGTCCCCATTCACCTAATCAGTTCATTTATTAATTTCAGATAATTTAATTATTAAAAACCTAAACCGGGAAGAGGAACGGTTAATATGGTTTTACTATGTACAGGCACCCAATAAATTAGTCTTTATTTGATCCCATGTCAGGCCCTAATGCTTTGCATGTTGACTCTGCTGTCAGGCAGCAGTGATCAAGGACTAATAGAGGCTTTCTGCTGCCACAGCCGCTTCCAGCGACCCTGGGTCTATGGCTAAATCACGCCAGCGGAGTCTGAGGAGAGAAGGCCAACAAAAACAACAAATATATTTTCATTTAGACTGCAGGCATATTCCTCTGGAGAGTCGAGGGGTGGAGGAGTAAATGTGAGGAAAGGAGTTGAGAAGTAAAGCAGAACCGAGGAGAGAAAGAAGAAACGGAATTGATTAAGTGAGGCAGATATGAGCGTTTAGAAAAAAAATAGAACGAGGGAGGAGGAGAGGAGACTGATTTTGGGGGTTTTGGCCCCTGCTCTGGCTCAGTCTCTGGAAAATGTTTTAGGGGTTTATCAAAACCTCCACTAACATATTAGTACAAAATAGATGTTTACATTCTTGTTTCTATCTCCACGTAGAAAATGCATTTAGATGAAACGCGCTACTTAAGTGACTCACATTTCGGGGGCTTACCTCTCTGCTGCCGACATGCTTTAACTTTATCTGGGCTCTTTTTCCACTCTGCCTTGATTTCTGTCTCTCCCACCCGCTCCTGACTCTCCTCACTCTTTCGGAATCGATAAACAGAGGCCTCACCTCAGAGCACGCCAAGGCAAATGTTTGAGCCACCTGTTGCAGGAAACCTGAAGCTCTCAGGAGATGTGAAGATGGAGCTGGGGCTATAGGCTGCGCTCCAGGTACGGGTCGCTTCTGAACCAGGACAGAAAGGGGTATGGAAAAAGCTGAAAAGTGTTTGTGTCAAGGGAGGGGGGGCTGTAGATGTGACAGTAGTTGGTACCCTGCTCGAGCACTGTGCTACCAGTATGCAGCTTTACTTGTGTTTCCCAGAGTCTCCAAATGTAGAAGAGGAGATGGAGCGTTCAGCTGTCAGGCTTCACTGCTGTTGAATGTCCTCCCCCTCTCGGTCTCTCTCAACCCGCCCGGCTCAGAGCTGTCAAGCCCTGTCGCCAAGTGCTTGTTCACAGGGGAATATTTGGTCTGTGTAAATAATATTGTAAATAGGTACGGTCCTGAATAGCTTCATATAAAAAGTGCTCCGAGATAACTTCTGTTATGATATGGTGCTATGTAAATGCAATTTACATTTGATGTGTTTGTGTTTGTGTGCTAAAGCACATTCACTAATAAGTTGGAGGGAACAATATTTATGTATTTAAACTAAAATGTGTTTAATCTGCTGGCACATAAGTAAAAGGGAAAAAAAGGGGATCCTTTGGGGAAAGGGAAAAAGTTTTGACTTCTAAGCTTTCAGCTTGTTATGCTTTTGCATCTGCGGATAACTTAGAGGTTTGCACAACAAAATCATGATTAAATGTTCAAACCTCTTGCAGATGCAGACTGAGCTGCATTTCTGTCCAATTGTAGACAAGCATTTGTCCATGAATTACTGTCTTTTTTTAGCCTTGTTTTGATTTCCGACTTCTAGGTGAAATTTCAGGCTCTATAGCCCCTGGAGAAAGTTAAACATTTAGTCGTGTAATCACTTTTTGTTTCGTCTGCTGTTTAGTGCAAAGCAGCCAGCAGGTTGAATCAGTCTTTTTGGAGGAAGTATAGACTGTATTTAAAAATGGACGCCAAGACAGCTCCCTAATAGTGAAGCCAAAAGCCCCTGGTGGCTGGATGTAGCACAGATCACAAATCCCACCTCCTTCATGTTAGTGGATTGGACATGGACCAAATAATTCCAGGTCGTTCTAATCACACGGATGTATGTTCAAGTTCTTAGTTTTCCATTAAATATGGTATCATTATGAAAACTGGCTGAAATGTTATGATTGACAGCTGAGACTGTCTGGCGATCATGTGTATGTGTCACACCACCATCACTATTGCGCAGACTCCAAATGATTGCAAGATGGTGACAATCTAATCAGGGGTAGTTTAGCTATATGTTTGTACAATAGGAGGAAATGGAGACGTGTTTGCCATCTTCATGAACAGCCTAAGTGGAAATGGCAGCTTACAACTCCCTTACAGGGTGTTTTTCAAGGCTGTGACATTACTACCACATCAAGACAAGAAGCTAATAGTGTTTTTTGATGACTCTCTGTACAAGTAACCACTTCCACTTAATC
The DNA here is from genome assembly GCF_963576545.1 of Limanda limanda. NCBI lineage: Eukaryota > Metazoa > Chordata > Actinopteri > Pleuronectiformes > Pleuronectidae > Limanda > Limanda limanda. The sequence goes on along the minus strand of NC_083636.1, from coordinate 35,722,249 downwards.
AATGATTAGTTGAATCATGACTAAATATACAAACTATTAATTATTTCCACTTAAGGATCAGAGGTTATGTGATGGTGAGGAATAGAGGGACAATGACAAGTAGTCGGCCTGCAGAGGACAAGAAATTAAGAAAAAGTACTCAACATGAGGAGGAGGAGGACTCCTGGTTCACCTCCTTGGTTCCAGGAACTCCCTTGGTCTGCTTCCAATGATTGCCCCCAAGCCAACCAACCCCAACCCTCTTTACCTCTGCAAATACCTCTTTAAACCATCCCCCCACCTTCCAACCCCAAATTTTCTGGCAACTCCTTTAATCGCCCCCATCACCCCTTCTTCCTCTCAACCACTCACCCCGCCTCCTCTCACCCTTTGGCATCTCGTCCATACCGTTGCCCTCTCAGCAAACACCCCCTCCCACCCACCACCGCCCCACTGCTGTAAATGCCCCCAGGACTGCAGCTCTTTCTGTTATTCACCTCCCCTCCAAACCCACCCATTCGAAGCTTGCAACCCCGCTCTCTCTCTCTCTCACTCTTTCTCTCCCTCTCTTCCCCTTCTCTGGCTCTCTCTCTCTCCCCGGGATGTAAAATATTCACAGCTGCTGCTGCGGTCAGGTCGCACGGCCACAAGACTCTCAGAGCAAACAGAGGAGCTGTGAACGTGTGAAGCCAATGGTGTATGTTTCATTTGAGGTCCGACACAGGTCCGATAGATCCTGATGTAGTCAAAACAGAAACCGCATACTGAGCCTCGCCACATGCCTCAACAAACCAAACACTAACCAAACATACCCAAGCACAACACCAAAAAATGACATTGGCAAACAGTTTTTAGAAACATGTTGGGCGCACTGTAGAAACGGGAGAAACGATGTGTGGCTCGGTGCCGCTGAGCAGACTAACTCAGATGTCATTGGGGTTGATAATCAGTGTGAAACATCTGTCTTGAATAAATGCCCCGCTTTTAAAGTCTGGCCTTGTTATGCATTACGGGTAAAGGCAAGAGCACATTAAGTCATGTTAAAGTTGCAATAAAAATACATCAAGCTTTTCCAAGAGGTCTACACATGATATATATGCAGACTTGATTCCAAGTTTTCTGAATGAACAAGTGGACGAATTTGTCTCAGATATCTCTAGTTTGAACCCATACTCCCAATGTTCCAATAAAGACGTAAATGGGAAGTTTTTTTTCGATATTTAGATCTCTGCCGTTGTACCACCAAATAATAAAGACATCTTGGCTCAGGAATGCCAGCCCTTGAACTTTATGAGGGAGGGAGAAGGGGGTGGATCAGTGTCTTGAACACATTTCGAAGTAATTGTACTTGATATGTCGTTTACAGAACACCCAAGTAATCATATAAACAAAGGACTAGATGCCCTGGGAGGATGAAAGGAAATTTGAATATCCCCCTGATGCATCATACTTACTCACGTTTTGACATGAGCGCGAGACACCGAGGATTCCTGAGCACAAAAAGAGGATCAAGGACCTTTTTGTAATAAACACAGCGGGATAGACCAACTCTGGAGGGCTCCATCGTACTCGGAAATTAACGTGTACGCGCGCTCGCACACACACACTCACACACACACAAACAGATGGCAAAGAATTGAAAGTGATGGATACAATGAACAAATTGCAACAGTTGCAGCCCTGGGCATAGCAGGGTTATGTGTGTTTGTGTGTGTGTGTGTGTGAGATAACCTTGCTCTCACTCTGATCCCCCTATTTCTGGAATCTATCTGAACTTTACCAAGACATGACAAAAAACACTGGTGGTGGTGGGGCCGACGGGGGGGGGTAGTAAAATTGCAGGACCTGGACAGCAACAACACGAGAGAAGGAGTTTAAAGGAAAAAGGGGGAAAACGAGAGAGGAATAAAGAAAACATGACATCATAGTTAATTAGAATCAGGTGATAAACAAGGGAGTGATATTTACGTTATACCATATGCCCTGCTCCATGTGTCTTTGTGTCTCGGGGGGCACAGCAACAGGTTTCAGACAAGTAAGGTCAAGGAGGAGGCTTTTCCCAGCTGCTAGACCACACTGATGCACACACCTCTATACCCAGCCGCCTGTGTGTGTGTCTGTGTGTGTGTGTGTATGAGTGTGTTTGTCGGCCATTTCCAAAGCCTGTTTAATCTTTGTTGTTATCACATGAGGACAATGTTTATCCTCCAGGAAGCCATGTTTGCTATGTGTACTTGTAAGAGAGACATTTTTTTGCAGCTAGAAATTAAACCCCCCTGAGCTCATCAACCAGGTTGTCTGCTGGGCTTCGTTCAAAAGTCTTAATCTCTTACAGATCCACGTCTTGGTTTTATAAAAGTTCCTCACTGCCTTTCTCAGATTGTTGTAAACCCTGATTACTTGGATAAGGACAACTCCGATGTTTTGGAATAGCCAATATATTTGAGTATTTGCACATAAAAGGCCTTTCTTGACCTTTTTCAAACAATACTTTGACAATATAATCTTAACAGATTGTTCCTCTAGTAGCTCTGAGGCTTTCAATCACACTGGTTTCATCACTGAATGGAGTTTTCTGCATCTAGGCAAATTAAGCAAAGCCCCTCTGCTGACGAAGACTGTCAGATGTTGTTAGAAGCTTGAGAAAAAGCTTGTATGGTCTTCATCAGAAGATGGTATTTGCTTAGTTTCCCCAGACGAAGGTTATGGCATTAAATGATGAATTCCATGTGGCTGAAAGCTTTGGGAAATGCTTATTTTAAATGGACCTTGAGTTAAGATTTTAACTTCAATAATTGCCTCAAATGTTTTTTTTGATCATTATAAGACACCTATGTACGTTACGTAGACATGTAATCTGCACTGCTTTGTTCAATGACCTCCAGTACAGCATCAACAGAGGGCTGGTAATATTTAGAGAAAAAAGGAACTGCTACAAGTAATTTCTCTTTGCTCTTTATCACCGCCACAAAGTAGGTTATGTTTTTGTTTAGTTTGTCAGTTAGTAAGCAGGATTACACAAAAGCTACTGGACGGATTACCTTGAAACATGTTGGAACTATGAAGTATGTATCTGAAAAGGGCCTATTTAATTTGATGCGGATCCAGAATTTTTTTTCACTTTTTTTCAAGAGTTTCCCACAGATTCCATTCACTTAATGGTGATAATCTATGGCTTATGTATGAACACACGCAACAGATTCTGTGTGAGCGCTTCAGGGTGAAGGACAAATTCTTGTGTGATAGAGTTCTAACTATAAGGTCTGTCTGTATAGATGGTAGAAACTTTATGTATGAAAGCGGTAGCATGCGTCAAATAGTGCTGTGGATGGATTATTATGAGAAGAGTAAATAACTTTTTTGGGTTCATCGTGTAACTGGGACACTGCCAATCTAGATAATTAATTGGAAACACTGTTTTTACAAAGCGGTAAAGTGGAATTAGCCTTGGCGGAGGTGCGTGCTCTCGGACCGCCCCTCTGGTTAAAAATATGAGCAAAAGATTCAAACTCAGTCAAACAAGTTAAAGACAAATATGTTATTTTTTAATATTTATTCAGGTTTAAATGATTAGTATTCAAAAAGAGAAGCATAAATGGTAAAGACAAGACTTTGTCCTTTTTGTGTGTTTGATTTTTTTTGTTAAATATTACACAAAATAAATAAATTTAAAGGAAAACCATGATAGCGTTAGACTTGCTGCTGTGGTGGTGCTTTCTTGACTCAATCCTCTCAGCTCTGCCATCTGCTTCTTCCCCTCCTTTCTTGTCTTTTCTCTTCCTTTTCACTCACTCAGTTCTCGATCAATACTTCCTTTTCCTTCCTCTTTCTTCTCCTCTCTTGCATCTTTGCCTCCTGTCATTTCATTTTCGTCTCTTGCCAGTCAAGCACTTCACATATACACAAATCTAGAAATGTGAGTTACTAAATCACATTTTGGCACAGAAGTCAGTTTCTGTTCATATTTTCTACTGTGCCTATGTACTTTATAACTTAAAACAGAAAATAATATATACATTGTATACCAATATATTTTATTTCTTTCTTTAAAAATAGAAATGTCTTTATCCAACACAGATAAAAGTCTCTAGGTTTCCTTTCTTGTCCTCCTCAGTGCATCATTAAGATCCCGCTCAGATCTGTCCAATAAAGCCACCACTATAACTCCAGATAAGTCCAGTACCGTACAGTCTGAGTTCTCCCACGTCAAATCACCGTGGTTGTACCACGATGGGCAGGAAGTGAGTGGCTGTGTTTTTCCTCCGTGTCTTCCTCCCCTTCATTGGTCTTCCGTTGGCGTTCAATCCCACAAACATGTGCTTCTTCTTGTTGCGCCACTCTGCCGAAGCATAGGTGTTGTACTTGTTCTCCTCAATGCGTTCAGTCAGACGACAGTCCGGACCAAAGTCCCTCTGTGGAGGAGAAACACGGGAGACGTGAAAATCAGAGTAGAGAAACTAAAGATAACATCTGTCTAGAATGGCTACTGCCAAATATTTATCAGACAGTGTTTGTAAAAACACATGATCTGTTTTGAAAACAGGAGGCTAAGTTACATTTGTGGCTTTTTATTTGTTAAACATCACATTAACAGTTTGGTTCACTGAAATGAAAGTGAATAAACTTTGTTTCTGTAATGGAGCCCCAGTGTTTCTATTTTCTTTTCCTATATCCAAGCGTTTTGTGGGTTCTTCTTTATCTTTAAATTTCATTAACACTGTTTCAATTTACCAAGAAATTGATTATATGCTGGAAAGTGAGATATTTGTCATGCTCGCTAATGTTTATTTGATTGTTGTTCTCATCTTGTCATAGAAGGACAATATCCTGTTGATATTTTACTCTGTGACGAGGGATCAACAAATGGCCCAGACATAGCTTAAGACCAATGTCAAATGTGATGAATGGGACAGGGCCAGAGAGGTTACCATGAGATGTGGTGTCTCAAAGTTTTCAGGCTCGATGCCAACAAAGAGCATCATGACACCATGTTTGTAAGATTTACCACAGTGACCACCCACTGGTAAATGAAGAGAAAATTATCTGAGAGTCAGTTCACTCAAAGCTGCAGTGGTGCTTAAGGCGAATGTCGTATAAACAGCGAGTTAACTATACGCAGTTGATATTCATAAGTAAAATTGTACTTTTCCTGCTTGCTCGCTCGCTCACACACACACACATGGACACTATAAGTCTCTCTCTCTCTCTTTCTCTCTCTTGCCACAGCTGTTCAAATTGGTTCCAGAAGTAAAACTGAATGTTCCCGAAGCAAAATGAGAATATTTCACAGACGCTGTGAAGCTTTTTAACTAACTCCGGTACTCGGTACGACCAAACAACAAGTGGGAACTGGCTGCCTTTCAAGCAAAGTGTTAGTAAAGCAGATTAAACAATTTGAAAAAAAGAAAATAATCATTATAATTATATAAAATTATAGCAACAAATCTTAATTAAAAAATCCATTATCCAAGGGCCATAATATCAAGAGCATTACGGATATTAAAAGGTTAAAAATATTTACATCTAATGGACTTTTAAAATACAATGTATATTCCAGATTACCTGGTGAATATCCTCCACTCTTTGAGAGTTTTGTACAAAGTGAATCATGGTAAAAACCAAAAAAATCCAGTTATAATCCTTTGTGTCACACATGTATTAATCTGGCGATATAATGAAACAATGAATCCATTTGATTATCACTGGATAAAGAAGTTACTGTTTAAAACCATCAGGTGAAATCGAACGCCAGCCCTTCACCGCCGTGCTACTGTGGTTTGTGTTGCACCGGGCAGAAGACGTCATGGGAATTCAGTTTCAGGCCATGCAACAGAATGCCTCTTTTTCTTTCTTTTTCTACCGTGTGTCATTTCATCTGTGGTGTGGCCCCAGAGAGACATGCTGAAAGTTTGGGTCCTTTCAAAGCCAGGAAAAGAGGGGGGGTAAAAAGGAGGGATGAGAGACTGAGCTGAAGAAAAGGAGGGAGAAAGAGAGTGATAGAAAAGGGGATGAAACAAGGGCTGCTCTCCCCAGAGGGACTGAAGCAGAATAGAGAAACTGAAGGATTGTGTTTCCTGTTTCTGAATGGAGAGGGGGGGAAAGGTAGGTAGCAGAGAGGAGCGCTCACACTGACTAAATGCGGTTCCTATTTCTGGAATAGAGTCTTGCAGCCATTGTTTTAGAAAGCATTGACGAGAAGCTGCAGAGGGAAAACTGTCCTTTGCAAGACTTTGAATCACCTCTATTGACAACGACGTCAGATAAATTCAATAGTCATGTGAGTGTTCTTGTGAAAAGTAGAGGAGACTGTGGAAGAACAAGTATCAGGTAGAAGAAGGCGACAAACTGTGACTCACCGCTCCGTATAGCAATCCCTTCTTGCTGATTGCCAGGTAGTGGTTACTGCTGAGGCCCCTGATGGCCACCACTCCCACATCAACTGACTTGATCTCCAAAATACCTGTTAAAGCAGGGGACAGAAAGAAAAACCATGTCAACATTTTGTGAGGATCAGTTCCTCCAATACATTTGCTTTTTCTTATATCAGATAAATATTTAGGGTCCAGTTTAGTGCTCCGAGAAATCATTTTCTTGTTCATCGTCTCATTACAATCCTGATACAAACCTGTGGTGAAGCACAAACTGTGCAAGAAAACCTTGCCAGTTTATAATGTGCAAAGACGTATCATGGGATATGAAGTTTTTCATTTGCATGCATCACAAAAAATTACATTTAATAATTTTGCTACATGGCTTCAAAACCCTTAAATCCTGCTGCAGAAACTTTCACTTTCTTCCTCACAAGTGAGCCCCAGTCCTGTCTACCCCTTTTCTTCACTGTGCGACTGTCAGACCTCAGACTGGCCTCTTGCCCCCTGTTCATTTGCTGGTTGGCTTGTGGGCTGCATGCCCTGGGACCGAGGTGTAAGCCAGGAAAAAAAAATTCTCCGCTCTGTTTGTTTTTTCTGACCAGGGGAGCTGCAGGCAGGCACACGGACAGGACGGAGAGAGGCTTTTTGGCTGCCAGGCTGGCAAGAGGTCAAGGCTTCCGTATCAGTTTTCAAGCCTGAACCAATTACTGGTTTAAGCTGTGGTCGCCGGCTCTTTCTTCTCTCATCCTAAAGTCAGTTACACCAAGCCATAAAACTATCAGGGGTTTTGAGAGGATTAGCTAAAGGGGCCAGAGGGAAGTGGGGCCTGGTTGCAGGAGTAGTCAAAAGGATAAAGTGAGAACGGGAGACCGTTTACACAGAGTATCGCTTGAGCTTTTCTTAGACAGTTTCCTATTTGAGTAATGAGGAATGGACAACTTTCAAAACCACACACACATAGACATAGTGGAAGGTTTACCAAGAATAACTGCAGGTGCACACAGCTCAGACACATGGATAAGATGTTATGGGAGAAACAGTGGATCTGGAAGAGCTTGGGAATTATAGATATATTAGTTTACTAAAAGACCAAGTAAATTACCATCACTTTGTTCTTCTAGCTTCAATGTTCATATAAATCATACCTGCTTTTAGACCAGATGCCCTTTCCCTGGCTTCACTCCAACTCCCTCATCCTCAGACAGATTTGCAGCCTTCTACAGCCCTGGTGTGATTTTTATTAAGGTCAGAGCGATGAAGATGAAGGGGTGAAGCTGTGAATCTCCATCCTGAACTTCTTTGCGCTGACACTGTCTCCCACTGCATTTACATGTATATTTCAGCTTTTGTGTCCCAGTGCTTCTTCTCATTTCTTTGCCAGCTCAGTGAGAAACAGTTAAGCATTTGATTAAAAACGTAGAAAAGCACTTGCAATTACTTAATGTTTTGCAGGGACAAACAATTTTCCATCTTGTAAGTGTTGTCTTTTAAATGGTCTTTGGCCTAGTTTCTTTTTGTTAAATGTAGTCATTGGCAAAAGATTACAGGCATTAATCAGTCCCAACATTTGGTCAATAAAAGCTGTTGCTGAACCTCTAAAATTCAAGAAGATTTCTGTAGCTCACAGTGCATCATGTTGGCTTGTTGTTGAGCGCATTACTCACAGAGGCATGAACCTCAGGGCCTAACTGATCAATCAGATTCCAAACGATCCATCTCCCTGGACCACAGTCAACATTTCTGAGCTGTGATTGGTCAAAATAAGATTGTCTGTGCTACGCTTGCGGCCGGTCCACCTGTTCAAACCGTTTTCCCTCCTCCCGTTTGATGTGGTTTGTCAAAAACCAAAAGCGCAAGGCTCTTTTATGGCCCCTTTACCAGTTACAAGAAGCAGCCTGTCTGCCTGCCAGTTAAAAGGCCAGGCTGCAACAAAAGGCTTAGATTGCGGCAACAGAGTTTATGGCAAATGGGATGGAGAGAAACAGCAGCCTGCTTTGTGTCACTGCAGACACACACACGTCAGGACGCAGATGTAGACATGTACACACATACAAAAAGTTGCGTCTCTGGTACTTGGCCTTAATTGCAATGTAACTATTTAAAACAATTTTCATTGTTAATAATTTAGGTTACATATTTGTCCAATGCTCTTTTTTTTTCTTCATGTGCCACCCTGGATCTCAGCCCAGCATATTTATTATGAATTTATGTTTGCACGTGCAAAGAAAAAACTTTTATGACTCAACACTGAAAGCGCAAATTGCACACGGTCCATTTAATGTAAAAGGCACAGACACTTTCTGATATCAACATATTTTAGGAAACTACCAAGGGCAAACACCTGTGTGTAACAACTCAATAACTTTGGTGAAAACGAGCCAAAAGAGTATTGAAAAAAGAGAACACTGACAGAGCTCAGAGTTCATATAAACACAGTCTGGCCTCCCAACTGTAAGAAACTGTTAATTAACCACTTCATAAAGACCACTACTTTGTTTACTGGGTTCGTTATGGAACTCCACTGGGACTCGTATCCATAATGTACATGGAAATCTGCCATTAGGGTGCATTTCAACTCCGAAATACAACGTTTTATGATCTACAGCTTTTATTGATCATAGTGATGGTTTTATTGGATGATCGTGTTGTGGTGGTTGCTGTAGTTTATGCTCCTCATCTATTGTTTGTCTGATTATGTCATCTGATTCTGAGGGCGGTTTCACACCAACTGTTTATTTGTTCTGGTCCAAGTCGGGTGATGAGTTTCTAAACTTGGACTGTTTTTTTTTACTTCTTTCGGTTTTGTTTCACACAAAAATCCTAACAAACCAAAATGCACCACTACAAACCACAGGAGAAATATTCACTCTGCTTATTGGTTAGAAGTATTTTGGACAGGATCAAGAACAGAGATACAGGAAGGAAGGTCCCGGGCATAGTGAGACGGAAACCATGCTAGTTCAGTATTTGTGTTTTGACACTTTTTGCCATAAACCGCCATTGTACGTCTTTCAAAGAGCAACAAACACAAGTTGATATTAAAACCAATGGTCAGTTTGGAGGCAAATGGCGACGATGAGAAATAGACGTTGGCTTTGTTAACTAAATAATCTTCCCAATTACCTCACACAGAGGTACATTCACAAGCATATACGTGAAAATATGTTCTCAGACACACACACACACACACAGAGGGACGTACACAGCCCCTCCCCTCCCCGGCTAGCCCCTTTGGAAACACGGTCCGTGAGACTCCAGCTGAACCTAAAGGTTAAAAGAGGTTGTGAAAATGTTTCCACTGTTTATCCGGAGGCTTTTTTGAAGATTATACTGCGGTTGTTCACATCGTGACCTTGACGCGGTGACCAGCTGTGAGTGGGTCTACTGTTGGCCTGCAGACCCGCTGAGGTCTCGCTCTGCATTGTGTAATATTGTCACTTGTGGACAAGCTTGTGTCGTGAACTCCTGATCCTCAGTGAGATGGTTTATGGTTCTTTTATTCTACGTCCCTAGCGAAGATATTTGGTCGCGCCCTTGATTTCCTGTGTTTTTTCGACCGCGACCAACTCTTTCTTTTAATATGAAAAATGAATGCAACATTCAAAACGTAAAATTCATAAAGCACAAGTAGCCCTTTTATGTATTGTTTTTAAGATTTAAAGTCTGATTTGCATTGGTTGAGGTCTGAACATGAAGATCAGTTTTCTCTTTTGAAATTGTGGCAACAGAGTGACTGACGACGTGTTGAATTCACTGTGACATGAGAGTTTACGTGCACGCAACAACCGAAATCCATTCCAGTAAAATAATCGATAAAATAAATAAAAGATACAAAAGAAAGAATACAGGAATTCAATTAAATCAAACCCCCGATGATTAAATCAGATATGAAGTGAAAATATTAAACTCTTCTAGTTGACCAAACAAAACACAATGACCCAACGCATGAAAAAAAAGTAATTTAAAAACAAAAAAGTGTTCTTGGCTGCTGCGTTTAAGACCACTTGTGGTTTTGAATGGATCAAACTATTTCCTTTACATTTTGTTTTTGTCTTTGAGTTTGGCTCAATATTTCCGGCCCTTATGAAGTCTGAAGGAGAACAAACACTTCTTGCTTGTGCAGTTTGCTTGGCCAGTGCTGGTGAAGATATTGGGTTGGAGTAGAAACTGCTGTATATCATGTGTTCTGAGGAGTGTTGAGGTATTGGTTTAGACTTGATGTGGTGGACAACAGTATCATCCTGTGTTAAGTGGCCACATCAAAGTCTATGTGGACGACCGAAGCTGAGAAAACACAGGCCTGTTTCTGATTTTAACGCAGTCTAAATATTTTCACAAAAGTAAAGTAATTTATTTTTCCAAAATTTATTTTGTATTTATTACATTTTTGGGTTTATAAATCATCAAGTAGATAAAGGAGTGTTTTTGTTCGCTTCATTGACTGGGTTCCTTCTCAAGTATATTTTCCATTTATATTTGACATGTACTCACAGTGATATTTAGCTTATTCTTGCCCCCATAATGGTTTTATTTCCTCTCCTGACAGGAGCACTCACATCACCGTCTCCCCTTAGAAATAGCCCTAACCGCACAGTGTTCAGGCTGTGTGTTATTTCGGATCTGGCTTGAGGTTCCTTAAGAAAAACAAGCCCAGAATATTCTGGAATCAAACAAAACAGATCACCTGAGTGTTTTAAATACCGGAGGTCTAGCCAACAGATAGCGTTAAGTTTAGTCTGCGTGGATCATCATTCCAGTCCGCATAATTTAAGCTCACTTTTCCGAGTGCAGCTAGACCGCAGTGAGTTATATCACATGCGTTTGTGAGCAGCTGGGAGGAAACCGATAGAAATTCACAATGATTTGACCAAAAGGAGAGAAAAAGAGGAGAAGCAAAACATAACCACCTGAGATATTGTGATTACACAGTTGACTTTGTAACATGATAAAGTGGCAAAGCTGCCAGTTTCTGTCAAAACATTTCACAGGCCTGACACGGCGGGAGTTCTGTTTGCAGTCAAAGTGCTGTGACGGTTGTCTGCAATTTACACATTTTTCATTTACTCCTCTGCTGCCAGTGCGATGTTTCCCAACTGTTGTGGTCTGCATTGTTGGCTCTGGACTTCCATCTTCAGGAATCTTGTTATCTTACACCACAAATATTATGCACAGACAAGCATAAATATTATTCAGATTGTCACATCCAGCTTTCTGTGTAAAGCTATTGTCTCTTCTCACATGTGCATTATGTTCTTAAACACACACACACACGCACGCACACACACTCACAGAGAGAGTAATTAGCTGGCATTCCTGCCTTCTCTGTTCAAGTGGCCAGACTTGCCCATGTGCCTCTCTGAACTCTGCTCTGAGCTCTCAGCTTTACCTTTGATGACTCCATTAAGAGCCTCACTTTCGTGTGTGTGTGTAGCAGGGTTGGGGGTGAGTGAGAGAGTATAGGAGGGGAGCAGGAACATGAGGTGTGTGTGTGTGTGTGTGTGTGTGTGTGTGTGTGTGTGTGTGTGTGTGTGTGTGTGTGTGTGTGTGTGTGTGTGTGTGTGTGTGTGTGTGTGTGTGTGTGTGTGTGTGTGTGTGTGTGTGTGTGTGTGTGTGTGTGTGTGTGTGTGTGTGTGTGTGTGTGTGTATTTGGTAGGGGGCTTTTCTTGAAGCACATGGTGTCTATATGGCGGCAGCCCTGGATGTTATCTTTCACAGATGCTATTCTTCACCTCCTGCTGTTTTACTGGCCATGAATTCTGCCTGTTCACATGCACCAGGCTAACACCAAAATGACACTTTCAGTATTAGGCTTCCATTGCACTGCACAGCACAGTTACAGGTTTAGAAAAGCTAACTTCAGGGCTGGATGTTTTTTAGTTTGAGAAAATAACTTGGGCTGCAGCTATGATGAATTGATCTAATCAAATATATATATATAAGAAACATTTTGAACAATGCTGGTTGCAGCAATACATCTTAATTTGTCAGCTGGATATACAATTTGCATCAGGAAGTTGTTTTCTTTTCTTCTGCAAGAGGTCACTGTCATGCTCAATTTACAGTCTAAAGTTGTGATGGCTTTACAAAGAGAAAACAAGTAAAGTTAATAAACTACAGAATATTAAAGTTCAACATTTTAGATAGATTTGTTTTATTACAATATTTTCTAGAACATCCTTGGACATGATGCAGCATCACATCAGAGGCCATCAAGATGAGTTTCATTTTGACACGACAAATACCACAATTTCCACCTCTTAACTTTTCTTTCACTTTTCCTTCAATGTTTACTCCAATGTGAACATTGCTGTGATTCAGTTTTCCAGTTCATTGTGGGATGTGATGACTTGTTATTTAGATTGCAACAAACTTCTGGATTACTGGAAAGACATCTCTGAGATGAGCCAGGGACTGAGCTGAATGTGCAACATGTTTTGATTCACACAGATGATTCTTCTCCATATTAAAGATATGAACTCTGCTTCCAGATATTTCATGGGAAAGATGATTTGCACCAAAGCTTGATAGTTGTTTGGAAAGCAGAAATATTACTGAGACGTATGTCAGAGTATCACCTCGGGGGGGGGGGGGGGGGGTATGATTGTACTATGGAAGAATCCTCCACATAACACAAACAATGAAAAAAGCTATCCATCAAAGCAAAGATGTCTAAGTTAAGATTGTGGACAGTAATCGACTCTCTGTGTTTGGAGACCTTTCCTCGTCGGAGAGCTGGAAAGCTCCAACGAAGCGGAGGATGTTACAGAAACATGATTTGCTGCTGAAAGACTTTTGTTTAAGGTGGTGCCGGACTGGTGGGGCTTTTGGCCACGCTACCTCCGTCTGCCTACAGAAATCTGGCTCCCATTTCAGTCATGTTGTAGCTGACACATTAATGGACAGGGGAGTGAGTTGATGGGAAAATATTGGGCTGCAGTGTCAGGAAATATGTAAACAGTGATGGAAAAATTAGACGGATCCCGTCATTGTCCTCAGTGACGCCTGGCAAACGCAAAGAGTTTAAAAAAGCAATAAAAAAAATATCTTGATGGAAAACTGTGTTGTTCTGATAGTTTTCTGCTCTGCATGAGAGCACTTCCAAAGCATTATCACACACATGCTTTAAATGACCCTTTAGTGGGAAGTGATGGGGTCAAAGGCACTTGTACATCTGAACCTCGAGACCTTCACACTCACCGCTGCATGTGAAACATGGAAAATGGTGCTGACGGGGAAAGGAAAGAAGTTGTATGATGAAGATGTTTTTGATAATCTACATGATGCAATTTCATGCTGTAACTGGAAAACAACTTGGCGACATTTTAAAGGGCAACAAACTTTAGATTCACTAGAAAGTTTGGTTTCGTCAATGAAATCATTGCATTTTAGAGTCAAACAAATCCATGTGGAGACCTTTGACGACTATTTCAACTAGAAATGGATGTTTTGCGAAATGTGAGGATCATCTTTTTATTACCGAAGTTATTGAGAGATTTGCCAGAGAATTTATTGCATAACAACTCAAGTCAGTGCCTTTGAAACTTTCAAAAGTTTTAGATTAGGTCTATTTTTATTGTTGTAAAAAGGTTCAGAGTGTAACCTAGACCTCATCAAATGTAGGTGCAGTCTGTTCTTTCTTGGCCTGATGTCTGGGAATCGCATTAAATGTTTAGTCCCTAAATAAGTATTTCAGACTCGAGGCATCAAAGATTGTGCAACAACTCTTTGTAAAGTGCTATTAAACTGCTACCAGTAGATACCAAGAAATCGCTTGGTTAATCCAAATTTCTTTAAAAGTTTGCAATAAATGATCAATGCTCATAGTCAGTCTGTCTTACTTACAGTAAAATCAAATTGCTCTTATGTAAGATAATCAATATTATGTAATTGTGTTTCTCCGGGTCACAGACAGTGTTTGCTCAGTAGATTCCAGTAAAAGGAGTCATGAATGAGAACTGACATGATTTGATCCAGACTCCTGCTGCAGCCTATTAACAGAGCATCACTATGAGGAGTGTAGTACGTAACCAAATGTATTTGATCTGAATCCATCAGTGCTGCTCATCCTTACAGTCACATAACAACCTGGGAATCTGAGACTACTTCCTGTTTCTTCAGCAATAAGCAAAATCGATGTTAGAGGGAAGCTCACAAGATATCAAATTCGAGGAGGGAGTGTGTAGGCAGTGTATGTTTATCGTGTTTACTCTGCAGCTGAATGGGATTGTTGATGTGAAACTTGGCTCTGGCAGCTTAAGGAGCTCTCGATGATGTGCTCGATGTTTTTCCTGAACAAGCTTGTGCAGTGACATTTGCACAGCACGTTTATTTACGGCCGTTGGAGAAGGGGGGAGTCCATGAAGATGTCAGAGTAACTTTGAATGAAAAGCAATGCTGACACTAACCTCTGGTGCATCCAATACCTCCTCATAACTCTCTTTTATGGGCCACACTGTTACCTTTTCCCACGAGAACTCTAAACATGCTCATCAAGAAAGAAAAACACCGGAAGATACCACAAGAGAGGGGAAAAAAGGGGGAAGATGGGAATAATTTTAAGGAGATAAATTGAAGGAAAACGTTTTATTTTGTTTTAAACTTGCTAAGTCATTGGAGGCTTATGGCGGCAGAGGTGAAAGCTAAAGATTTGCCTGCATTTAAAACAACAGATTAAAGTATTTTCCCCCCCCGTTTTTTGTCATTCGGATTGTAACTAACAAAGTAGAAGAATCTGCAAATGGAATTAAATAATAAAGTTTTCTAACACTGATTAAACCTTTTTTTCGTACCTCTCGTAGAATCAATTGCATTTTATCGAAATACCTTATTTTGTCTTGTTTCAAGATGCTGACGGACGCTATTTGTTCCAGACAGATTAGTTGCAGAATGAGATTAAAACTGTCTCACTGAATTTGCAGATTTATTTCTTTTGTAGCAGAAAATAAAGACTTTCAGGACTCAATAATAGGCAGAAATTCTTGTTAAGATGGAGAATTTGTTCTGTAAGAACATGTTTCCTCCTCAGTGAAAATACAACTGTACTGTATTAGACTAGCACACTATGTTATTCCGAAGTAAACAGTATAGAATGCCAAATTTGTATCCCCTGACCTACATTACATAGCTAACAGCGGCTGCTGAGTAACCAAGCAGCTAAAAGTGATGCACTGTGTAAGGTGTTGACCTTTCCATTAACAAAGCTTCCTGACTCGGGTCAATAGGTAGAGGTCAAACCAGAGGGGGTAGACATGTGTATTTAGCCCGGACATAAAAAAGCTGCCCTAAATCAAAATAACGTCCCCTGTATTAGACTATCCATACATTTTGGAGCGTGAGATTCAGTCATGTCAGTGGGTAGTGTGTCCACTGTGATTCATGTCAACAATAAGTATGTGTGGCAGATTTTACAGTCTGGGTGGCCAGAGTGAGAATCAAAGCTCTGACTTAAGTAAAGTTGGCACCATTTAATAAAAAATGAACTGTGGTCCAACTGCAAACACATGTACACTTTATTTGTGTGTTTGTAGATGTAGTGTAACAGTCTGTGGACAACGTGGATGTAAGAAAACAAGGAGAGATCTGGCAGCAACGACAGAACCACATGACGGCTCATGCAGCAGGGTTACGAAGGATGAGGTGAGATGGACAGATGGACACTGATCACATGAACTCTAATAGACAAACCCTGACGTGCACCGGTGAGCTCGCATTCACACCACCTTAACCCTGAGTGACGTATTGCCCCCAGCTTTGACAAGATGATTAGAAAGGCTCGGCTGCGGAGGAGAGCCTCGACCCCGGAGCTGCACCTAAAACTTCTTCATCACCTCTGACACCATCTAATGACACTCATTTGCGATCTGACCTCCTGAACATTACCAGACTACTAGACCATGACAACCGCACTAACAACTGCTCCCACACTTTATTTTTCTAGTTTAATGCTTTCCTTAAAGGAGTGGTCCATTTCTGACAATGAGCTCCGGGGTCAAATTCCCGATATGCAACATGCAAGTTGACTTTGACACATTGGTGCAATTGAAGCATCCTGTGTCATGAGGGTTAATTATGTGACTTAGTATG
Organism: Limanda limanda; assembly: GCF_963576545.1. Lineage (NCBI taxonomy): Eukaryota > Metazoa > Chordata > Actinopteri > Pleuronectiformes > Pleuronectidae > Limanda > Limanda limanda. The sequence goes on along the minus strand of NC_083636.1, from coordinate 35,705,816 downwards.
TTGTTTGCATTATCTAAAAGTGTGTCTGTGATAAGCACATAAGGGCCAGAAACCTGAAATTCCCAATAAGTTTTTGCAGCTTTGAAACATTTGTTTTAATTTACTTTTAATCCTAACTTTCATAGACTGAAGTATAAAAATACATTGAAATGTAGATGCCCACATTATATCACGAAGCTCCTGAGCAGGATCATGTGTAAAAAACATGTCTAGTATGTTGAATACCACATCGTCGTTCTCAGTTAGGGGAGGAGAATTTAATTATGTTCTGAAGGGTACAATTTGTTCTCTGCAGATTTTAAAGCACATGCAAAGTATCAGAAGGTGGCGCATTAGCTAAGTGTACAAACTCCTGTACATGCAAAGTCCCTGCACAGATGCAATCACTATAGTGTGGCGGTGTGCACTCACACACCATTTAATCATTATTTCCTCACAGCCAAAGCAGCACGTTTCCACCCATCGTCTGTTAATCTGAAACATGTCTTACATCTGCACTTGCTATCAGGTAGATCCAGCTTAAAGTCCTCATATTTGAAGTTTCTTCCTCTAGAGAGTTTTTACCCATGTCCCACAACAATCAAGACAAGAGCTGTTGAAATTGATGGATTGTGCCTCTAATGCCATGACCTGATGCCATTATACTTGGTGACTGGTTGCACTCTAATGGTTGAACTCTTAATGTGTATGTGTGTAAAAGTGTGTGTGCATGTTTCTGTGTGTGTGTGTGTGTGTGTGTCAGAGAGGACTGCAGGCAAGGGGAGGGAGGAAGAGACGCTAATTGAAATTCCTTCAGCCATGTCTGGCAGAGCCTTGGTGTCTGAGTGGCACATACGCACACACATGCACATGCACACACATATTCACACTGGCCCTGGCCCTAATAAAAGTGGGCTTTGCCATATGGAGGCCATGTGCAAGACTGGCCTCTCTGTGCTAGAGCGTGTGTGTGCGAGTGTGTGAGCGCTCAGCAGGAGAGGCTTGTACAGCACCACAGACCCACAGACACATGCATTCAAACCTACGACATGTGTATGAAGGTGTGCGAGCGATAAAGATCTTCATATGCGGTTAGACTCTCAGAGACGCATGCAGGACATGCTGTTACAGATTCTCACACACGCAGTGGGCGTAATGCAGAGCTGGCCTGTTGTATTCATCTTAAAGAGATTAGTTTGTGTTTTGGACGTCACCCATTTGATTCTGTTAACTGGCAGGGAAACTCTGGGCAGGTAAATGTGGGAGTAATGTTCTGCTCTCCCTCAGCAACTACTGTCAATGTGGCCTCGGGCGAAGCAACTATTCTGAGCTGCTTTGAGGCCAGAAGACTGTGGTAGCCCTGGAGAACTTCCAGATGTGTTTAACTAGAAGATAAAGACGTGGACCTCAGAATGAACATCTGATTTTCTGTTCTGGATCAGTCATAAATGATTATAATGGCCCTTAAAAGTTCTTAAAACTTTTTTTTATTTGCTAGTGTACAGATGTGTTGAAGTTTGCATGCAATCATACAACAACCATTGTGGTGCAGCTCATATGTCACAATTATGTTCATTAAAAATGTACGTTAGAAAATATTCTGCAAAATGCGTACATACTGCATTCATCCAGTCATTCTCTTTTAAGAGTTAACATATTTCAAGAGCTGTGTGTGAGTGTAACTGTGTGTGAATGTGAGGCTGAGTGATGCTGACAAAGTGCATGTGTGCTAAGTGACCCTTCTCAGGATAAATAGAAGTTAAAATCATACTTCACAAGCCGCAAAATGCACAACCAGAAGAATGAGCTGGTTATTACTTTACAGTAAGTCAGTATAACCTCATACTTAGCAAATGCCCACTACTATTATAGCTGCGGCACATTGGCAGCAATGAGTTAGTCTTCTTGTCATTCTCCCTGGGGGACTGGTGATAGTTGTGTTTCAGATATTTCCACAAAGAGGAAGAACGGACTTTGGACAATTTCTAATTGGTTCCAGTGGATCATCTTTTATTTATCTGTTTGGCTTACTCATTTTGTTTTCTCCTCTCCTCTCTCTTCCACACTCCTACCGTCATGCTGTCTTTTCTTAAACTCTGTAGTCTGGCAAATATGCCTGCCTGTACACATGGTGGGAAGGCTGAGAAGCACGCAGCTCTGTTATTTGTTCTTTTGCCCAGTCACCTGTCTTCATGTGCACGGTTGCTTAGGAGTGGAAAACAGAAACATCACTTTGCACATATAAACACAGTAGATCTAATGGGAGACAGCCAGTGCATCTTCTGTCATATTGTTCTCATTGGCAGATTGGGGGCATAAGTGAAAGTGAAAGAACAGTTTTGAATCCTCATAAATTGCTGTTTAAAATTTAAAGTATAAATAAGACACATTCAAGAGCAAGACAAATCTCACTTACTGTACGGATCGTCCTCGCTTTTGGTGCCATTAACCGTCCCTTTCCTGTCAATGCGAAGGAAGAATTTCTGGTAGGAGAACAGTTTCCTCTGCCGCACGTCTCCTTGTAGATGGTTGTAGCTGCTCCGCACGTGGCGTCCGACAACTGTCTCAGAGGACGATGATACATTGGTTGCCCGTGGCAACCTCGCAGATGATGCATGCAGAGGAGCGGGTGATGAGGGAGGTGGTGGGTGAGGGATGAAGTGAGGAGGAGTCCCTCCCGGGGCATTGTGGTTTCTGTCCGGGTTTGACCGTGATGATAGAGCAGACAGCGGTGAGGACGAGGAAGGTCCGAGCAGGAGAAGCAGGAGAAGGAAGGTGAGGGGGAGGAGGAGTGAAGGTCTGCAGCAGGGGCAGGAGGAGAACCAGGCGACCGGTGCACCTTGTGTCACTGTCCATCTACACATGGTAGTGGAGCTGGGAGAGCTGTGGAGGTGCACAGGGGCTGGGGCATGCTGAGCTGGGTGCAGGGAGAGGAAACAAGAGTGGGAGAAACTCCCCCGGCCAAGCGACTACACCTCCTCTGTCTGGGGACCCACAACCTCACCGGCACTGTGGTGGAAAAGTGGTAGAACGTCTGGTTTGAAGATTGATCAGTGATTCACTTAAGCTGATGTAGAGTTGTCAGTAATGCTGGTGATGGGTGGTGGTGGTGGTGGTGGGGAAGCCCTCAGTGTTGTGGCTGACTCTGCTGAAGTCCCCGGTGCTGTTTATTCCTCAGGATTGCGTCAACATCCATAACTCAGATCACCTCACAACGGGAACAACCAGGGGCTTCTCTCCTCGTCTTCTTGCTGCTTCTGGCTGCTTCTGGCTTCTGGCTCCCTCTAAAAATTACTTTTTTTCTAAAGTTTCACTCACATCCAAAGTGAAAATATCAGTTCATTCATATATGCTATTAAAGATCTACTCCACACACATGTCCATTCATCTCCTTCAGTCCAGGGTGGATAGCAAAAAGGCGGAGGAGGTCTGGGTATAAGATGTCTGAGTGTTGACTACAAATTGAATAAATAAAAACAGGAAGTCAAAAAAAGAAAATAATTCTGCTTCTCATAAAATGTTCAGAGAAATCCAGGCAAGAGGGGCCAAAATAAAAAAATAAAAAAGATTCACAAAATCCAGACTTTCTTCTTTTCTTTTCTGTCTCTGTCTCTTTGTGCCTCTTGTTTTGTCGGAGCTGGTTTGAAGTCACTTGAGTGTGTAACTGAGCCCGGGACCTCTCGTCTTTCTGCCCTCTCTTGTTGTGCGTCTGTCAGTGAGTGGAGCACCCTGTCTCTCCTCTCTACCTCGGAGTTCTGAGCGCTGGAGCAGTGCGTTGCCTCTCTTCTTTCCTCCCGTGTGTGGCTCCCTCTCCTCTGGCCCCCCCTCTTTCCGTTGCCTCTCCCTCTCTCCTATCTCTATCAGCGGCACTCTGCCTGGTTATCTGGAGTTTCTCTGAGGTTACTGAATCTTGTCTTTCCTTTCACCTTATTTATCTGCTGCAGTTCGCCAGATGTCATCTCTTAGTGTAATTGGATGTCTGTGAAAACCACTTGGCTTTGAAGAGCCGTGTGCGTGCATGTGTGTCTGCACATGTACGTATGTGTGTTTGTGTGTGCATGTGTGTGTGTGTGTGCAGGGAAGGGGGGGGGGGGTCTGTCCCACCCCCATTTTCTCTTTCCCTCCCTCTCCCTCGTTTCTCCGTCTCCTCCCCTTTCCAGACAAAACCCCACCAGTTGAGCAGAGCAGGTCCAAAAGAAGGAAGAAAGTCTTTCCCTCTATCTCTCTTTTAGTTTGGTCCATCCCTCTGACGTTTTGTCCTCTTGATTACAGCTCAGTGTTGTTTGAAATGATTTGAATAGGAGTCCAATGATTCTCCCAATCCACAACAGACCTCTTTTATTTTGGCAGGGGATTTTAGGGTCATACTCCATCTTGAGCTGATTAAAGTAGTAAAGTAGCCTAACTTTTACCGCAGGTGTGATCACTTAATGAGGATTGGACCAAAATAGTCACATGAACAATGTAGACAATAAAACATGTGCAATGTGTAAGATATAGGCCTCAAGGCCCCAACTACAATAATAATTTTGTGATTTACATGTATTTGTGTTATTTCTGAAATTAAAATTAGTTGTGTTCCATTAGTAAAGCAATGAGAGCTCAGGAATGGCAGCAGGTGGTGGTTGGGTTTATCCTCGTCCTGTTATCCTGTAGCACAATACAAGACTGGACGCTTGTGTCATGGTTTCAGTCTTTAAAGATGCACAGATCAGTTGAGAGCTGAGTCAAATTCCCCTTAGCTGATGTGTTCTAGATATTTCTGTACCTGAATCATTAGACTATAATCTTGAGATAAACATCTCTCTGTGTTTGGATGGAAGAGGTTGTACCTTTCGTGTTCTGCTGCGTCTCACCTCTTAAGAATCTCGGTCTACTGTCTGGTTTCAGCATTGTTTAATTTCCTTTTCACATTGTCAGACAACAGCCATATCTCCGCCTCTTTTCTCCTCTCCACTTCTGCTGAATCATGCTTAAGGTATGCTGCAAACTTATGATGTTATTCCATACTCCTCCTACATTTAGTGCCTCTCTGTGAATCTGTCATGCTTTGTACCTATACATTATTCTCTATCAAGGTGGTAAAGGAAGTGAGAATTTACAGATGTATGATGCTGGCAACAATCTGTCCTTCACATCAACTTTATAGTGTTATATTTCCTGCATGGCTACAGTGTCTGTCATAGGCAATTGTCGATATAAGTTAAGTACCAAATATTCTGTCAATTAAATAATCATTAGTTTAGTCAATAAAATGTTAGAAACCAATGAATAATGTCTGTTCAAATGTCCTATAGTGCAAGATAATGTCTTCACGTTGTTCGTTTTGTCCGACCAACCAAGTTCAAAGATGTTCAGTTAACATTTGGCACAAGAAATGACTTAAGACCATTAATCAACTTCCACAGGTAACAATTCATCTTTAAAACAGTTGATTTTCAAGCTGCACACCTTATGTTCATATACTCAGGTACCACAGGACCATTTATGTGTCGACACCTGCTGACAGCATTCAGCACCACGGACAGCACTTTACGATGTGGTTCTTCAACTTGCCGCATGTTATTGAAGATCTTCGTCTTAGACCTCATAAATTGTTCTTAGTTAATAAATGTCAAATAGAGTAACAAGACGCTGAGTGTGGTGTGAGGGAATATCTGAGGCGGACATGTTCGGACATGATCCTCTGAAGGGGAGACTAGCTCCTGACAGTGTGATACGCGATGACACATGATTGCATCAAGGTGGAACAAATCCCAGCAGTGTGAATTTGATCATATCCTTTTATAATGTCTGGCAGATAATAAACATTTTAAGTCTGAATATTTGATGCTGGTTTTGTTGATGATGACATCTTTTGTACATAATGATGGAAATTTTTCTGTGGTCTGCCATTTCATCAACAAGAATGGACATTCTAATTAAAGAAATTCACAGATTTACTAATCAAGAAAATATTAAATAGGTATTATATTTGGACAGCTGTGCATTGCTCAGGAGGTAGATGAGGTTGTGCACTAACCAGAAGGTCTGTAGATTGATCCCCGGCGCTTCAAGTCTGCATGCGAAAGTGTCCTTGGGCAAAATACTTAACCCAACAGCTGAGCCAACGGTCTATGAATGGTGTGTAATATAAAAAAAGGGCGGTGTATATTTGTGTGTGTGTGTGTGTGTGTGTGTGAGTGATTACTAGAAAGCACTTTAAAGGGTTGATAAGACAGAAAGAGCAAAGATAGAACTCTGGCTTAACGGGTGAATAAATGTGAACTTGAAGAGCAATAAAAATGGAAACTCTGTGGGAAAGAACAAAGGACTGAGAAGAAGAGACAGAAAATGCCAAGAGATAGAGGGAGAGGGACAAAGAGGAAGAAATAACATCTGGTCAGTGGGTCTGTGGCTTGAATTTGGGTTGTAGGATAACAACACACGCACATGCAGAAACACACAAATACACAAAGTTCAAGCTGTCTCATATTTTGTTGCACTGACTTTCAGACCTGTTGCTGTGTTGAACTCGTTAGCACGAATCAGTCGGTATTGAAGTAATAATCAGTTGCTGATCAATTACTGACTGATCTCTTCAATGCCTCGCCCTGCAGCCTTGTTGTTGTGTGTAACCGTCCTAACAAGACTCAGATGTTGAAAGTCAGTTGTCCATGAGGGAAAATGTTTCGTCACACCAGAAAACAATTTGTTGGATGCACTGAAGCACCACATATTGGATTTTTTGTTTTTCTACCTCTAAAACTACTTAGGAAAGCTGTAGGGGCTTCCCATCCTGAAAGGATTGTAATTTAAATGTTTGCTTTAAATTAAATGGTATCATAATTCACTACAGGAAATCTTATAGCACCTGAAAAATTATTGAGAAAATGTAAAATTATAGATATATTATTATTATATATCCCGGGGGGGTGAGGCCACATTTCCCTTGTAGGAAATAAATGAGTCAATCTGCTGCTCCAGGGTCATCATCCAAAACAAATGGGTAAGAGCTACACAGATTTTTTAAACTTGTAAATGTTAGTGGCTTTGCAGATGCCAGCACGAACAGGTCGCCTCTGGCTCCGCTGGTCATGCCTTGGATAAGTCCTTGATATGCTCATGTCGAGAAAGACAACGCCATTAGGGACCAGCAGTTTGGCCCAGTGATTCTAATTGTTTCATCGCGGTTGAGCTGGTGGCTTTGAACACATTATGGTCTTCAAACCCGCTCTTCAGAAATGACCCTGGCAGTTAACTTTAATTACAGACACATTAAAGCACTGTGAGACAAAAAAGGAGATCTTACTGTGCGCTAATCTAGAGATACCAGTGTTTCCCACAGAACTTGATTCATCTTTGGCGGTAGCTGCCGGGTGGTTGATTGCCCAGTAAACAAGCATTCAGTACGATATCATGTGCACCCAATGCAAAGTGAGGCCAGGTGTGCCTGCTGGCAGAAATTTTTATGCTTGTCGCGTATAACATAAAAGTGGTATCTACAAAATCCATCCATTCATTCCCACCGTCTCTGCTGGGGCCATTCCCAGCTAACACCGGGCGAGAGGTGGGGTACAACCTGGATCAGGTTGCTAGCCCATCACAGAGCCGACATACAGAGACAAACAACCATTCACACTCAAAATAACACCTACGGTCAAGTCAGAGCGACCACTCGATTTCAGAGACATTTTGGATAAAGTAGGTGTACAAGTCAACAGAATGCAGGTCATGGTTCCAGTCGGGTTTTTTTTGGAGAAGAATTGTCACATATTACATCTTTAAGGGCATGAATACATGTCAATGTGAACCATCAGTGAGATAGCCAGAGCAGTTTGAATTTGGAGCAGTATTGAGTCCTTTTAAAGCTCTGTTCTGTTCCTCTTCCCTCTGGTTGCATTATTTTTGTCATTCCATCTTAATCTACCACATGCACTCGCATTGGAAACAAACACAGATCAGCGTCAACTGCAGTAATAATAGAAACATAAGTAAACACCTCTTTCTCTGGTCGCCTTAGAAGGTACGCCAAGACTCCTGATCGGAGAGACTCGACCTTCACATCACATAAACAAAGATGTTCTGAGACAGAGACATAGAACCATGAGACTGCTGCTTAGGCTTAAGGGAGTTTTATGATTTACAAACAGTGTTTCCGACAGGTTTATAATCGTGAAAAAGTCTCACAAAACGCATAAAGTCGGCACTGTCTTCTCTTTCAGTCAACAGCGGTCTCATATTAGAACACTCCTGCTGATCTGGTTTCTGTCATTCAGGGGCATGTTTTATTGTTTAAAAATTAAATTGTGCAGCGTCATATGAGCCATGCATGAGGACTGTCCTCTGGGGTTAGCAATGGTGTTTTCGAGGAGTTGACGCACATGATCATTGGCTGAAGACATCACAATTAATCTTTCTTCATCAACGCAACCACGGAGGTCAGGAGACTTAAGAGTCATAACGCGTGAAAACAACAACAACACAAATCCTGAGCCTGTTGCAGGGCTGCTGTTCTTCCTCAACAAAAGTCTTCTGAAATTGACCCTGAGAAGGAACTGTTACCGCCACGCAGAAAATTATGACTCAATATGAAGTCATAACGGAGCTAATTATACATTTGAGGGAAAGTACTGCCATATTTTGGTTTATAGACACCAAACCTCGCATCTGCGACACAGACCTTAACCCGCTGACATCTGCCTTACAGATATATCCTTACACCAAGAGCGCTGATGCCATAATGATCCGTACAGTCAAACAAACAACCCTCCGAAACGTAAACGTAACAGAGCACGAAGGATGTGTGTGCAGCGGGTGTTGATTTTATTAATGGCTGCGGACCTCCTTGATCGGAAGTATGTTTTGCTTCTTTCGTGTGTTGGCTCAGGGAGGTCAGTATAAACTAACATCAGAATTAATGCTTGATGTGGGTTAGGATCAAGAATAGGATCAGTGGAAGCACAGAGCCCCCACAGGCAGGCATAAAGAATATATACGAATGAAACTGACCCCTGTTTTTAGTTGTAAAACGTTCCCTGGTACAAGTGAAGGAGCAGTTACTGTTGAACTCAAAGATTAGTCCATGTTGGAGCCGGCTCAAGTTTTACATCACATCGGAAAACCTCATCTGATCCATCTGCAGCCATTTTCATACTTAATTTGTCAACCACTGGTTTAAATTTCAAGCCGTTTCTCCATATCAGATGGTGCCGGGCCTTTGATTGAGTTTACATTTTGAGATGTAAACCCAAAGTTTTGAAAGTTTGCCCAACACTGCTGACAGCTTCTGCTAAAGGGGCTTCTACAAGCTGAGATGGCTTACATATTTAAATAATGTTAACTACATGGAAGTGATTACTGCGTGGCCTAAGCAGAAGACTAAAAAGCAAGAATGTTAAACACGACTGCCACTGGAATGCTAATTCTTATGATACATTAGCCATGGTAACGAACTGCGTTTCACTGAAGTGATGCTCTTTCCCATCGCTTGACTGGTTGTTAACTTACTGGCAGCAAACCTGAGTGTTGGTGAAATGAACTCTGTAACCTGAAGAGCTTCTTTCAGTTTCACCAGTTGTAGCCACTTCCAGTGTCTGCTGTGGAAAGGTTTTTAAGCTGAAAATAGAAGTTACTGCGGAGGTCATGTCAGCGCAACTTTATTTTACAACTTAAAATGTCATTTCGTAACAAAAAAAGTATTTTCTGACACACAATATGAGGTATATCTCTTATTTGATATTAGTCATGTATCCATATCATATAATTACATTTTGAGCATTTTATTCTATTCATTTATTTTGTTATTTTACCCTGACGGGCTGGATTTGCTCCAGCCCTCCACCACATTAGAGTGTGGCCGGGTTTGGACCAAACTTTAGAAATGATACACTGGTTTGGCCACGTTGGCTGGACTACCTATTTGATTCTATACTGCATCTGCTTCTAATCGCGAAAAACATCAAGCTCGGGTCAGGTTCGGACACAAAAAACTGAATGCCTGTGAATTTCTTACATTAGAATATAGAGTTTCGTAAGAATTTTGATATATATATATATTTATCAACAACTATAACTGTACCCATGGGCAACTACAAGTGGAGATCAGGTGCACAAACAGATGATATTAACAATATAGTGAAACACAGATGTGATGATAATTTATGTTTTTAACTGATTTAATTTCATCATAGTATGTTATAAATCATTAAATGAGAGCTTTTTTAAGGCTGTTTTAAATTCTGAATAGTGGGACTTAAAATATGACCAACGTACATAAAAATGTATGCAAACAAATATATACTGTATACCTGCTTCGAACAAAATCTTGAAAAATAAATCCACTCTGGACCGTAACTTATCAACTTCCACATCTCCCTCCGTTACTGTTTGAGCAAAGCCCAGCAGAGGTGAATGATCTTCACTGAAATATTGATGTCAGGACTGGGAGTGTTGGTTCCGGGTGAATAATGCAACAGGTGGATTAGGTCTGGTTTCAGAGAAAGCGAGCGGACAGATAAATTAATGATTATAGCTGCTTCCATGCAGCTTTATAAAATAATTAAAGAGGGGGAAACAAATCTGTATTCATTTACTCAGTCAAACTCCACATGAAAAATAAACACCAAATCTTCAAAAACTTGTTGTAGTTTAGCTTTGTGATTTTGTGATCAACATGAAACATTTAGTGCTCTGTTATTGATTGCATATGAAGTGGGTTCTAAAACTCCGATTCATGGAAATGGCAAAAATTGAGCCTGCATCCATAGTTACAAATAATGTTAAAGACCGAACTATCAAGTAGGTATTTTACGTTTAAATCTATTCTTGTATGTTGTGTTAAAGGCACAGCAGTAATTTGCTAAACTGCATTACACAAACTTGTGTAAGCAGCTTTCACGTGATCATAAAGTTTGTCAGTCAACAAGAAAATAAATTTTAAGATGCACAAAAAGCAAAAGGTATCCAAGATGGGGTTAGAAGCAGAGGAAGAGGAGAGAGGGTAATTTTCTCTGGTGATTGATAATTCTCGTTTCTTGTTTATTTCACCAGGCGGGAAGTTGAAAGCAGAGCTAGGCCTGCGACCAATCAGTGCTCTTAATTAAAAGGCGTGACGAGTGCCAGAACCAATCATACGCGGGTTCACTAGAGGGAAAGATGAGAGCAAAGCCGCCATGTTGTCTGAAGGCAGGAAAACACAGGAGAGGTATAAGTCTGTGAAGCTTTCATGTCCTTGTGTTCCTTTACATGTTACATTACTAATGTTTATTAGTCAAATACAGCAGTGTAGTGCTGCCTGTGGAATGAAAACAGTTAATTTAAACATTTCACTGTGTAGTGTTTTTAGTCATAGTAGTGACACAGATCAGCTGTGGTCCTTCTGTCATTTTGTTTAATCAGTGGACCACCGGTTCCAACGGAAAGATCTCAAAGGTCATTGGATGGATTGCTGTTTTAATATTGTTGTTTTTATTATTGGCTGGATTTCCATGAATATGATATTATTGCCAACAGAAATATTGATGCTACACATTCTTTTAAATTAGTTTCATAAACACATTTAGTGCTGTGTTTGTGTCCTCTTGTTTGACCCGTGCCACAATGCGTCACAGAATTTCCTGAGAAACCCTCTGCAGGGGAAACTTGTAAAGAGTGACTACCATGACGTGCAGGAGGTAAAATGGAGGCCAGGTGTGTGCATGTGTGTGCACGTGTGTGTGTGAGCGGAGGCTCGCTGGTTATTTGGCCAAAATGCTCCCAGACCTTTGCAGCACGAAAACTGTCCTACTTCAGACTGAAGAGGGGAGGGGGGGGGCACCTTGTTTCATTTAAAATCCTCTCCCCTGATATGATGCTGCCACAACTTTACACACACAGGTTTGTGCAGCTATCATTACTAGGACTTCGCATTATCATCTATTCATTGACAGCCAAACCAAATCCTTAGCTATAACCTTAACCATGATCAATTCATGCCCAAACCAAATCTCACCCTTAAACTAAACCACAACCTCAGAAATAAGTTTAGCCTCATTGGAAATTCTGGTAAAGGTCCTAAAGGTCCAACAAAAACATGTACACACACACACACACACACACACACACACACATATTATTTCTAAAAGGTCAGATGAGGGTTAGAGGGCAGAGGAAAGAGTGAGGCATGGGAAGTTCTGTAATCTCTTTCCTATTGTTATAGAGGATTTTGTCCCCACACACCAGGCCCTACCACACACACACACACACACACACCACTCCTGTCCATTACTTTGACCATCGTTGGAACCAGACACCTGCCCTGTTCCATGCACTGCGGTTGGATTTCAGGTATCAGGTTGAAATGGGTCAGTGACCCCTCCTCTGTCCTTTTTCCTAACCTCTCTACATGCTCAGTGAGCATGTGACCAGTTCACCTGTAGCTGTGCCCTATACATATGCACGGCAGCTAAATGTAAGAGTATACCTCCCCCCGCACAACACATTAGTGAGGAGAAGAGAGGGCGACTGGAGTTGAAAGGCAATTATGTCTGGTCTCTGATGAGAGAGCAAACTGAGGCAGACAAAGCCGTGTAATGTGGTGAAGCCGTGCAGCCGTCCCCAGGTACACAGGTAGACAATAGACGGCCAACTCAAAGCCCTGCAAAACGCATTCTGTCTAGACACGCGAGCAACCAAAGCCAAAAAAGTCCATACAGATGAGATAAAGGCGTTCAGTAGTCGATGATACAAGAGCAAAGGGAAAAAAAGAAGTTAGAAATGTTTTGAAAGTACTTTGAAGCACTTGAAATGCACTTGAATCTACCTGTTAAGCCCTTGTCTCAGTAAGAGGCACTTCAGTTCAAAGATCAATCTTTGCTTTTCATGTGTCTGGTATTTGAAGATATTTCAAACATGTTTATGTCCAAAGAAAGAAGACTCAAGGTTCTCACGTTCATGTGTGTTATGTTAGCCAATTAGCAATGGGAATACGTGACCTAAATCATATTTGCTACAAATATAATAACCTCCAACAAGGAGTTTACTTTTTGTTTGCCGTTTGTTTATCAGCAGGATTACCCCAGGATTATTTTTGCAGGGTTGGTGCATGATCCAAGGAGGAACCCACTAATATACTATATTAGTATATTGCATAGTTCACACTACACAATTTTTAGCCGGGTTTTCCACTTTTAAATGGTACCAACAAAAGAGCAGAGCCAAATCAGTTTTGGCTGTTGCCAATCGCTGAGTGTGAAGTCTTCAAAGACCTGATTCAAGGGGTTTTCTAGCAAGCGAATAATCTGAACAGATAGGCAACAACTACAGCCAATCAGATCAGACATACCAGTAGTAATATCCGTCTGTTAGGGGTGTGTGACCCCGTGTCGCCAGACAGTTGGCTCTGCTATTGAACTAACTCCTTGAAGTGATACTGCATTTAAATGAATCATTTTAATATAAGATGAGTATTATAATATTAAAAGTGGCTCCATAGTCATGACAAAACTACAAAAGCCACATTTCAAGTGGGAAGTATTTGAGATTTTAGTGGACAATTTCCTTAAATCAAGATATGGTTTGGTTTCATCCGAATTCCAACACTTGCCTTCTTAAAGGTCACTGTAAAACTAATATAAATGTTCCCTCACAGATCATAGTGCTCACTGTGCTGCTGCTGCACAGAGAATTGTAGCTCCATAGAAGGTTCACTCCAAGTCTTATTATGCTGACGTAGTGTGAAAGCCACGGGTAGTGAAGTGAAATGTTTTGACATTCATGTAAACACCTGAACTCCAGTGTCCTTTCAGTCTTAATTTGTTAGTGATGCTTGATTGATGATGTAAGTTGTCATTTGTCTGTAATAAGTTTTTACGGGGCCTGCATGAACACCTGTGACATGTGCTCAAAGTCACTTTGATTCCCCGCTGGAGCTCCCAACAGAAAAAATTCACGAACAGCATCAGAAGAGCTGCTTCCAATGATGGCGCACACTCGCACATAAAACACACAGATGAACCCGCGGTTTTCTAGACCACAACAAACACTTACTTCAGGATTAATCCCCTTGTCTGTTTGTAGTGTTTCCTCCTGTTTACACTCTCCGGTAATGAGAGGGCCATTAGACATGAGACTTGTCTCACATGAAAGGAGTCATAGCGCTTCATCATCACAACGGTTTGTTGCCTGTTATGAGGACGGTGCAGCAAGGCTTCCCCTCATCAAGCTGCTGATGCCTTGAGTCATGGATTCCCGCAGTGGTTGTCCTGACTCACGGCAAATCCCACTTTACTCCAGCTCAGCTTGTGGTTTGAGACCCACACGAGTGGCCTCAGGATAAAGGATCCCATTATGAAGTTAAATATTGTTCAGACTTTTTTGTCAATGTTAGCCTAGTTAATACCTTTTGAAAAAGCATCAAGTTGTTATTTATTATTTTGCTATTTTAGGAAAGTCTGCCGGTGATGCATCTGTATCTATCCTGAATTTAATAAAGTTGCACCAAATTGCACACACTCATCAAAATGTTAAAAAAATTATTAATATATATCCTGAATCTATCCCCAATGGTTCTCTCTTGGCTTATATGCAATTGGAAAAACTTCAAATAGTTTTAGCATAATTCTGCTGAGACCAGACTCTGGTAACAAGGTATTGTTCCTGCTTAAGTATTGTTTGTGGAGCCAAAGCCTATTAGATCTTACTCTGTACCATAGAGCTCCTTTGTTACGAGCTGCAGTTTATATGGACACTGTAGTTTATTTTGAATCAATCCCATATACACTCTCCTGTTACCACAAGTACAAATCCACAGCTGAGAATAGTCTCCAACAAGTGCGCTGTTTATTTTAGTTTATCTTAAATCTACTGCTCTCAGTTGTTTTGGGAAATGAATCCGCTTTTTGAAAATAAGGTGAGGTCTTTTCATTTTCAAAGTCGGAACAAATGAGATTGGGGTTGGTTGCCACAGACGGGCATGAAAAGTGTAGAAGCTTTGAGTGATGGACTAATGGATATTAAGATTTTGTTGACTATCACCAGCCTTTTTCTTTAAATCAAGATTTCACACTTTCTTTAAAAGAAAGGTCTGTTGCTTCCTCTGTCACTGAGCAGCAGCTTTAGTAAGTGGATTCGCTTCATGTTTCCATATGTTGACCTCTAGTCACAGCAAAGAATGAGCCTTGAAAGAAGACTGTTCCTTTAATATTGCGTTTTCCGAGCAATCGGGGCATAGTGAGAACTGTTGATGTTTTCTAAAAGATATGAAGATTTGGAGCTCAGAGACTTCTTTGTGATAAATCCTTTTAAGTGTTTTTCATATGGTGATCAGTGTATATTGACTTCTGTCATCACCATGAGCATGTGTCTTTTCTTTGGGGTTGGCTGTTTTCTCTCTGCCACAAACACACACACACACACACACACACACTCACAGTCTTTAGGGCTTTTTTACAGAGTGTAAAGCGTCTGCTGAGGCCAACTCCCTCATATGGAGGCAACAACACGCAGAGATCTTTGATGTTTTGGATGCAGACCCAACTGAGTCCACATGTTTCCCAAAGAGATGATTCATGGCTAATAGAACAGAAAGGGATTAATGAGATTCACTGCAATACAGGTCATGAACTTTGTACACAACAAACACGTTGGGACAGGTTTTGTTTGCATTGTGGTTTTAATTGTCTGAGATTGTGGAGTGATTGGAGCATCCAGAGGCTAAAACCTGCAGCTCTGGTACAGTAGAGCTCGCATATGTGTGTTTGTGTGTGTTACATCAGCAAAGTTGGACAACTCACAGCACCTCAGGGCTCCAAACAGCAATACCTTACACATGTAACAAATTTTAAGGCAACAAACGTCAATTATTACATAACCTTTTATTTGTACCCTTGTTCATCTTCCCAGAAACTGATTATTTAGGTTGTTCTTCCCACCCATTTCCTTTCTCTTTATTTTCACACTGCACAGCAGACAAACAAACAGCACTGCGGCAACAGGCAAGAGTAAGCACCTGCATTTTATTTCCACACTTCAAGCTTTATATTCTCTTCTTTTTAACTACTGACTGCTTTATTCTTTTCCATTTAAGGCGATATTCAGACTATCCTGAATCCTGTGTGATAAAATGGATCTTATGCTTCAATTTGAATTGAGCCAGAGGGTGAGAGGAGGTAAAAGAAAAAGTCTAATGTTTTTCTAGTGAAATGTTTGATTCAGGCTCAGCTTTTGCCGCAATTGAATGTTTTCCAGTTAGATCCTTCAGTGATCGGTCAAATACATGCAAACACTGCCTTTCTATCATCTACTTTGTGATTGTTGAAATAATTGCTGCTGTGAAGATTTTCAGTGGTAAAATCCTGTCTTCAAGTATCACATACTCACAATTACTACGGCCGTAAACAAACCCTGTGCTGTTTTAATACAGTGTTGTTTTCTGTCTGAATCCTCACTGAGTTGTAATAACATGTATTGATATAAGCAGTTTTCATGTTACATCATCCCTCTTTGGCAACAAGGAAGTTATGTTTGGGAGATTTTTTTTTACGCGTCTTGTTTGTTTGTAGCTAGATTAAACAATAACAACTAAACAGATTTCCACAACTTGGTGGAAGGATGTGGTATAAGTGAGGGAAGAAAATAATCTGACATATTTAGGAAACTGATATGTGTGTGGGTGTGAAATTCAGAGACTGTTGGGCCTTGGTGGAAGTGTGCCATTCTAGATGGTTTATTTTGCTAAATGAATATGTTTCTTCTAAAGAACTTCAGACAACCCTGTTTGATTGATAGAAGATTTTGTCCTGTGTGCCATTCTGGTTAATTCTTGGTTTTAACTTTTCTCATGCTTTTGTTCTGTCTTTAATTTGATTGCCTCATGGTGTGACGTCTGTGTGCTCTATGGGTGGTGGACATGGTACACATGGTTAACATCAGCCATTCCTTCATTCATTCATATGTTTTTCAGAACGAAAAACCTTCTTTTTTTACATTTAAGTAGAAAAGCGTTATTTATCCATGTTTCGTTTGTTTGGTTTACATTCTTCTAAGCCCATCCTCGTTGTGTCCCTGTCATTGTCAGAGCTACAACCTTCAATTCAAAGGAGAAATCATGACTGCACACAACGTTGTACAAGATACCAAATTCGGTGTCTTTTGAAGCCCACTAAAGCCACCTGTGACAAAGTGAATGTGTCAGATTCACTGTCGTCTACATCAGCCCAACACATTCTGTTAAGATGTGGCAGAATCACAGTAAACAGCAGAGAGGTTGGACACAGTCAGCAGTGTTTAGTCTATCTTTGATGTGATCTGGGGAGCATCTGGCGCATGTAAGGCATATTTGGGGCCGAGCAACAAGCCAGCTTTAACTTAGCATCTTTTTTAGCCATGTGGACTGACAGACTGGGACAGCTGAGCTGGCTGCACTGTTTTGTCATCAGAGACACATTAACCACCTGCTGCTGCCGTGGACAGGTCTTTTCTTCACTGTGCAGCAAAATCTGCAGAATGGTTCTGTAATTTTCCGGCAGCTCAGCTGACTCAACAGGAACACTCATAATGCTGCTGCTCAGAGACTTAGCATTTTCTCGCCTATCGCAGACCTCCTGTGAAGGCTCCATTTCCCACAAATGTGCGAGCAAGCTGTGGAGTCGTGGGAAATGTACTATTTATTGAGGGCAGAAGGGGGAAAAGTGACGTAACCGCATGTTCACTAATGAATGCATGGTAATGGGAGAAATGTTTTTACGTCAGTGGAAGAGGAGGGTCGGTGGAGCAGGGACAGACTTAGAAGAAAAGACTGATGACAGCTGAGCTTTACAGTGAGACTAAATAACCTGACTCACAATCGGCATATTTGTTTTTTTTTACATTTTTCCTCGATACAATAGATGAATGTCAAATGTCTTTAGTTTTTATTTAATCACTAGTGTCATTCTTTCCTCTTTTCATCTGCAAGAAGTGACTCTTCTTTCTGAAGTAACTCACAGAGAGAAATACTACAAATCCCCGCTCTCCTCTCCTCTATGTCTGTATATCATTTCCTCTCTGTGTGAATTTATTTTTTTTGTTTCTCTGAGTTCGTCTTGCTGATAAATCTCATCCAGTTGAAGAGACCACACACAATATGCTTGTATCTCATGGACTCACACATTATTTTGGAACATAAGACATCTGAGAATTTGGTTTCACAAGAAACACTTAACCTTTACTGTAAGATAATGACTGTGCCTCTTATATTAACTGGTTTTATGGACTGTGAGTGTTTTAGATGTTTCACAGATTATTTATGAACCTTGATGGGTAACATTTGCTTGTCGAGAGACAATTTAGTAATCTGAGAAAAAGCATTTTTGGAACCCTCAGCCATTTCCAGCTGAGCCTAAAACAAACACACATGATCTGATTACTACTCAAGCTTATACTGGTCGGGGATTACTGTACCTTTTCCCATCGGGTTGCTGGTTTGAAACCTCATTATATCACGTCTGATTATGGATTTAATCCTGAACCTGACATTGACGGGGTCCAGTGGACCGAGACAAGACATCCGCTGACTCAACAGGAGGGGCCTGGATCATGGCTCACTGAAGCTTCAGCTTGAAGCAATTTCTCTGAGTCGTTCACCTGTCCAGATGATAGACAACCATGATGGTTAATTTAATTAGCATGACATTTCAGCTGGAAGATATGAATATATATATTATCATGATAGTGTTTTACCACATTTACAACAAACACAATTACAAAATAAGCCATAACACAAATGCATGGAGGGTTTGCAGTGAAGCAGAGGGTAACATTGTTTAAAATGGAATTTGTGTTAAAGCAGAGAGGCAGTGGGAGAGTGTATTGTAGCAGAAATCATTCAGCACCTTTCTTCAAGCATCACCCATACACAAGAAAGGTTTCACTTGCACAAAATATGTAGAAATCTTTCCTATCAGGTTTGCCATGTGCAAAAATGCACACACAAATTTGATTTGGCACTCAGGACATTGCATAACTAAAGTGTTGATTCACAATGTGATGTCTCATAGAAAACAATGACAATTTCTGCCTTAATGTTGGCCATGTGTGCAATAACGCTCTGACAGCAGGGGCTGAGCGCACCAGTCCTGAAAACTCTCCTGAGCCCTTGTGTCATTGACCATTGTGAGACTGAGCTACCAAGAAAAAACACAACATTGGCAGTTTCAGAAACCCACCAAAACAACATTTGTTTTTTTATTCAGGTGATGTATTCAGGTGACAAAACCAAGTAGAGGTTGATGTAACTATATCTCTTGTGCATTTAGGAGAGAAGGATTGAAATCAGGTGTTGTAAAGCAACAATCTGCAGAGGGAAGAGATTGTGTTGGATGGTTCAACAAAATGTTGAACAAGGAGTTTTGGTTTTCGTCTGTAGTCATATTACAGCTGAATGTCATTGTGGTTCTTTGAACGACGTTTCACGAAGTGTGTTTTTCATATTTTTACCAGCTGCAGTAGTTGTCAATCATTGGTGTCAATCACTGTGAAATATTTTTGCAGAATGTAAATTACATTACTGTCCTGGCGCCTCAGGCTACTCTTCATTCAGAGTTCACCCTCCAGCACCAGGCATGGAACAGACTATAGATTTGTGTAAAACAGTACAATCTTTTATAAAAAATGTATGATAACTAATAACCACCAACGTATATCAAATTGCACATTCTCATATATTTCAGTCCCCAAGATATGATGCCGGGATTTTTCATCAAGATTCATAAATTAGTCCTTTGGAAATCTGTGACAATGCCAGAAAAGTCTCGAAAGCATTTAAACATCCCTGGATCTGCCTCCATAATCAAATCTAAACACTCAGAAGTTAATGGGGTTATCCTTGGCCCATAGCCCAGCCTTCCACCATGTTTCAGTTAAACTGGATCTGTAGCTTTTGCATAATCTTGGTATAAGTCGGACAAACAGAAATGAAAACAAAACCTCCCTGGCGTAGCTGTAAGTGATATTGAGATTGAAAATGAGAGACTACTGCTCCTTTTGAAAGAAACACCAGGAGCACATTATGAGGACGAGTGCAATGCAGCTGCTCTCCACATATGTTAACGTTAAAATGTATTTTTTTTGTAAATGCAATGTGTCAGAAGATCCTTTCAAATCATCTGCAAAATGAATCTTTGGATATGCATTGGAAAACGAGATCCATTAATTTTTTAGTTTTTTTAATCGTACTATTTAAACCATAACTCTATTTCTTGGCCCAAGCGGAGTCCATTAAAGCCATCCAACAGTCGGTGTCAGCTCAGCATGCAGGGACCTCCAGCAGCAGGTCATACCAGTTCAGTTAGCTCAGTACCACAGGGTGACCCACATTCTGTCTGTTTTGTTTTTAGCCCCTCTCACGGTCTTTATAGTCTTTTATGCACAAACACATGCATACACGCAACCACTCAATCTAACGTTTTTCTCATGCTTCTGGTAAATAATCGCCATTTCCTAAAGGTTTACTATCATCTTAAATCAATCCCCAAACTCAAACTATCCACAACGTGCCCATCTGTTGGACTGTTAACCCAGCAGATGCAGTGATCCTTTGGGTGGTAAATCTGTCAATATGTCTAATGTTATATACGTCTGTCCCAACTCGTCCTGCATATCCAGCCTCTAGCGTGAAATCAAGAGGAGTCTTCCTGTTGGGAGGAAAAGTACTCAGCTTATGAGAGAGGTTTTCTTTTAAGTTGTTATGTTGGAATATGTTACTGCAGAACTTCCAGCACCACACAATTTACCTAAATTAAGAAGTTTATCAAATAACCTTTAATAAATCAAGATTTTAAATGAATCTTAATACATTTTTGAAAAATGTATCTTGGATTTTATGCTTAAGCATTCAACGACGGTATCAAGACGAGTGTGTGTGTGTGTGTGTGTGTGGGGGGGGGGCTGTGATATATACAACAAGCAATGATGTCATGTAAAAAATGTGTCCGAGAGATAAAAACGAATGGGTGAAGTTTTTATCTCCAAGAGATGGACAGAGAGGTTAAATAGATATATCATCACTGAGACCAAAGACTGAATTCCACCTCAGTGTTTGCACCTATATTCTGTCAGTTAACCCAAAATACTAAAATACAAGTAATATAATTTTAATTGTCAAAATGAATGACAACTCCTACTACATTTGTTTGTAACACTCATTTTTGATATCAGTGTTTCAGTTGGGTCTTTAAAAAAGTCTACAATATAATTATATGAATTTCAAAGCTTAAAAAGTATCGTATTGAAATATTGTGTACTAGGTCGTTGCTATGGCAACATTCATTTGACACTAATTCTAGTTCTCATTGATTACAGACATTAACAATTTAAAAAAGACCAAAATGGAACTGAAGTGTCAACAAAGCTCTGGTTATAATTTATCTCTCTACTTTTGTCTGTGGGAAAAACTGGATTCATATACCTACATTACAGTTTGTGAGATAACATGGTGTATCAAGGGTTATTTTTTACCAGGCTACTTCACCTTATCTCCAAATATGGGGGAGTGTTAGTAATTCTAAGACACCAAGATCCCTTTACATGTATCATACATGACACAGGTCTTAAATTGTATTTATTACGGTCTTAAAAAGTGTCTTAAAAAGTCTTAAATCTAATTTGTTGAAATCTTCAGATTATGACGCTCTTATCATTATAAAAGTTAGTTTCTGTGCAACGTTCTGTAAAGTTTGGAGGCGGAGGTTAAACAACGTCTCTGGATATAATAATGTTCATCTTGTGCGTACTTCCCAAGAAATGACTGTTGCAACACTGCACAGCTTCCAGGGAAAATGCTATGAGACAGTAATAGCCCAAATAACATTGTTGATTAATAATTTACTAACAGGCTCTGACGTATGAGAGACATCCAAAGGCCAAGGCACTACTCCCAGTAATACACACACACACACACACACACACACACACACACACACACACACACACACACACACACACACACACACACACACACACACACACACACACACACACACACACACACACACACACACACACACACACACACACACACAGTGGGAATATAGAACTCTAGCATTCATGCTCACATGCACAAAAACACTGCTTCAAGTGTGTTTCCATGCCGCTCTCAGGCTCCTTTGGCCTGTTACCTGACTGTAGCTCGCAGACCAAGTTTGGTTTGTAATTCAAGCCTCCTCTCACTCCGAACGTTTGACAAGCAAAGCTGCAGCAGGTGACAGAGACGGAGAGCGAGACGCAGACAGAATCCTGATTGTTAGGCGTTTTTCTCTTTTTTCTCCCAGTGAGAACTTAACCTCAGCCAGATAAACGGTGATTAATTTAACTGATCAGAACCACATGGTTAAACTGCTGCGAGGGCCTGATGAGAAGTGAGTGTAAGGGCCAGATACACTCTGTCTAATTCATTACTTTAAGTACATGTAGATTCATTGCCTCAGTGACATCAATGGATCAAAGCAATATCTGCAGATTGGATTACCCAACTTACAGTAATGATGATTGCTTTGTACAGCGAGCGCAGCGAAAGATATAAACTGAGAACTGGATATCTCTCTCTCAGTAATCCGATGACAACATTATTTTCATGCTGGTGTCTCCCTCATTACAGTAAACCAGAACACATGTACGCGGTGTCGTTTGTTTGCTCTTGTAATTAAAGATCTGTCACTTAGAGACACTTGGGTCTCCCCGGGCCAAGACGCACACAAAGAGAGACGTCGGTTGTATAATAAAACCAAATGAATCATTGTAATTATTGTCAGAAGGATGCTGGGAGCGAATACCTCACAGGCCAACATTAAAGTGTCATGTAGGCACCAGCATCACTTCAGTGGAAACTGCAGATGCAGGATATCGTGGACTCATTCGGACACTAATTATCCCCCATAGCTATGATCTGTGCTCCAAGAAAGTCTCTGGATATTTGATGGCATACCTGCGAGCACATTACACGGGACAAATAGTTTAAACAGTGCTGAAATACTTTTTCAAAAATGGAAAAAGACACAAAGGCGCTGTGGGCCAAGTTGATTCAGCTACAAATTATATTTTCTTTTTCATTTTTCGACGCTGCAGTCGGGGGAGAATCCCTCAACGCCACTGCTGCAAAACCATCTGTCCAGGAGGAGAGTAATCAGTGTCAGGTGAAATAACATGGATGGACCATGAATCAGTGGAAAACTTCTAATGTTGATTACAAATCTGTGTTGGAAATCTGAAGCAATGCTTTGGACAGCTCTCGTGAAGAAGGCCTTCAAGTCTGTTCGTAGAAAGCACTGTTTTTCAGGCCTTTTATTCAAGTGTGCAACTGTACATGCTGATGTGACTTTAATATTTCAGAAGATTTTCTTACGCATGGCAGTTTAAATATCTGACACCTTGAGTTGTATGAGCCAAAGTATGTGCCCTCAATGTCAATTTATGAAGAGCACAATGTGGTTCGCATGAGTCTCAAAGTGTTTCACGTTTTCTTCATGGACATAAATTAAACCTGTTATTTTTCTACCATAAATTTCCAACTTAAGTTTTTTTTTAATTTTTACACGTGCGCATGATTCAAATTGCTGTGATTTGATTTAAAGGTTGTAAATGCTGAGAGAAACATTCACTTCATAGACCCTCACTGGATGAAGGGGGGCTGTAAATGTACGAATCAGTAGAATGATCACCCAATAATACAATTTAAATTTATTTTCTTTATTAAATAAATGGCTGTGGTTTAGGAGCATCTACAAACTTTAGATTGTATGTCGTATTCTCACGGCTCTAATTGACTTTGTTTTCAGTGAAACAGGTCTAAATACAATGTGTTGTTATGTTGATTTGAATCTGCTGGATATGTAAATAGGAAACTATTCTCTATGATTTTTTGATAAGGTTTTAATATGTCAGTGTTTTCAGCTTGTTTTTGCTGCCCCAAGTGGCGGAAATATATCAGTCATTGCATAAATTGAGTATTAAATTGAAATAAATTATAGTTAAGGCAGGTGGAGCTGGTGCTGATTTTAACACATGTTGTTGGTTGAACTTTAATTTTGTATGCAGGGATTCAAAAGTTAAAAAAGAAACTAAGGTGTTGCACAAAATTATATTGCATGTTATGGTTTAATCAGTTTTTTTTTTTTTAATTTTGCATCTTTCTCTTTTGAGTATTTTACAACAAGTCATTGTTTTTCATCAGGCTGCTTCTGACTTATACTGAGCATGAACCTCTGTACCTTTGATTTTTGAGACTGAAATTCACTCAGCATTTGAAGTGGTCAGAATTATTTGTGACTTTTGCGAAACCTGTTTTTTACGTTGAAAGGGAAACATGCCTTTGTGTCTTGCGGTAGTAAATGTGAGGTTTCCAGCCGACAGCAGTGAATATCGGAAAATGTGAATCTGTCTCCTCTGGCTCTGGAGTGTTTAGTCTGAGCGCTTGAATCCACCATCTGCTTTACAGCTGCCTGTTAGAGGGGCTAATTAGAACAATGGTAATGTCCAATCATCTATGCTACATTAAGCTAACATCTAATGCAGCCAATCAGGGCGTCAGGGAGCATGAGGGCTCAGGAGAAGAGCCGTTAATATCAAAGAGGTGAAGGTTTATAACAGTTTGGCCACTAATGTTTATCTTAACCAGCAGAACTAAAGATGGGAGCAAGGCTCACACACACACACACACACACACACACACACACACACACACACACACACACACACACACACACACACACACACAGACTCCATTTACACCCGAAACTAAAATGTATCCTGTATCCAGATTGTGTCTCAATATGATTTTATCCTGATTAAGTTTGCACCTGGTGTTAATATGTGTCTCCAGTGTTGTGATCCGACTGAGATGTAATCACTCTGCCATGCTCATTTGAGTAGGTCCAAAAAAAAATATCAGGGCCTTGTTGTTGCTCTTCCATTGGTCTCTTCTTCACTCCATCCACAGAGGTCTTCAATAATGTGAGGAGTGAGGAGAAATCTGCTTTGTGTCTCTACTGCCCAACTTCTGATGCATCACTGGTTTGGAACAGTTGCACCTAATTGTTAATTTTCACTTCTCTTCAGTGTCCCTGACCCCCTCTGAAGGTGGTCTGCTGGTCCCCAATGAATCTTGGGTGCATTTAAACCTGTGCTTTCATGTGGTTGAGCAATTCAATTCCAATTCCTCAACTGAAGACACGTTATTCAGTTTGTTTATTGTGTGATACTCACATTTCACCTGTCCGAGGTCGCTCAAATATCTCTAGTCTAGTTTGATAACCAACTGACAAAACACGAGCAGGTATCGTTCCCTTCGTGTTCATCATCATTTTCTCTGTCATGCTAACATTCTCTAGTACAGCTGAGGCCGTTAAGGAATGTCATTATTTTTACAGGTTTTTGGTCATAAATTTAGGTTTTGGACCAAGTAGAATCTTGCCCCGATGGTGGAACGGAAAAAAAAAGTTACTGGAAAGACCAAAGTTATTACTGTTCATCTCGTGGGGGACGTTAATGTCTGTCCCAAGTTTCATAGTCATCAATCCAACAGTCATCGACATGGTGGTGAAAAATGAAAAGTTTGAGCATAACCACAGTCGCTCCGATTCATCCTGTGGTGTTTCGTCCAATGGGTTTTCCATCGAAATTCATCCAGTGTACGACAGAGTAAATTTCAGTCTGTGCTAAAGTGGTGGACTGACAGATGGACGTTGCCATCCTCAGAGACACGCTGCTACTGAGGCTGACACATGGTATATGCATTCAGCTTGCACTATTGGTATTGGATTCCTGTCACCTATTTATCAAAATAAGAATCAATTATATCAGTAGCAGCTTTTCAAAGTTAATATCAATCTTACATTTTTTTCTTCTAAGTTTCAGTACATTTCTGCTCCTGATTTAAATGAAAACATCTCAACTTCTTTCAACCAGTTTCCTCTTTCTCTTCAGTCGCACCTCAACACTATAGTTACTAGTTATTCTGCCCTTTCCCAGCTTTTCCCCTGAACTCCTGACATCAGTTACTGTATCGTTCCTTCCTCCTCCTCCTCCTCCTCCTCCTCCTCCTCCTCCTCCTCCTCCTCCTCCTCCTCCTCCTCCTCCTCCTCCTCCTCCTCCTCCTCCTCCTCCTCCTCCTCCTCCTCCTCCTCCTCCTCCTCCTCCTCCTCCTCCTCCTCCTCCTCCTCTCATGCCCCTCAGCCCTGACACCAGCCCCACTTTGAAGTCCTCTTTTAAGAGCACAATTAACCCCCTCCTCCAGACACTGCACTCACTTCTCACCTTTTTAATAAGGCGCTCATAGACAAGTGTCAGACCCTTTTTTTCCTCCGTCTTTCTCACTCACACAGTCTGACACACACACACACACACACACACACACACACACACACACACACACACACAGATCTACAGGTCCTTGCAACATGCCTGTAAATTCTTTGTCACTTGGCTGCAAACTCAGAGACCCCTTCCTGTATATTTTGTGGTACTGTAGTGTGTGTGAGTGTGAGTGGGTTTTGTGAGGGCGAGGGCAAATGAAAGAGAGACACAGAGGTGGTTTGTGGATGTTTGACTCACTGTTAATGTAGTTTCCGGTGCTTTGATACAAAGTGAATCAGTGGTGACTGGGGGTAAGAAGAAGCCATTAAGCAGTAGACCACCTAATTGACGCTCAGCACGTGCTCTCGTGTGCGTAGTAAGTATTTAGTTACAGTTGAAGAGGAATTACGTCTTTTCTTTGCAGTAAAATAAACCCAAGTATGCAGAAACCCAAAACCTTGCAACCTCCCTCTGCAAAGTCTTTCCACCAGACTTGCTGCAGAGATTTCTCAAGCAGCGGCGTTCAACTTCAACTCTTGAAAGGAAAGCGGTCCCATCCATTGCCCAGTGACTCGTTTCCATACAGCCGCGAAATACACATGCTCGATGTTTCCTGCGCTGGTGGGATCCATAGCCCCGGGAACCTGGAGTAATTCGGTGCAGGTGAATCTGGCCTTTGTGACTCAACCTGTAGCTTAAGGATGTTTTCCTCGTAATCCAGGAACAGAGGGGCTGATGAACATCTCCCGATAGTGGTCGACATAATGAAATAATAATGAAATGGCTTCTCTGCTTTATCTTGTTTTTGTCTTTGGGCTTGTGTCTCCTGTTTGCCCGAGAGTGGAGGAGATCAAACTGCTGAAGTGGGAGATAAAACCCTGGCTTTTGGAAAAGAGCAGCTATGAAGCTCATTCTGTCAACGCATTCATCAATTGTTCTTTAAGCTTACCAGGATCAAGATTAAGTTTTATTATGGGGAATTATTTTATACAGCTGCAAAGTTCTGCGAAAAAAACTATTTTAACTCATGTACTTATAATAACTGTGTTCTTAAAATCCTAAATTAAATGAGTCAAGAGAGTCAAAGTTTCCGCAAAATTGGAAGCACATATATGAATTTCCTAGATAGACCTGAAAATCAGGTGTGTCCATATATTTTTGGACCTTTCATTCAGAAGTGTGCCACCGGGTCCGGAGCAGTGACACGGGCTAAGCCCTGCGGAGCATTGAGTTAGATTGAGAGGACATTATGCAAACACAGATGTGCTGCCTTTCCTATAATAACTTCCTCAGAAGCGACAGCAGCTCAGTGTTGAGCTATTTAAGACCAGGAATCCTTTGAGGAGGGAGGATTTTCCTTCCCCACTTCTCTCTGTCCCTCCCTCTGTCTCTCTCTTTCTGTCATTAATAATACGATATTGTCCCATCTGTCAGGGGAGCCAGCGTGGAGCACGTGTTTGCAGTTAGGCTCATCAGAACCTGATGTGGGGAGGCCGCGGTGAACGTGAGGGACTGAAACTGGGAAGCACGGCCGAGAGTGGGAACGGCGGCACTGGGGAAGGTAATTAAATCACTTGCTCTCCACAGTTTCAGAGCACAGGTATATACACGAGTGATATATGAAAAGTCTGTTTGGACTGGGAGAGACCCGTGGGGGAGATGTGGAGCTGAGAAAAGTGATTCTCCAGACTGCACAATAAATAGTCAGATAATATCTATTCCCATGATTTAAAATTGTCACGCTGCACAAAACATCTCTCCCACACAGATCCTTCTGTTTCCTGGCTGCCCGCCAAACGTTCATAGACTCATAACTTTCATGACATGCAGGTGATCATACGTTTATATGGCCTTGTGTGATCTGCTCACAAGGCAAAGTGTCACTCCCCTGTGACACGAGTAAGTTCACTTCACTATTAACATATTTATAAGATGCCATAATGTAAAACGCAAACAAGGAACTAGCTTAATCAAAGGCCTCGCTCTTCCCACTGCTATTACACCACATCCAGACAGTATTGCTGCAATCACTCTTCACTTAATCAGATGTAGAAATAAACATCTCTGGGGTTTGGATCCGCAGCCAAAACTCTCTCACATCAGGGATCACGTCCAAATATCCCACAGAGAAAAACAGCACTTCTGCTCTGGGATGCAGCCGTGTGATAATCTGTTATTGATTCCAGGTTGAATACGATCAATACACTGATCAAAACTGATGTTCAATCAAACTATTTTTCTCCAAAGCTGCAGATTGTTTGGTTTAACTTCTCGATTCTTCTGTTGCTTCCGCCCAGTCGCAGTACAAGAATTTCAAATTCTGTTCCTGTAGCCGTAGCTTTTACAACCGTCTCAATCCGCTACTTGCAGTGTTTTTGTGCAGGTCTCCCTGTGGTCTCCTGTGTTGTGGTCTTCCACGGTCGTGAATGTAACTGTATCTCAGTGACCGGGGTTACTGCGGCAGTCAGCGCTATGATGTCAGGGGAATGCATCAGCGTGCCCATGGACGATGTACTGGTTGTCATGGGAATACCCCTCAATTTACGAAAATCACATCTGCTATCATCACGGCGTAGCACCATCAAATCTCTCCCTTTTCTTTAAATGGAGTTTTTTTCCCCCAGAGCAAGAAACCAGAGAGCAAAGGCTGTAATCTGTGATGTCATGCTGGTGCGGCGCCCGGAGTGACAATCAAAATGGGAGTAAATCTTTCAGTGATGTTAGATTTGAGTCATAAATGTACACTATGCGGCTGGAAATTTTCCGGCGTACTGTTACAGTCACCTTTTCCAATTTCTAGAATTGATTTTCTATGGACGTGTGTGATGGTCACAGACTCTTTATCATTTCAGATTTTGAGGGACAGCATTGAATGTTCCAATACATTAAAAATAGAGTCAACAAACCTAGAAATATTATACTGTGATGGTGTAATTCAGAAGAGCTCATTGGCTACAGGAACAACCTTCGTGTATGAGCTCAAATCTCCTGTCTCTCTGATCCTCCTCATCAATTCTGCTCAGCAAAGCTTCATGTGCCTGCACCCAGAGCCAAACGTAGATTACACAAAAGCATCTTTGCACTAATATCATCTTTCATCCATTAGACTCTGGTTCAAAGAGCATCATGGTAAGACGCCTCGAGGAAACGCAACCCGCAGATTTTGAATCATTTCGATTTGGTTTGATTCCAATTGGTTTCCTTCAGAGAGAAGAACTTTTGAATGTTCTCCATCAAAGAACGCCCTTGTAGTGGAATTAAAACCTTGTTTTTCACCAAAAAACAAACAAATAATGTGTCTATGAAGTTTGGGCCTGTGCCCTGAACCCGCCGTGTTGTAATGTAGTAAGACACTTAGAGCTGTTGGTGTTTTGTATGTTGCATATACTACATGTTTGATTGTGTGTTTGCGTGCTTTTTAAGTGTGTGTGTGTGTGTGTGTGTTTGTAGGCCCCAGTAGGCTGCAGGCGAGGTTACATCTTGCAGCAATTAAGCAGCATGCGTTTCTTACGCCCCTCCACTCGTCGACTGCAGGGTCTTATTTCAAGGCCAGCCTGCATTAGACAAACTGGGAACATTTGACGGCTTGGTGGCTGAGGCTAAACGGGCGGACGCAGCGGCAACATGTTGCACACATCAGTTAATTGCTTAACAATAAAATGTGGTTGTATGAGAAGGAACATGAGCATGTTAACAATGTTGACAAACCATAGAGATGTGTCACAGAAAGAGTGCATGGAAAGGAAGTGGGAGAGGAGGCAGAAGTTGAAAGAAGAGGGTTGGAGATGATCTGGTGACAGTTCGGAACCAGAAATGAGAATAAGATTTGAATTTGTAAATGAATCAAACATGTTTTATTTAATTACTCCGCCATTTTTTGGACGTCAAAATACATTTGTAAACACTCCTGTGGTCTCTTTGAGTGCCAAGAATCAGTGAGAATATATTGTTCTTCCTTTTAGTTACCAGATGACAACAAGGCGCAATGTGCTATTATTTATAATAATAATGAGCTAGGATGCCAACAGATAAGTGTCCCTCGCATTGTTGTGAGGCACTTAGCATGGTTTACTGTGACAATAAAATTCAACTTTTGATCAGAAGGTCAAAAAACAAATAATCAGTTGTAGATGTAGAGACACAAACATGTTGTTTACGGAGATTATAAATGTAAAAAAAAAACTGTATTGGCCTTTTATGGGTCGGGTTTTTTTTTTTTTTTTTTTTTTTTTTTTGTCGGTTGGACTTGGACAGAAAAATTCATCCCAAGCTACGCTCTAATGCAGATATCAATAACGGCATTGAAACATTTAAAGAAAAATAGTCCCAGTCCAGTTGTGTTTATTACACGTGCTACACAAATGCTAGCGGCTGACACAAGTACCACTACTTGTATCATACACAGCACAAGGTCTGCTCACCGAGAGCAAGCATACAGGCGATGACGCACTTTAGACACAAGCCATTCAATAATATTTACTAAGCACACATACTGGGAGTAGGAGGAAATATATAAACTATATAAACAAGTAAGTGAGTAAAGACACATATCAGACTTTTAAAAAAGGTTCTAAAAGTCGTGCGTTGGCAGCTGAAACTGAATTTATTGCTGCCATGCTTAATCAGTGGTGAGCTACAGTCATCAAAAGACCAACCAGAAAAGTGACTTCTTAATCAGCAGCTTCCTCTTCTCCTCCTCATTTCCATCTTCATCCGGTTCCCCTCATACCGATACAGGTTTGTTTGCTACTTCACAAGAGTCTCTTAGTCGCAGATTAGTCATCGTCCCAGTGATTGAACATACACACTTCAGTCCCTGGAACTGCTACTCCTTCTTCAGCAGTTTTGTTTTTTTATTTGGTTACAACGTCCGCTCATTTCCTCCTTGCGCCACAGTCTTCCTCTCCTGGTCTTTGACCTTTCTTTAATGACTTCTTCACAACGTCTAAACTCTGTCTTCACTGAACTCTGTTTCTCTATACTGAATTATATACTACTTTCCTTGGATATCTATAAAATTCAAACGCATTTTGCCTAATGTTTTTTTTGATTGCATTCATGTATTATGTCTTTCATTGTTCTTTTTGATGGTCTCATTTCCCCATGCTGTGCCCTGGGGTTCCTCAGGGTTCATATTTGGGTCCCCTCCTCATGTCTTTTCACATTTTATGGGCTTTATCCGTTAAATTCTTGAACATCATTGTTTCAAAGGTGAATTATTATTACATCAGCTCTAGTCCAGAGCAGCAAGTGTCAAAACAACGATTATTTTGCGAGCTTACAAAGAAATGTCACATTATATAATGATGGTTTTGTAAATCAAATAAGGTCAAATTTCCTCCTGTTTCTCTGACTCCTCAAAATTGGCTCATCAAAAGTTTCAAAACAAATTTGTTAAATTATTAACTACTTGTTTCAGTTCTTATTTTAGTGGAATTGTGAAATAACCAGAAGGAGGTCATATTTGTGCATTGTGTAGAAATAAGGTTCTATCTTTATCTCAAATCTTTGTCAATTAGATAACGTGAAATTAAAAGAAAACGGGGTGTCCCAGAAAGGTCCCATGTTTAAACAAACTCTTCACATAATTTCAAATTGAACATTTCAGTTTGGTAGTGCTCACACACAACAGACTTTAAGATTGTACTTAGCCCGGGATGCTGGACAAACAAGGGCCCTCCGTGGTTTAGGATCACAGCATTAGATCTCTCTCCACTAACCCTCGAGGCCCGAGGGCAGAACGTGTGGGAAAGCTAGATTGACAGGAAGTTGTCGTGTAAAGGGAGAGGTGTGTGCTTTTTTCTGTGCATATGGGCAATGTGTGTGTTTGCCCAGCAGGCAGAACACAGGGCCAGGGCAGGAAACAAAGTGGTTGTGCCACCGGTTAGAGGAAACAGAACGGCAGATAAATTACCCCGAGTCGGGCTGGCAGGACTTCTGAGAGCCGCCGCTGCGTGGACTCTGAGGGAGGACAGAGTGTTGACACGGAGGAAGGTGTGCCGAACCCGACGAGAAGACAAACAATGCATCTGATATTCTTTTCATTTGCCCAGTTCCTCAAGTTCGGAAGTGTTTTTAAGTTTTTTAATATGGCTCCGGGATGCATGTGTTTTAGAAGATCAGAAACAGAACATGTATGTAATGTGTCATGTAGAATAAATAAATAGATAAAAAAAATACAAACATATCGTGACTTTAGGAAAGGTTTGGTCCGACACAAGCCTCTAGAAATACATCAGTACTCTGGCGTAAAACATGCCCTCATTTGGTATTTTCATGTTCTACTGACCGTGAGGGCAACAGTAAATGATTCAGATACTTCATTTATTATCAAATTATTTAATTTCTAATTTCTAGTCATTTATTCAGCTTTTTCCTTTAGTTTGTCAGCGAGAGAGGATGTAACTGTGGGAGAGAGAAGAGCCCCAGTTTTGCCAAAGGTCTCCATCTAGTGGTCATTTATTGCCTGTTCAGTCTTATCCTGTTAAAATTCATTATCACTTTGCTTTAAATAATTGTATGATTTTATGTTTTTGTTAAGGTCAGGCATGTTTTTTTTTTTTCAATGTAATTATCTTTGGATTAATAAAAAATAAATGAAAGTAAGACCACACAAATAAACCAAATATATTGAATCAGGTTTACGTGAAATGAAAACATTAATCTTTTTATTTTCATATTAGCCTATTTCAGCATGAATATTGATACCAATACATCTATGAAAGGATAAATTGGTTGTTTTCCAGAAGTGATATCACCTTCCTGACAATAATCAGGTAATTTCAAAGACCTTGATACATAAAAAAAACAAAAAAACTATAAAAGTCACACAATGGTGCATTATCTTGGAAATTTATTCATGTGGACCAAAAAAGCAATTGGCAAAAACCTTATTTTTTCACGTCACTACAAAACCGTTAAAGTTTGAGTTCTTTCTTTTCCCTTTCTTTGTACAAAACAGTTCAGTCAAGGCCTTGAGAGAAAGAGAGAGAGACTAAGTTGTTTTTCATCTTACAAGCGATGAAATAAAGACATGCAAAGGCTTTACTCTACAAATCTTAGAATCTCAGTCGGGTGTGAATCGTGTTCAGTAAAAAAAAACGATTCTGGTTGAGACGTGAGGGCCGGAGCATCGGTCACATCCAAGCTTCATCTCACGTCAGGTTACACAGTGTTATTGGTTGTGTTTGAAGTGTAGGTGGCAGCTGAGGGTGTAAGTACAGTACTAAGGCAAAGGAGTGATGTGAAAACCATTCATAAAACCTGAATAAAGAAATGACACATTCTCAGACACCGGAAAAACATTTGTACCCGCAAGGAAATCACAAACAAAAAAACTTAAGTAATATGATGGGGAAAACAGTGAATTAAGCATCTGTAACAACTGAGTTAATGATATCAAGGGTGAAATGTTCTCTATGAGGACTTTAGAGCCGCAAATAAAACTGTGATTAGTAAGTGCAGGCATGTGACACAAGATGGAGGAAAACAGAGTAGAAGAGAGAAGAAGAAACATAAGAACTTGCCTCCTATCAACATTTTGTTTTTGATACAGAAAACAGTTACATCTTTATGTGTTAGATATGAATACTAACAGGAAAATAAACTAATTTAAGTGTCACTAGATCAAATAGTGCGGAGAAAAAAAAAAGCTTCTCATTCATACAGACACAAAACAAGGCCATTCAATTACAGCAATCAAACCTCTTCATTTTCAGTACAGTGACGTAGGAAACATGACAAACAAATCCAATTCAGTAAAATTCATGTTTATACATGTTTTGTGCTAATAGGAAAATAGTAATACAAACAGTTTCATGCTTTTCGTCAAAGAAGTGCGGTCAAAAAAAAACGTCTGTGATTTGGGCTGAAGCAAAGTCACATGCATTGTTATCAGGGAACAAATAATTTAGATGTAAAATGTGGACAACACAGGAAACATTAAAACTAACACTGTTGTATCATAAAATAGATACTAAATAAACATCAGCGTCAGCAGAGTCTTTTCTTTCCTCTAAGTGAACGTTGTAACAGAAGCAAACCCCATCAGGCACATCTGCTGTAATAGTGCACGCGTACAGATGTTTGCGTTATGGCACTTGTGCGTCTGCATGTCGAGTTAAGGTTGCTGCACATTTTCAGTGTAGTGTTAACATGCACATACAATATACATTTGGCTGGTAACCATTCATTTGAATGGTCAGTTGGCTGATGTACAGTATCTGTATGCTGCTCTGGAGTTTCCCCAAAAACATTTTCCACCGTGAGATTGATGACTTTAAGAAACAAAAGGGTCAAAAAGGCAATGAACGAATGACTGTAAACATTTAGAAATACTGAAGGTTGACTCAGAGGCACCGTGCGTCGGCCGCGTTTGTGATCGCCACGAGCAGCGGGGGGGTTGGGGCGTGAGGAAGAGGCTGTGGTGACAGACGCATCTGAGAGCAGCGGTTCACTTTGACTTCAGTCTCATTGTTCTGGAGCGAGCAGAGTGAGTCTCAGCACGTCTCCTTGGTTGGACTTGGCATCTTGCACATCATCAGAATCTGCTTCAAGGCTTTCTGGACGTCCTCGTCCATCTGACCCTGAAGGAACCGCAACACAGGATCAGTCAGCTGTGATTCAAATCACTCAAATAAAACAACCATCTCTACTTTTCACCAAACACACGGTCCAGTACGATGCAGAATGTTTTCAAACCCTCTCGCCTGCATCTTACTGCATCGTACAGGAGTTTTACAATTTAAGAGATGGACATTTTCAAAACCTTAGAAGATAAATCTAACTATCAGCATGAGATACCACAACTACTAGGTCAGAAAATATACTTGTTTATAATATGGGTGAAATGTTCCTAAAACCTTTAGTGTGGCAGCTGTTAGCTTTTTACAATCTACTGGTACTGCATATATGTTGTAAAAATGTTTTATTGTTATTAAAGTTTCAAAGATCTATGCTATGGTATGTCATTGACAACATTGTATTTGTTTTTTTTTACTCTTGGCTCATCACTCAATTGAGAAACACACGTATGAAAGGAAGACTAATGAAGTTTGATTGATTGATTTTAAAATATTAAGTTGGAAACTTGCAATGAATCATCACTGAATTTACCTGGACAGCGTAGAGGAGGTGCATCCTATAGACTGACACTATCTCATTGTGCTGCTTCTTCGACTCCTACAAAGAAAGAAAGCAAGAGTTAAACATGATGGTTTTTAAATGAGTAGTACTGTGTGTTGTACTTTGACGTGGGTAAAAGAGGTCGTACAGCGAGCTGGTACTGCAGCTGTTTGATTTGTTGCTGCATCGTCTCCAGCTGCTGCTGGTTCTGCTGCAGCCTCTTGGAGGGGGAGCCGGCGCTGTAGGAGAGCTGGGACAGGCTGTTCAAGGCGTCTTTTAGCTTCCCCACCTCCCGTGACAGATCATCTATCTGAGGGAGAACAGAAAACAAACGTTCGAGGTTGAAGAGATACTACAGTGATGAGCGTTCTTTAGTGGTGACCAGATTACTGACCCTCTTGTTTTTCTCCCTCTCCGAGGCGACGTGGTTCTCCACCAGCTGTTTGAGCTGACACACGGCATCCTGGGCCTCGGCCAGCCGTGACGTCAGCGTCAGGTTCTCCTTCTCCCTGGACACCCCCAGCTCCTGCAGTGCTTCCCACTCTGCATGACTCTCCCGCGCCTGATAGATGGATAACATATTGTTTAGGTAAGTATTTGGACATACATGAATTAAGTGTCCACACAAAGTTTTCTGCCTTCTCCTCTTTTCTTTCACCTTCTGCCATGCATCAGTAGCCTCCAGAGCCATCTCATCCTGCTTCCTGAGCGCCCCCTGGAGGAGCTGGGTCAGGTGGGTCACCTCGCCCCCCAGCTTGTCTCGCATGGTGTCGTGGTCCAGACGGGACACTGACACCTCTGGGGTGACATCGTTTTCTGCCGTCAGTCTTTGGAGGAAAGTGGAAACAGCAAGTGTAAGAGAACATGTATCTTTGTATCAACCACCTTTTAGTATAAGTATAAGTACATTAAAATTGTACACATATACAGACCTATAGTAAAAGTACTTAAGTTACATTATTCTACTACAATGCTTAATGTTATACAGAATATACTGCTGTATAAACCCATCTTACAGACTTTATCTCATTTCTCTCCTCACTTGTTCTGAAGCGCCTCCACCTGCAAGCTCTTCTGGCGCAGCTGCTCCTTCAAGGCTTCTGATTGGCTCTCCAGCTCTTTGATGGCGTTTCCCAGAGATGACATCACCTGTGTGTGATCGGCGAGGGCCACACTGTTCTGCGCCTGAGCTTCTGCCTCCTGCTTCAGCGATGAAATCTCCTCCTGAGCGGCCGCGTGCTTCTTCTCTGAGCCGGCTAACAGAGTCTGCAGCTCCTCCACCTTGATGCTGAGCGCCTGGACGTGCTGCTGCTGCTCTTCCACAGTAGGAGACGATGGAGCACTGCTCTCAGCTCGGGCCTCCGCCGCCTGCTTCTGAGCGGCGCTGAGTTTACTCTTGGTTTCACTGTAGGAGTGCGAGAGTTCCAGCAAGCGACGCTGCAGCCCGGCTGACACCTCGTTCATCTCAGCTTTCATTTCTTCAAAGTCTTTGGCTGCAGCTTCAACAGGGACCGTTCCCCTCAAAGCCTCCTGGACAACAGGAGTGAACAAATGTTAATGTGAATAAATGTTGAAGTCATAGAATCAAAGAAGTGACTTAATTAGACTAAAATAGTGACAGAAAGATGAAATTATTGAAAGAACAGGTTAAAAACAATGTTTTAAATGACTGAATGTACTGAGATGGATCATTTTGAGTCAGAAGAGAAGTATCATTTCTACCTGGAGCATCCTAATCTCCTTCTGTGCCTCCTTGTACAGCTCCTCAATCTTTGCACTCCTTTGTACTTTCTCCTTCCCACTCCGTCTTTCTTCCTCAGTCCTCCTCAGCTCCTCTTCCAACGCTCTGATTCGCTGAGCCGCCTTCTCTTGCTCACATCCTGAATGGATCAGCTGGGCCTTCAGCTGTTCCACTGTGGACGATGAATGTCTCTGCGCTCCTTCTTTCTCCGTCATCTCCCTTCCTTCTTTTCCCATGCGAGCCCTCAGCTCCTCCACCTCCTCCACAGCTTGGTGGTATCTCTCCTGAGTGTCCGTCAGCTTGGCCTGCAGCTCTGCCAGACTCTCCATCAACTCTGCCTCCCTTTCTTTCTCCCTCACAATTTCCTCCTCCTCTTCTTCTTCCTCTCTCTCGGGCTTCAACTGAGCATGAAGCGAGCGGTTTTCCTTCCTGGTTTCGAGCAGTTTCACCTGGACGCTCTCCAGCGCCTGCCTCAACAGTCTGATCTCCTCTTTGCTTCCTTCTCTTCCTCCCTCACTCTCCTCTTCCTCTTGGCTGACATACACAGGAGGGCTGGTGGAGGGGACCTGTGGTGGTGATTCAAATTCATCCTGGGTGGAGTGGAAGGAGGAGTTGGAGGCCATGCTGTTAGGACGACTGCTCTCATTCAGGTCCTCGTTTCCTTGGAGAGACGGATGTTTCTGATGGTAAGAAAAGTTAAAACTAAATAAATAATTTGTCTTCTGATTCTAATTTGAAATATTAGGCATTCATTGACATTATATTCTAAATTAAACATCATCATATTGCACCTAATTTTCTGATTTATTTAATTTCATCATGGATTTTTAGAGATAAAGCAGTTAATTGATCAGCAGAAAGTCTGCACATTTTACTTTATGGCATTATTGAATCTAAGTATGTGTATGTGTCGAGTATGTGCTCTACTGAGTCAAATTTATCAGGTTCCATGACAATGAAAATAAAAGACGTTGGTATCCAATAACTCTTTCACTCTACATAGGGACATGTAACTACAATGGAATTTATGTGCTGGCAACGTTGATTTACTTTTTTACTCTAAATTTTACTTATCTTTTGTATTTCATATCAAAACAAAGTCAAGTTTCAGTCGTGGTTTAAGTTTTTCAGCTCTTTTTTAGATGGTGTACAATATACTTCCCTAAACTTGACTTTGTTCAAAGGTTTTACTTAAACACTAGTGAGGGGGTCACATACCTTAAGTTTACTTGCAAGTGTCTGGTTCTCCAGAGTAAGAGCATTAATCTTGGCTTGCAGAACAGAAACCAGAGCTTCAGATGCTGTAACACTGTGTTCAACCTGTCAACACATACAAAACACACATATATATTACGTGCACACACACACACACACACACACACATACACAGAGGCATCAGAGCAGTGATCAGGACCACTCGCTACCTGCTGAAAAACAAAACGAGTCGAGACACGTCGAAGGTTAGACCTCCTCCAAGAATGCTAAGGTGAAAAGGTTCAGCAGTCGTCTTTTGACAGACCTAAGTATTAAACTTAAAGAAACAGAGTTTAGTTTAACTTTTAGCGACAAAGACATCTTAAAAGTTCGAGGAGCCCCGGATGTGATACGTCTCATGTTGTTGTATCCAACTAAAAGGATTTGAAATACTTTTTTATCTGGTTATGGTAAAAAAACAACATGTAATGATGATCCATCTACAACCTGTTAATACACCAAGGAATACATTCACTGTATATGTGCTGTACTCAACATTGTGAGTACAGCGTTCTGCTTTTCATACAAAAGTCTGACTTCATGTAGATCCAAGGCCACGGTTCCTGTCGTCACATCTGTTCTTAAAATCTGCTGATTCCCAACGTCAGCGTGTCACTTAAGTGTTTCTGAGTCATTATCACCTTAGTATCCAGCTCAGGACCCGTCACTGTCTGCTTCAGATCTTCAATTGTGTCCAGCAACATGTTTCTCTCCTCGTGGAGCTTCTCAACCTGCTCTCTCAGCGTTCCTCGAATCTCATCCTCCTTACGAGTGAGAGAGGGGAGGGGAAAGAGGGACAAGAGGGTGAGGGGTGGCAGGAAGGACGAAGGGGAGGAGGAAGAGAAAGTAAAAGAGAGAGAGGTGAGGAATGTAGATTGACCCACTTGTAAATTGACACATTTTCATTGGTTTCTGTTGGTTTCAACAAGTTGAATTTCAGACTTTTTAAGATCATATCGGGAGAAGTTAAAGATGAGTACGATCGATATGAGAGAAAATCAGAGTCCCAGGTTTACTTAAACCTTTCCAAGGTTGCAGATAAGGTGAAGTGGCTGAGTAGAAAATAAACCTTGAAACACCACTATCTCAAAAACTAGAGGCAGAGACAGTGGCTATCTCTTATCTTTCCCTCAGCCAGGCTGATTGAGAGTGATAATGGATAATTCTGACTAGTGTTAGTAGATGATCAATTATCAGTTGGTCTTGATTGTAGTTTTTTTTATAGCGTACTACTATCTCTATTGTTGAGAGAGGAACTACTCTGCTGGCTGTCAAAATATTCCTTTTCGTAAATAAAAGTAATTTTAAAGCACAAAGAGAGTAGCGTTAAATTAATGTGAACAAAATAAAGACCCACCTAAATATATTTAAGACCTAGTATTCAGTAATTTTAAGGTTGAGTCTTTTTTAATCTCCTGTGGAAACCCTGCCTGGGATGTTGAAACGAGTTGTATTTATTTCTTGGCGTCATGTGAGTTTCCTTATTCTCACTGTGCTGCCACCAATACAGTGCTGGAGGCATTTTACTTGATTATGTAATTACCTTGTAGCTGAATTTCTTGGGCGTGTCACTTTTGTCAGAACCAACAGTCCCAGTGGAGGTAACGATTGAAGGAGAGGAGGGTCCTGAGCTCTGAGGAAGAGGGATGAAATAGTTGAGTTTAAGTTTAATCACTTGTTTAATTTTCCTCATAAACCTTTAAAAACTCAGATAAAAACAGTATCATTTTTAGTATTGAGTCATTACTGCTCTATACCTTTTTGTTTTTAGTACATTTATATTTCATAGTCTCATAAGACAGATGAAATTAGCTTACATGTTATTTTTTAAACCTGTAACTACTTTCTGTATCGGACCGAGTTTACAATAATATATCAGGTAATTCGCAAACAAACAAGTAAGTGGGACTGTGTATTTACTGCAGACATGCGCAAATGTGAAGAGTGGAGAACTGACTCAAGCAGAAAGATGAACAGACTCATGCGTTTACCTGCAGTGGGCTAATGGGAGGTGGAGGAGGTGCTTTTCGTTTTTTGGGAGTTGTGATCCGTTCATCACTTAGTTTAGCTACTTGATCATGCTGAAGAGCCGGCAAAGAAGAGCGAGTTGAAGAGAGATGACGGACGGAGAGAGAGAGAGAGAAAGAAAAGTGTGGTGCTGGTTAGTAGGAGGATGGTCAATCAATGAGTGCTACAGTAAGACAAAAATGGCAAAAAGTTTTTTTTAATAGCTTAGAAATTGAATATTGACACTTCACAGGATACTAAACTACTGTTATACGACTAATTATAGACATCATTTGGCTTTTATTGGTCATTATTAGCACATCTATCAGATTGCAACACTAAAATGTTTCTGTTTCTTCTAAATGATTGGTTTAATAAGCTCAAATATTTTGTTGCTGTTTTAAACATTGATTGATTGTTAGTGAGGAACTGAAAAGTAAAGAGCAGAAAATGTCTTACCTGAGGACTTCTAGGAGACTTTGCGTCTGACAAACACAAAAATAGGAAAAACATTTTAAAAAAAGAATAGAAACTTGAGCCTTCCTTGAAAATATTCAAACAGGTAGTAATTAATTCATAATGAATGGCAGTATGCGCTCTTGGAGAGATCTTACCATATCTCTGAAGACCTAAAGAAACTGTAATAACAATTGAACTCCTCCAGGTGTCAGTGTTGACTGCATTGAAATCGGAGCCGTATGAATCTTTGCCACAAAGAGGCGATACATGCATGTGAATGTGTTTGTGTGTATTTATGTTCTTTTATACTATTGTGACGTCGAGGCAAGGAGATAGTAAAGACTTGTGGTTAGCTTTCATCATGTCATTGGCAAAAATAACTCAAGGGAACTTATGTGAGTCATTACTTCCATGAGTGACTCTCACCTGAGACCTGCTGTCTGCTGAGGGCGGCACTGAGGGCAGTTGTCACCTCTGAGTTGCCTGACAGTTTGGCGTAGTGTGTGACATCATGACCTTGTGAATCGACCGCTGACAGGTTTGCGCCTCGGTGAACCAACACTTCAACAACAGACGCTGTGTTGGACTCACTGGCCAACATCAACGCTGTCCTGTGACACAAATGTTCATCATCAGTGCAACATCCAAGTATCTTTACTCCGTCTTTACTGCTCTTGCATGTGATTCCTGAATTCTCTGTGTCTCAGGAGAAGACTTCATTCAGCTCGTACCTGCCGCTGTTGTCAGAAACGTTGATTTCAGCTCCACAGTCCAGCAAAGTGCAGCAAACCTCAGCAGGAGCATGTTTAGCCGCCAACAGGAAGGAGGTGAATCCATCCTTTGAGACACAGACAGGATAATCATGAGTGAGATCATCCTAATGGAGCGACCATACACCCACATATCACAGATTAATATGAAAACATGCAGTTCTCTGCATAACTTGTCTGTGACATCAGGACGAGAGCGTAAACACAGAGTGAAGTAAGTGTCTGTGTGGTGAGAGAAGTCTCAGATTCATGTGAGAAAGGACTGAATATCTCCTACTGGAAGTGAATTTCCCAGCAGATGAACAGAAAAGCTAAAATTGTTCCACTACGTAGAGGCGTGTGTTTTAGAACGAGAGAGAGAGAGAGATGAGCAAACTCCAAAATTATATATTTACTATTTTAAATTAATGGCTTGAGAAGAGGTTATTTCCCTGAGCTGGGAAGCTGGGGCAGTATTTCATGCAACGTAGACATCCCACATTTCTCCCCAGGATTGACGGATCCTAACCCCAAGAACGACCCTTGACCTAACCTTAACCTTCTATTACGTAAGTGCAAACTAAACATTTGACTGGCTGGGATTTTTTAGGGCAGCGTGCGGCATGAGAGGAGCTGCTGCCTGTAAGTCTCAGTGCAGGAACATTGACTTAACTGAGATTAAGTCGGGAAATAAAATGGATTTTTAGTAAATGACTCAACAGTTAGATATGAAGGCAAAGTCTCCACAAAACAAACAAAAACTGATCAGGAACTTGTTTTCACTGATCAATTATATTGTTAAGAGTTAAGAAAGAAGTTTGAAAACCTCTTAATTGCCCCTGTTAAGTTACGTCTACAATCACGCACCATTATAATTTAATCATATTCGTTTTCTATGTAAAATATCTATAGAACTACGTAACTAGTAATAAATGTAGTGGAGTAAAAATACAATATAACCCTGGAAGCATTAAGTGTCAAAGTGACAATTTAGTACATATTCATACTTAAGTTAAGTTCTTGAGAAGTTTCCCACCCACTCAAACAAAGTCTGTTGAAGGAATCTCCGACCACGTCTGTGAATCATATCAAGGCTGAGCTTCTCCTCAGTAAATGAGAAATATATTTCTTTCCAACAGCAAACATAAGGAAGCTTTTATACTCCAACGTACCAACGTCTCTGAGCAGACTTCAGTTTACATTGGCTTGATTTTCTATAAACACTTTGTCTGACACATGTTTGGACCTGAAACATGTTTCCTCTGTTTCTTCCACTTTATCTCTGTGTGTTTACTGAAGTCAAATCTAGATCAAGTAGAGAGATAGAAGTGTGCTGTAGCCGGTGATGTGGACCTGAGGCTAACAAGCTGGCATCTTCTACCCAGCACAGACACAGCCATCTGTACTTTACTGATTCAGGTTCTCAATAGATATCGACTTAAAGCAGACACACCTGCTCACGTCTCCCTCTCCCTAACTTTAACCATAGTTACTACTTACCTAACCCTAACCCTTGCTCTAATCTGGACCTAAACCTAACCTAAAGTTAAAACTTGTCAGCTTTGAATTGAATGATTTACACTGTGGGAACTTGCTTTTTGTCCCCATCAGGAAAACAAGTTCCCACAGATTTAGGTCCCAACAACATTTGTAATACATGGACCCGACCCACACACACAGATGATTATAACTAGAAAAGTAAATGTTACAAGTGAAACTGATATAATACACTGTTTTAATAACTAAAGAAAACAGTAGTACAGGCTTGTTTGTTGTTTATGCATATAACACTTAAAGCAACATTTTTTCTAATTGTGCAATTTGCCTATGCAGCTTCTTAGTTTTTTAACAACACGGAGACAATTGTTGGAAGCGAAAAACCAGCATTTAGTGGCTGAATGCTCTGATTGTACCGGGATTCAGAAGAAACCATTTACTTTTCTTGTTATAATCCCACCAGCCTTTGGTTAAGTGAGAACATGAACTAGTTTCAAAAGCCACAACATAGAATGTGTTACATGTATAAACAAGTAACAAGGCTGCAATATTTTTAATAAGAAACAACATCTGTACATGTAAACTGATGTTTATCTCCTCGCAGCAGCTGTGGCATGGAAGTAAAGGGAGGGAAATAAATGTGCAACACATTCTCTTTATTTCTTTTCTCTCGCTTGCTCACGCACTCAAACACACACACAATCATGCTAACACACTGCAGTTGGGTAAAAACCACAGGCATGGAGCATCACTGCAATGGAGACCACATGTCTGAGGCTTAAGAACAGAGTTCCAAAAGTACAATGACCCTCTACCACACACACACACACACACACACACACACACACACACACACACACACACACACACACACACACACA
The DNA here is from genome assembly GCF_963576545.1 of Limanda limanda. Lineage (NCBI taxonomy): Eukaryota > Metazoa > Chordata > Actinopteri > Pleuronectiformes > Pleuronectidae > Limanda > Limanda limanda. The sequence goes on along the minus strand of NC_083636.1, from coordinate 35,661,843 downwards.
CACACACAAACACATATGCACACAATTTTAACCCATCTTAAAACAGAGAGGGACATGGACAGGAAATGTCCGTTGATGAGGATGGTTCATATTGTCAGTTTACAGCTGTGAGAAACATCTGCTTCCTATTGGTTTTGAGACAACAATACTTTACTTCTACTTTCCTAATAAACCTCATAAAAGCTGTAATTTAGGAAACAAGAAGTCTGACAACAGCTAAAGAAAATCCAGAGTGTATTGTTGAGTGGAGTCAGTGATCTGAATGAGACTGAAAAGAACGTTTGTTTCTTTTTTCTGTTACAGAGAGTTACTGCCCTGCCAGGAAAAATATGTCTGCTGAAGAAGGAGTGGAAGTCATAATGAAAGTACATACTGCATCTTTCAGGTTGATGGGACATTTGAGTTCACACAGCAGTTGGACGGTCTGGATGTTCCCACTGGCAGCTGAAGGTAAAACAAAACAACAGTCAGACAATGACAGAAAACACAGATCGCAGCTTGATCTTGTTTGGTTTCGTTGAATTTCGCATGATGCTTTTATCTCCTCTGTCTGCCGGTCTGATTTCTAACTGGGCTGAGTTCACGTGTTATCACTTAACTCCAGACACAGCAGATGATTTACACCAAGTAAAATCAGAGCTTAAACTTAATCCTGCCACATATTTTCCCACGTTCTTCTCTAAGCAGATCAATATTCAACGAAAGCTCTTCGGTTGTAATTAACTGAGACTGACAAACGTACCAGCGTGATGCAGCGCCGTCTTTCCTGAGCTGTCCACAGCATCGGTTGGACTTTTACTCTGAAGAGAAAAAGAAAAGCAATGTAACACATGAGTTAATGTTTATCAAAGGAAAGTCTTGTCATGTAACATTCCCTTGATTGTCTTTCAAAACCTTCCAGAGAATAAACCCTGAGTTTGTCCGAATCAATCTGAAAAACTCAAAATGTCTGAAATAATGTAAGTGAAAATTTTGTTTGCTGACCATTTTTGATTTCTTAAGAAAAAATGTAAATACAGAATGGAGTATATCCTCTGAACTACTGACACCAACAATTTGAATGTGCTATTAGACAATACTGTGAATTCACTGCACATGTTTGCAAACTATGTACAACTGCATATGCCTACAAAATAAGAGCATTCCATTTTGTCAATGATTAACAACCAGATAATAGTTTGCAACTACTAAAATCCAGGCAACAAACTGGCACAACTACCTCAACTCGTGTGTTTTTTAAGACCCTCAAAGAACAAAAAAAGTTTAGAGGGCTAAGGGGGAAAAAAAAGGTGTTTAGGAATTTTTAAAAGTTGCTGCGTTTGAGCAGGTAGGTGTCGGTGAGATGCTGCAGACTGTGATGGAATCAAAGCTGTGTGTGTGTTTAAAGTGTTGAGGGCCAAATTTGGTTTAATACAATTGTTGTGATGCCAATTTGACTGAATAAGGACATTTTGGTCGGTCCTCACTAACTTTAAAGACTGTTTAAGAGTTAGGAGTTGTAGAATTTGGGTTGGAATTAGTTTTACATTAGGATGGTTGAGAATTAGCTGTTGTGACGGCTATGGTTAGGATAAGGTGCTTGGGAATGAATTATGCCAATGAGTGTCCTCTCAGAAAGAGAAGAGCATGTGTGTCATCGTTACAGAATATCAAGACTATTCAGACTGTAGGTTTCACAAAGTTACTGCCAATGCTTTCACACATTCCTTTTTCTCTACACCGAGTGTTGCATCCAAGAGGAAATCGTCCTGCTGCATTTGTCTGCCATTTAAACATTCTTTGTTTCATATCTTTTTTTCATAACTATTTCTCTAGACAAGAAACACTACACAATAATTACACAGAATCAAACACTGTGGGCTTTTGAAAGCCTCCTTCACTTTGTCCATCTTACCTGAATGAGCTTTTTACAGCACTCGGTGTGATTGTGTTTGGCAGCCAGGTGTAATGGATTCAAACCTGGACAAAGCAAAAAAGACTTAAATTAAGAAAAAAAGGCCCACAGAAATTATCTGAGGGAATAATGTTCCTAGAAATGAATCCTACATTTGACCTCAAATGTTACAAGATTTGAATCAAGTCCTAAAACCCAATAACCCAAGTAGAACACATTCTAAATAATTCACACTTCATCTGTGTTTAGCAGCAGCTCAGATCCGTACCTGCAGCATCAGTGAGAGACAGATCAGCTCCATGAGACAGGATGACAGAGAGACAGTCTGTCTGACCTCGAGCAGCTGCTGCATGAAGACTTTACATCAGCAAGAAGAAACAACAGATTAGTGATGAAGTACATGAACACAGATGCTTGTTAATCTCAGTTATTGTTTCTTGCTAGTTTTACAGCAGTACACATGTAGCGTTGAGCAGCTCCCCTGAACAAACTAATTTAGCAGTTTTCAGAATCTAAACTTTCCTTTTGGTCAATGTTACTTTCAGGAGTTTATGAAATAAAGCGCTGCCTCGTGTGCAGGAATGTCACAAGTCAATATCAACCCTTTATGCAAAAAAAACACCCTCTGAATGGTGTGTCTCTTTGTGTGCATGTGTGCAGCAGTAGGCAATCAATACAACCCCTTTCCAGCTCAGCGAGCAGAATTAGAAAAACACTACACATTCCCCAGCCTTCCCTTGGTGTGCTCAGGATGCACGCACGCACACACACACACACACACACACACACACAAACACACGGCTATGCCCACATGCCTTTCAATCAGGTTTTATCACCATAGAGATACTGTAGACTCCTCCTTTGTGCGTTCTGAAAGGATCGGAGCATTGCGAACCCGAACCAGCGCATTCATCTTGATTTACAAAAGCTGTGAATATGCATCTGTGTGTGTGTTTCTTTCTTCTGGCAGAAACACACACACACAAAAAGGTCAAGGATGTGAACTGCTGGTGGAATAAAAAAAAAGGCAGTGTGTGTCTTTCAGCATGTGAAAATCGGCACATTCGCTGCTCTCCGGGTATTTGTTCCTGTGTGTTGATGTTCCTGTCTCTGCGTGAGCTGCTCAACACATTCAGGTCAGCGGGTGTTGTGTTTCAGAAAAAGAAAGAGGTCAAATATTAACACTGAGCCTCTGTGTTATCAACAATCTCAACCCGGTGAGGCAACGAGCTGCACCGCCTCTGCCCCAAATGAACTCGCTCTCAGAAACACTGAATGTCCTGGAGGCTGAATGAATGGTTGCAAAACGTCCACCTTTCTGGAAATAAGAAAAACGGCTGTATTTTTAGATCAGCCATTCATTTTTAAACACTGTGCTGCAGCGCCTGAGAGTGATTTCTAAAGCTTAAGACTCGAGAATCTGAGCCTGCGGTTCAGGCACATGTAATGCTTCAGTTTAAAAGAAAAACACAAAAAATCTCCAAGGCCGGATGATTATTTTGATTCAGTTACACCAAAGCCCCGGATTGTGCCTGAATAGCTCCAATTTTGGATGTGGCTCCGGTGGTACAGCGGGTTGTCTACTAACCAGAAGGCCAGCTGTTCGATCCCAGTATCCCCCATCCCGTGTGCCAAAACGTCATTGGGCAACATACTGAACACCAAATTGCCCACAAGGCGGCTGTACCGGCAGTGTATGAGTGATGTTTAATTGAGAACGTGCTGCATATAGATGCACTGTATGAATGTATATGTAAATGAGAGAATGGAGACAAACTAAAATCTGTATATTTTAATTGAATCCTTTTCATAAAAAGATCTCAATCAAGTTATTTCTCTTTTTGATTAAAGCTGCCTCGCCCATCTCACAATAAATGAAAATATGTTACTGCTCTCTATTGTCTCACGTCTCTGACAATACTAACGCTGCAGGTATTTATTTGTATTAAGCATATTTTGTTTCTGCTGTACTTGTACATTGTACCTGAGAAACTTGAGAAACTGAATTCCCTGCTATGCATTACAAGCCGTAAGTAAAATTACTAGATTGATAATATTTACCAAAGCCAGTTTTCATTTGTTTACTTAATAAAATAATCCAAATGCTTACGCTGATCTGCCCTCAGTGTCCAGCTTCACAGCGCTGGCACCTTTCTTGGCGAGAAGAGACGCGACCTTCTCCGCCTCGCCGTGCTCCACCGCAGCAAGCAGGCGCTCGTCATTCTTGTTCCACTCATTGACCTAAAGAGGATAAAGGTGGGAGATGGAGGAAACAAGAGAAATGAGGTGAGACAAAATGCTGATATCAAATGTAATCAATGTGAAAACAAGGACTAAAAGAAAATCATCAACATCAACACCAACAGAATAATCCACAGACTGTAAACAGACATCTTACACAAGGAAAGTATCTTGCATCAATGTTTTACCTTCTCTTTAATAACAGTGTGCGGCACATTCCTCACATTGAAGGGCTGTTGTCAGACATTAACAGAAACATTAGCAAATCCTACTCTGCAGCCAAAATGGCTGAGATGCCCAAAATCTGAGTAATGTTTCTCAGAGGGGGGGAATGTTTTCCTGGCTCTGCAACAGCCCACACAAAACATTTGTGTCCATATGCGAGCTTGCACACACACACACACACACACACACAAACACAAACACACACACACTTAATCAGGATTGAGTGTGGATGTACACATTGACACACACACAAACCAAAAGGCCCCACATTTGTATCTCTGACAGGGAACTGAGTTAGTCAGTAATTGGAAAGCTTCGCACATGATCTCATACAGAGACCATCTTACAACATGGCACAAGATACAGTGCAGCCGGCAAACAGCGTTTTTAACTACATCTACAACAATAACCATATAAAGGCGTGGTTATTTGTGGTTATTGTGGTTATCGTGGTTATTTGAAACAGAGTTTATACAAAGGCTGGATTACAATGTATTTCTGTGCTAAATATTACAGATAGGCAGTGTTACTTTTTGTAACAGAGAAAATGAGCTCCCGAACAATCATCATTGAGATAAGAATAACAGTTTGAGAGATCTAATTCACGTGTCCATTCACTTTTTTGTTTGGTCCATGTCCCAAACCCTAACATGGAGGAGACAGGGTTCATGACCTATATGGCAGCCAGCCACAAGGGGGCCGTTGAGATGCTTTAGCTTCTCTTTTGCGGAGCTGTCTGTGTCGTTGTAACTGGCGGCATGAGGTGTCTGTGCACTTTGTAGAAATTGAGATATTACAAAGTGAGTTCAAACGATCATAGATTATATGGAGACACCTTGAGTCACTGAGTTGTGAATACGTTTACATTACTGTTGTGATTCAGGATGGTTTGGCTGACTGGTTATTTCCCTATTAGAGGCACAGACTGAAAGAAGCCTGCACGCTGATCTGAGAACTGAACCCACGGACCCCAGACATGTCGGCAGTGCCAGCTCTCCATGCAGCCACCTGTGCGTGTTAGGATGCACTGCAGTATTAAAGTTGACCTGATAGCCTCCTGACCAACACTCCATAAATACCAGAGGTGAACTGTACACTATTTCAAGAGAGCAATGAGTCAGCACAGCTATACATGGTGTAAAGAGCCTCTGTGAGGCCAGTCACTGCAATAGATTTTGCAAAGCTGGTGGAAAATCACTGCTGTCACTGTAACATCAAGGATGATCAAGTCAAAACCACAGAGTCATTAATGTGGAGGAAATGAAACACAAGTAATTGTTGCTGTTTTGTGAATTAAACAAAGTTGATGACAGAGTGAAGGAATTATCTTTTCTCGCAAGGATGTCTGGAAAATTAATTCTTGTCCAGTTGTAAACACACACACACACTCCATATCGGAGACTGATAGTGATCCAGGCTTCAAAGGATTAGAGCTAGAGGTGAGATAATATTCAGGAGGTGGTGTAAGATGAGAAAGTTCCCTGACAGACTGGAAATAACAGACGGGATATATAAGGACACACAACTGAGACCTGAACCGACATACACCTCCAAGAGTATTCCAAAATATCCAAGGTCACTTAGAACATTCAGACTTCACAATTCCTGTATTTTTGTAGACACTAACCACATGCATTATATATTTTTTATATCTTTACTAAATAATAGCATGTTCGTCACACGATTTTTTTTAAAAATTAACATAATTTTATATTTATATTTTTATAAACCTACATCGACGAAACAAAAAAACTGACTGAGAAAAACAAAAATATCCTACATTTGTGTGCAAACTGCAGTGCTTCTGTATTAATAGTGTGTCTCTGAATGCTGCGTGTTAACAAAGGTGTGTAGATGTATTTACACAGTTTTTGTTCGATGGGGAATGCACGTACTGGCAGAACGATGACGACAGACTCTTCATTAGCTTGATTCTTCAAAAGCTTGTTTTTTTCAGATGCTGTGAAGGGAATTGTTGGACATCAGAAAGGTTCATACATGTTTTTTTGTATGATAATAAGTTTGACCTTTCTTAAAGGAGGTCACTGCGGGGTTGGGGCGTGAGTTTCAGTGGAACACATTCAACACTGTGAGTAGTGTCCAGTGAAACATGACACAGTGGAAGATAGCTGAGTCTATAAAGGACACATATCGTACAGCGCAGTGTTTTCTCAGAGTTGGACTGTGGATTTGCTTCCCAGTGTGATGATATGAAAAGTCTCATGATTTTCATACAGACAGTCATGTGTTATTTAATCAGCGTGAAGAGCACTGAGGCAATCAACCACTAAAAATAGGTGAACTTTAGAGATGGAACTGAAAAGAGAAAGAAGAACCTGCGTCTGTTGCCTCTAATCCAAACCATCAAAGAGAATGTAGAGCAACTGTAATAGTGGACTGTTTACATTATACAACATTTACTTGAAACAGATGCTGCTTGTTTATCTTGTTATGAGAACATCAGGAAGGGTGGAACTTATCGCTGTAATTGAGCGCCTGCTTCTCTGTATGACAGTTTGAATAACAGGAGCAGTCAGATCCAGCAGATGGTGAAGTGACATGTGATATGACCTCAGTCAGGCTTCTACAGTTTAATTAATGACCAACTTGTCTATTGTACACCTGAATAAATCAGTAACCAGAACGGATCTTAAAAAAGAAAAAGGATAAGTTGCCTCTTTATGTGAAGATCATAGACTGTAAATAAAGATGAACAGAGCATCACCTCCAGTTACCCAGAAATTAAGCAGAAATACCAAAGATAGAAGCACTGACATCTTGTGCATTTGGAGCCAGAGTCTGCTAAGCAGCCACCAGGGGAAGGAGCTGTGGTGGTAAGGTTCATGCACTCGACCAATCCTGAGTCATCTCAGCTTTTCAATCATCACATGTTTCCCCCATTATATCAAATACGTAATTAAAACCAAACTTACCAGAACAATGAATCTACCTTAAATGACAAAACTGTAATTGAGAAAAACATTGTTTGATGTGTGCTTTGATTTTTAGTTGCTAACATGGAGGAGGTGGAATTCATGACCCATATTGCAGCCAGCCACCAGGTGGCGATCAGGATGCTTTGGAGCAGTGATGTTCTCCATCTTAATTTAAAGTCTGTGGTGAGAAACTGTGATTGAATTTTTACTTCCCCATTCCACAGTCGAAAATAAAATAATGTGGGCAAAGTTTTCTCCACGTAGACATGATGCAGAACATCAGTAAGTTTTTCCACAGAGTAAAATAAAATATACAGATCTTTGGTTTGCTGCCCGGTTTAGATGATGTGTAATCTCAGTTCCTGTTTACCACTCCAGCAGCGAATAGTATTAAACTGTGATCATGAGTTGTTCTGTTGGGAAAGTGTGTCACAAGTGACGGACTGATTTGTGATCCCACTCAGTCGAGCTACAGGCGGCGTATGTTGGGAAAATGTCTTGCAGAGAAGAAAAAAAACACCGTTTTTAAATGCACCATGCAAAAGGTTTATCTTCAAAATGTACCAACCTAAGATTTAGAGAACAGCCCAGGGGAGATGGGGCAGAGTTGCTTTGAAAGGCGGTCAACCACACAAACACATCTGACCAAACGGGGCAATAAGAAGCCACGTTGCAAGAGATAGTTTGAGTGTGGTTCCAAAGTAGAGAGCTATAAAGAAGGTATGGGCTAAAGCAGCATTTTAAAACCAGGAATGCCTTATTTATTTTCCTGGTTCAAAACTTGTCATTGTCATCTAGAAAACTACCAGGTTGGTTCTTTGCATCAAGAAACTACAGGAAGGTTTAGGTCAAAGAGAAGAGTAGAAAGCCCAGTTTCCTGTGTCTCCTTATAACTGCCTTGTTGGCAAAAGTTTCATTCCAGAGATACACAACTCTCCAAAAGCTTTTACCTCATCTGAACCTCTGCTATTTCTACAGAGCAGAGGCAACACTCCCTTTCTCTATCAGTCAGAAATATGCACCGCTGCTGTTTATTACCATGTATTATTACACTAATGGGATGGTACGACAGAGAAACCAGTCTCGCAACATCTGCACAGCTGTTTCGTAGAAGTCAACATGTCTGCAGAGTTAATGAGTACACGTGTAAAATAGGAATACCTCTTTGTGCACAAAACATCACAATGGTCGCTCTCAAAGTTGAAATAAGATCCATTACTTGAATAATTAGGAAATATAAAAACATCCATAATGTGACAAGGCAAACAGGTCGGTTTTTAAAACACAAGGAACATCTCCATCTAAAAACTAACACATATACAGTTGACATTGTCTTGTGACGGGAAAAACTGGAATGGACTTCTAACTTCTACCAACACATAAACCCCCTACGAGCACCAACAGAAAGAATTACAGTGGGACACTCGTGATGTACCGCAAAGCATGATCTTGCCTAATGGTCTCTGTGATTTTAATAGGCTGAAGAAGAAAAAAATGAACGGGCCTTCACCAGCGAGCAGCATGACACCGATAGAATTAGACTGCATAGTAATGGACAGGTTTAAGTGGAGCGGAATGCACTGCTCCAGTTTTGGCCCCACACACGCACACACAGACACACACACACACATACACACACACACACACACACACACACAGGAGGTTGATGAAATGATGGTGATGGGAGCGATGGTGCAAAGTCAGCATGGGCCTTGGGTCAAACTGAAAAAGTGTCAGTGAGTTCAAGTTTTCTACAACAAACAAGACTGTCAATTGCAGTAAAGTGGAAATTGTGAAAGGCATTGTTTTAGTTTTTTCAAATTTTGAGACATGTTAGCAGCCATATGATGAATCAAACAAAAGAGTAACGGCAGATTAATTAAATTATTATTATTTGCAGTCCTGCTCCTAGACCTCCTGATACTGTAAACAGTCAAATACTGTACAAACACAGCATGTGGGAAACTAGAAGGTGGCTCAGAGTCTGCATACCTCCACCAAGGCTAAAGACATTTCTCACCGTGTTCAAGAAAGTGTAAAAACATTCCTTGATCTGCCCTTTGAATCAAACCCGCTCCAAACATTGATGTTTTCTTCCATGGCCCATCCCCCCAACCACCACCCTTCCACCAAGTTTCTCTAAAAATCTGTTCAGCGGCTTTATTTGTAATCCTAGTAACAGACAGACAAACGGCAATGAAAACATGACCTCAGAGGTTACAAGCACACAACACATGAACTCTGAATGACTTTGGACAATATCTGCTTGTACTGAAAACTTTAGGCTTAGCCACATTGTTCTGTACCAACTGCAAGTCATAGGGTCACTAATCCTGAGATTATTAACCAATAAAGTCCAATGTCTTTGTGAAATGGATCTCACTTCCTGCCTTGCTTTCGTTTCTGTTTCCTCGTCTGTCCGGCTGCCTCTCCTACAAGTTCTAGACAGAACCTGGAGGTGTTTGTGATAAGAATGTTTACAATAGGATCAGGGTGTGGACCGTAATGTTTGTTCCCTCTGTCTTAAGCCTGACACTTACAATGACACATAAATGGTTCACTGATAACACTAAGTGTTTCCTGTTTGTGCAGGTTTGAGGCTGGCTGCAAGGACAAGGACGAGAGAGCAAGGAGCTGTAAGACACGCTGAGAGACAAAAGAACCATTGGAGGGGTATATATGAGACCTTTTTCTACCCATTATATCCTGTGCAATGGTTTAAAGTTATATTTTAAACTCCGTCTTTCCTTTGGCCACCTCCCCCCCCCCCCCCCCCCAGGTGCTAAACTTGTCTTTTTATTTGTGAAGTCTTGAAAACAAATTATGAAATCACAGCTTCAAACATGGAGTCGTTCCTTCCGTCTCATGCTAAATTGCAAAGAAAACAGATGTGCATCAAGGGTGTTAATCTAACGGTCGCTGCATAAACATTTCTGCTCAGAGTTTTTTCTGTTTTCCTCTGAACTCTCTCAGTTCTCCGGAGGAAAAACAAACCAAGATCGGGAAACAGTCATTCCTGTATTAGGCTCTGTATGTTTGTAGAGCTCGGTCACTCGTAGCAGACAGAGTTTAAGAGAAAAAAACATTTGTTTAAGAAAACCTTAGGTACTCTCCTCCAAAATAAAGACAACAAAATAACATCTTTGTTGATCTATAGATAAAAAGGTGTTTGTCTTGGAAATCATCAGGATTGACTGTATACGCCATTGCAAACGCTTATATTCTACATATAAAGTAGTCAAACTTCCTAAAGCTTGAACTCATTAAGCAAATAGACCTGGATCTCAAATCTGTGCACATGTGTGAACTCAGGTGAAACAAAAAAAGAAAACACATGTGAAGTAAAGCCTTCAACAGGAAGTCTGAAGATTAGAAAAATGATCATGCATATCCATGGCAAATTTCATGGAAATCTGAGAATGACTTTTCCAGATGACTTGTTGTGGATTAAAGTCTTATTTCAAGGAAAACTTTATCTGGCTGCAGCACCAACATGACTTGTAGTCATAATCTGGGAATGAAAGATATCCGTCACAATTTTCATGGTGGTCTCTCCAGTGTTTGTCAGGAAATCTCACTGTGGACAGAAGCGTCAGACGGACAAGACCGAGCTATGTGGTCCGGCTGTTAGCAGGGCAAGAAAAACAAAAAACAGCCTAGAAAAGAAGAGGGGAAATAGATGTGAGGAAACATTAAGGCTAAAGATAACTCACAGAGGGACTAACACAGGCTCAAACATGGAGAGGAAAGGAAGTTTGGTTATGTAGAGTATAGGAAAGGACAAAAAACAGGATTATTAAAATGAAAATACAGATTTTCACACACTAAAGTAGATTTGTTTTTGTGTTCGTGTTATTATATGCAGAGATTAGAGATAAAGCTGAATACATGCATAAAGAAAAGTAGGTTAGATGGGAGGTAAAACCCACAAACAACACAGATTGAACTCCAGAGGGAAATAACACTTTCCATTCACATTGCATGAAAAATTCTTTGTTTGAGAGACATGGGAGGGCACCACAGACAGGAAGGGGGGGAGAGGATGGAAGGCTGAACAATGTACAGGACAAGAAAGAAGGAAAAGAAATAGTGAAGGAAAGAGAGTCTGACACATCTACAATATCAGAGCCTTTTGATCAGCAGTGGCTGTTAACTTCAAACCCCTTATCTGCAACAAAGCAGATGCTCAGTTGTCCTCAAACAATACATCCTTTCTCTGGGGCCACAGCTGAAACTGCTTACTGTCCTCCGGAGCACAAACACAGATCATGCACACACACACACACACGTTATACACGTACACACACACCACAATAGTGTACTAGACTCTGAAACCCAGAATAAGAGAGTCCGTAGACACGACTGCTAAACAAAGGCCAGATGGTTGCTCTCATAATGAAACATGCTGTTACGTGTTTCACAATACTGGACCACACATTTATATAATGCAACATATTTACAACATTTCTCTTATTTGGCAACTTTGTTTTAGAATAAACTACAATTTTTACAATTTGGACTTGTGCACCGTGACTTTGACGCCGCAATTTTCCCTTGGGAATAAATAAAGAATCCTATCTATCAAATAATTAGCAAACATTGATACAGTAAATATATTATTAATGTATGTGCATTAGTTTGTGGATACCTGACCCGAGCTCATTGGGGCCGAGTCGGCCTGGATTCGGACAAAAGTTTTGAAATTATATTCGGGTTCAGTCGTCTGCTTGATTCTTTACAATGCATGTGCCTGAAATCTCGGACAAGTTTGAGCTCTGTTCCGCTCGGCCGGGTGTGTCCAGAAGAATATTGCAGCTCAACCCACACTCTTAACAATCATGGAGTTTAAGGAATACACAACTGATTGATGACTGTAATCCAATAAATGTGAAATTTTAAGTTTAAGTCATTATTTCAGTTATTTTTTTAATGGTGATTTGATATTTTTCTTAAAATTTGATGACTTTGCCCTAAAACTCTTCACACAGCAGTGGAACTCCATTGTATTTAACAGTTAAAATAAGACATGGGGAGCCTTTCCACTTAAATTTCACAAAGAGAAAAAGAAAAACACTAAACTGTCACCACGTCCTCCATCAGCCTGTCCTGCCCTCACTCCACTTCAGTATCAGCCCTTGAAAAACTCACATTATTCTAACTCTACTCCAAACATTTCCCTTTGACCCCACTAATTACTTATCATTTTAGTGCCTCTCTTGTGCTCCTCTTATAAACAACTTGTGTCGTTCCAAAAATACTACGAGGCCACCATGACTCTAAGAAAACAAAGCCATTGTGTACTCATGGACTCATTCATAGAAAATGTGAGCACAAGCTAAGTTTCAGGAATTTTGTATTCAGGTCTGCTGCTGTAACTCTTGAAATATGTGTTCTTACATTCTTCTTGTCATTGAAAAGTTGTTTTAAAGATAAAGGATTGATGCAGAAGTCGAGCATTGGGTCATTTATGGGTGTAAGATGACCTCCAGTAAAAAGCAGCCCTCATGCAACACTTCCTCTTGACACAAATAGCCTTTCCTGCCCTATAAATAAACACGGCTGGACTTGGAAAGGGACCAGCCTCATTACGCTGGAGGGCTGGTCATAAAGTCAGTGGAGTAAGGCAAAAATATACTGTACTGCTCAGTTGAGAAAGGGCAGGAAGTTCATAGATGCTCACACACAGTCGGGGTAAGAAGGACTTAAAGAAGAGTCAAAAGGCCTCGTTGACCATTGTTGAGCTGCTTGGTCATATTTGACAATTTTGTACGACAAACCTAAAAAAGAGGAAACTGTGTTCATCTGGCTGCTAGACTTTAAAGCTGTATCCATAAAGCTGTCTTTCACTTCCATCACTTAAATCATTAGACAGAAGTAAAAACACATGTAGGCCAACAAACGAGTGGGAACAGTTCTCGGAAGTGAGCAGCAAATCACAGCAGTGCATCGCCAAAAGTGTCTCGTGAAGGAAAGTTCTCATCGTTTTTTCAGGTGAACTGAGTGTAACCCTTCCTCTATCCATCTCCTGGCGTGAATATTGTTCCAGTTGTTCGGAGAAGGCCAAACCAAACAACCAGTCTGAACCGAGTAAGGGGGGGGGGGGGGGTGCAGCCCGCCCTTCTTACACAAATGGGGTTTCTCTCTGGGTCGCTTTCTTCCCATCATCCACAATCTCTCCTCCTTTATCTTAGTCTTTGAATCATCTCTTCCCTTATTCAGCTCTTGTCCCTCATTACGTCTCTCTCCTCAGTCCTTACCACTCCTCCCCTGTGGCTTAGAAGGAACTATTCCTCATTCATCTTATCTGCTTCTGTCCATCTTTCTGGTGCCGCCATCATTATCAGAGATTAGTTGTGTCTTACATCATTGCGACGCCTACATGTAGCTCTCAGCGATGGACTGAATATAAAGATGGACGACGCGTCTCCACTTCCACCCATTGCATGACAGAAAAATACATTTTTGAGTAATTTGTGGGTGGGGGGGTGTATGTGTTTATGACCTATTCTGAAGCCACCAGGGGGCGACTTGTCATGTCGTCCATCTTTTTAGTCTATGGTTTGAACCACGTCAACGGACGTGTCAGTGCAGTGAGTCTTCCCACACTGCAACTTGATAAGTATCTCTCCACAAATCAATTTTCATAAACACAAATCAGCAGACATCATCACCAGTGTCCTGTCACACGCAGCAAACAAACAAGCCCATGCACAAACACACACCCACACAAAAATTAGCATGCAAACACATGCACAGACACAAGGATTACACTTAACCGTGCTCACTGCTTAGTGTGTGTGCGGGTTCCACGGCCGTATGTGTTCAGTTCATTACACAGGAGATAAGGAAAAGAGAGATACCGCCAGCAGGTCCTGCTCTAATTGGACCCATGGTTACACGGACTCTAAACCATTTTCCTTTGCCCAGACGTGGATTTAATTTAACTATTTCACACACACACACACACACACAAAGACACAGACACACCATGCTACTGTTAGCATGTAGACTAGTACAAACCTATGGTACAAACACAGACAAGAGAGTTTTCATCATAAGACTGATACTGAAACTAGAAAGATATCACAATACTCTGCTGTAAGAAAATGGTAAAATACCACATTTCACTAGTAGCTGTACTTGAAGATTGCCAGTGTTTTAATGAGTGCTGTATTTCCTGAGTTATGTCAATGAGCAGCAGCAATGCACTGTGTGTGTGTGTGTGTGTGTGTGTGTGTGTGTGTGTGTGTGTGCAGCGTTCAAATTCCACCAAGTCTATGATTGCAAACCCAAGTGCTCTTGCCAACTGAAATATGGAATATGGAATCATTACGTTTACATACCAGACAGCGAGGGGCAAACCCACAAACACAACAGGAGCTTTTTGTAAAAAGTGCTTGAAACCAACACAGACTAAGGAAAGCAACACATTGAACCCTCAAAAACATCTCACCAACAGACCTGAGGCAGGTTTGCAAATGTGATAATCAATTTATACTAACAGATTTTCCTTCTCTGTTCTAGCTGGCCTATGGACTTTACATGTGCTGACACTGAATAACATGTTTTCACCCTGGTTCCTGGACATAATCTGAATTTTATTGTCTGTAGTGAGTGTGAACAGAGTCGTAGTAATCCCTCCAACTATCTCCTGCTGACGAGGGCCAACACAGACTGACACACACCCTTCCTCCACCTCCTCTACCAGATTAATGCTACGAGCTGCCTCTGAGGTTTTACTGTCCCTCTCAGTACTAATATCCTTTTGCTACACCCAGCCAGAAGAAACCATTCAATGCCAAACCACGTCAGTCTGGGGCCAAATAAAACAGAGCCAAGTGGAGATACTTCAGAATGCGCCTCAGTTTAAAGGAAACCTATAATTGATGGACTGCTACATTAATAGGTTACTATATAATGATTTTTATATTGTGGCTGAGCTATGTTTCAACTGTTATGGAAAAAGTAGGGTGTAACATATTTCTCTAATGGCTAAATATTCCCTGACGTACTAAGAAGCCAAGGGAGTATTGTAACTTAATGTCAACCGAACTGTGCTCAGGGCATTTTTCATAAATGCGTTCAGATGATCAGCATGTGATTCCCTCTGAGGAGCTGCTCCAGCGGACACACTTTACAACGTTTGATAAGCAGGACACTGTTCCTCCAATATTTACACAGCTCCTCTCAGATCCTATAGGTGCCAAAGATGCTGTAAACAGTAAACCCGCAGTTTAGTCTCCAGTGTCACGTAGTCGGGATGAACTGGAGCCACGAAACAGCTGTGTGGAGTGAGAGGAGACAGCGTAATCCACACATCAATTAGACACAGAGTGGATGATAAGGGGGGGATCGTGTGTGTGTGTGTACGCCCTCAGTAATCCTGCTTAGTCTAGCAGCTGCAGGAGGAGGTTTAATACAGCGACAGTATGAAGGGCTGGTCGAGGGTTTAGTACCAGAACCGCTGTCAACAATAGAAAACAGAGATGATACCAAACAAAGACTGGGTACGTGTAACTGTGTGTGTGCACGTAGCGCGGCCACTAATGTGCCTGGGGGATGGTGGTAAAGGGCTGAGAGTAAGATAATAGTGTAAGTAAATTAAGTCATTTAGAGCAGCTCCGCTCGAACAGCAGGGACCGAGCTGTAAACGTGGTCTCAAAGGGTCGACACGCACGGCGAGATTTAATTAAGATTCCTCTAATTACACACGACTGTTATGGGATTAAGTTTGTTTCAAGACACCCTCGAGAAAAACAGTCAAATTTTTTCTATATGACAGAATGGTGTTTCCATTGCTTCACTGTATGTAATGAATTATAGTAAAGTCTTTAGAGCTGCTTAGTGAAACTCTGTCATTGTCAATATCTAAATTTGTAGGATAACATATAGAAAAGTCCTGAAAGCTGGAACTGAATATAGTCTAAATGCAACTAAATCTATAACAAAAACACAAAGTCTTACTGTATTTCAAGACAAAGCTGTTGTATAAATGCTTGTGCTTAAACAACATTTCCCATTTGGGATTTAGCATCTACGGAACAAAGGGTTTGTAGAAAAAATCTCTTTGCGTCAAAATAAGTGAAAGTGATTGAGCTGAATAGACATTGCATCAATGAGGTGTAATCTGAGCATGATAAAAAAAGAGCCATTCTTATTAACATCATCTGTTCAGATGACAGCAGAAGCATTTATGACAGTTGACTGTTCAGACACATCTGAAGCCTGTAAATCTGTCTGTGTCTGTTTGCCAAACCCGTTCCCAGAAACCAGATTACACCGTCTGCTCGTCTTTAACGCTGCTCTCACGCACGCACCCACACACTGGACCTCCTCCATTATACTCACTGTTATGATTGCTGTTTGGCCGAATAGGATTATCTGAATTGATCCACAAAACCAAAATGTCAATAATCTTTTCCAGATAAATAATCCAGCAGAAAAAGACAGAAACGCTTGCACAGAGTCGAGTAGACAGACCTGCAAGTATAACAGAACACACACACACACACACACTCTTGAAAGAATTCCGCTGATTCACTTTGACCTTGCATAACTACCTACACACCTGCTCACAGATTCTGATAAAGCAGCACGTGTGTTTCCGCAGGGCACGGATCTCTTTTATTACTCTATAACCACTGCTGTGTAATCTGTGAGAAAAATCACACAATTCAGCTGTTCTGTGTTAATCCTTTGTGCGGCAATAATTCTCTTTAATATTGAGATTGGAAAGCACCTTTACTGTAGGCGGCCTTTTCACACTGCTTAGCCTAACAGTGGATTCACAGTGCAGCGTTTGATTAAAGCCGATCTACTTAACCTGGTGACACTCTCTGCTGAGTCTGACTGGCTGTAACATTTTGCACAGTCAGACATGTTTCAGACAATTAAACACACTGGTAAGGTAAAGATAAATTGGTAATAAGGTCTGCTTTTATCAAACCTAAATGTAGTGGACGACGTCAGGGTTATTAAATCCATGATGGCACATATTGACTTGTGAGTGCCTTAAGTACATTGACAGAGTATCCTTTTATTAATCAGTGCCTCACTACAGTTGCTTATGTGAACATCAGCAGTTGTTTCATAGCTAATGGTATAAGGGCCGATCAGGTGTTGTGTATTTATAATCAGTATCTCTTTGTTACTATTATCCTACCTGAGTTTATTGATTAAACCCAAAATGTCATTATACGACTGCATTAAATTGAAGACGTCTTGTACAGAAACTGTTACACAATGTCTGCTGTTGATCATGAATTATTTCTCAGGTTTGAAAAATTCATGAAGTACAAAATACAGTTAAAAAATTAATGTATGTGTATCTGTGATGTTGAACAGGTGAAGTGTTTGCGTGGTGTGAATCATGAAGCTGAGATTAAAGGTTTTACGGAATTACGGCATATCAGAGCAGTTAAAGCATTAGACACATATACATGGACACGAATATTCCAGTGTTAAAGACAATAGTCTGAGTAAGACTGCCATGTAAACAGTATATTTCCTTTACACAAATAAGGTCGTACACGGAATGAGAAACAATAACATGTTTACTTCTGAATTGCATCATAACATCATATTGGAAGAGGCAATAACCAACTCCTTGATGATGCGTGCCCTGGTAAATAGGTAGTAGGACGTAATGTTGACATGAGTCGTAAACAGATTATGCTCTGTAACGTGTAAACAGGAATATGGATGAGATGAGTCTAATAGCAACTCATGTAAACAACATAATCAGAGTCTTATCCAGAGTAAGGTCAATAGTCAGACTATTTGTGCATGTAAATATAGTCCTTATTGGCTGCATTCTACATAGTTGGATCCAGGGCTTTGGTATTGGTGGTTCACTGGGATGGATTTACTGGAACCTTTAAATAAAAGAGTGTGTCTTTTTTTTTTATTATTCTTAAACTATGTTGTGGTCTCTAGCTGTAATTTGAAAAATATACAGTGAGGGTTTTATTATTGTGCCTTATCAGTCAGCTCTACATTTAGTATCATATTACAGTAAAAACACATCCTATTCTGTTCTCTGTCTCATTTTTCACTCGTCTATTTTATTTAAGCCTCTTGCTGCAGAGGTGTTTGACTTAAGACCCCCGCTCCCTTCTGCTTTCAGCATTTGAAGCACTTAGCAAATATTCAACACTAAAACATATAGTCCATTACACATTATCTGACAATGTCATGACTTCATTAAAAACTATTTACAAGGGTATTAAGTTTCTTTTATTTTGTTAAAGAAAAGACTGAAGGGCTGTTTTTTTGGGGGGGGGAAACATTCCTTGGTAATCTGTCACTGACACACTCGGTCTAAAATAGAACTTAAGAGATATTTTCTTTCTATTACGGTTGTTCGGGGTTTCTATAAAAAGCAATGGAATGACTCTTGGCTCAACAGATAAACATTCTGGCTTTTTTTTTGCCATGCTTGATCCTGAACATTATTTTAATCATTAGGTATGCAGAATAATAGTGCCGAGGTTTTAGCCAGGCTTCCTCTGCAAACATGGCTGTGCGACTACTTTATCTGTAACATAGTTCTTTAGACACATGCAGCAGGAGAGAAACACACTGTTAATTATAGGACATAATCAATGCAAACGCAGCATGACATACATACAGAGAGGTTGCACTATTGATTTGGAAGATGGACTTTTTGCATGAACCTTGATGTACAGGGAATTTATTACAATTCAAAGATAAAGTGAAAAATGATGAGCGATTCCAAGCCGCCCAACTGTGACAATCTATGTGGGTGTGAACTCTGCAAAGGCATGCGTGACTGCAAATGGCTTCAGTCGTGTTTCTAAGCAACATTCACATCCACCGCTCCTCTCTTTCTTCTCTCAGAACTGCCCACAGCCGGGCTGCTTTAGCGCAGATGAGCATTTCACTCAGGGAGCATCAATCTCAAACTTCTTTTGCTGTGACGATGCAGCTTTTGACTTGAAAGTAAAAAGGTAAAACAGCCCTCAAACCGTTTTTGCTCAGTGAGGAGGAATGATTTTGACCTTTGCGGCCCAATCCTGGACTCAACATTTTCCAGAACAATGGAAGCTTTTGTGTTATGCTACATAGCTGACTGAACTTGCAATCATTTACTAATATCAGGACATAGGCGCATGCAAAATTGCAGTTTCGGTTTTCTGCTCCTTATGAAAGAGTTTGAGTGCAGAAGTCTTGCTCTCTATAATAATCCATGCTCTGTTTATGCCTGGCAGTGAAGTATGTTGAGGCTATAATTGAGTAAAAGCATGTATTCCACTTAATTATTCCTCTGTGGGACAGGCTCTCTCTCTCTTTCTCTCTCTCTCTCTCTCTCTCTCTCTCTAGTCCCAGCATGATATTTAACTGGCGCTCGCCATCCTGCCCCGCCACACACTCTTAATTTCGCGGAAACTGGCGACATTAAACGAGTGTCTTCTTTACTTTGCTCTCTTCGCTCCATTTCCTCCCTGAAGTCTTGTGACACTCCCTCAATCCCCTGAAACGTATCCCATTCATCCGGCAAACCTCCAGACTTTTCCTGTCTGGCATTAAACTCTGTGTCATTATGATCACCGTGACAACAGATGAGTCAGACTCTACGGAGACGCCTCACTTCCTGTGAGTGAAGGGTATCTTAGGCTGTGACCGAGTGATTGACTGAACCAACATTGAGGAACTCTTCCCTAAAGACTGAGTCATAATCGACTGGGTCCCATCCTCATCCGGGACAGTGCAGAGTCAGAGTGCAAATGTATATTTGTGGTCTTTGTAGGATTGATTAAAAAAAAAACTTTCAGAGTGACTCAACATGAGAGGTGTGCGGTTTCTGTGTTGTCTGTATGTATGAAAGTCTGTGTCATATCGCTATCACCACAAATCGTGGGTTTTCAACCTTGCGATCCCGTTTTTCAGCTCATGACAGCCAACAAGTTGTCAAATTGAGCATGGGCATGATTTTAATATATAGTAGCTCTGAATGGATTAGACACTATCGTTAAACTTCATTTATTTTACTTTCCCGAACTGTTTTTCTTTTCTTAAACAAACATCAACAAGCCACCGGGCGCTGCTGATCCCACGGTGGAGAAGCTGGATCATAAATCATCTGCCACTGCTCATGCCATACATACACAGACACTGACTCAGCCAATGTAGACATGCACACGCACAGGAGACGCGTGTGCACACACTTTACATACAGCCATGAACACATGTTACAGTACTTACATCAGTTTTCCTAAACTTGGCTTTAAGGCTCTTCATGTTCAGTCCGGTCCATGCAGTCACTCACTCTATCACACAGTCAAGGCTGTGAAGAAAACAGAAATCCAGATGTTTAAACTCGGGCCCCAGCGATGTTTACTCCATGTTCACATGAGTTTCAGAGTTTCTGAAGAGACCAAACTACCTGATTCTGCACCGTGTGGGGACACTGCACACGAGTTACAGTCGATATCAGTAAATGTGCAGAGCGGCAGCAGGAAGTTAAAGTGACCATGGTCTGGTTTTTCTGATAAAAACTTAAATATGCTGCTCATCATAACACTCTAAACTCAAGCTGTAGGAATAATGGGGAACTTCGTTAAAGGTAATAATAGATACTTTTTAGGAATGCACTAAAAACACATGCATTTCTAATTTAAACCTGTTTCTGGAAATGGTCTCCAGCTTTGGATGGTTTCCTACAGGGATGTTTCAAATCACCAGCGGACCCTTGGGGATGTCTGGTGACTGTATGTTTACACTGTAAGAGCCTTTTAAAACTTTCTAGTTTCATCATTTCTGGTCCTCGGCGAAAGTTCCAGCCACAATTAACCTTCTTAATTCCTTATTGGTCCTATACCTGTCTGCTTGTATTTCATCTATAAGTATAACATTTAGACTTATTCCCCTGAGGGCTGGTAGTTTGGTCCTAAAGGGAAAATACTTTTCAAATGTTTGTATTCAGAAAAGGTTTGCAAACAGTGAGTTAGAATGAGAATTGAGTTTGAGATTTTTTTTTAAGGTAATATCAATAACTATTGCAATATAATATTCATCAATAGCAATATAACAAAAGTCCAATATGGATGTAATGCTTAAGCAATAACACAAAACTGATGTATATCACATTTGGGTTTTGCTGTTTATCAAGTGTTTGTCATTCTCTTCTCATAAATACGTTTATTTAAAAGAAAATTTTAAATAAAAAACAAAAATGCAATAATGATAATGATCGGTTATTAATTATCAATAACACTGAGGACACTCTTACCTCCTGTGGCAACACATGACTTACATGTCCTAGCACATTATTCAAATGAAATAGCAGCAGTTCATAAGTGACCCGGCCTTAGCATGCAAGTTCAGAACCATAAACAAGAAGAGGTAGAACATCTCTATACATATCAGAAGTTAACGGTAATAATACAAAATGCAAATGTAGCGGAAAGAAAGAGAACCAGTGAAGTGAGTGAGGCACTGGTAACACTGGTTCCCCAGCAGCAAACAGCCACTGGTTACCTGCATGTTCCCATCAGCTCCTCAGACAGTGAAAGTCGTGCGTGTACATATAAAGTATGAAAGTGAATAAACCAGAGAGAAGGCTGCAGCTCGTCCGGCTCAGAAACTATGAAATGCGCGCGACCTGCATCGTTGTACACAAAACACTTGAATATCAGAGTGAACCCTTTGAAACAGCGCCGCGGGAGCGCGCACCAGCGACTTGTTCAATGTGCCGCTTGTGAAGCTTCGAGGAAAATAAAACGTGAAATCAATGCACGGAGCAGGACGAGGGACAGAGGACGGGTCATCTTACCCGGGTTAGAGCAGCGGGACAGCGGGATATACGAGCAGGACTCACCTCCGCCTTCTGAGCTGCCGAACCGGGAGAAACAGCGACTCGCTGGGGAGAGCTACGCCGAGCAGGAGGTGCACAGAGCGGGGGAGCAGACACAGGGAGCCCGGTCCGGAGCGACACGCTGACCCGGCTCGACTCAGCTCGGCTCAGCTCGGCTCGCTCACATTCAAAAGTTGAGCTGTTCCTGGACTGACTCTCTCTCTCTCCCTCTGTCTAAATCTCTCTCTCTCTCTACCTCTCCTTCTCTCTCCCTCCCTCTAAAACTCCCTCTCTCTCTCTCTCTCTCCCTCCCTTCCTCTAACTCTCTCCCTCCCTCTAACTCTCTCTTTCTCTCTAACTCTCTCCCTCCCTCTAAAGCTCTCTCGCTCTCTCTCTCTCTCCCCCTCCCTCTAACTCTCTATCTCTCCCTCCCTCTAACTCTCTCTCTATCATTCTCTGACTATATCCCTCTAAAACTCTGTCTCCCCCCCCTTTATCACTTCCTCTAACTCTCCCTCTAAAACTCTCTCTCCTCTCTTCTCCCTCTTTCTCCCTTCCTCTAACTCTCCCTCTAAAACTCTCTCTCCTCTCTTCTCTCTCTCTTTCTCTCTCTCTCGCTCCCTCTCTCTCCCTTCCTCTAACTCTCCCTCTAAAAACTCTCTCTCCCTCCCTCTCTCTCTCTCTCTCTCAGGGGCCGTTGCCCAGGTTCAGGAAAGTGACGTCACTCCCCCAGAGCTCTTGTGACCTCCAGTGTTCCTCCATTCATGTTCTGGTTAAAGGGACATTTCCCTCAAACCCACACAGCCAGGACAGGGATCAAGTGTAGAAACCCTTTAAAAGGTTTTATTAACTCACCACAATGTGCCTGTTTGGATAAGGAACCCTCATCTATTCCACTCTATCGAAAACTAATATATCGTATAAATGTTTATGCAACAAACTTTCATCTTAAAGTTAGTAGTTCCTACATCATTGGTCGAATGATGGGACAAAGGGAACGGACCTGTGTGAGTATTTGTAGTTCTTGCCACTTCTGGTTGGTTTTCTGGAGTCAAGTATAGTTTTGTGTCACTAGTTGTTGTTTTGGGTTTATTTGCAGTTGTTTTGAGGTATTCTAGTTTAGGGGTTTTGGGGTCTATGTGGTTGTCCTTGATTTGATCCATTTCTTCAGATCCTACATTTCCCATAATGCATCTCAGACTTGACCGAGCTCCTCCAGATCCACAGGAGACATTAATTAGCAGTTTCTACAGCCTGTCTTGTCTCACCAGGAACACGATACTGGACTTGGTGTTTGTCAGTGTTTGTCTTCTGTTAAGTTGTGAAACTCTGCCAGTCAGACGAGTCTTGTGTATTTTATGGGCTTATGTCTCATCAGTGATGCAATGAAACTTATTAATGCAGGTAAGAACGTGTCTGAGCTGTGATGTTGTAACACTGATGCTATTTGGGAAGCTGAGATAATCAACCCAGGCTCCCTCCCTGTTTGTGAGTCAGAAAACACAAACTTTTCATTCACAGTAAATAGTAAGTTGCCCAGGTTTAAGTCTATTTAGTGTATATAATTAATTTACAGCTTACAAACAGTAACATGGCAGATATCATAATATTTGTTAGTATTGATGAGTATGTAAACTATGTCTCTCAAATGAGTTCTGTGTAACCAGCCGGATAAAAGGGAAATATACACAAATATCACTGGTTAGTCATCTTAAGTGAGGTGTGTCCACTTTTATGTGGAATTATGACTCAAGTACAATGATTCCAGTTTATAAAGCAGGGAGGGGGTGGCATTATCTCCTCAATGTGGAGCCAGTGACATCTGGTGGAGAATACATGTCATTAAACTTTAAGATCATGGTGGGCATATTTACAATGACGTCAAGCAGATAGAAAATGATACAAACTGGGAGATTAAAGAGGAAGAATCAGTTTAAACGAATAAATAGATTTAATAATTACGAAACATCAAATTAACTTCTCTATATACTACATCATGGTGTTGATGAATTATCAATGTATGTAATAGATAATACAATGTTTTAAAAGTAAATCCACAGTTTTCAAATTTTAATAGAATAGAAACATAGGCTATTTGCATATTTTTTTACATATTTCAATTTTTAATCTATATATTTACGCTCAGTTATGTTGAAACCTATATAGAATGCAGTCACTGCACAAATACATTTCATGAGCGACACTGTCATTCAATTAGCTTGGTTTCTGTGTTATAAACATTTACTAAAGGTGATAGTTCTTTATTTTCTCGTAGGTTCCTGTCTAGAAACTTTTGGGTCACATTTGCAACCAATTGTTTTAAATGTTCAATTTATTGCATTAACTATTGAATTAAAGCCTGCTGTTCATCTCATGTAAACAAAAAATATATTATATGTATATCAACAGTTGTTAGCCTTTATGTGAAATAAAATAATCCAGAAAGGGGTCGACTGAGGTCTTATTACTGAGGCTACTGCCATGTGATCGAAAACAAAGATTCTTTATATGCAAGATAGATGTCCCCCTGCATGTTGTCCGGAACAAGCAGCTAATGTAGAAAATGACCATGTTGTCTTACTACAGCTGTGTGTTAGAGCACTGTAACATGTCAACATCATATAACTTACATGTTGTATTTAAAAAACATCCTATGACGTGTGATCAAGATTTACTTCGTGCTTCAGAGAGCAGGCGGTCGAGGAAACCGGAAGTGGATTAGGGGGAGTGTTTCGTCCCGGAAGTCTGTCTTCGCTTCGTCGAGCAAGTTCCTGGGATGAAAACAAACACAACACACTCACACTCACACACACTCAGACAGACACACACACACAGAGGAAGCTCTCACAGAAAGCTGTGTGTGTGTGTTTGTGTGTCACTGATCTTCCTGCTGTGTCATCATGCTCCTGAAATCATGTTGCATCTACAGCACCGGAGTCTTTTCTATGTTGTTTCTAATCGCTGGAATCGCTTTGGTCCTTTCTAACGTGTTCCCACTGTTTGTGCAGTCGATGGTGAAAAAGGTGAGTGTCGCAGTTTTCAGCCTCAGATTCAAACAACAGGCGTCATCACAGTAAACAAGTGTTGTTGTTTTTGTGATGATCATGTTGATAATGTTGTCTTATATATTAGTATTTATCAAACAACAGAGACACCGGCTCAGTTTCATTTCCTTGACTGAGTTTCACTATTAGGAAAAATGTGGTCGAGCAGCTTCTGAATGTTTTACCTTTGACTCAGATACAAATGAACTCATTGAGCTTAACATGTGCGAGCCGCTGTATCTGTACAGTCCGAAACAACATGGAGGAGGATTCATTATGCTTCTTTACTCTAACTTCTAATATTTGATCAGCAAAATCCACCTGGGCCCATTTATTTATTTATCTAAGAGGGAGAGTCCTCATTAATCAACTGAGACGATTCTGTAAAATCAGCCAGAGTTAGTTGTGCAAGCTGATTTTTATTTGCTGTCTATAACCAGTTGTACAAGCTAAACTGAAATAATATTAAATGATTTATCATATTTATAAATGGATAATTAATGTGCTTTATACCCACCATCAATACACTCAATGAAATATGAAGCTATAGATACACAAGTTACCTACATCACATACGATTGAGTAATTACACATGACACTGGTTTGGTTTATTTTAAGCCAGATAATGTTTATACCATGAATGGGTCTCGAAACCAATGCCTGTAAAACATCCCGATTCCAATCCTATGAGGTCATCTTTTCCTGCCCTAGATGATTCATGTTCATAGCTTTAAAAATATCGGAGTCATTAATTTTGAGGTATAACTGTTGTTCCCAGCGTCTGCAAACTTTATAGGATTGAAGACAAACATGTTTTCTGTAATTCAAAGTCATTTAAAAGCCTTTTCTAACCAACATTTTTGCCCCCGTCTTTTACGAAAGGCGTGGTATCATATTGTTGCCATAAAATGTTTATTTTGCCACTAATTCCAATCTCACTTAGGAAATGTGAGGTTTCTCTTTCCAAATCTCCGGCTTTACACAAAACCTGCGCTGCAGTACAACCTTTTAATGGTCCAGTTATAACAAGAACATGTTTGTCTTTCAACCTACAAAGTTCACTAGCTAAATAAATACTGCTCAAGATATCAAGGCCCAAACCATTGACTTTACCAAACATGGTAATGTTTGGTAACAGAGCAAAATAGAGTCAAACATATCAAGGACTTTCACTAGTCTTAGTTTTGTCAGCCACCTCTTCTATAGATAAAGTCAGAACAAAGCTGATACAGTGCTGCAGTGACACCCGTCATCATATGACAAATGTGTCATATGATGTGAGGACACCTTAGTCAGCACAATATAGTCTGTCTGTTCTGTTTTCACAATAAAAATAACCCACTGACCTTTGTCCCCCATAGAAAGTAGTTTTGGAGAATGGAACAGAAACGCTTGAGGCCTGGGAGAATCCACCAGCACCGATCTACATGCAGTTTTACTTCTTTAATGTGACCAATCCCCTGGAGGTGCTGGATGGGGACCGACCTGCTGTGGTGGAGATTGGACCGTATACATACAGGTGAAGGTGGAAGAGGAACAAAGCTTCAGTTTTTGTTCTCTATTCGTCTACTCAATGAAAGAGAAGTGCAGACGTTACAGTAGGAATAAAGACACTCGGCCCCAGAGGAGGGAAAACTAAAACGATTGCACTCAAGATGTTGCATCCCAACACGAGTGAGCAGAGGAAGCTAAATTGTCACATCAGTAAAAAAAAGTGTTGATGTCACTATTGCTCAACAATTGTTTAGGCAGTGAGGAAAATAACTAAAAGGAATCCTCTGCTCCAATGCATTTCACCTGTAGTTAAACAAGATATTCGATATCATTTTCAAACACAACATTTTTATTTTTCACAAAATGGAAAACCCCAGTTTTTTGTTAATATTCGAATACCACAAGATTTTCTCACAAGATCTTGTTAAAATTTTTCACTGGTTAAATATTTGTAAAATCCACAGACAGATTGATTTAGGACAAACTAGAATGGCACTCAGTAGAACGCATTCCTCCGCCAATGCCCAACACGTGTTCTCCCCTCACGAAAACATATTTAAATTCACTAGATCCCAATTTTTATTTGGATCTGAACCTTGAGCTTGTTGTTTTTGCAAACTCATAATACTTAAAATCATCCAGTTGACTGTTCGGTTTTCCCACACAGGGAGTATCGACCTATGGAGCAAGTCAACTTCCTGGACAACGACACCAAAGTAGCAGCAGTCAACACTAAAACCTACATATTCCAGCCGAACATGTCCCGAGGTCCAGAGACTGAGCTCATCCGGACAGTCAACATCCCTGCCATGGTGAGCTGCAGAAACCAGTGTTTAACTAGATAATATGTTAGTACATCACAGCATAATATAGTTGTATTTAGTCATATTTTTCTAACTATACTCTTCTTCTTCCTCCCTCGTTGTAGACGGTGATGGAGATGGTCAAGGACAACTCTTTTGATAGAATTATGGTCTCCGCCTACATGAAGTCTATTGGTGAAGAACTGTTCACCACCCGCACAGTGGGGGAGCTGCTGTGGGGATATGAGGACCCCCTGCTCAAAGCCCTCCACCTTGTAAATCCGAAACTGGTTGTTGATGCTGTTTTCGGACTGTTCTATAAGGTTTCAGGACATTACTGTATACTAAAAAAGAAACAATAACAATAATAATTGTTTTAAACAATGAGAACAGCTTTTCACTCTTGGCCTTATTCATTTTCTTTCTAGAGCAATGCCTCCAACGATGGTGATTATGTTTTTTTCACTGGACGGCAAAACTACAAGGACTTTTCTAGAGTGGACACGTGGAACGGGAACAGGTAATCACTCAATCCACTCTCCTCCAGAAGAAAAATGATAGTTATCTACCACTCTATACAAACAATAGGATTCATTGATTACATGGAATTTAACCGTGTGGTCAGCACCTGATTGTATCAAACGTGAATGTGATCAAGGTTCGTGTGACTGGTTGATGAGATAAAGAAAGCACAAGGTGAGGGTCCTGTTAGTTCTTCAGTGCCTTTGATACATCACAGTCGATAAAATGGTTATTTACGTTCATCAAGTCTTTCACAGTCTCTGCTCAGAGGGTTTTTAATCTAAAGAATTCACAGCAGAGTGAATCGTCTTTCTCTACCCTCGCAGATCTTTCTTTCATCTCAGTCTTTCCGCGTTTCAGATTCTTTCGTTGTCTCCGTCAGTCAAGTTTAATGATCGATGCCACTCTCGTCCTTAATCTGTCATTTAAAAACAGACCTACAGGTGGCTAGTGAAGCTCAGCACAAAGATCGAAATATTGAACGATTCCTTTAACATACAAAGGACGACTGTTCAGCAAAAGCAGCAGCAGCAGCTTTGGTTAAGCTTCCCATCGCGTAATATCAACCTGACACAGTTTTAAGACCTATTTACCACATTGGTGAGCAGCCATTCAATCAAACTGCCAAACAAAAAGTGATGAACTGTTTGAGTGCTGGGGCCGACTTAATTCCTGCAACAACCAGGTTTTTCAATGCACAATATATAAATTACACACTAATGCAATAAGATAACTTACATCAGAGTTTTATTGTGCACGTCTACAGCTCGTTGAACTGGTGGACGTCTGATGAGTGCAACATGATCAATGGAACCAACGGAGCGTTTTTCCACCCAGTCATCACCAAGACCGAGACTCTCTACATGTTCACCTCCGACCTGTGCAGGTGGGTGATGCAATGTGGATTCCTGACTCAGCTGAACATCTCTGAAATGATATCTGGGTTCTTGTTGGGTCACATATTAATGACTATTTTCCACTGCACATGCCTGTGATCGGCGAAAACAAGCTCCAAGCACATGTCTCAGAGACAGTGGGACACAAACTCAGTGCAGCCCTCATTACGATTTCTTGGACAAGTGCAGACAGAAAACTGCACTTAAGAAGATGGACACTTTACACAACTGCCTCACAACCACGATGCTCGGAGACTAAGTGCTGTGTGTTCACCAGTGTTACTCAGCACTCACCAAATCATATTCATCTGATGAGGATGTTCAGATATCAATGTCATTGTTACGTACAGTAGTAGATGGGCTTCTTGATGGATGCTGAATGTCCCCTAAAGCAGAAGTGAGGCTATTTTACTCTGAAAAAGATTTAGTTTTGGACGTTATGTTAATTCTTAATGTTTGTTTTGTGTCTATTTAGCACCACTCTGCCTTACATGCTCTTTTTCACAGTGGTCAATATGAAGTTGACTTCAGTTAGTTGTGGGGTTTTGCTTCGTCTATTGCTGACCATTGTTTTTCTGGTTTTCCGTATCTACCCAGCTTGAGTTGTACAGCGGCTTCACTCACAATCATTTTAAGACTGTCTGCCTAAGCCGTCCCCCTGTATTATTCAGGTCTGGATATTGGATTGAGGGCACCAGTTTATCCTGGCTGCTCAGAATTAGCCTCTTTAATGAGGTCGCTGTTACGATGATACCTGTTTAGAGCTGCTTAAAGACACTAATATCAGCTCTCTGTCATACGTCAGAACCGAGTGAAGCAGGTGCACGTCAACGAAGGGTTAAAGTTTCTGAGGCAATTGGGATGTAATCAGGATTTCAGTAAATCAGCTCACCCAAATCAGTAGAAATCTACACACACTTTCGTTGCACTTTCAGCTTCATGGAATGTATTTGTGCCTGCAAATATTAACCAGCATCTCACTCTGTTCCCCAGGTCTCTTTACACCTTGTATGAGGGGGATGTGACCGTGAAGGGGATCAACGGGTATCGCTTCGTTCCCCCCAGCGAGGTTTTTGCCAACATGACCGTGAACCCAGCAAACGCCGGCTTCTGTGTCCCGGCTGGAAAGTGCCTGGGCTCTGGGCTGCTGAATGTCAGTGTGTGCAAACAAGGTACATGAAAAATACAAAATAGAACAAGGCAAATATGGTCCAGGGTTTTGGGGTTTGCCAGTACTGTTGTTTATCTGAATTTGTTTTCTTTGTTTAGGAGCTCCAATCATTATGTCTTCACCTCACTTCTACCAGGCAGATGAGCAAATTGTAAAGGATGTATTTGGCATGGTGCCTAAGAAGGAGTACCACGAGACGTTCATCGATATCGATCCGGTAGGAAGCTCAACTGAAACGCTTCATTTGTTTATCCTCTGTTTATCGAAGCCTTTGTTTTAGATTTATACTTTCACATTTTAAATATATTTAAACTATTTTACAGTCAAAGGTTTGCAGTGTAGAAAGATGGTTTTAAATCTGTTTTGTGACAGTTACATTCATCTACCACTAGATGGTGAACGCATATGTAAAAACAGGATAAAAATTATATCGGCTGCCATCAGAGATAAGCTTCAACAGCTCTTATCGTGTGTAATAATCACTTAGTTTAGCCTGTGGTAAATCTAAGATACAGAAAATCATAAAAAACATTACAGGAGAGCGACGTCTAGCCAGATGTCTATTCACTGTGGTGGAATAGTTATAATAATTATAAGTTTCTATCCCTGTGAATACATGGCCAGTTGAAAAGCAAATCTTTAAATCCGTAAACTACCTATAAAAATGTAAGAAATGTGTGAGAGAAGTACAATCACATATTCTGTGACGCATCACACACCTGCAAAATATATTTTCACTTTGGTTTTGCAGTATTTTGTGTGGGTGGTGGTATCATGCACCTCTGGTCAGCATCCACAAACATCAAGATATTGACCATTGTGACAAAATGTTTAACAATACAAATTTCTGCTCCTGAATATGACACAACTTTGAATGTGGCATGAAACAGACCATAAAGTCTCAAATGTTTATGCAGTTATAAATAACTTGAGGTCAAAGACTTTAGCAGTAAGTCAGTGCTTGCTTTGTTTTATGACAATATTTTCTGCATTGATCAGTCAAACTAAATTTAAGAAATGGATTGTGTTGCAGGAATTTAAAAGAGGGTGAAATATTTCAGGAGTGGTTTATTCATTATTTTATTTTTTTAACAACACGTGGAACAATTTAGAGAGTCTTTGAACCCAGTAAACAAGCTGCTGTATTGTCTGTTTATGCTCCTTCCAATATTTTAATGATGCAACTATGAGATCACAGCGACCGATCAAAGTTCTTTCAAGCATGTCATAAATCCAGGGTTTATTATATTCATGTGTATTTGCAAATCTATAAACCACCAACACCAGGGCTGTGATTTTCACACCACCTACAATAAAGATGTAAAGATGCACCTTCCTGTTACAACATTGAATATATGTTTGAAAATTCATTTGCACCTTAATAACCTTGTACACAACACTGAGTGTCTCTGTATATAATGTTGAAATTGAATTACTGAATGATGAGGAATGACTATTAATCCACCAGTCTGAGGTTAGTTCTGCACACTTATCACCACTGTTGAGTTCCCATTAAACCTTTTTGTTCCTGACAAGGTCCCATTCTGTTTTGCAGCTGACAGGAATCATTCTGCAGGCGGCCAAGCGGCTCCAGATCAACGTGTTTGTCGAGAAACTTCCCGCCTTCAGGTAATCACCTCATGGGTTTCATCACCATCCTCTTAGCAATTTAAACGAGCTTCTTTTTTTAATAGAAACCATCAACACTTTAACTCAAAATGAAGCTGTAATGGCTCGATGACAACCTGCCTGTGGGGATGTTTGCCAGTAAGATAAGTGTAAATGAATTATGCCACCATCATCAGTGTGAATGGACTTTTGGACAGTGGAGACTTGTTATGCATCTGCCCGGAATCTGAAGGATCAAGCGGCAGATATCGTCAAATATCATGTAGAACAATGTAATGTTCACTATGATGTAATGGATAGAGCCACCATTTGTTTTCTGAATATCACTTTAATGGCATTTTTAATTTTTTACTTAGAATTACCCATAGGAACATCGTCAATGAATATTGGAGGTAAACATTTGGAATTCTTTTATTTTTTCAGTCAAACAGGAAACGTGAGGAAAGTGGTCTTTCCTGTGGTTTACCTAAATGAGGTAGGTGCACAATCAAACACACACACACACATCAATTCCTTATTAGAGTTTAATTACTCTCTTTTTTCAATCCATGTTTGTGTCTTTTAATATTTAAATGTTTGCTTCATCCACTCTGGATCTAATGTCCATGAGACTGATGGTGTTTTTTGATGTCTGTTCTCCTCTCAGAGCGTCGTCCTTGACGATGCGTCAGTCTTGAAGTTGCGGGCTATTGCCGTGGAGCAGAATGTGGTGGTGAACATTCCATTCATGCTGGTTGGTCTTGGCATCATTCTGGGTGGAATCTTCATGTTCTTGATGTGTCGACTCAAGGACCCTGAGGTGAGTGTTTGACATGAGCAACTTGAAAGAAGTGAAAAATTTCCTTAAATATTCCATTTAAATGTATATAAAAAAGAGCAATATTTGAGCAGTAGTGGCAGATCTGGATCCTCCAGTTTTGGAGTCCGAGATACCTGCAGGATGATGACACAGGGAAAAGCACAAACTGTGGGAGAGAGAAAATGAAATTGAATCCCCGTCAGATATAAATACCTAGAGAGGGAATAACCTTAAGTGCTGCAACACTATCGGGTTGATGTGGACAAAACAAGCAGAGAACAGAAATGAAAGAATCTGGTTTTGATCGGCGTTAACCGTCTTTTGTCTGTTTTGTTTTTTTCAGAGCACTCCTGCTGAGCGACAGCCGCTCCTCTCATCATAGCAGCAAACTGCAAGTGAAAAGACGACCGCTGCCATGTTCTCAATATAATTCAACATTTCAACAGTTCAGTGGCTCTAAGGGTTTTAACAATTAACCCCCAAGTAACAGTTTCATAGTTTCCATTGTAAACCAGAATTCCTGCATTATTCTGCATAAGTCTTTTGTGTTGTTTGTTGCTCGGTTGGAACTAATGTTTTAATTAGTGATGATGTTTAAATCCCTTTTTTATATATTAGGTTCTTTAATTGAGTGTTTTTGTTTTTATTTATAAGTATGGGATTTTAAACAGATTAAATCCTCAGGCAAATTCTAAATTAGATCCAGTGTCATGTTGATATCGAAGGAGTTTGATGTCTGGAGAAAGTTCAATTGGATGTTTTTTGTTGAGACGCGTCTGCAGCTCTACCGTGAACCAGATGAAAACACAGTAATCAACATGTAAATACTCCGACAGCCAAATAGTATTACTTCAACATTAGCGTTAAATAAAGGCTCCGTTTGTCTCTTCTCATAAATGAATATACTTGTAGTTTCACCCACTAATTCCAACATGTTGGCATGAATGTGGAATTTTCATTCTACCGATATTATGTTAAAGTCAGTGTATAAACCGCTTCCTGCTAGAGACGCTACTGATAAACGTTTGCCAAATAACATTTAATAATGTTTTTTTCAAAACCACTAGGCATGGTCTATGGTTTGTGTGGTTAATTTCTGCACTTTCTAGACAATTTTATCACATTGTTGTGACTTCATTTAAAGGTTTCAGGGGGAAAAGGCTTAGTTTTTATTTGGCTATTATATATATAGAGTATAATGGATTTTCTATCCAGCACTATAAAGAATGTCCTTATAATGTATTGTTTTTAACCATTGTTCAACACACACCTCTGTCAAGCTTGTCTCATGTTGTGACGTTTGTCTTGTACGTTATAGATCATGTTTACACTTCTGCTTCTACATATTTAACTCAGTATGTAATAACAAGTTACTCCTAACAGGTCACATATCTATCACTTTACACAATGTCTCGTCACTACTTCAATAAACTGTGTGTGATTCATTAAATCTACGCGGGTGTGTTTCCTATTTCCCACACGGGCGTTGATTCAGAAGTGACACGACTTGATAAGGTGTCGTATCGTCAGCTCTTTACTCTTGGTCTGCAGCTCTATGATGAGTCTGCAAATATCGGAAATTTGTGTTGAAACAATTATACTTGCAATTATTACACACACACACATACAAACACCTATTCATTCCAACAGACGAATCATCTAATAAAAAGTACTTTGAAAGACTCGTTTCCACTGCATGCCAGGCTAAGCTAATTGCCTCATGGCTGTGAACGTATCCATCCTCTCGTCTAACTCGCGGCAAGAAAGTAAAAAATCATGTTTCCAAACACTTGGCCCTATTTTACCTGTATATAAAAAATAGACTGAGCCAGACAGAAGCTTATATTGAAAAAATGACTTTTTCGAGTTAATCTCTGGATAAACCAGGGTCATGTTTGCTTGTCGGGTTTCCCTCCGCCAGGCAGGTTATGTTTTCATATACATTTGTTTGTATTTTTAGCTCAATCACTCCAGTCCTTTTTCTTTCTTTAGTTTTTTGACAATGTCGCCAATTTCTCTGGGAGTTATTCATGGATCTTGATCAACAAAAGCAGACATAGTAAGGGAGCTGATATGCATGTGTGTGTAATCTGGTGCAGCTTGATTTAATTTAAGGGGAATGTTGGGCCATGTTGGAAAAATTCTCTTTACTGAATGTTTGGCTTTTTCTCAGCAGGATATACATCAAAACTACTGAACCAATTTCCATATGCAAGGTCGGGGTCATGACCCGAGGAAGAACTCTTGGTGTAGATCTGGATCAGAAGGTCGATCCAAGACTTCTTTTACACTTTCTTTACCATTGTGGGATAAGGTTAATTAATGGATCTTGGTGGAGGGATATTCACTCTCTGAGTGCACATCTACGTAACTCAACAAATTCATTCACTTTCATTCGGAAGAAATTCTCGGCCTTCTCTGACTAACTAGGGTCAGAATCTGGGCTTCATTCAGTGTGGAGTTTTTAGGTTATTTCTCCCATAGTCCAGATGTAACTGGACTATGGAAATCAGACTACAGGCACGAGGTCAACGCGTGAACGTTTACAGCTCATGACATACGTTAAGGTTTCAGTTCGACACCTCCGACGTGGAATTGCCCTCAATTACCAGGGTAAAGTGTACTTTGGCTCCCCTGAGATAAACCTCTGTTGTCTTTATAAAACTGATAACTACCACCAGGCAGAGACGTTTCCAAAGTTGGCTTTGACTTGGGGCCAATTCTTCTGCCAAACTTCAGCCCTCAGAACGAATCTGTAAATTCTGTCAGAGGTTAACTCCTCCCCCATCCGATTAAAGACTTAAATACAAGTGGCATGGGGCAGAACACCAGGCCTGCATCTCTTTAAGGTTTGACCTGCCCCAAGCATGAGGACTCTTCACGAGAAAATCCTTGTTCTTACAGCTCTTCTGTCGTTGATCTGTGCCGTCCAGGTAAGTTCATATTAAGCGCAGATTATTTTCCATGTCTGCAGTTTTTTATTTTTAATACCACACTGTATTATGAGGGTCATTATTAGCTCCTAAAGGGTCTTGTGTTTGATTTCGAAGGTCTCTTCCATTCCTCTGCCTGAAGACTGGAATGGTTTGATTGTGAGGACAAAGCGATCTCTGTTGTGGCGTTGGAACAGCATGAAGGCCGTCGGTGCCAGCTGCAGAGATCAGCACGAGTGTGTCACACAATACTGCAGGTAAAGATTTGTATTTATAATTTTAAAGGCGTATAACATCAGGAAATCTGTATCTTAAATGTTTTGCAATCAAATGACACTATACAATATTAAACAGACATAATATTCCTTTCCTTGACTTTCGTGCATCCATTTCTTTACTATATTTGTGCAGCGTGTGCAGTTTTGTCCACGTGCATTCCACATGGTGTAATAAAGTCACCGCAATAAAGCTGCTCCTTATCTCCACAGGAACAATATCTGTTCCTTCTGGATCTCCTCTTGAAGACGAAAAAGACCAACACAAGTCCATCAGGGAAACTGTCTGCAAAATAAACATCCGTCTCATGGACTGAA
Source organism: Limanda limanda (assembly GCF_963576545.1). Taxonomy (NCBI): domain Eukaryota; kingdom Metazoa; phylum Chordata; class Actinopteri; order Pleuronectiformes; family Pleuronectidae; genus Limanda; species Limanda limanda. The sequence goes on along the minus strand of NC_083636.1, from coordinate 35,625,848 downwards.
GGGACCCTCGTCAATATGAATCCTGAAATGTTTGCTCTGATATTCTGACCTGAACTGATGATGTGTTGGATCCTTATCAGTCAGAGTCCTTTGATGTGGAGCCGCAGCAAAAACAAGCTGTAAAAGTTGGATCCACATGAACAGTAAAATGGCTCCATCTCAATTGATATTGATCTTTAGTGTTTCTCCGAAGTCCATAGACAGGTTGTTCACATCTGCAACATGATTTTAATACAAAATATACATATACATACAATGTTTGTGAGTTTATTGGTTTGTGTTGTTATTATATATTTATTTGTACATATTGTAATAAATATAAATATGCAAATATACTTTACAAATAGATATATATGCATCTTAAGAGTTTTCTTTCCCCCAAACTTTGTTTGTCTTTAACTAATCTAATAAAATACTTATTAATAATTATTTTCATCCTCTAAGTGAGATGAAATAACTTATATATATAAAGTATTGGTTAATAATAAAACACCAAGAATAATGAAATGAAATCAACATATTTAATATTGCATTTTGGAGATGCTGAAAGGAATAGATGACTGCTCATTTTCACCACTGGAGGGCGCACTGATCCAGGTTCACTGAGCTGAATAATGCATCAGCCCCTTGTGATGTTATAGAACTGAGCTTTACACTGTATTCATTTTAATATATGAACTAATATTGAATCAATACTTTACACTGTATTGACTTATAAACTGATATAGAATCAACAAATTAAAAAGGTTTAAGTGAAATTAATAAATTTTCATCAGTTATAAAGGAGAAAATATGAAGAGTAAAAAGTGTTATCGTGGTAGAATGAATCCTATTGTTGTTTTTGTTTTAAGTTATGTTTCTTTAATCACACTATTGTGGCTTTATGTCTCATTTCTGAGATATTTAATTGCCTCCAAAAGCCAAACAACAACAAATAAATAAATAAAATTCATTGATTTATTCCTTTTAAACTGCAAATATTAAACAAGTCTTATTTTAAATATTGATAAACTGAGGAATACTGCCAGATAATGAAGAGTAACATGATTTTTTTTTTAAATGGTACGTATGTTATACATTTGCTATTCTTAGGCTGTCGGTTATATTTTACTATATGTATCTATTTTATACAAAACATGAATATATGGTGTTTACAGCCTTTATTCTCTTGCTTGGTGTTTTGGATGCTCCGATTGGCAGAGACGTCTCTCTCGCTCTCTTCTCATTGGCTAAAGCCGCGATGACGCGTTACCTCCATCAGCCGGCGTGGGTATCGGGACCGGAGCTTCTCCCCGGACCTCAGAGTCCGACCCGGCTCCACGGTGCAGCTCCGCGGTGTCACACTCACTAAGAACCGGGTCAGGACATCTGGTTCTGCAGCTGGAAGCATCTGCTCTGACGTCAAAGGTTCGTCGAGCTCGCGCATGTTTTTTTTTTAATATAATGTTTGGTTGCGTAATTTTGGACCGAACCGCACCTGCAGGTCAGAGTCAGCAGAGAGAGGCGGAGGGATATCACCTCAGACTGAGCACTGCTCCCAGGTACGTGTTTATATGAGAGAGGAGGATGAGGAGGGTGTGTGTGTGTGTGTGATGATGATTATGATGATGATGATGATGATGATGATGATGATGATGATGATGATGATGATGATGATGAAGATGATACTAGTATTGTGGGCAAACTTGTCCTACTTAAGCCCCTTTAAATATTTTATTTGAAAACCATTCTCTTTATGAAATCCAAAACACACACACACTGAAACACACACACACACACACACACACACACACACACACACACACACACACACATACACACACACACACAGTTGTCCCAGCTATCCTTATTAGCTATTAGTCCGTTCATTGTGGGTTAGGGTAAGGGTTAGGCCTAACGAGGACCAATACAGGTCTAACCTCAATCAGGACCAGGATCCAGTCATGCTAAACTTTAACCAGGACCAATTCATCCCTAATCAGGCTTTATACGTGCCTAATCAGACCCTAAACATGCCTCACCTTAACCATAACTATGACCAAATCATGCCTAACCTTATCCATGACCAGGATCAGTTCATGCCTAGCCCTGACCTAACCACAGTTCACATCTTACCACCTTAACCAGGACCTTGGAAATGGCCTGATTAGCACTGGGCCTTGGTCCCCATCAGGTCTCCACCCTGACAAGCTCAAAACGGTCCCAACAAGGTAACAAAAATGGGAAAATTAACTCACACACACACACACATACTGTCACTTAGTTGTGAGTGAAAGTTGAGCTGTAGTGACGTATCAGCAGCATCACGGTCGGACTCTGTCACGACAACAGGAACAGACACTCAGAAAGTCAGACGCCTCTTCACAGACCCACAGTCTCCTCCTCCAAGACGACTGAGTCGACCTGACAGACATCTCCACTGAAGTAGTTCCCTTCATCACAAGTCGTCTCCGCTTTGCAGTGAAACTGTTTGTCCTCTGCAGACAACTCGTCAGTCACAGTGTCCTAGTTTCCTGTGGAGCTGAACTGTTGAACTGTGACAATACCCAGAGAAAGGATGGATTCAATCATGTCATCAAAACACATTACAGGAGGCATTAATTACATGTTAACATATTGATTTAATTATGATTTCATGAGAAAACCACATTTCTTACATTTTTTCCACATACACGTCAGGAGCAGTGTTGGATTCAGAGTGAGGCTCGAGGACAAGACCCCAACTTTGTGTTCAGGGACCAGTGCACAGGGAGGATTTGACAAAAAAACACACACACAGAGACACACAAATCCTCAAAAGCGCCTCCGTTTTCCGATGACAACACGCCCGTGGTTTTCTTTATATTATTTTGATATATCCCCTTCATGAAATGGGTGGTCTGAGCAAAACCATTTTAAAAGAATTGGATCAAATTATTGATCTTTCTGCTTTACAGTGCAGAATAAAACCCCTCTGGTGATGGAGGGATGCACTGATAATCTGCCCTGTACCTCAAAGCAACATGAATATCATTATATGTATTTAAAATAAAACTAGAGACAATTTGTTGGGATTTTCATCTTAAAAGAATTAAATAAAATTCAAGAATTGATTTGTCTGTTCTGGGGTTTTTGTGTTAACATTGCTCCATAAACACTGATTGACCCGATTTATCATGGCTGGTGCTCATGAGGAGAGGGCTCTGTAAATATGTGTTACTGGCTGTGAGCATGTTATTGACGTGTTGACTCTTTGTTGCCATGGTAAGGCTGTTGTTATTGTAGCGGCGTGACGATAAAGAGGATTACATCCTCGTGGTCGTCTGTGCCAGATGTTTAGATTGTTTACACATCATGTGGCTGCCGACAGCAGCACAGAGGTTTAACAGCCATGAACTGATGCCTGTGACACAAATTAAGGTTAAATTCCACCTAAACAAATTCATCTCAAACATGATTTTCCATCTACTTTAAATCTGTAACACAGGGTTATGTATTACCATAGAAGGCAGGTATTAAAAGAGTGGTAATTGTATCCTAGCAACAATAATAATATTTAAAGACTTGAATGATCTCTATTCACTTTGCTTTCTTCTTCTCTAAGATTAAGTGTCATCAAATATTTCACATCCAGTTTCCTGATGTTTTTTCTAATCGCCTGTTTACCTGGAAATTATCGTTTTGTTGCATTTCATGAAGAGATGACGTTTACTATGACGTTACTAAGCGTGGTGCGTCTTCAATCAGGAGCAGAATGTGTGACTACGACTCTTGGCTTTAACTAAACTCATGTGAAAAAGTATTTACTCTCAGCAGAGCCAGGAGCATCTCTGCAGTGCAGCTGCCCTAGTTACAGAGCAGCTGAGGACGGTGGTTGGCTCAGGCAGCGAGAGGAGGAGTTAGTAAATGGTTGACTGAATCGTGGAGGTTTGGCTGTGTTGGGGGCTGAGGGCCAGATGCAGAAAACACAGTTTTACTGGGGGACCAGTGGAGTGAAGTGATGGAGCAGACTCTGACAGCTGGAGTCTCTGGGTGTTCTGTAGATATTAATCTTTTTTCTGCTCTGTATGCAGCTCCTACGCCAGAATGAAACACACATTTTTCTTCACTAACCACTTAAATAAAATAATTGGATCCCTGAGGCCCTGAGGTTGTTTCAGCTCTGAAGCTACAAAAGCCACTGGATTATTTTTGACACCTACAGAAGCCGGGTTCACTCATGAATGTGTGTTTATGATGAGACCTGAATCACAAAGATCACTGAGGCCAGAAAACCCAGCAGCCAACCCACAGGGAGAAAAAAACAAACACTTCATATTCAGCAAACACCAAAAACAAGTATAGGATTTATACAAATAGCATTTACATGCAGCCTGTCACCATTGTCTGGACAAAATTCAAAATGTTGAAATTTTAGGAAATGAAACAAATAATGTCACTTCCTCCCTCATAGAATCCCTCAGTTCAACTTGATCATTGCATGAAGAATTCTGCACGGCTGCTAATGTCTGATGAGCCTCAGGAAGTGTATTAAAGATCCATTAAACTTTCGAATTATATCCATTTTTAATTCTCATTATGTTCTCATGGATTTTTTATCAGATTTCGACAACCAGCCTGTGCTCGATCTGAATCTGCAGGAAGAGTAAAGTCTCTGTTTTCTACTCGTCTATATTTACTACACTTACAAATGATTGTGATCTTGCAGGATTTTATGTTAGGAACATGGAGCCAGTTTCCTTGATCCAACCTCTTCCAGCGTTATGATTGGATCCTCCAGTCTCTCAGGCGACACCCTGATAGCGTGCCACTTCCCTGTGGTCCAGCTTCCCACATGGCAACTTCCTGTCCAGGCCTTGTGCAGCTCGGCCAAGAGGCCCGGCCGTCTGTGCTCCGTAGGCCTGGTCCGAGCTGTGTCGCTCCCGGAGCAGGACGCGCTCAACCGAGAGCAAGGCTTCGTCGGTGGCAGGAGACCTTTCTCCAGCAGCTACAGCAGACTCAATGAGGATCGGGCGGAGGAGGAGGAGGGGGGGGCCAGCGACAGCAGCGGGAGATGCGACTCCACCTCGTCATCAGAGGAGACGAGCTCCTACCTGAAGAAGGAAAGCTCTGAGGTGAGAGGCGGCGTGAGGTCGCACAACTCATTCCTTCCCTGCACGCAGCTCGATGAGGACGAGGAAGACGAGGATAGCGATGGAGATAATCTGCACAGATATCACGAGGACTCCTCTTTTCTATTGCATGGAAATTCTAATTGGCCACTGAGTATTGGTGCCAGACATGACGCCGTGCCCCTTGGAGACTTGGAGGGTGAATGGGGCAAGGAAGGAGCCGTGCTGGGCATTGAGAAGTACCAAGAGTGGCTCTCTAACCAGCCCGACCCCCTGGACTCGCTGCACACTGACCCCCAGTGCTCTCATGGGAACAGATCTGATGTCATGAGGATGGTTCCAGGAGAGCAGCACTCCGACAGACACAAATGTTCCCCGGAGGTGATGTCTCACACAGAGTATGTCAGCGACTCTTCCTGCAACAGTTCAGATGGCATCTTGGTTAACTTCTGCACGATGTACAACCGGAGCAACAACCCCGCAGAACCTCGTGACCTTAGCAGTCCTGCACTTCCCCCATCTCAGTCGCAGGAGGGATCTGTGTTCCTCAACCTCCATCCTGTCCCCCAGACTCGGACCGGGGATCTCCAACAAGCTGACATGACGGGTAACTCTCCCCTGAAAGAGGTCGACCTGACGCCCCCTGCTTCCTGCTGGTCACCTCAGGGCCTGGACTCTAACTGTAACCTGTTCTCCCTGGAGCCGCTGCCCCCGGGTCTCTCCTCTCTGGAGGTTTCAGACCTGACTGCCTGTCTACAGAGCCAGAGCACACTGGCCACTGGCACCAATCAGAAGTACTACAAGCTTGTGACCTGCGACCTCTCCTCCCAGTCGCCCAGCCCGGCCTGGTCCAGCGTCAACAGCTGCCCAGAGGGTCCGAGCCGAAGCAGCCCCCTTCCTCCCTCTGAACACCTCTTCATCCATTATTTGAAAGAAGGACCACACAAAGAAGAGAAGAAGGTAATTAAAACACTTCTAATTTGTACTGTGAGCAGTAGAGTGGATACATCTGCTAAGCAACAGTCTCCTTATAACACCACATTTCAATCCACTAGATACAGATTTCCCCTAAAGAGAAACAATGAGTGATTATTAATATTTTGCAGCCTAGGTTCTCATACATCTATACAGCATTACTTAATGAATAAAGCTTTTAGTTATACCTGACAGTATATTCCTTAAAAATGCTTAAAAGTGGACTGTTGATTTGCTTCTTTAAACTAAAGCAGTTCTATTTTTTATTTCTCTGCCTTTCAGGACAAAGTTGATCAACAAAAAGAAAACATGTTCTCCTCCCACTTCCAGACTGATGATTACCAGGCTGCCTCCACCTCCACTGACAAAGGATTCTGCAGGAGGAAACACACAGACAGCTTCCAGGACCTCTGTTCACTGGGCCCCAGCCCGTGTAGCCCACATAGCAGGAGAGGCCAAAACACAAGTGGTGCGTCCATACAGCCATCTGTGAATCTGAACAGGGAGCAATGTTATACTGACGCTGCTGAGGGGGGTAAGAAGGGGAACACAATGCACATACCCATGCAAAGATATCAGAAATGGATGAAGCAGTTTTTGTTCAGTGTAAAATATTAAAACTCTTTCTCTTTCTCTTATCCTCCACCTCCCTCTAGGTGCGTGTTCAGTGGAAAACACACTGGTGCGCTACAGTAAAGCCCAGCGGCCGACCTCGCTGCCCATTCAGCCCTTCATTCTGATTCCTGCAGACAAACAGCAGAGTCAGGCGCAGCACCTGGGCTGTCTCCTGGAGCAGTACATCAACCAAAAGAGCAGCAAGTCCAGCAGCTCCGAGCCCGGCCGCAGGGGCAAGGGCAAGAGTAGTCGGTGCTTTTCTAACCTTCAGCCATCGCCCACGGGCAGTCGCCGCCCCATCTTCCTGGAAGGCACGTCAAGCTCTGATACCTGCTCCACCTGTACGCCGAGCCCGGAGTGCTTCGGCCGCAGACACACGTGGAGCCAGGCCAGCAGAAGCCAAGCACTTGGCAGTCCGTGCACATACACAAAAAGCAGCCTGGATCCATATCACACCAGCCCAAAGCCCAGGTGGAGTCAGGAGATGGACAAAACAAACCCCTGCTCAGGCACAACTCAGACTAACAGTTTTTTAAATCCAACCTCGGCTCCAAGTCAGTCGAGCCGATATAAAATTCCCACCTACGAGGACCTGATCCAGCTCACCCCTGAGCAGAGCTACGTCGACCTTCAGCCCCAGAACACCTCCTACCATTCAATATTCTCTCATACACCCCCCATTTTACCCCTAACCACTGATACACGTCACCCAAACCTTCAGGTCTCCTCATCTACCCCTACATTCTCACAAACAGAAAGGAAACAGCCACAGCGCAGAGCTACACCTTCAGCCGACTCCGGCTTCTTTCACGGGAGCTTCACAGCTGCCCTCTCCTCGGTCACTCCTCTCTCCTCTTTGGGTTCTCTGCTCTCTTCTGCTGCGTCCGGCCTCCATCCACAGCAACTGCAGGACTCTGCCGGGCACAGTGGGAGACAGAGTCAGAGTCAGCAAAGTGAATCTATGATCCTCAGCGACCGGCCGCCAACAGAGTTCTGCCTCTCGCCTGAAACATCGTATGAGTCCCTGTCTATCAGCCACCTTCAGAGGAGAGGTGAGGGTCAACTCGTGACTGACACACTGGTGTATGACACACATAACAATCTGAATGGGGTGAAAAGTGACTCGGTTGCAGGAACGACTCAAGGATTCCACCGTAATTGGATTGGCTTCAGTGATGAGCCGCTGAGAACAGCAATAAAATCTCACTGTGCTGCAGCAGTGCCTTCAATACCCTGAAGGGGCTTTCTTTCAAACATGACCTATTTTTAACTCTCCCTGCTTGTGATTGGCTGAGCCTCCTGCTCTGCAGCCTATGTGAGTGAGGCTGCACGAGAGCGAGAGGGAGAATGATGCAGTAGAAATGGTGTTAATGATTTATTACGCACCTAATCATTTTGTCTCAGTGCTGCCATATGGAATCTTGGTGCCAATGCAATTACATAAACGTGAACCCTGAGATGGGGGATTGTCCGTGGAGGTATCTGCAGCAGCGGTGGAGAGGAAGTGTGATGCAGCACTGCAGGCAGCGTCAACATGCATAAAGAATTCACCGTGACATTTGCTGAGGCTAGCCATGAGATGAAGAAAGGCAGACTGTGAGAGAGGCAATTCAATCAGGGTCACTGCTGAAATGGAAAACTGACTCCATTATCTTCTGCTCTCATTCACATTTGCATTTTAGCAATAGGTTAAACTCTCAAAGCGCTTTCTCTCTCTCTCTCTCTCTTTCATCTTTCCACTGACCTAGTTAATAAGGAAAATCTTTAAAAAATTCTCTAAGAGTCTTTCAAATTGCTGCAAGATGCTGACACTGTTAAGATAGATATTAAATCGCTGCACTTAGATTAATATTGCGGGAGATTCTTGAGACAAGTTGATTTGCACTGGAAACAGGTTATCAGCTTATTCTAGAAAAATAAGACTTTCAGCTCTCTCCCCCCTTATGAAACCACATTTAAATCATTTAGATCCTGAATTTTATTTGGTTCTGCACCACATTGCACTCTCTTAAACAGAAAAGTATATTTTACATCAGAATGATGATCTCAGCCTCCTGATCCTGATCAGCACCAGAGTTTAACGGGTTCTTCTTGCAATGATGTATAGAAATCATGGAAATAGTTTTTGTGTCATCCTGCCAAAGAACATAGAACCAGCCCACAAGCCAACAGTGGTGAAAACCTAACCTCCTTGGCAGGGGCAATTACATCGCTAGAGTTTTAATAGTGTATCACATCAGCCAATAGAATGCATGAAGCATCAGTTATAATTTCAACCTGTCAAAACCTCTTTGTTGTGTATTGCCTGTAGGTTTGCTCAGATCTGTGAGCAGAGCGGTGGATTTGATCATGGCTCATTTTGGCAGCAGCAGAGATCCAGAAGAAAAGGTATGAACCGGCAGAGCTCAGCCCCTCCAGCGAGGTGACTCAATGGAGGAGAGCCAAACTGCCATTACTTACATTATAGGATTGGAGTCAAATAACCTGAGTCAGCAGGAGAGGTGCTGTATCATATTTATATCTCTCTGGCACAGATGCGTCTGGGGAACAGCTCTTGGAGTCCCACCATTGCAGGTCTGGTCCTGGAGCATCTGTGTCCGGCGATCCAGAATCTTTTAGAGGACGGGCTCAGAGATCACAAACTGGATCTCATCATCGGGCAGCGCCGCAACCACTCCTGGACGCTGGTAGACATCTCTACCAGAATAGGTATTTGTGAGTAGCATAATGGAGTGATGTGATTCAAAGTGACTCTCATGAATGTAACAGCACTTGTTTTGGACTCTTTGATGAACTCTCTGTGATGTTGACAGGTCCATCCACCAGAGTCCTCCACAGCCTGGCGTCCAAAATCAAACAATGTGCCGAGCTCTCCAGCCACTGTATGAGGCTCAGGGCCTTCATAATGGGTTTGCTTAAGTAAGTACCAACTGTGACTGAGTGATGCTAAATGATGCTAATACAAATTATTGTACATGAAAACCTTTATATCTTTTGATTTTGATTTGCTCTTTTTCAGCTTAAGAGCTTTGGAATTCTGGCTCAGTCACTTTCAGAGTCAACAAAGTGAGAGAACCAACTTTAATGTTTTTTCGTTAAACCTGAAGCGTCACTTGTAACGTTATGACCATTTTAGCATGCCGTGTTTAGCATTTTGCTGACGTACACACATCCATTAGCATCCCTTGAGACCCTTAAATAATTATAAAAAAGAGTTTTGACTTATTGAGACAAATTATTATGTATGTTCTGAACTCCACAGATTTGATAACAACATACTACCACTCTTGGGGGTTCCTGTCAATGTCACTGGGCCAGTGTCAGCCCTTGTTTCAGGAACTGCTGCTCCTGCTGCAGCCGCTCTCCGTGTTGCCCTTTGACCTCAACCTGCTCCTGGAGCCCCGACTGTTGGGCAGCAGACATCTGTGTCCCGAGGAGCAGGGGGTCTTCCCACCTCAGCCGTGCTCAGCCCTCCTAGCGACCAGCTGGCCACTTCTGCAAGCCGACAGAAAGGTGGACAGCCGCCACAGCAGTCAGCAAACCAAGATGTCACAACACATAGGTGTGCATCACCAAGAGTCACCCAGTCGTCTCAAGTCAAGCTCCATCAAGCTGCAATGTGGAGGGACGCAGGCCAACAGGAGCCAATGGTTAGCTCCTATTCCAGAGTGGTGCCAGAAAGAGCCTGACCTCCTGGACGGTGTGGTTGAAGCGGAGGACTGCACCCAGAACTATGCAGATACTTGGTCTCAGATAAGTATGGACAGTGGGCAAGAAGAGACGAGGAGAGATAAAGACACTGGGACCCTGAACGCGTCAGCTGGTGTCCAGGTGGAGAGCCCCTGTACGGGGGGGCTGCGCTGGGCCAAACTGTTTGGAGCCGATTCTTCCTCCAGAGCAGAGACAGTCTCTCAGAGTCACATCGGAGCACAAACCAGAAGGTGAGAACCCTGTTCAATCAAAACAAGCACAGACTCTGTTCTTTTTTATTAACAATACTTTAATCAGTTTTTCTTTCTTAGATCAGTGAAAGTTTGACAATGTTCTCATGACGTTTCTGTGTGATTGATTTCAGACGACCATCCCAGTGGCTTCATTTGGACAGATCGCAGCTTGGACTGTTGGCTCAATCCATAAAGTCAATGAAGACAGTAGCAGCACAGATAAACAAAACCAAGTACTACTGAAAACTACACCCCCTATGGGTGGAGGCCTATTTGCTGTAGTAACAAAAGTTTCAACCTCTTGATGAACGAGAGCCAAAGCCTCAGTTTGCACCTGTCCTGTGGAAGAACTGTAAGTAGTCACTTCTGTTACTCTAATCTGTTTTTCTTTAGGGCAAAAATCAATCATAAAATGTGAATAGTGACCCAAAGTAGACTGTTAAACATTCATGTGGTACAAAATCATAAATTTCTCATATTACACTGTCAATCTCTATTCTCCCTCTTATTGATCCTCTAAAAAAAGAAAGAAAGCAATACACTGTTAAAGTGGCAAATGTGCCACACGCCAACCTATTGTAGTGTCAGTGATTTTTATCAACTTGTTTTTTTTAGCAAATTTCCAAGCATGGATTTACCGTAGGTGCATGAGTGGAAAAACATGCAGTCGGCTGCTATAGGTGCTTCTGTGTTTCTGTTTTCTTATTCTCTTGTAAATGTTTTTATAGCCGTAGAATGAGCTTCTGGAAACATTTCTGGCACTAGAATTTCAAGTGTGTGCAATAGTTTGTTATAAAGAGTGTGTTCATGTGAGGTTTGTTCAGTTACACAACTGTAAGCCATCGTCCGGCTGTTTCAGGTACTTAAATGTGTGTAAGATATATTTTGATAGACTGATAGTTGGATAAGAAGTAAGAAAATATGTTCCCTGCATTGAGTAATGTGAAGTCTGTGATATTATGCCACAGTATTTTCTCCTCAGCCTCTGAATGCTTCCTCTAATGCCCAGTGACAATCAAACTCTCTTAATAAAGACCTAATATATTTACCTGTCTTCTTCTTGTATGCAGTTTATTTGTGTTTGAATGTATTAGTGTGTCATATGACAGGATAGGCAAAGCAAGGAATTGCCTGGGGCCCCCTGAGCTGAGAGGGCCCCCCCTCAGGAATGCTGATTCATAACAACCACTTTCTGAGAAACCCCTTAGATAATTTTTGGCTCTCTGCCAAAACGCTTCGTCATTTAGAGGTTTGGTTGATGACGAGAATGTCTGTCATGTATACAGTGTTTCTTGTGTTTCAGGCCCCTTTTGCCAGGGGCCCCTGCGATGCTCTTGTATAAATTTGAAGACTCCGATAAATGAGTAGATTTCCATCACGTCAGTTATGATCATTAGAAATAAGCGTGTGACAGTTTTAGGACTTTTCTCGAAGGAGCCTCTCGATGCGGATCCTTTCCAGCGCTTCCCGGGAAATCTGACCAAAGGTGTGTCCGAACATGAACTTGTTTCCTGTGGGATGATTTATCGTTAGACGTAATTAATACTTTTCTCTCACTGAGTGATTCATTTCAATTAACTTTAATAATATATCTACAAGGCTTTTGTGGTTTTAAATGTGTCGTTCGATACAGACCTGGGATGTGTCCTGTGAATGATGGCACCACACCGCTTTTTGATTGGTAGATGGATGGGATGGGAGGAGTTGTACTGTCCTTCCTCAGGTTCTCCGGGGACGTGGAGTCACTCCGCTGCTCCTTTCCAAACTTGATCAGTGCCTTGTTGGTGATGATGGGGTAACCTTTACCCATCAGGAAACGGGACTTTGGCACGTGCCCCGTAAAACCTAAAGAAAAACATTACTCATTAAGTCAGAGGAATAATTAATTTGATAATTCATTGAAAGGAAATTTTGTTTAGCTTTTACAGCCTGCACAGTTTAAAATTCTATCAGCTAAACAACCTGAATATTTTTTGGGCTTTGATTGACATGTTGACTGCTATTGTTAATTAATTAGCCATAAAAGTTTGGCAAGTCTATTGCATTTTTGGACAATTTGCGTCTGTCAGCTTGTTTGTGACGTAAAATCTGTCAGTATAATTATAAAATGTCTCTATTTTTGTGAATAAACCCACTCTGAGCTACCTGCCGACCAAGTGATAGCTGACTGTTATTGACATATTTCTTAAGGGGTTGGTGGAGACCAAAACAGAGCTAAAATGATATTTAAATATTGAATATGTGACAAATTAATACTAATGTTGCTCCGTGTGGATGTTTAAATAAGCGTTGAGGAGAAAGAAAATGTCTATATATGTTCAAGGAGTCTGATTTAAGGCCTGTTACAGCTGAAGCATGCAGTAAGAAGCATATTTCATGCTTAGCAACTCAAACTCATGTCTTGTACCTGAAATAAAGCGCTTGTGCTGGTTATCATCGTCCATTAAATACGGTGAAATGGTGACGGGGGTGTAGGACGGCTTGAAGGAGACCACCTTGTTGGCTGTCAGGGAGCGTTTTGATCTCTGGGTCGAATGATGATGGAGAATAATTAAAACATGCATGAATCTATGAGACTGTTTACAAAATGTATTATAATTCGTATGTTTGCGAGATTCTGTATGATACTATATAATGAATACAAACACTCTAATAAGAATAACATTGGCAGCTTATATAGATGTGGTGTGGATATGCTGCTAAATATAAATAAATCAAGAGATAAAATGGGTGAATCTGTCCGTGGTTGTTGTTGAAGCCTCCAGTTCTGCTTGTGTTTTGTAGGATTACATCACAGTGAGTGTCAGCAGATCTCCATCATGGATAATTAAACTAGAGTGAACCTACTCTGAGGTGCAATGGTCATGTATGTGTAGAACAGAGGTGAGAGAGGGGTTACTTCAAACTGTGGGTTGGTGGAGGTGAAAACAAGCGGCAGCTCTGCCGACCGCTGCAGGTTCCTCGCTTCTCTTTCCTGGTGAAACTCAGCCTGAGCTTTAAAACAGACGTCAGAGAAGCTGCGGGAGAAGTAGTTCTGACTCCTTGGGATGAAACCTGAGACGGCACAAAGCAACATTGTAGGGTTGTTTTCACCTTAATCTGAAATAGCACAATAAGGCTATCTACTGTACATGGCTTATCAGGAAGAGTGATAGAATGTGTTGTTTTGGGTGTTGAGAGAGCGAACCCTTTAAAAATACACAATAAAAAAATCTATCACAGTTTATTTGTATAGCAAATATAAATAGATAAAAAAAACTACCAACAAAACGTAATCTTTAACAACAGCACTGCAAACACAACCTGGACTTATTACAAATAGTCGCACACGTCACATTGAGGTCATCATATCTCTCTGAGCTTCAGCCTGTGACCCCTTCATGCAACTGTGTGTGTGTGAGTGTTTCTGTGTGTGTGTGTGTGTGTGTGTGTGTGTGTGTGTGTGTGTGTGTGTGTGTGTGTGTGTGTGTGTGTGTGTGTGTGTGTGTGTGTGTGTTTGTGTTATCCTGATTTTCAATACTTCTGCACTCGCCTGGTTGAGTTCACTTCATAATTTAGCAGCTGCAAACATAACATTTCTTCTCATGTTGCCTAATTGACATTATTTATGACTTACACCTGCAGCCACCAGCCACTCAATCACATCATAACTAAGTAATAAAGAGCTAAAGTCAATTTAACTGTCATAAAACCTTGTTTGTCTCCATTATGAAATTATTTTTCCACGAGGTGTTCGGTTGCTTTGCTGACTCCCAGTGTGAGTGAGTGTGTGACACCTACCTGTGTATCCAGGTATCACCTTCTTCAGGTTACCGTTGGGGATGCCTCTCAGTGTCAGAGCATCTGTGTCGGTGGAAGGAGAGTGACCCGTGTGGAGGACCAGGCGACTGGAGTGTTTCACATCAGGACTGCTCAGCAGCTCGGCCGTGTGCTGGCTGTAAGTCTTCCCCATGCTATACTTCAGCTGTGGGCAATACCCCGAATACCTGGGAAAGAAAGAAGCATCTGTAGTAAAGGTGTCGCAGGTTTTTAAATCTTAAGGTTTTTTTTAACGTAAAGTATACTGTAGGTTATATTTTTTTAACACAATGGATCAATTGGTTTATTTGTTACAATTATTGAAAAACTAATTTTCACCAGACTTGGGGGGCCTGAGCAAAAGGATCCTGGATTTGACTTTTTTATGACAAATATTTTGGTAATTAATTACCAGTCAACCTTGAATAAATAAAGAATTATAATTGTGATAACTGACTGTATAACGTTTCCTATATTATCTCATTGTGATGTAATAAATAACCAATATTGAATCAATTATATATCATCAAAACTATCATTAAATCAATGTTTAAATTTAACATAGATTTATCATCAGGTTTGCACCTTGAAAATAATTACATATTTCAACAATTAAGAACAGATAAACTAAATAAATGTTTTGTTTGAGTTCAACTTGAATTCAACTGATGGTTTAACATTATATCATCATTTAATCAATACAAATTCAGTTTTATTTAACATTGTGTGTCTTTTGATTCATTTAGGGCTTCAAAAATGAGAAACACAGCCTTTAGAAGGCTAAACCCCAAACAAATGTAATGTAGCACAATTAGCAGCGAGCCTACATGGGATTACTCAGAATATTTAACAGCGTTATCGTATCTGTAGACGTGAACTCACCCCGGAATATAATGTGGATCAGATGTCAGCAGAGCTTTGCTGAGTTTGGGGGCGAACGTCTCCATGTTACTCCTTCTGAAGGCTTCAGGCTGAGGACTGAGGTCCGGGGCCTCCTGCCTGTGGAGTGTGTTGGTTGCTACAGAGAATCAAACAAAGACGCACAGGGGCTCACAGCTCAGTGTCGACAAACTGAAACCGAAAACTTCCTGGACAACAATGATGTCCAACAACAGGTCATCAGAGGAGCTTTGCTGCTCTCAGCTGGTCCGTGGCCTGAACACAGTGTCAGCTACAGTAACCCACTGACTGACTATAACAATAATTTACTTCAGCCAACAAGTGGCTTAGCCTTACAGATTTTGTATATGTATTTGATATATTAAAAAGTTAAATTGAAAAGAAAGATTGATAGATAGATAGATAGATAGATAGATAGATAGATAGATAGATAGATAGATAGATAGATAGATAGATAGATAGATAGATAGATAGATAGATAGATAGATAGATAGATAGATAGATAGATAGATAGATAGATAGATAGATAGATAGATAGATAGATAGATAGATAGATAGATCGATAGATAGATGTTCAACAATGGCCCCCATAGACGTTCTGCAGTTCTCACTGATAGAAGAAATATATATATATATTAGTTGTATTTTCTGCAAATTTTATTTTACCATAGCAACAGAGTTGCACAAATTAAAATATATGTAATTCCAAAAGTACTTTATTTTATAATTAGTCTGTAAAATAGCAACCATGTGTTATTTATTTATCCATGTATCAATATATTTATTTTAATAGTACAATGAAATTCTAAAGTCCACACAAAATACCAAGGCATGTGTGTAATGTATCAAGACAGTCATACAACCATACAACCAATCTTATCTTCCATATTATAGAATGTCCATACAAACAGATAGGATGTGCAGACTTTGTTGTGATTACAGATTCATTAACAGGAAAACGAGTGTTCCCTAAGTCGCATGTGTTTTAATGAGGAACAAATTCTCAGGTATCTGTAGAAGTATATGGAAAACTGCAGTATTTTCCACTGAAGGAACATCTCTGTCAACAATCATTACATCAGTGGATATAAATGTCACCAGACCGTTGCAGTGACTCATATTAACCTGCTTTTGTTATGTGTTTCCAGGATTGTGAATGAGTTTGTTTGTTTTATCAGCCAAGTTGATCTCTCTCTATTCGCCTGGGGAATGTAGATCATATCAACGGTTGTGACATCCAGCACACACACATTCCTGCAGTCTCAGGTAAATCTCAGTTTGCCGTAATGACGAAACAGACGTGTTATCTGTTCCAGCTCATTGTTACACACTCCTTTCACACACATACCATTGTACTGTATATCTACTCAGGAATTTGAACGTATGTTGTCACACTATAGGACGTGTTGCTCATAAGTGTTTGTTTCTGTGTCGTCTCGTTGGTGATATTTAAAAACAGCCCATAGACTTGTTGTTGTGTTTTCAATATCTACCGGCATTCCTCTGTAATTACTCCCTTTGCTGCAGGACTGTCAAGGTGTACACAGGTTAAATCTTTGCAGCCATGTCCTAACATGCTCTTGTTGTTTTTTTGGGGTTTCTTACAGGTGCTCAGACAAATAAATCATGTCAACGCTGCTGAGTCACAGCTACTCTCCCATATTCAGTGACAGGAAGGAGCAGGTGTGAACATGCAGCACGGCTCTGTGACAGGACGGATGATGGGCAGGGGCGTGGTGTAGCAAAGGAGGTGGATCTCTGGGAATGCTACATCACCACCTCACTTCTGCTAATTACGGCGTGGGTGAGTGCGTCTCTTTCTTGTTCCTGCTGGAGTTCAGCGGCTCAGGTGTGAGGGCCAGAAACCTTCAGGGATGAATCTCTACAGGAGCTTTGGAAACCTCATGGAGGCCTGGGTGAATGAAGGAGGCACGTACCCAGACTCTCCTACACCGTCCTCTGACGCTGGACCAAACCTCCGCTCAGAATCGGTGGACTCTGGAGTGGAGACGGCCAGCACGGACACATCCTTTCCTGCTTCGCCCTCCACCACCTCAGCAGATAATACGGAGATAGATGCCTTCATGACAGAAAGGACGAGACTCACTCCGGCCTCCACTTCATTGTGTCCTGTGCTGTCCTCTCCTGTGTCCTCCTCCTTCTCCTCTTCGACCCCGAGCCTCTATCCCAGCAAATCCCCGGACGGCTCCAGCGCCTTGCATTCGAGAGTGGAGCGAGCGCTGCAGAGGACTGACTCCAAACATCAGACGGGCAACTCAGAGCTCGTCACGGCGGAGGCGGTGCTCAGGAGACAGCCTCGAGCATCTGCCCTGGACAAACGGCACTCAACAGGATTCGTGAGAGGTCAAAGGTCAGAGAGCTTTGGGCCAGGGAGGACACTCAAACAATCAGCGTCCCTCCGACAGATTTCAGAGACCTGCAGACGGCCGATATCTTTGAGATGCGACAAGCTGAAATCAGAGGTGAGATGTCACAAACCGAACTGTGTTGTCATTTTTGGAAAAGCATGAGACAAATCTACGCTGTGTCTTAGTCCCGTCAATGAAAAGGGTTGGTCTCATTTGCTCTCCCACTTTCACACTTACACGAGTTTCACCCAAACATGTTCGGTCCTGCCCAGCAGCACTGGCTTATAAATGTTAAAGGAAAGCATGAAAGAAAGTCAAACAAGTTTAACAAAGCTTGGATTTCTCACCTACAGTAACAGGGTTTCAACACAAGAGCTGAAAGACGGGTGTGTCATTACTTTAGCAGGATCTCTTTAATGCTCACAACGTGACATGAGTCCATCTGTGGTGTGAGGGATCTTAAACCAGTCTGCCCAGCTGACTCTACGCCCACAGGCATGAGAGGAATGGGAGGGGGGAACTGGAGAAGTCTGAGAGGTTCCTTTGAAATAAGTCTGACATGTTGTTAACAAGACACCGGGGAAAAAAGTTTGGATTCAAGATTGGATTTTGATAGACAATGACTGACACCTTGGCTCCTCTTCACATGAGTCATTGAGTCTCATCGGTAAACTATGGTTGTGTTTACTTCCTTGTCTGAGGATCAGGGTTAAATAGAAACTGTACCAACCAACTGTAATTACTCAATCAAATGTAAATTTATATATATATTCCTACTTAAAATATAATCATATTTAATAACACTTCCATTGTTCAGCTCTTGCATGCAAGCATTAATCAAAAATGTGACACATCTTGACACTCTGACCGAACAGGTTGAGATTATCCTTGTTGTTTACAAAGTTAATTTAAAGGTAAACGAGAGAATGAATTCAAAAAGGTAAAACAAAGTCTAAAATATTATAATCACTTTATTTATAATACAAAAACCTATAAAACCATCTGGATGGTCATGATGATGGTTCTGTATGAGACATATGGAAAACACAAAAGTTATCATAAATGTGTGAAATTTGTCAAATGGTTGTTTCACCCAAACCACATATGTAAACCTCATGGTGGCGGCATAGGAAAACCTAAGTCATCAACATTTGTCTTCTGATAACCACAAAGGTTTGCTCACAAAAGGAGAAGTCATCAATATGAATATACATCATAACACTTTCTCGCTCAATGCTCTGTGCAGGAGCTCGGTGAGGAGGACATGTCGGGCATGAGTCCTGGGCTCTGCTACCTGGAGCAGGTTTGCCAAATGCTGGAGAACATCGCCAGACAGAAGATTCAGAATCGAACATTACGGATGGAGATGGAGGCCCTGCGGGAACTTAAAGACGTGCAGGTGAAGACTTTTGTGTATGGCATCTTTGCAAGACAATTAAGAAGCTGTCACGGTCATCACGCCGTGCTGGGTTCATGAACACGACACAGGCTTGTCGTGCTGGGGGAGGACGAGATGTCTACTTGCCGCTGGAGGGTTGAAGTGAATTAAACCATGAAGACATTGTCTTTCAGGCTCCTGACAGCTGTCACACTGACTGTGAAGCTGCTGAGGAGGATGGACTTGTAGAGAACGAGGAACCCAGTTCCAGTGAAGCCCTGCAGGTTAAGAGGAACTCTTATGGACATTTTCGACAGAGATCTGCTTCAGACACAATGCTTACAACGCTGCACTTAAGTAAGCCATGCCCTACCTGATATTTTTTATATAATCAAGATATTTCTAGAATGGACCCCTTGTCTTAAGAGAGAAGAGAAGAATGCTGTGTAATGTTTTTATGCATGTGTGTGTTTGGTGCAGGACAGATAAAATCAGACTGCAGGGGGCAGCATCTGAGCACAGATGTCCTGCAGGAGAGGATAGAGGAAGAGCATCTACAGGAGGTAACATACACACTCTAATGCAAAATATAATATTTCATCTCTGTAATAAATACAATCAAACAGATATAGATATTATTTCACAGAAATATGTTAATTTTACAAATGCTTGACAAATATTTCAATCTTTTCAGGAGTCTACAAAAGAGGAGAGCAATAGAACTAACAAGAACTGGAGGAGCAAATTCTCATCGTTCAGAAGAGAGGAGCCTTTTCTGAGAGAGACGAAGGGGTAAAATATGAATTAAGCATTTATAACCTCCTCTGAGGAGGCAGGGCTATTCATGTCATGTGATGCACGGTGCTCTGGGGAAGCGTATGTGCTGCTCAGACATGGCAGAGGCCCACAGTGATGGCAGAGCCGCTGGTGGGAGTTCATTTTCAGTCCGTGGATTTGTTCCTCATGAACAGTTTGTCCTTTCCTCATGAAACACAGCTTCCCCCCCCCCCCCCCCCCCATGTTTTCCACATTGCTTTTCCTCAGCTACATTTGATGAATTTTTTATCTCCACAGCCAGCAGATGCAGTCATCTGACAAAAACTCGGCCCGAAGACGGCTCAGCATGTTGTTCAGGAGGAGGAGGAAGCCTTTGCCTGTATTTGACGAATCACAGAGTCCGCCATGATGTTTGGAACTGTTGGTTCTGGTTCTGCAGTGGAACGACCTTGTTTGGAGCACGACCACTGATTTCACATACTTCCTGTTCGGCCCATGTGATGTAGCAATCTGCCATGTTAATTTATTGCCCACTATATGCACCTACGCTGTATACCTGCCTTCATTTTTCACTGAAAAATGTTTGTTTTGTGCAACTAAATGTATATTTTTCTGTCATGTACATAAAATGTTAATAATCCATTAAATACAAATTTCAATATATAGTAATGTTATTTTTGTTTGAATGACTTCTTTATTTGCGTCCTCGTCGGGTGTTGCTGGTAAATTATTTGATCAATTAATTGTTTCCGGTTTGGAGAAAATTTAGGGAGAAATTAAAAGATGTTTAGCTGTTTTTGTGTGCAGGCAAACATGTGTGTTTATAACATGTAATAACCCCTTCACGTTTAACACCAATTAAAATGTTAATTTGTTAAGTATTCAAACCAATTCAGAAAATACTTTTTGTAAATTGTATATAAATGGATTGTGTTCAATGAGTTTTCACAAAACCCTAAAAAAAACTTAAACTCTGGACAGTATCCATTAGAAAATATATCCTATGATCATTATTTAATCCATGAACTGTCCCCAGACAAATATTTAAGTCACAAAATACTACTGCTAATAAATAAGAGAAAAAAAATGCTTTAATCTTCACCTGTAATCGCTCGTTTGACGTATAACAAGTCCAGGCCACACAGCGTTTCCTTTTATCATTATTTAATCTTTATTCACCGAGGTTGGGGGGGGACAGACCTCCCCTGGCATTCCCATGTAAAGAGATGTCAATGACAAACACGTCCAACCAAACAAGAGAGGGCGAATAGGATTCCAGTCCATACATAAAATACATGTATTTACTATTTATCGAACCACCAGCATCCATTAGTCCCACATAGCATCCATCTGTGCTATTAAATATATAGAGATAACATCTGTGGAGGGATTTATTTACTGTATGTGTGTGTGAGGGGGAAGGAGTTGGCAGAAAGGGTCGAGCTTATAGACGATAAGAGTGGTGTTGGGGGGCCAACGTCGAGTCATACCTGCAGTGCCCCCCCTTGCCTACATGATGCCGCAGGAGGACAAGGGGTTAGCGATCTGGCAGGTGCAGGCTGACTGGCAGTATTGGCGCACAGTCTGGTAGCAGCTGCGGTCGGCGTCCCCGCCCCACTGCACGGGCCCGTTGGGGTCAGAGGGCAAGCGGCTCAGGATGCTGGTGTTGATGGCCAGAGCAGCCAGGCCATAGTCAGTGAAAAGCACCGTCTCACGCCGGCACGTGGGGCAAGAGATGAACTTGTACTTGGGACAGGACTCGTAGAGGATCTGCAGGCACTCCTCGCACACCGAGTGCAGGCAGGAGAGGATGCGCGGCCGCTTGCCGGTGAAGTTGTAGGTGTGGCCGCAGGTGGGGCAGTCCAGGGGCTCGCAGGGCATGACGGGTCCCGAGCAGGTGGACGAGGAGGAGGTGGAAGAGGAGGTGGAGGAGGAGCGTAGCACGTACTGGTTGACTATGACGTCCTCCATCTTGTACTGGAACTGGTGGTAGCAGATCTCGTTGGCACTGGCTTTGCGCTGCGCCAGGAAGCTCTGCTCCCTGCGCGTCACGGGGGCCGGGGTGGACACCATCGGCCTGGGAGACACCGTTATGTCCAGGGTCAGGTCGCTGCAGGCCTGGTTGACGATTATCTGGCCCTCGCCTCCGCCGTCCCACGCCACTCGGGGGGGCGGGGCATAGCGTGGCTGCGTGACGGGCACGGAGCACTCTCTGGGGAACTTCTCCGACTGGATGATCTTGACGGTGTCCATAGGGATGGTGACGGTCTGACGCCGGAGGCAGGACATTCACACGTTGCGTGGAGGCGGTGGTGAGAGAGAGATCAGCGCTTGACGCCCCTGCCTGGTTCTGCACAGGGGGAAACGGATTGGGCTCCTTGTCTGAAGTCAGCCATTCGAGGGGACATGGGGACGGATGGATTCCTCCATGTTTTCCCTCAGAAACCCCCCCTGGTGTACGCCCCTGTCAGCCTGAGTCTTTATGAGGGGAAGACAGATAGTGGAGCTCCGCCAGAGCAGCACAACCTGCAGCTCTCACACTGTCACAGCTTATATGTGGAGGATTTAACAATCCGGCTTACAGAACCGAACCAGTGTTGGCGACTTTAAAATAGTTTCTTGTGCTGTCTCGGACCAGTAACCACTAGTTACAGAAACAAATATTCACACACATGGACAGTTAGAACTTCAGCACAAAGATATGTTCTGACTCGGTGAACATCAATAAATAATCTCATATGCACACAGATGCTCATATATACATACAGTACAGGGTGGTGGGTTCCAGTGTTCACAGAGAAGGGGGGGGGGGTGAAGGGTTGAATACAGGCAGTTCAGAAAAGTCCAAGAAGTCTGTTGTCTCTAACTAGATCCTGTGGCCTGCCAAAGGAAACTCTTGTCTTTACATGTGTCTCACTTTAAACACTTGCTGAACTTCCTTGTGTTTGGCTGCGTGTGTGTTTCTCTTGAAAATGAGAACAACCTCTTTCTCTTTGCTCTTGGTCCAGTTGGGTCAGGTGACCCTGTGCGACCCCTCCCAGTGGCTCGTTGA
Source organism: Limanda limanda (assembly GCF_963576545.1). Taxonomy (NCBI): domain Eukaryota; kingdom Metazoa; phylum Chordata; class Actinopteri; order Pleuronectiformes; family Pleuronectidae; genus Limanda; species Limanda limanda. The sequence goes on along the minus strand of NC_083636.1, from coordinate 35,602,950 downwards.
TAAGAGGGAGGGAGGTCTTCTCTTGGGAGGTTTCTTATAGTGCTCCAGAGAGATGTTGGAATGAGCTCCAAGACTCCTGAATTCCTCGAAGGTGGGAGGGAAGGGTGTTTCTTCTTTCTGGTTTTCAAACAGTCCTCCCACCCGAGCAGCAGAAGTGGGAACGGTCAGAAAGGTGCCTCTGTGCTTGTCTCCCTTTTTCAGTGAGTCCGACTTAACTGATAACTAATTCCTTTGGTCAATCCTCCTGTGAAAACAGGAAAAAAAGGAAGATATAGTTAATCTCAAATACAAATTTCTGCACTGATAAACACATTTTTTTATTCTTCCATCATCTATTCCAGGGGTTTTCAACTGGTTTTGTTCCAGGGACCACCATTCTGAATAGAAAGTAATCCGCGGCCCACTGATGTGCCTACGCACGCGCGTGCCTATGGAAGTTTTAACATTTGGTTTTCCATGTTGGTTTTATTTAAAAACCTCAAACAAATCTAGAAAAATCTGTGAAAAAAACAACAAAAATGGTTGATTTTCAGTGCTTAAGAATTGAAAACAAAATTAAAATGCAGATTGTAGTTGTACTGCATCTCAGAACCATATGTACATCAATATATAACGTTCATGACTTAAATGTACAGACATGTAGCTGACATGTTGAGAGAATGTTAAAGTAACGGTGATCAATAACAATCAACATAAACTGGGGCTACAACTGAAGAGGGAAGATGACAAAGTAATGCAGAATATGTCACAAATGAATATCATACAATATCACACGAACAATTAAGGCTTCTTAAGTTTAACCTCATGATCAACAGCACCTTTATATTATTTTAGACATATTTTTTCTTATTTTAGATATTTTTCACGATATTCAAGAGTAATCTGGAAATGTGTTGAAATATCAAAGCGAATTTTGCTGACCCCCTGCAATGCCGTCGCGGACCACGGGTTGAAAACCCCTGATCTATTCTGTTGGGAGGGTCATTGGGGGGATGGAGCCAATCCCAGCTGAGGGCCAACGTACACTCATTCATACTCACATTCACATAGACACAGACAATTGAGAGTCTCGTATTCTCCTGACCATAATCTGCATGTGTTTGGACTGTGGGATGGGAACGTTTTTTTTGTTTTGCTGAATTTCAATGGCATTTAACATGGAACATAAATGAGAACATGGAGGACTTGCTAAACTTAGTAACGACTGAATACAAACTTTGAGATGTTACGCCTTAGTCCCACTTGGTCATTTTTCTTGACACAGTGGCAGAAACATTTTTACTTTTCTTTCCTATAACACAAATAAAAGGTGTGGTCATATGAAGCTCCCAAAGGTGAAGCCAAAGTGTCTAACCCCCTGGTGGCTGACTGCAGTACATGTCATAAACCCTATCTCCTCCATGTTAGCGGATAGGGCATGGACCAAACTAAAAAGACAAAGTGTTGGTTACATTGAATTATTTTTATATTTTTTGGTAGTGCTTATCACACTGATGTACATTTAAAATAAAACATGGATTGCTTGGGACTGAGTCAATCATACTCAACCTGCAGCATCCTCCCTTCCCACTGCTGCACCTCTGAAAGGAGGGTTAAGATTAATTCTCTCCGTAGTTCTATCGTTCTGCTGATGATATGATGTGCTTGGTTTGAAAATCATCTTTTCCTGAGCACGAGCAAGACACACTGTATGTAATGTAATGTTAAAATCATGCCTTAATGCAGGATTTAAGCTAAACTGAGCTATAAAGTGCTGATTAAGACTAAATTGACAAACCTCTGCTACATACTGTATTTTCCGAGCAGGTGATTGTGACACACGCTGCGGCCTTGCTCTCGTCACGGCTCCTGTTTCCTGACAACACTAAAGCACCTCGCGAGTTGCGTCAGTTCCTCTCTGGCCTGAGTGGGAACAGGTTTTTAATTCTGCGTGCAGAGCCTGTGTCAAACTGTGTGTGGGTTTATGAGAGAGGACGAGTTTTAAGCATGACCAAAACAATAGCTGCCAAACAACACAAGAGGGAGGATGACACATCTCTCACTCAGCGCACGGTTGTCATGAGCGATGATTCTTTAGAGGGAGAAATAAAAGAACCGAGCAGAGGAGGTGACCTACATGGTGCGGAGAAGGAGAGAGAAAGAAAGAGGGAGGGAGCGCAGCACTGGTCCTGGTTTCTATTTATGGTCTGTTTATCTATGCACCTCTCAGTGGTTTCCTGCCCCCAACCTGCAAGATTGAATGAGATAGATGTAACAGTCCCGAGTGGTTTGGTCGATAATGTTCATGTGACGCACTGAGCACATATATGTGAATCCCCTTTCATCTTTCTGTGTGAATCTCTCGACGTGTTTCCACACTCAAACACACAGAGTCACCAAATGGGTTTCTGCATCCCTGCACTGCTGCAACACTTAGAACAGACTCCTTTTTCTTTCTCATCCAGCTGCATGCACATTCTCACACACATTTGCAGAGGAATCCGCAACAAAGATAAATCTCTTCTTGTTGCTGTCAGAGGATATTTACACAGGAAGTTTTTGAGAAACCACCATCAAGAATGTTTTTTATCATTCCCTAACAGGCCCAAGCTAGAACAGATACTGGAAAATATCTTTAGAATCAATTTTACAGTTATGGCTTCGGCTGTGACACAAATTCTTTCCTGCATCACCAGAGAATAATCAAAGAAGATTTTGAATTTCATATCACTACACAAATGCTGATTGATCTGGTGGGAACAAAATATCTAAAATCTAAACCTGTCCGATGTGTTGGTGTTTCATGCCTGAACAGGTTCTTAGTCTTATTTATTATTTATATGATCAGATGTTTACAGATAAACAATAGTCATTGTTGTATTTAGAAAAGGTTTTGCTTGTGTTTGGATAATTCACATTTTGAGAGTTCTGGCTTCGTCAAACTGTTTTGTCTTTATACATTTTTGTATTCGTCAACATAAGGCATTACAAATATATCACTTGGTACTTATAATGATAAAATCAGCATCAAATGAATCACAATGATGACCTACATTATATGATTATATGGTTGAGGAATGTGTGAGTTTTCAAATTAATTTAAACTTTACAAAAATAACTAAACATAGACTGAAGAATCTGCTGCATCACACACCTTCCACTGTTATTACAGATATTTTGTTATTGGTGTATAAAGTCAAAAAATACTCATATTTAAATTAAAGTTTTTCAAACTCTTAGATAGTAATATATAGTGTCCTAAAATCCAACATCAGGTCTACTGTTGTTTTCCCATGAAGAAATTCACATCTCTCTCTCTCAGACATTCTATGTTTAGCTGCTTCTTGTGGTTGTGAACAGCTTTTGTGAGAATACTTTAGTCTGTGGCCGATAGGTTCGAGTTGATAAAGCAGCCAGACTGCATGAGAGGAGCCTTTGAGCCTGGGGGAGATGAAGCAGCTAAAATTACACTCTAATTTGGTGACAGTGCTATGAAAAGGCTGATAACTGATGCAGACGACCTGCTGATGGGCCCGCTTTGGCGCAGCCTCCTCCTCATCAACACGAGCCCTCTCTCCGGTTACGTAAGGAGCTCATCTCGGGCCCATGCAGCCATCATATTACCACAGTCAAAACTGCCGCACCATGAGAGGGTGTGTGTGTGTCTGTGTGTGTGTGAGTTTGTGTGTGTGTGTACATATCTCTGGTTCCTCTCCCTGCAGAGGAATTATCACACTAATGAAATCATGGCAGGCATTTGACCTCGTCATCGCAAGCAAGAGGAGGAAGAGGAGAGCTGACCACAGAGATGTCAGAGGAGTCTGTCTGAGCAGCGAATTCCTCATGCCATTAAACACACACACACACACACACACCCGTGTATCCCACCTAGAACATTCTCCTCCTCAGACATCCTACTCCCATCACGTACACAGAACCACCCTTTACATTCCAGTGGACTCACAAACAAACTGATAACAAGCAGACAGGAGCCAAGAAGAGGAATCTTTCTGAACGTACACACAATCAGTCAGTCTAGATTCAACGCTGTCTGATTAAACACACACACACCTGACCTGCAGGCGAGGAAAATACAAACATGCTACACACGCCAGAGACAGGCCCTGCACACACCCACTGTGTTCTCTCTCTCTCTCTCTCTCTCTCCGTCAACATAAACACACACACACACACACACACACACACACACACACTGGATTGATTCCACCTGTGCAAATCGAAGAGCAAGAGAAGGGCACAATGTTCTGAATGAGTCATACAGACCCTGAACATCAGTCTCTCTCTCTCTCTCTCTCTCTCTCTCTCTCTCTCTCTCTCTCTCTCTCTCTCTCTCTCTCTCTCTCTCTCTCTCTCTCTCTCTCTCTCTCTCTCTCTCTCTCTCTCTCTCTCTCTTCCTCTGAATGAAAATCTCCCTCTCGATCAGAGCACAGGGGTCCGGGGTCTCTGTGCGCCCACACACCACATACCTGCAGTATGTCAGGTATGCCAGCTATGTTGAGATTCGTATCCACATTCGTGCCTCGGCTGGTAAAAGACATCTGCCACCACAGAGCTGCTCGAGTCCGTGAGGGCTTTTAATGCTCTATATTTTTGATTACATAACATATTTTGCGTAATCTGGGAACAAATCCCCAGTTTTTTGGTAGGTTGCGCATCTCCTTTATGTGGCAATCATGTTGCTTTTAGGGATTTAGTGAAATATTGTGAATTGTTTGCATGCACATGTGCATGTTATTTGCACATGCGAGATGCAGCTCTGTATTTTGATGGTTTTTCTGTTAATTTTGCCTGTTAACAAAACTTAAAATGCAAAGACTTTTTGTACATCATCATTTTCTGCAGAATAAATCCCATGCACATGTTACAGTAGGTTGGTTTGAGGCTGATGCACATTAAAATACATTCTGACTCCTAAAGAATCCAGCTCTATAGAGGATGTCCGTCACACTGTCATCCCCTGCACCATGTGCTCTGTTCACCTGCAGTCCAGTGTTTGTGGGCGTGTGGGGAGGTTGCGTTCATTCATGGCAGACATCGGCCATTTTGCCTCGCGATTCATCACAACTCGAGTGCTCTTTGTTCTCGTCTGAGTTGCAGCAACATGGCAGAGCTGCACACAGGCAGAACAACGTGAGCGGTAACCAGCGACTCCTCGCCCGACACAGACCTCGTGGAAGATTAATGAGGGAGAGGCTCAGCTCTGCAGAAGCAGCGGTGACAAGACTGACTGAGGTGATTGATTTTCATATTTGAAGGAGGCCGTCTTAGCGCTGGGTTTGTTGATGTTGCATGACTCGACGAATGTGGGGGGTGGTGGGGGCGGGTAATCAGGGGGATAGAGGTGAGGTGGCTAAAATTTTCGGAACGGTGGAGATGGAGCAGCAGCTTGAGCCTGTGGGGGGGGGGGGGGGATGCATCAGTTATGCAATCGCAGCATGGTGTACCCAGCACTCTCACTGCAGCGCCAATGCATGGCCGACACAGAGACGCCTGCTGACAACCACAGAACAGGCCGTTCCTGCCCCTGTCCCTGTCACCCCCACCTTCCCCTCCTCGTCAAACCCCCCCCACAGTGTGTGTGTGTGCAGAGTTCTGTCAAATGTCATAACCGCCGTGGACGTGACACCTACATGACACCATCCGTGCCCACATTCGTGCATCATCACAGCCTGTTTGCACATTCAAACCGTCCTATTTGTCTGTTCAGATAAGAGGGTGGTGCAGGTGTGTGTGGGCACGTATGCCTCCATTCATGCAGCCATGTGTGTGTGTGTGTGTCTGTGTGTCTGCAAAATGGACGGCCATGATGCAACAACCATGTAAATCCCAGCTCAGAGCAACAAAGCCAAAGGCAAAGATTGTGTATTGCGTCCTTTCACAAAGAGGGATGAATAGATGTAGGTATGCAACACACACTCAGAGGAGCCCTATGCGTCGCACATCTGGAACGTACAGATGACAAGATACAGAATATGAATATTAACACGCCTCTCCTCATCCTCACCTGTCTGCTCACACACTCGTCTTGTTCCAGTCCTTTCTCCAGCCCTCCTCTTCCAGTCCTTGTGGATGTTGCTGATGCTGCCCTGTGATGTTAAACCCTCGCCGCTCTGTCTCTTTGTTCAGGGGGATGTGTTGCCAGAGGGAGGATGCGCTCCTCTGCCCATTTGGCTCTAGCACGGTGAACGGCGAGCAGCAGGGAGGGCAGGAAAAGATGGAGGGGAGGTAAGATGGAGGAGGCTGTTGCAAGGTGGATGCGTCATGTCACCGGCTGCCTTCGTCGAGCTCTGCATCTTCTCCTCTCCTCCCTGGTACCTTCGTCCTTCACTCTCCCGCCCTCACTCCTCCTCGGATGAGCTGTGGCTGTTCGTCTCCCTCTGGTATCTCTCCCTCCATCCCTCTATTCTCTCTCTCTCTCTCCTGCTGAGCCTATATTATTCTGCCTTTTTTTGTGTGCAGTGACCTGAGGATCTGTGCTGCTCCTCTCTCTCTCTTTCTGTCTGCCCGTCTCTTTCCTCTGGTCCTCAGTGAAACACCTCCTCTCCTTGTGTCCCTCTCCTCTCGCCTCAGCTGCCGTTCATTACTCCTCTCCGTCCTCCTCTGTCTGCTTCAGTCAGTGCGCCTCACAGTCACACATGCGCAGTGTTTTCACACATACATGCACTCACACACACACATGCACGCTCGCACACGCTCTCCCTCTCTGTCTCTGGGCTTCTGGCTCCCTCCTTATGCATGTGGCTTGTTTTTGCCTTCCCCACCCCCTCTTCTCTCTCTCTCTCTCTCTCTCTCTCTCTCTCTCTCTCTCTCTCTCTCTCTCTCTCTCCATCTCTCTCTCTTTCTCTCTCTCTCTCGCTCATACACATGCACACACACACTCCCTCTCTTTCTCTCTCTCATCCCCTCTCTCTCACTGCAGCACACACTGCAGTGGCTCTGCAGACAGGATCACTGTAATTGGTTGCCAGAGAAAATATTTCAGCCGATGAGGAACGTCAACTATGCTACCCACCCACCCCACCTCCACCCCAATGAACATATGCATCAACACACACACACAAACACACACACACACACACACACACACACACACACACACACACACACACATACACACACACAGTTTTGCACACACCAGCCAGACACACAGGAAGATCAGGAGCAAATAGATCTAATCTACCCTGTGCAGCTCATCTCAGAAAATGAAAACAAAACATAAATTCACTCTCAAATTAATTTTCTGTCAGGATGCTGACTGGAGGCTGCAGCAAAAACAACAACACCAGACCCATCGCATTCAGCACCGACGACATGCTTTGTGTATTTATTATTTGTCGAGGCCAGGAAATGGATTCCTGCAAGCTCGGCCTCAAAGCACAAAATGTGAACAGTACAGCAGAGAGGTGTCATTTGCATTCAGTCGTCCTTGACGTGACTGCTAAATCTGACACGGCCGAGTTTCTATAAATTCACTCGGTGACTTGAAGGCAGTATCATAAGCTCCCACCACAGATCTGCACACGCAACGATGTTGCATAATGAGGGTTTTTGTATCTGCTGCATGGAGCCGCCATGCTGACCAATAAATAATCTTCAGATCAAATGCTGTTGTGATCTGTCAGTCATTGTAAGAGGGTTATGTTTACATAATGTGGCCCTGACATGCATAATGTAATGAGGGCAATAAGTTACCGGTTGAAACATCTGATCACCAAATAGCTGCATGTTAGATTAGTTTGAGAAGTAAGCTATGTGTGTGTTAGTTCACTTCTGTAGATCTTCAGACTTCTCAGAAGTGAGATGCTTGTGAAAGAGCCACAGAATCAGCTCAACACATCACTTATGTAATCTGAGTTCCTCCAACTGTGGTTATTTCAGTTTTCTGTCATGTTCTCATTTATTTTACCCCACAGCCTTTTTTAGGTAAATGTGTCATGCTCATCATCATTTTTATGAAAGACGATGATATTCAGATACCAGCAACCACTCCTGTGAAGTTATTAATTCCTTATTAATGTCTTGCAGTAATGTTTTTTAGTTATTTTAAGATAAATCAATACTTTACGTTGATAAGTAATGTAATACATGTTTTATAACACACTATGGTGTTGTGTGTTATAAAAGAGGTATTACATTTCTTAAGTGTTTGGGTGTTAGTATTGTAGCTTCTGTATAAACAGACTATAAATTACAGTATATAATAACACAGTTTTTAATAACACTAAATATGTCTTCAAAAGAGAACTTGTATTTCTTGACAAATTCTGGACATTAATAAACCAAATGTATATTTCTGTAAAAAATTACATAAAAATGTGATTTAAAAGTTCCCTTGAACATTCTTAAATGTTTGTAAGTGTATAAATGTGTTACAGGGATTCAAATGTAATATTCACTGACTACATAACAGTAACTTATCCCAGTGATGCTGCATCAGCTTATGATTTGGAGTCACCTTCAGCTTTGTGGTTCATATCTGTGTGTGTGCATGGTGGACAGTCTGGTGCAGGATATGTTGAGCCTATTTTTAGTAACAGAAAAAAGAAACAAACCTCCAGGCAAAGTCCAAACTTGTTTTCTTCACATACAGTGAATCACCTGGTTTTGTCCAGAGTTAGAGGGGGTTTGATCCCCGTGGCTTCACAGTGAGGAGCCTACGACCGAATAAACCCCACCAACCACAACGTCTTGTTTAATGTTTCCACATGTGAAATATATAAAAGATGTAGTGTGGGATTTTGAAGCCTCTGGAGTTGTTCAAGTCCTCTGTGCTCTCATGCCACTTATTCCTTTTGCCTGTGACTGATTATTAAATTATTAAATTTCATTTTCACAGAGTTTTATGGTTGCGTGGATGCTTACAGTCAAATCTACTGAATTATTAAATAAGAATCAAAGTCTTTCAAACGTTGAAAGAAAAATACATCTTTCAGTTAGACTCATGATGAACTTAATGATTCTGCTATTGGCTCAAATCAGACTCGATTAAAATTCTGAAAAAATAACTTGAAAATAAACAGAAAATCTCTCATGTGAAATTACTAAAAGTTGACAAATTATGTTCAAGGTTTTTACTCTTTTTGAAGCAGCCGAATTAATCCAGATCAAAACAACAAAAACTGCTAAATAAAACATTTTCAAAACCATAGCATGGTTTATTTTTCAATACACCTTACATGGCTCCAAATCTTGAATGAGCAACATCATAACAAGTCATTAAAACATGTGAGCTGTGAACCTGAAACATTCCTGAAATGTGTGTGCAGGACAAAGTCACAGTTGCACAGTCACAAAGTTGCAGTGTGTTTTCTCCTTTAATAAAATTCCCACTGTTGTCGTCAGATAAAAGTGCAGCTCAGAGATTAGGCATTGAAGACTTCCATAATTGTAGCTGCTGGGACAATGAGACCTGTCACCGGCACCGAGGTTCCAAATGGCCTCGGGCATATTTCTGTCAACACGTCCTGATTTCTACTTCAGCTGCAGAGCACAAAATACTCTTAACTCCTGCATTCACAACCTTACCAAAATAAAAGGGCACAAGCAGAGCCATCGAAGCGTATCAGTACCAAAAAGTTATCATCATGCACCATACACCATTTCAGAATAATTTAATGTTACATACTTTATTGTTGAATGCATTAATGTGTATATCACTATAGCTGTTAGGCTAATGTTAGCACAGAGGCCGAGACCTGAATGTTGTAATGCTGCATCTTGTGCCAGCAGGAGGCGTCTCACTATGTTTTTACCATATACTTATTATCTTTATATACAGTCTATGGTTTTTATGTGTTTTTAAAGGTTCAGCATGGACTTTTATCATGATTGTGACATTTTTGTGGTGTTCTTCAATCAGATGTCAATCTCATAACATCAGGGCTGCAAAAAATATTGTATCTCCTGCAACGTTTGTGCACATCCTCATATAAACATGTGACGGGAGAGAGATGTTGTTTTTCTTCTCTCTTTTTAACTGCATCATTATAATTATATTTTATGCATAGGATATGCTCATTGCATGGGTTAACCCCTTTCCATCAATCTATCATCTATACTGCTCATCGTTTGAGGATCACAAAGGGGTGGTAGGCAAATCTTAATATAGATAGTGGATCTCGCCCCTGTGGGAGAGATTTAACCTCTGGATCAAGTTGACAAACCTCTTAGATTGGAGTAGACCCTGAAAAAGTGAAAAAAGAATATGGAAACTAACAGAAAAGCTGTATTTGAAATACTTGTTTACTATTATTAAAGAAAAGCAATGAATACTTGTAATTTATCCTCTTCTACTCGTCATTCACAAACTAGTCTTTGCTATTTTCAAGGAATTCAGATCCTGTCTGGTCTCCTCAGTCCTCATCACAGTGGGTTAATGTGTTTGCAGCACCACAAGACAGTCGTCGATGTCGACCTTTAATCGCTGCTTGTTTCACTAATGAGTCAAACAGATATTAGGTAATATGTGTCTGGTCGATAATTATGAAGGGTTAGAAGAGAAAAGCGATAAGAGATGATATAAATGTTTATGGAACCATCAGGGTGGATGTCTCTTAAGATATGCGGCATATAAAAAAGTGATCATGTGTTATTCAGCATTTATTTAACAAGCACATAAAAGAAGGAGCATTCACTCTGAGTGAGAGCAGATTTAATCAGAGCAGCAGCCACCAGGGGGCAGTAAAGAAAGTCAGACAGTGACAAAGTAATTCACAACCTCTGTTTCCTGAGACGTTTTTATTCATTAACACCTGAAATAACAAACCGAAGTGGTGCATAGATCTTAGAGCTGACACCACACACGGACTTTGAACACACATAATGGGAAAATAGGCCTTTGGTAGAATGAGGTAGCTAATACAGAAATAGTCAGGAATTAAAAAATCCCATATTTTGTACATAAACCTACATTTATAATGTGTTACATGTCATTTACAGGCGTTTTATTTATCATGTGATGTCTTTTCTATGATTTAGGGCAGCATGTCGAAATAAAGCACAATAATATTAGAAAAAGGCGCCGGGTGGGTTATGTCACTTGTCTGTCACTCACATGTAAACTATAAAGAAGCATTTACACTGATTAGAACTAGAAACTGGATTTAATGCTGTTGCTGAGCGGTCACTGGGTTGAGTAAGAATAAGTGTTGTCATTATTGCTAATGCTAAAAGCCTTTTGATTGATCGAGTTCTTATATAAATATATTTCTACTACAACGAGCAGAATCCAGGTGAAGACCGATACTTACTGTTTTATTTAGTCATACGTTACAGCCATGCAAAATCCTGTCACTTAAATATAAATTACCGTACAGCAAGTGGAGTGAGTTGAGTTTCTTTAACTGTAATACCCATGGAAGAAAACAGCCACGCACAGGAGGATGATGGCGTTGGCGTTGACGACGTTCCTCCACAGAGGCTTCTCTGAGGTGTCTGTGAGCTTTTTCTGCAGCGCCTCCTGCTCCTCCAGAGTCAGCTTGGGGGCTTTTTTCTGCTCCAGGCCACAGAAGGTCAGCGCTGCCTTCTTGCAGAAGCCGGGCTCCTCCTCAGCTTTTGGGACGGGGGAAAAATCTGTGAGTCAAACCAACCAGTGTGCAATTGTGTGTGCCTGTAATGTACGTCTGCTGATTACCTTCTGAATCCGAATCAGAGTCAGAATCATTGTTTTCAACCCATTGGTCCTTCTCCAGATCCACTCTCTTCTCCGTGGAGTTCCTCAGGCTCCAGCAGAGTCGATACAGCTAGAAAAACAACCAAACGAAATATTTATAACGTTTGTCATGGCAGTGTCCTTGTGTAAATGGCTGTGGGTAAATCAATGATTCATCTGCCTTATCTCGCAGCAGCAGTCACGTACGTGTTCGTCTGCGATGGGTTTTGTCATGAGAGAGACGCCCAGGATGATGATACAGGACACCACAAACAGGATGATGGAGAAGTAGAGGTAGTGGACGCCACATATGATGGTGGGACAGTTGCTGGGGTTGACACAGCTGCCTGTGCCGTACGCAAACTCGGCTATCATCCTGGACAGGCCAATGAGCAGGCCAATAGCGAGGCCGTAGAACGCACCCTGAGGAAAGAAAGAAGCTTAGATACATGGATTCAAACTGACTATCATAGATATAAAAATCAAACAGAGGCTATGTGTTCACATTTAAAATGAAAAGGCTTTCCATGTTTATACAACATACAACATATTATGTCAATGATGCTCATCTGCTTTACTGTGAGAGGACACTAAATTCCACAAGGGGTCAGAAAAGCAGTAAACAGATCTTACAAATTAACCTTCTTGGTCATTCTTGCTGTGAGGCGACACGTCACCCTAAACTAACATCTATAACTTATTAAACACTCCAAATACTTAATTGGCCATAGCGTGTCACAGAGCCGTTGACTTGGTTGTGGACTCTTACAAATAACAAGTGAATTGTGCAAATAAAGATGCAATAGAAATGGAAACTCACAGCCTCATTGACACGTTTGCAGAAGATGGCCAGCAGGAAAACAGCTGCGACGGGGGGTGTGAGGTAGCTGGTGATGGACTGGATGTAGTCAAAGAGCTGACCGCTCTGAGCCGACTGCACCACAGGGATCCACGCTATGCTCACACCAATCAGGGCCAAGATAAACACTCTACACACAGTCAAACACACACACATGGGAAAAGTAGCAGTTAGGAATTTGTACAATAGTCAGAAATCAAATTGAACCAAACCCCCCGAGCGTGTTGTTTTACCTGCCGGCGATCATGAGTTCCTTTTCATTGGCGGTGCGGCGGATCTTAGTGTAGATGTCCATTGTAAAGAGAGTGCTGGCACTGTTGAAGATGGACGTGAGTGAGCTCATCAGTGAGGCCATCATCACAGACAGCATAAGACCTCGCAGACCTGAAACAGACAGAATAACAGATTGAAATGGAGAAGTAGATTTGAGAATTTTAGAAAAAGGCATCAGACAAATGCGACTGACCATTGGGCATGAGGTCCACCACCAGTTTGGGATAAGCAATGTTGGTGCAGCCCACACTGGCCCCACAGTATTTCTCACATAGTTCTGGCTCCACACACGCAACCTCATCTACAATACAATGAATAAGATCAGCAACAGTTGAGAATATTTAAATCCTTCATTCATTGGTTATTTAAAAAAAGAAAACACAACACACTAACCGGGGTAGAGGATCCTACTAATCATTCCAGGGAAAACCATGAGGAACATGGGCAGCAGCTTCAGGTAGCCACATAGGATGCAGCCGGCCTTCACGTGAGATAAGTTCTTAGCTGAGAGGCAGCGCTGGACGATGACCTACGGAAAGAAAAACAGAGACATTATCCATCCATCCGTTTTATTCTGCTTATCCGGCTAGTGTCGTGGAGGTAGCCAGTTCGATTGTGGTTTCCCAGACATCCCTCTCCTCAGCCACATTTCCAGCTCTTCCTGGGGGATACTGGGATATTACCAAGCCAGATGGGATATGTAGTCCCTCCAGTTCTGGGTTTGCACTAGGGTCTCCTCCTATAAAACGCTAATGGAAGGCGCCCAGGAAGTATCCTGATTAGATACCTGAACCACCTAAACCGTCCGGTTTTGATTCTCTACCCAGGGCTCGTGGCCATGACGGTTGGAATCTAGATGGACCAGTAAATCAACAGCATTGCCTTACAGTACGACGCTGACGTGTACCAAGCGCCCTGTCCATCTCCAGCTCCATCTTCCCCTCACACGGAAACAAAGACCGTGCGATACCCAGACTCGTTTCACTCGGCGTAGCCATTATACAGTCAATGGCAAATGGTTGTTGTATCTAGTATCTACGTCTCAGGTTCAACTCAAAATATTTGCAGAGTAAATACAACCCTTAAGGCAAGGACGCCAATCGGATAAGCTCACTGAACTGTTCTACTCCTTTGTTAACTGAACAGGAATAAAGGGAAACTGACCATAAAGTGGTCATGTGTGTATGTTATGTCTTATCTTATCATGCAACTAAAAGCCGGGCAACTAAGCCCACTTTAGTGCTGTCCAGCAAAAACAGGAGAGATAAAGATGCATTATGTGTTTACAAACGGGCTGTATGGCTGTAATGAATGAGTCGGTGTGTGTGTGGTTGTGACAGTAGATTGGTGGTAGTGTTTATAAATGGATTGATTCGTCGAATGAGGTTATGTTGCTCACTGTTGTTGGTTGGTGGAACAGATTTTCTCAAAACCTGGTGGAAGGATGAGACATGTACCAAGGAAGAACCCATTCAATGTTTGATGGACCCAGGTTAATTTCTTTAACATTGTTAACCTTTGTTTAGCATAAGATATTTTCACCAAATTCCCAAGACAAGACAAAGGCCCTGACTGCTCGGCCGATTTGCTTGACTGACCTGATCAGTGCACCAGTACCAAGTGGCCTGAATGGTGAGTCCGAACACCAGGCCAGGCCACGGCAGGTCTCCCGTTATCGCGTTCCTGAAAATATGGAAGGAGTCTGCCCGAGGCTCGTAGCAATCTGCACTGATGTTAGTCGTCTGAGAAGGGATTGCCTCCATGTAGCGCACCTGGAACTGCTCATAGCCTCCCACCTCATTGAAAGCTGAAGATATGTGAACAAGGTGGAATAAAGTAAATTCTTACTCCTCTGTCACAGAGTGGGTTTGTTCTGTTATCATAACTAATAAAGAACAAAATAGCACAATATTACCAAAGCCCATAAGGATGAAGGATCCAACAACCATGATGATGGTCTGTAGGGTGTCTGTGTAGATCACTGCGGCCAATCCACCTAAAATACACAACAATAACTTTATAAATTTTGTTAATCAAAATGTATTTTCTACAATAGTAAAATCACCGTGGAGAATAAATCAACTAATGTTCATACATTATCCAATTCTTCTCACCAAATAAGTATGACTTGTTAAGTTATGTTTCACTGCCTAACCTGCGAAACTAAAGTTCATGTTGGAATTCACAGCAACAGAAGGCCGCTCTCTGCTTATCACAGTCCACGGGTAATTAACCACAACAACAAACCACAGATAAACGGCCCTGAAGAAGAGTGTGTGCACATGTATCTACATGTCTATGTATGGCCTTACCTTTACCCCCAGCCATGGTGCCATTCAGAAAGTAAGATAAGACTCCTCTGGCTGCTGTTTACGGGTTTCATGTCGGTGTACTAAAAGTGGAAGGAAGCGAGTGCTTCCTGAGTGAACAGACCTGTGACGGTGTACAAGGCGGTGATCGAGAGTAGCATGATAACAGCGAGGTAGATGTTCAGCCCAAGTGCCTGGTTGATGAAGATTGCACCGGAGAACATGTCAGCCTGAGAGGAGAAGAGAAAATGTATAATTCATGTCAATATGTCTGACACTGGAACATTGATGAAATAGAAATATTGCATTTGAGTGATGAAAGCTTATAGGGCATGGCTGAGGCTGACTTACTGAGATCTTGGTGAAGACATACAGGAAGAGGGAGAGCACAGAGAGATAGATGCGAATACGATGACCCCCAAACCTCCTCTTCAGGTACTCAGGCATGGTGACGATCTTAACACACCCACAGATCATAAGGTTCAAATGAACTCTCTAACTGTCAATACAAACATCAGTTCACAACAGATGTAAATGCACACGTGGAATGTTTTTTGGTGTCTAAAATATTTGTTGTGTTTACCTCAGCTTTAATGTAGATGGGCACAAAGATCCATCCCAGAATGACGACCACGATGAGAGCCTGAAACACACACACACACACAGACACACACACACACACACACACACACACACACACACACACACACACACACACACACACACACACACACACACACACACACACACACACACACACACGGATACAAGGATATAAGCAAAAATTGAATTCTGACGTTGTGAATCCTTCCGTCCTCTGCTGAGTGACGCTCGCATAATAATGTACAGATTTGTGTTTCAGATCAGAAATAGATTTGTGTAGGAGGTGATAGTTGGGAAATTTGAACATCTGTCGCAATTATACTCACATTCCATTCAAATCCACCAATGGCTATTCCTGAGGCTGCTGCAGTCCCAGCGATTCCCACAAAGTGGCCACTACCTATGTTGCTGGCGAATAGCGACGCTCCGATCTGTGGAGTGCAGCGTTAAATATAAAGTGATGTGGATGCACAGTTCCCTGAAATTTAAAACAACAAAAACATCAAGTGGAACCTGCCAAGTGTAGCGTTATCACCACTAAAGGTCTAACTTAAGTTAATTTTAACTTGCTAGACTTAATTCATTTTTGGTGTTGCCAATTGAAGTACTTTCTTCGTAAATCCATAAACATGCAACTATTGATTACATGAAACCCAATTCTTTCTAAAGTGGATTAGAAAGTACAGGTATATTAAAGTAAAAATACATGAAAGATTACCCGAGCACAGTAACTATGTAAATGTATTTCGTTGCATCCAACAATGACTGTGGTCTAGGCCTTCTGTCTATATCTGTCTTGGAATACCAACGAGTTGCCAATCATACTTCTAGATTAATTCATATTAATCTGTATAGAGTCATGAGATTTCCATTTGCATTTGTTAGCCCTAACACTGATTAATGATTAGTTACAGCACTATCTAATGATTAGAAATGAATATCAGTGATGATGAAGTCCCATCATCCCTTTGTTCCTGCTGGTGCACCACAGTTGTTACACCGTCCCATAACGTGTGTTGTGCTGTGTCACGTAACCAGTGTAATTAATAAGTAGCCCAACAGATGATACGCACTCCTGATTAGTGCTTCATATTTTATACCACCAATTAGCATCGTAAGCATGTGTCTCTGCAGCTGTTATTGCTGTGTCATGACTGTAAGAGATTGACCTCGACTTCCAGGGAAGTGGCTCTGTGATCAATGAGTTACCCACCGGCCACCACACCATGCTCCTCCCTGCGAGGAAGAAGCCGCCGACAGTGGATCGATTGGTGCGAAGCATCGCCTGCAACGTGAGACGGGGACATTTTAGAGGAGCAATAAATGCATATGTGTGCAAAAGCAACAACACATATTCCAACACTCCCTGCACACTTGTCAATGATTACATTTTATTCCATTACACAGCTGCTGTTAAAGTCATCAAGACTAGAAAAAGTAGAAACATACAAATCACAAATTATTGCAATAAATGATGCAAATTTTACCAAGTAAGTGTTACAAGCCTCTGATCTGCTGTAAAACAATTATTAAAGGTTGTTATGTAAGATAATATATTTGCACAATATGAGTGAACTCTGTTCTGTTTCCAAGTTTCTGCTGTGAAGGTACTAAGCCAACTTTGGTTTTAAAAGTGAGAAGCGTCTTATATCCGCCCATAAATAATTATTTTATTGTGTTTTCCCACAGAAGAAATAATACACATTATCAATATATGCATTTTCATAATCACTTTTTCACTTTGTTTAGCTTCGTTTTATTATAATTAGCATTATAATAACATTTTCCATCGTGGGCCCAAACAGACAGAATCTCTCACAGCTATAATGCCGAAGAGGAGTTAACTATTCACAGACAGGAAGGATTCAAAGAATGTTCGTCTGAATTACTGGACAACTCACCCATACTCCGACAGCCAACACAACCAGAAAGTAAATCACAATGACGGAGATATCTGCTGCATTGTTCAGGGCCACAGTGGTCGTGTTGCTCCTCATGTTGCTCCCCATGTTGCCCCTCGTGAGGGACCATCCAAAGTAATCTTGAGACATCTTGGCCGAGAGTGTGACCAGAGAACAGGAGAGTTTCTGGAGTCGCTCCTCTTTGGCCGAAGCACCTGCTTTGAACTGATTTTATGAACCTGGGTCCTGCCTGATAGAGTGTGTGCGTGTGTGTGTGTGTGTAAATGAGTGTGAGAAGGAGAGGGTGGTGGGGGGGGGTGGCTGGTGTTTATCTAATAAAAGACCAGATATGGTGTTTGGTTGTATCTGGATGTACAAATAAACCTGGTGAGTAAACATAAGTGTCCATGGGAAAATTTAATGGGCAAAAATGTTTAACCTTTGAGCAAATAATTCTGGTTAACATTTACTCACAAGGAAATGGCTCATGAACAAAGGACCTACAGATAAACTGCATCAGAATTCAATTCCCTTCAATTCAATTAATTAATAAAGTTCAGTTCAATTTAAAATCAATTTGAATTCAATTTTGAATTTTTGAAATCATTATAAATTAATAAAGCTATAAATTCAGATAATTTTTATTCAATCAAAATGTATTTCAATTCAAACACATATAACAGAAATACAGATATAACAAGAACACAATTACAGAAGTTTCCTTTAAATTGTAAATACAAAAGTGTGTTTTTATACTATTTTGAAAACACAAATGAATAGACAGCTCATAATGTAAGTAAAACAGGTTTTATCGTGTGTTATGAAAACATTTACTGTTCCCTCAGACTGACCCTGTCAGTAAGTACAACAGAAATAAATCATAATTCCTGTTGATTAATAAATTAATAGTTTTATGTATTTATGTTTGTAGGATCAAAGATCAATTGGCTATGTCGATTGGCTGTAAAATACCATTATCAATTACATGAGAATATTTTTGCCATCCAAGCAAGTCCTTTACCTTTGAGCTCTACTTACAGTTTTTCACAATTGTTAATACACGTTTTTCAAAACAATAACGGCTTTCTCAAAACTGCACACAGAAAACTGAAAACCTCACACACAAAATGCTAAACCTGACACTCCCTTTGCAAGATGACTCATTGCCATCAAAATGGAACTCGTGTTTTCATTTGGTACACACAGCCATGTTTTCAAATGACACACACATACCATTTATTGAGAACACACAACTAAGCATTTGCTTACACACTTCCAAGCATTTACAGCACACTGAAGTGCAAAATTGAAAACACAATCATCGAAATGGAACACACCATATGAATGACTGACTCTGGAGAATTAGCCATTTCTCCTTTTGTAAACTGTCTCAGTGTAGGCCTACTTTTTTCATAGTCAAACATAAAACAGCACACAAAAAGGTTTATTTCAGTACACACAGAGAACAGTACAGTACTGACACAGACAGCATGATAATGCAAGTTACAGTATGGACACAGAGAGGTCAATACAGTGGGCTACAGTGAGACACTGTAGAAAAGGAACAATATTGGATTACAGGTACAATACATGCACGTGTCACTGCTGAATGTTTGGTACTAACAAGCACAAACTCTCGCTGTAACTCCTCGATGCGTCTGTGGTCCGTTCGAATGGAACCCTGTACACATGTTTCATCCACATGGCATTCCTGTGAAGAATACGGTCTAATGTAGAGAGGATGGCGGTCTGGATGTTTCTAAATGTAGCATGGTCAGCCAGGATCCTAGTTTTTATTTGTCTGAGTGTGATAGCGTTGTTCTCATGAACCATATCTACAATTTCAGTCTCCTGTTCGGCTGTGAACATGCGTGTTCTTCCTCCACGGTGTGGTTCTCTTTCAGTCCTGCAAAATATAAATACTGTGAGCACACTGTATTCTATTCTATTCTATTGTTCATCAAACAAAACAGAGGCTGAAGGCACTTTTATGCTGCAATCCTGATTGCAAATTGCTCAACAGACCTGAATGTTTAGAGATTTGAGTATTTGTGTGTTGTAGGTTGATGCTTTGATATTTTAGGGTGAGAAGTGTGTGCAACAACTGAACATTGTGTGTAGTGTTTTGACAACAAGGTGATGTGTAATTGAAATCAGAGTGTAAAGAAGGAAAGTCAGAGTCTAATGAGATAAGGGAGTGTGAAGTAGTGCCAAATTGGGTCAAGCTATTGGTACATGAAGTGAATGTTGTGCAAATTGTGCCGAATTTTTGCTTTTTGTGTGTTAACAACTGTGAAAAACTGTAAGACTTGCCAACAAGGAAATACGTCACATTTACTGTAATGCGATGACAAATAAAAGACACTTAACCTTGACTGCTCCCGCCCATAGTGAACAACACCAAACACTCAAGAGTTTCTGTGTTAATTATTAGTCGAAAGGCCAAAGTTTGAGGGAAGCAATAAACAGAGATGATGACGGTCGTCTTGGACTTTTAAAAACATTTCATCTATCATTTTTTTATTGTTTAGACTCTGACTGTACCTCAATCAAGGTCGAGCAATCTATTCATGTCTGTCTCGCACTTATGATAATAAATAAGTACAAGGCAAGAATGAAGGATCTGTTTGAACTCATAGATCTCAACTCCATAAATATGTGTAACTATTCCAAAAAATCAAGTTTCCAACAGTATCTCCCGAAAAACTTTTTTTAAATACATTCCTGGATCTTCACCTAACATACAAATCAAAGTTTTGTGTGTTCTTCCCTGATCCAGGCCCCACCTCTGCACCAAGTTTGCTGCAAATAGTTTCGGTGCTTTTTGTGTAATCCTGCTGACTCACAAATGCACCAGAATCAGGTCAACACATCTTGGCTCATGTAATTTTAACAATAAAAAGTTAACCCTTGTCTATCTTCTGAGAGATGTGTTAGTAATAGGTGCATGAGAATGTTCGGTTTGAGCTGTTAAATCATGTTTTTCCAAATAAATCATAGAAATACGTCGGTGTTGCTGTACCCATCTTTGGACACAAGGTGGAATTGTTGTCCTCCATTGAAAATCTGGTTTTGAGACAGCTTGGTTCAGAAACAATATGTTAACATCTATAACACAAACTCATCCCCTGATCCGCATCCACATCAAAATTGAATCAATTCTTCACTGACCCATTTACTCCAACCAGTAACCAGTAGTTTTTTGCGAAACTTTTTTACAATCAAACAAACTAACAAACCAACAGGGGTAAAAATAAAAAAATCACCACTTTTTGATAAAGTGATGATCAATATTTAAGTTTCTATTTGTGCATAAGGACATTTTAAAGCATCATTTCACCTCGGGACGCTTTTTGAAAAACACCCATACTTGTTGACCATAGACAATCAATACAAAACTATATAAAAAAATGCTTTTAAATTCTTGTTATTATATGTCTGTAGACTAGTTTGCACTCAGTTTATTTAAAGCTGTTGTACTGAAATTAAATCTCACCACCATTACTCCACAAAATCCAATTTGCAGCTGATTTCATGCACCAACCTCTTGACAACATTCGTGTCGCTCCTCAGCACCAATGCCCCCAGTGAGTGCGGACCGGTCTGACCTGCTAAACTGCTGCTTGCAGCTTGATCTGTCATTTTAATGCTGACATCCAAGTCCAAGGTTATAGTCTCTTAACACAGCCACAAATCATAAGGTTTAAATGACATATTCTTCCCCCACCGCTGAAGCAGTGGGGGATGTGCAGAGGTGGAACTAGGCAAGGAAGCAGAGAGGAAGTTATTGTTGTTATGATTGAAGATGTGGCAGAAACATAAAAGCATATATTCATTGCAAAAACTGAAGATCTAAGAACCAAGTGCAATAATGCTACAAATTAAACTCGCTAGCCCTGTTTTTAGAATAAAGTGATTATCTAGTGCTTTCTGAGGAAGTTCACTTGCCTTGTCTTGATAAGCACCCGTATCTTTAGTTGTGTTATCTTTCACTAAACACACAGGAAATATGTGAAGCTTCCACTGTAGAGGCCTTGTCAAAGCACCTGGCACAACACAAACATCTCATTTCAAGCATCGAGAATTTTGTGGTTAACTTGAGAAGGTAAAATTACAATAAAAATCAAGCTCAAAGAAGAACACTGACAATTACAGTTTTTCACAATTTTTAACACACGTTTTTCAAAACAATAACGGCTTTCTCAAAACTGCACACAGAAAACTGAAAACCTCACACACAAAATGCTAAACCTGACACTCCCTTTGCAAGATGACTCATTGCCATCAAAATGGAACTCGTGTTTTCATTTGTTACACACAGCCATGTTTTCAAATGACACACACATACCATTTATTGAGAACACACAACTAAGCATTTGCTTACACACTTCCAAGCATTTACAGCACACTGAAGTGCAAAATTGAAAACACAATCATCAAAATGGAACACACCATATGAATGACTGACTCTGGAGAATTAGCCATTTCTCCTTTTGTAAACTGTCTCAGTGTAGGCCTACTTTTTTCATAGTCAAACATAAAACAGCACACAAAAAGGTTTATTTCAGTACACACAGAGAACAGTACAGTACTGACACAGACAGCATGATAATGCAAGTTACAGTATGGACACAGAGAGGTCAACACAGTGGGCTACAGTGAGACACTGTAGAAAAGGAACAATATTGGATTACAGGTACAATACATGCATGTGTCAGTGCTGAATGTTTGGTACTAACAAGCACAAACTCTCTCCGTAACTCCTCGATGCGTCTGGGTTCTGTTTGAATGGGACCCTGTTCACTTGTTTCCTCAGCATGGCATTCCTGTGAAGAATACGGTCTAATGTAGAGAGGCTGACGGTCTGGACGTTTCTAAATGTAGCATGGTCAGCCAGGATCCTAGTTTTTATTTGTCTGAGTGTGATAGCGTTGTTCTCATGAACCATATCTACAATTTCAGTCTCCTGTTCGGCTGTGAACATGCGTGTTCTTCCTCCATGGTGTGGTTCTCTTTCAGTCCTGCAAAATATAAATACTGTGAGCACACTGTATTCTATTCTATTCTATTGTTCATCAAACAAAACAGAGGCTGAAGGCACTTTTATGCTGCAATCCTGATTGCAAATTGCTCAACAGACCTGAATGTTTAGAGATTTGAGTATTTGTGTGTTGTAGGTTGATGCTTTGATATTTTAGGGTGAGAAGTGTGTGCAACAACTGAACATTGTGTGTAGTGTTTTGACAACAAGGTGATGTGTAATTGAAATCAGAGTGTAAAGAAGGAAAGTCAGAGTCTAATGAGATAAGGGAGTGTGAAGTAGTGCCAAATTGGGTCAAGCTATTGGTACATTAAGTGAATGTTGTGCAAATTGTGCCGAATTTTTGCTTTTTGTGTGTTAACAACTGTGAAAAACTGTAAATCTCTTTTATTGATTATCACGCACAAAAACAAACACTTAAATAATAACTGATCATTTACAGTATAGTATAAGCATTGACATTGACATTGACATAATATTAACTCTTGAGTAAGGTGTGCACTCACAATAATCATTTAATGTTGATATTGATGATGGTTACATTCATGTCTTTAAGTTTTCTTTAATCTAACACACATTAATATATGACAAATTATTTTTATTAGGGCCCGAGCAACGAATGGTGAGAGGCCCTATTGAAATTGTAATGATTATTATTATTATTATTATTATTTTTCCGGCAAAAGGATGGGCTTTTTGAGGGCTTTAACGTGCTCAAAAAGTTATGAAACTTTGCAGTAAATTAGTAAGTGGTGAAAATTTACGTATTCTGGAGTAATTTGAAATGGGCGTGGCAAAATGGCTCAACAGCGCCCCCTGGAACCCAGCCCCTAGGTTTCCACATAACCGTTTTTCACCAAAATCGGGCAAGAGGTGTATCGTGACTAATCATGAAAAAAAGTCTCAAGGGGCATTATGAAAAATGCAACAGGAAGCCCGCCATTTTGGATTTAGTGGCCATTTTGGCCATTTTGGCCATTTTTACTCTAATGTACTTGTCCCAGGGCTTTCATCAAATAAACTTCAAATTCAGATGAGTGTCATCACAACAAGATGGAGAAAAAAGTTGACTTAAAAAAATCAACTTTTCGTCACACCGTGTTACTGTGGCGTGGCGTCAAAGTTTGATTAAACGCCATCAAAACACGAGGTTCTGTATTTCAGACATATTTGGACCAATCGATTCCAAACTATACACATAAGACAAGGGTCCCGGACTGATGATATCTACACTGAAATCATGACTTAATATCACAGCGCCCCCTGGTGGCAACAGGAAATGTCTTTTTTTTTGCATGTCTCACACTTGGATGTATTTCTCCTCATCCACTGACCTCAACCATGTCAAACTCTATCAAATGGGTCTCAAGACATTGATAATGAAGATATAAGATTACTGTGACTTTTCGTCAAACACAGTATTAATGGCGTGGCATCAAAGTTCATCAGCTCGCCGTGAAACACGAAATTGCTGTAACTTCCATGTTCATGGTTCCATCTCACTCAAACTACATGTGTGTGTTAACATCCCCCCCCTGAAGATATTCATATGGTTTTAAGAAATGGGCGTGGCAAAAAAACTGACTAGCGCCCCCTAAAGGTCGGCCCCGGCACTACGATTGGCCGACATGTACAAAAATTGAGTATGGCATGTGTCTTTTCATAACAAACAAATAAGTCTCTTGGATCGATATGTTAGACCAAACAGGAAGTCCGCCATTTTGGATTTAGTGGCCAATTTGACCATATTCCACATTTTTACTTTGACATACTTGTCCCAGGGCTTTCATCAGTTTAACTTTAAATTTAGATGAGTGTCATCACAACAAGATGGAGATAAAAAGTGATTTAGGGATTGTTTTTCGTCACACCGTGTGACCGTGGCGTTGCGTCAAAGTTCATCAACTCGCCGTGAAACACGAAATGCTGTAACTTCAGTGTTCATGGTTCTATCTCACTCAAACTACATGTGTGTATCAACAGCCCCCCTCCGAAGATATTCATATGGTTTTAAGGCCGTGTGACCGTGGCGTCCCAGTTTGATTAAACGCCATCAAAACACGTGATTCTGTATCTCGGACATATATTGTCCAATCGAGTCCAAACTACACATGTAAGACTAGAGTCCCGACCTGATGACATCTACACAGAAATTATGACTTGAAATCACAGCGCCCCCTGGTGGCTACAGGAAGTGAAGCGTTTATTGTCCAATTGAGTCAAAACTAGACATGTAAGACTAAGGTCCCGGCCTGATGACATCTACACAGAAATCATGACTTGAAATCACAGCGCCCCCTGGTGGCTACAGGAAGTGAAGCGTTTATTGTCCAATTGAGTCCAAACTAGACATGTAAGACTAGAGTCCCAGCCTGATGACATCTACACAGAAATCATGACTTTAAGTCACAGCGCCCCCTGGTAGCTGCAGGAAGTGAAGCTTTTATCCTTCCCACAGATAGGAAAACGCATCCAACGCGGAGAAGTGCGCTTGGTCATCGACCGCTCTCTCCCCCGACCGCAACAGGCTTCAACGTGCAGGTGCTCGGGCCCGCAAGTGCTACAACGTAGCCCTAGTTTGAATATACAACTAATTCCAGTCAGTAAGCGGGTCATCAAATAAACTGCCTGCTTTTCCAATTTAGCTGCAAAAAAACAAGTTATACAACGTGAACAACTTCAACAATGTTATTGGTTAGTGTTTATCATTCCATATCAACCAACAGAGGAACAAACAAACCATAAGAAATTACCACCTCAGCATGGATGTTGTGGAGAGGAAGACATATCGGGGATGAGATGAGGGAGTTATTCGACCAGTATTGTTACAAATGGCTGCTTGAAATCTCTAAATGGGGACAATCAATATTCACTTGAATGAGAATCAATCACTGGAATGAGGCCAGCGCTCAGTGGGGATTAAGCCTCGGTCACACCTGCTGGTTTCAGACCCAGAGAGGAGATCTGTGCCCTCCTCTAACACCTCCGCACGGGTCAATGTTTCCTCAGACGTGTTTGACTTCATGAGGCTCAGTTTAAATCTATTGTCCTCCAAGACGAGAAATCTGATCACAAAGCTGGCGAGTGCCTGAGTGGTGTTTAAAATGCCTCAGAGCCGATCCGATCAGCAAACAGCAGCGAGACTGCAAACAAACAGCGCTGAGTAGTGCAAGGAATTGATCTCTGGCAGGAGTTGGCTGCTCACACACAGCAGCCAGTGTATATGAAAGTGTGAGAAAATACTGTAGTCTTCCTGGCAAGCGGAGCAGCGATGTGTGTGTGTGTGAGTGTGTGTGTGTGGGTGTGTGTGTGTGTGTTCTGTGGTGAGCGTCCTGTGGTCAAGACAGTAACAATTGTATCTTACATGAACTCCTCCATGTGTCTACATGTATGATTCAGGCGGAGGGTTCCAGGGACTGAAGCAGGGATACTAACCCCCCAGGCCTGACCTCAGACGGAAGGCGTATGGGAAGTATTTTATCTTGTGACTTCAAGTTACTGCTTCACATTGTGCTTTGTCCATGTTTCAGGTTCAAAAATCCCAAGTACAAACATCTATGAATGGAAGATTTTTCCTTATTTGAATGGAACTCTTTTACTGCAGCAAGACCAGAACCAAGAGGAGAGAAAACATTTATCCAGGCCTTAAAATGCAGCCTTAAAATACACTACGACACTTTAGTTTGTCATTTAATTGTCAGAGTTGGGTTCCTAACAATATACAGTGCCAATGGCCTATTTTCAAGACCTAAAATTTTGAAATTGGAAAATACTAAATTTGCGAGTTTGTTTTATTATTTTGCTGTGAATATAATACTAGTAATATTAATACTTGTGATAATTTAAAAAAAATTATTTTCACACCATCAAAGTTTGTTTGATTCTGGTCGTGTCTTCTTGAACGACTCTCACAAAGAGGCCTCACCCAGAAGGTTGATAAAGCATCACTCACAAATCAAAGAACCAGGTCAATGTCGGTCAATAGGAAACACTGTGGAGACTGGCCTGGAGTCACACACATTCTGATAACTCGTATACACTCAAACGAGGATGAAACTACTGATATATCTTGTAGTTCACGTTCTGAATTAAGAAAGTTCTACAAATACTTTGATGATTGGATGTATCTATTGTGCAATGAATGAGCAGAAAAGAGAGACGTGGTAGAGTTCTATCTATCTATCTATCTATCTATCTATCTATCTATCTATCTATCTATCTATCTATCTATCTATCTATCTATCTATCTATCTATCTATCTATCTATCTATCTATCTATCTATCTATCTATCTATCTATCTATCTATCTATCTATCTATCTATCTAAATATCTATCTATCTATCTATCTAAATATCTATCTATCTATCTATCTATCTATCTATCTATCTATCTATCTATCTATCTATCTATCTATCTATCTATCTATCTATCTATCTATCTATCTATCTATCTAAATATCTATCTATCTATCTATCTACCTATCTATCTATCTATCTATCTAAATATCTATCTATCTATCTATCTATCTATCTATCTATCTATCTATCTATCTATCTATCTATCTATCTATCTATCTATCTATCTATCTATCTATCTATCTATCTATCTATCTATCTATCTATCTATCTATCTATCTATCTATCTATCTATCTATCTATCTATCTATCTATCTATCTATCTATCTATCTATCTATCTATCTATCTATCTAACTATTCATTCTGTTATTATGTTGGCCGCTAGGTGGCGCAGTCACACAGCTCTGCAGAAATGATGCATCACTGTGACGTGAGGGACAATAAACTGAAAGAGCTCTGGTTGCACTGAAAACACAAAAGCACAGTCAGAGAGATGGAGTCCATGTTTTCATTTCATTTCATCAAGTGTACTGTGTTATTCTTCTGCAGGTCAGAGGCTGAGCTCGGCTCCTGTTGTGTTTTGGCTGCACATCAGCAACAGAAAAGTATAAATGACACAACAGTGATCTTTTAATAATCTTTTAAATCTTCTCATAATGTTTTACTGCTGGTGAATTATTTAGCACTCACTGCAGATCCATCAAATCACTGAATGGCTCATTAATCCTGCATCAGCACTTTACTAGCACAAAGCAATAAAACTACTGTTGAATGTTAGTGTATTTTGTATTTTAGAATATTTTTAAGCACCGGATATCCTATCATAATTGCACTAGTTTTTACTGGACTTGATTCAAACAAAATGAATATTTCCTTTGAAAAAAGTATTGTTGTATTCAGCATGAGTCCCACCAGTCAGTCTTTAGTCCAGTTTAAACAACAACGATCCTTTTCTGCTTCCTCCTGTTTTTTAAAACATATATTTATGTATATATACTTTTTCGGTAAGTGGGAAGTGGCGGAAGAGACTTTCACTGGAGAACCAGCTTCTACGGGTTCAGGTGAAGAAACATGGGGCAGAGGGAGTGTCATATCCGGGGATGCTAATGCTAACGCTAATGCTAACCATGACAGAGAGGACACAGAGGACCCCCAGGAAGACAACGAGCCCGAAGCCTGACGTAAACCCCGGTGGGATTTACCTGCTGCCAGTCGGTCTGCGTGTGGACGAAGCTCCAGAGAGGTGAGAGTCATGGTTTAGTTATTAGAAGAAATCAACAACAACAACAACAACAACAACAACACATGCTAATTGTTGTTTGTTTTGGTTCATGAAAATCTCGTCACAACCTGGTTTAAGGAAACTGAATATCATTTACATGATATTTATTATTATGAAAATTTAAGGCAAAGTTTGCTACTTTTTCATGATGGACCCCCACTGTCAATATTTCACGTTTCAGAAGATTTCAAAGTAAAATCTGCCCAGATTGCACATCTGATTCAAAGTTCATTGGAGAAAGTTCTGATTAAAGCAGCTATTAGCAACAATGGAAAAAAGAAAACCTTCCATCACAGAGAGGAGACCATTCATTCAGTGCCTAATGAGAGAGAGAGAGAGAGAGAGAGAGAGAGAGAGAGAGAGAGAGAGAGAGAGAGAGAGAGAGAGAGAGAGAGAGAGAGAGAGAGAGGCCTGTCAACTATTTTACACCAATTTCAGTTTAATATTTTTGTACCTCCTGCTTTTAGGCCCCATTATCTTCAACCCCTCTCCTGTTTGTTTTTTTTTGTGGCAAATATCATTTACTTCGAGAATTCGGGAAACATTTATGTATTGACCTAAAATGAATATAAAATGCAGTTTGTACCCAAGATTGTTTATCACGTGTCATTTAAACTGTTTTCCTTTTCCATGATCAAATTGCAGGTTATTTTATACCTATTGAAAAAAACCTGCCTATTCATTCTGATTCCACTTAAATGCTGACACCTTGAATTGATTTTGCCCTGGTTGCTTTTTATACCATGTGAAAGCACAGGTGTCCTAATGTACAATCCTCTCCCTCCCTCAACTGACCCCTTCCCACCTGCTGAACATGCAGTCTGAACATACAGTACCTGAACAATGAATCACCGAAGACATGTGCAAAGGTTTCCCGCTACAATGTGATAAATGCTGATGTCTGGATTCCATGACAGCTACAGCACGTGGTGGTGTTCTTTTGTGTAGCGGTATCTCAGACTTTTTATTTTAAGGCCACACACCTGTAAAGATATTTAGTTTTAGTGCATTTTAACTTATATGCATCTCATTATGATGTTATGCAAAAAGGAAAAGCAGTGAAAGAATATAATATGAAACAAAATGAATAAAACCTATGAAATGTTAATAAATTAGTTGTGTCAAAACCTACTTCTGAAAATAAATTAGGTTTAATTTAATTTATTAATTTAATGTACGCGTTTGTGCATCACAAGCCTTGATGTTTTCAAGTGGAAAAACAAAGTCATGACTCCAAACTTGAATTCCCCCTTGACCTCCCACTGTCTGTGGATTTCATGTCAACCCTCAGTGAAAACAACTCTCTTTGCTTTGTAGCTTGATTATAATGTTTCCAGAGCCCAAGAGCCAGTATCTCCAACCAGTGCTTGTGCCTGACCCTCAGTGAACTGCAATTAATATGTGGCAAGGTGATGAAACAGCTTTTTAGAAACATGCACAAAGCACAACATTTGAAAAAAGTCAGATTGTACAGGTCAGTTTTAAAACTCAGTATTTGGCTTGGTTTTAAAATGAAAAGATTTTATAATGCAGGAGCCATTTCTGTAGCTGTCTTCGATTGTGTTCTCAGACAAACAGGCTCTTTTCACAGCAGACATTTGACTTGCTTTAAACTGCTTAGGTTGGTGGCTGAGGAGGAATTGTATTTTGAATTGGGGTTTTTATCTACAAATATATCTGTGTTGTATAAACAAAAATTCAAACTTTCTCCTTGAATATGTCAAAAGATAAGGTATGGAATATCAAAACAACAAGGATCTAAACCACATATTTCATTTTAAATGTGAAAGATATGTATTTTTAGCTCATACTCCTGTGAAATGTCCAATGAGACAAGACCTTGATAAAAGCAACAAGGCACAAAGTTAACAATATTTAGAGTGATAGTCGGTTATAAATAAAAATTTTAATATTATTGGATGAACATACATCAAGACTAAAATGATCAAAAATGTTGGGTCAAATGGTGATAGTGATAAAGCATTAGAGGCATTTTTTAGAGTTGTGTAATAAAGTATGGCAGGAGGGCAGACTGCCCAGAATTTGGAAGCCAGTAAGCCTATTAATTATAGGTGGACTGCTTCTCTGAATTGGTATCTTTGTGATCTTTGTGAAGTAATGGAACAAATGGCAATGAAAGGATTTACAGAGGCTGGAAATGTATCATGTCTTTATGAGGGGTCATGGGATTGCGGGTCACGATGGAAAAGGAGATAAATTTAAGACAATTTGGGAAACGGGTTGCATCTTTGTTCTTGATGTGGATGGAAATGAGGATTTCTATATATGAGTTGGTCAGTAATCATAAAGAAATGATTCATGTCGTCAGTAGTTGTATTTACCTGGAGTTTGAAGAATAATCTATTTTGCTCCTTAATGCAAAATATACATCAGTTGACGGGAAAGATGTTCAAAATCGTTCCAGCAGTTCCAACAACATTTCTATAAGTTATGCAACCAGGTCTTTTGCAACTTGCCCTTGAACCAGTCAATTCAATTTTGTAAAAGCTGCATTTGAGAAACAGTAAATAGCATCAGCCTCCTCTGATATTGAAGGATAACTTTATATTCCTCTAATCCCATCAAAAATCAAAGCCCATAATTTACTTATCCTGCTAGCAAGTATTGTTTGTTTTTCCAAAGCCTGATATAACCTGTAACCCTACTTCTGTACAAAAACAAGTCATTAATCCGGATCTGATGATGGTCCACAAAGAATGAACAATGTTCTCCTGTTTGTGTGACTAAAACCGACACTGCCCAGCGAATACTGGAAATTACTGAATCTTTTTTTACGGTGAAACTATATATTTGTAAGACGTGTTTCGGCTGGACAGCAACCATAAACACAGCTGCGCATACACCAATGTTTGAGTTACAGAGTTACGCCCATCCATCAGCTAAATTCCTACATGACTAAGTAATGACGGATAGTTTGAGCTTTCTCATTGGCCGTCTCAGCAACTGCTGCTTCTCTGCCTGATCACCGCTCTCCGAGCTGCTATAACATGCATATGCACATTGATGTGTCAGTTAGTCACGAAAGTGAGCTAATCGAGGACCGTAGCCAATCAGGGTCATGTTCGTAGAGAAGTGGCACACCAGTGCACGCCCAGAGCAGCAGCTGCACAAAGCCTCGCAGGCAGTCAATAAGGGCAATGCAGTGTGGCTGTGTACAGTAGGCAGAGCAGCAAATGAAGTGGGGCTAACTTAAGGCAGTATATTCTTTTTCCACAACATAATGATGTCAACAGGCTTTTCTATCGACATCCAAACAGCTCGGATGATGCACTAATCGATACAGATAAGCCACAAATGATGACATTCAGGGGAAGCTGGCATTTAGCAAATGTGAAAATTCTAGCCTCTACATTTCTGAGAGGGAATACAGAGCAAGCTGTTTAGAAAATATCACCAAAAAAAGAGTGCCAAGATGAATCATTTTTTCCCTTGCTGAAAAGAGTAGGCACAGAGGCACAGGGAGGCTGAAGAGACACGGTGTGCCGCGGTGACAGTCGGCTGCTTTTCATCTGTAGAAAACTGAAAGCACACGCCTCACATCCTGAACCCCGTGCCACCCGAACATGTCACACTGTCCTGAACCCATGATTGGCAGATGATACGTCTAATATATCACTGAATCCCCCATTATCTTTTAACAGGAACATATCACAGTGTCATCTGTATGACATTGCATGCCGTTAATTTTCAGTAACTTTGATTCAGCAGTCTTACTGTGATCCTTTGAAAAGATACCTGAGAACATGAAGGCTTCATATTCAGACAACCACACATTCATGCATTGGGAGTGATTAAATATGTGTTTAAATATGGAATAAAAGAGGGCGAAATACAGTTTTAATACTTTAGTATTCAGTTCATATTGCTGTCGGGTTTGTTGGTGCAACTACCAGGACAGTGGAAATCTATTAATTAGAATTGTCCTCCGGGAACAAAAAAAGATGTTTTGAAATTAATCTTTTTAGAGATTCTGTGGAATTCAGTCCCACTCTCCACAAAGAGTTTGCCGTTGAATCTGTTTCTCAAGTGAGTCTTATGTATCCACATCTTTTCATCATGTGTTTTCTTAAGCTGCGATGCATTTAGCTTCCTTGGCCACTGTATTTGTTAGGCTTGAGGATCATGATTGAATTGGTATTATATAGAATCGCTGCCAACTCTCCAGACCATGATTGATATCACTGGTTTCAAGCAGTTTTTTATGTTTGTCTGTTGGGCCTTTATATCCATTCTACATAATGCCATAGTTTTGCATTGATTTTGTTTTCTAATGTTGCTCATTTAAATCTTTTAAACTAATAGAATTTGAACCCTCATCTTTCAATGAATTGAATGATTGATTGAATCCCCAAAATCTAGTTTTTCCTGGTCTGTCATGTGCCATCACACACAACCTCTCGCTGCTGAGATAAATATAAGTCCCATTTCATATCCTTTCATTCAGCAGAAGAATGTTGGCACACATTTTTAACTGATGCGGCAAATCTCTGTAAGATGGACTTGATCATGGTTTTTGGCTTCACCAGAGGTCAGGTAAGGTAGACCACTCTATTCGGAGCATCCAGGCTTCAGCAGAGATTCCTGGTATTGTTTCACACACAATAGCAGCACAACTTCAGCGAACATTGTTCTGCTGTTAATGATATCAAGCGAGAGGTTTAGTCCTGGGCCAACTGTTCCTGCGAGCGTCACTTTCAGAGGGAGCACATAAGAGAACAAAAGCCATGTGTGATTGGGCTCGATAGAGAAATGCTCAAGACAGCGGTTACATTCAGTGTGGATAGCTTCAGAGGAAGACTGTAGATGGTTCACTGGCCAGACTGTCTGCAGGGCCTGCAGTCTCCTGGCATATCCGGCTGGCACAAGAGGAAGCCTAACAAAACAACGACTGAGCCTGCAGAGAAGATCTCAAATTGGCTGTGTATGAAAGGAATTATTTCAGTACACAACACATTTTCAACATCTGAGATGTAATAAGATATAAGATTTTAAATTGGTCTATAACTTCATTTGAGCAAATGTTACTCAAAAAAACTACTATTAACCGTCTGAATTTGGATATTGTGCATATATCTCTGATATAATATTGCCTACACTTCAAAGACTTGATTGTAATTCTGTTTCTCACAGCTCACTGGCTTCTGGCTGTGTTAATATGCAGTTTTAGCACAGACACACATCAATTCCTCAAAGGCCACTAATCTAGACCAGCACATTTATAAATTAACATTATTTTAATGTAAAGAATTCAATATTCAGCAATATTGTATCTCTAAAATCGTTCATGGGTCTAACAAGGACACTGCCTTAGATAGGATCCAATGTGTGGATTGATTAAAACCACATGAAGCGGTAGCATAGAGTGTAAGAAAGGTTTGACAGAAGACTTTAATAGATGTCAAACGGGTCAAGAGAGGAGAACAGTGGCTTTAACTGCCTCAAAGACAGATGGTTCAGAGCCAGATGTCGGGGAGAGGTTGATGATATCTGTCAGGAAGTAGAGCAGATCAGCAGTGATGGTCCGCAAGGGGAGCGAAGGGAGCAGGTTCACGGAGGGCGGAAGATAAGTCCACTCATGGGAATTTTTTTAGGACTTCATTTAGGATGGGATGAAGGAGACATTAAGCTCATGTTGGAGGGGTCAGTGGAGGAGACAGTGACCAGAGGGTAGCCTGCAGGATGATCCTCGGCTTTCAT
Organism: Limanda limanda; assembly: GCF_963576545.1. Classification (NCBI taxonomy): domain Eukaryota; kingdom Metazoa; phylum Chordata; class Actinopteri; order Pleuronectiformes; family Pleuronectidae; genus Limanda; species Limanda limanda. The sequence continues at coordinate 35,568,957 of NC_083636.1, read as the reverse complement.
CGCTCCTCTTTCTGGAGCGAAGAGAGGAGGGGGGGAGTGGTGCCAAGTCGAGAGCAGAGGATCGAGACAAGCCTCTGTGGGTCAGAAGCAGAGAGGTGGATTTAAAGCGGTAAATAGCTGATCTGACAGCAGATAGAGGCGAAGAAAAGAGGAGATGAGATTCTAAAAGTCTTCCAGGAGAGCAGATTTGTGGAATTTGCCAACGGCTGGTGGCAAGGACCTTCATCTTCTCTTTTTATCCTTTTATTTTTTTTTACAAATGTCTAAATGATTCACGAGTCCTAGAAATAGACAGGGCCACGGAACACGACAGGGATTATAGATAGTTATTGTTTCACGACTGTCTTCATCGGGCCAAGAATTTCTGTTTGTGCCCATGGTTGTTTGTGAACTAGTTTTTTGAAATGCCCTCAATCTCTTCTCCTTATTAGACATTGGAAGTCTCAATACTGATGATAAATCTTGGTTTGGACCGTCTCCATCTTAAATCTGACATCGACAGTGAAAAATGTTTTGACGTTTCCAAAATCTAAAAGTAAAGGCAGAACTAATTCTGATCAGGGCTTATTAACATCATATCACACTTTCTTCACTAAGATGAGATAGCGTTAGCCTTAGCAGGGGCGCTTACTCTCTCTTGATCGACCTTCTAGTTAAATTCCTCCAAGGACGTTTGTTTTCATCTCTGTTTGTTTCTTTGTCTGTCTGTTATTTATCAGGATTATGCAAACATTTATTGACGGATTACTACAAACCCTGCTAGTAGAATGCGGTACGAGTCAGGGAAGAACCCACTGACTTTTGGTGTGGATCCAGATGAGGAGGCGGATCCAGGATTTTTATTTCACTTACCTTTATTTTGCAAGATGGGACAGCTTTTGACGTTTTTCTTGATTTGTCAGAGAATATTAATCGGTCTTGGTTTAAAAAATCTGGCACGGAAAGAGGAAGGATATTTATGAGTGTGTGCAATTTTTTGCAGATTAAAATAAAAATCCAGATCTAGTGATTTTAAATGTGGTTTTATAAGGGGTCTCTTTATCATAGCTGCAGGAATTTCACCCAATAGGAGATTAGTAGTAGCCACTACATTGTATTTGTACTTACGCATGATGCTAATTATGTTGATTCTCAAACTAGACTGTTTATAAGCTACCTCTATGGAAAATTTTCCCTGCAGTAAATCAGTCAGTGGAATCAACATCAGCTGCCTAGCACCACCTTGTGACAAGCAGTCCTTAGACCGACCACTTTGCCATTTGGACAAAAAAATTCCTCTTATTTACTGGATGAATAAAGAGAGAACGTTTCTATACCTCCTTTGATTTTTGTTTTTGTTGATTACTTTTTTTTAGCAGTTTATTCTCCCATTCTGTAACTCTGTCATTTTTTTATTGTTGGCTCCAACTGCTACCACATGATAGTCACAAGGCATGATTTCAGCGGAACTTTCCCTTCTTCTGTGTTGTATTTCTGTTCATCTCACAAACAAATTCCCAGTGTTGCTTCAATCAATCCTCATATAGCTCCCCCATGACCCCAAGAGAGGGTGTTAATCCATATTAGTTTGAAGAAATGTGTAGAAATTAAGTCTGTTAAAAAACCTCATTGCAGCATTACAGTGCTGTACTGTTTTTCATCAATACTAAATAATGTTAAAAGATGAAAAATAATCAATAGCATGTGAGCATAACAGCGAGCTAGCAGGGCGGCCTGCTGCTTGGAAACAGTGTCGTGCTACAGATGTTTGCTCATAGCCACAAGTGGTGTCATGTCTTGTCTTCATGTCTTCGTGAAGACACTTCTAAAAGACCCTTTATTTGGAGCTTGTGAAGAGCTTAAGACATAACAGCATCTCAGATTTCATCTAATGGTTGACATTTCCCCCGAAAAGACATCAGATACATTTTGGCATTGAATTAAATCATGTTCGTGACAATTTGAGCGCTTTTAAAAGACAGAAAACGGGGACTCAAACCCATCAGCTGACATGTCGGGTCAGCTGGGGTTTATAAACTAATTAGAGTGGAATCTGCATGGCACTGTACGCTGTCACCACGTCACACATAGGCCAAGTTCATTCAGGAGTAATTTAATTGCATACTCTATGTCCGAATTATTCTTGCTCCAGCGGCCACATTGTACTGTGAGGACAAACACTTTTTATGTCATGAGGACAGAAGCAAGGATTTTGGACGAAACGTTCTCTTCCAAGTTGCGGATCATTGAAAGCGGCAAGTTTATGAAATAATAGGAAGCATTAGTGACGCAGGAGGCCGGAGAACACCCTGAAAACCCTTTGCACCACCCCCAAAAACACATTTACTACACCGTGGAAATTTGCATAAGTTGTTTTATTCATAGTTGTTGTTCTTTTTATATTTCTCTTTTAATTGTTTTGTCTTTTGTTGAAGTGGACATCCCATAAAGTCAAGCCTGAAGCCCTTAGCTGGGTTGTTTGCACATCACCCTCTGAAACTGAAAAGAAAGGGCAAGAGGAGGAGTGGAGAGGTTTTCTTTTCTTTTTTTTTCTCCGTCTGTTTCTCTCACTCTCTCTCACTCTATCTCTCAAACAGCATCCCAACTCAACCTTTCTTTTCATTTGTTTGAACAAAGAGTGTACCTTACCGTATATTTACACATCATACTGACTAACTGTTTAACAATTCCCACTTAGGTAATGCAAGGAAGATTGAAGGTTTCTAGATTTGCATCTTCGTTTTCATGTTTTTCTACAGTCTTGTTCTCCTTTTGATCCACTTTCTCATCTCATGCTAACTTTGTAGTGAGATTTGTCTGTGTCGTCACTGTAATCATCATCAGCATCATCATCATCATCATCATCATCATCATCATCATTCTTTTCATCCCCATCATCATAACATCACAATAACTGTTATTTTATTCGTATAATTTTCTTTTCAATAGATTCCTCTCTGACAACTGTACACTCGTACACAGTGTTTGACTTTTATATATATTTTTGGGAATATATTATTTAAACCTAAGAAAAGAGGAACATAATCCCAAAGAAAATATATTAGTATCCCAAAGTAACAAAATCATGCATGTTTTAATGTATTTCTCCATAAAAACAATAAAATAAAATAATGTAATGTAAATGGATGGGATCTGGTTTATTTACAAACTGATCTTGGCACTGTTTTTTGTTGTCTCTTGCTGGAAACTGGAATGATCATAAAGAATACTTTTGACTCTACCGAGCATAACACTCCTGGTAATATAAGTCAGTGACCCGCTGTAAAAGGCAGGTTAGAGAGACATATTCTTTTCTTTTTTTTTTAAAGCACAAAAAAACATAAAAAGGAACTTGGGAACAGAACAACATTAGAGAGTCAACCAGGGGCAACAGAAATAGTGTGTAAAAAAAAAAAAAAAAGTGAAGAAAGGGAAAACATTATTTCACTTCAGCTTTAGACTGTGGCAGTTTCCTCTTTTAGGCAGAAACCCTGTGACATCATGTCGTCTGACATATTTTTTTTTTGTGCCCTCACAAATACAGTCTCTCTCTACATCTCATCAGGTGCGCTCACTGGTCACCATTGTTGGGGGTGAAAATCCAAAAGAGAACATTGTTTCTGTCAAAATTCATATTGTGAAGCAGCATTAATTGACTCAGGCAAATAAATTGAAAGGAGACAAAAGAAACCAAAAACCAGCGGCACTACGCAGTCTCAGGTTGGGCAGGCAGGTAGGGGTAACTGTCTAAAACTTCCAGTGTTGCCTTGTCAGACAAGTGCTTGACCGTCGATCTAAAGATCTTGTGTGTGAGCAAACATAAGGTTGTGTGTGTGTGTGTGTGTGTTTGGGTGTCTCTGCATACTCATATTCAGTGCAAACACATTGGGTTAAAAAAATCCCATCTTCACCACGGGCCATCATCTCTGTTGTTTCAATTGAAATCAACAGAATTGTCAATCCCTGACCATCTCACTACTTCTCTCCTTTGCAGTTCTCTCTTGCACATCTTCAAAGAGATAAACCGTCGGGCAGGCCGATGCGCCTGTTCTTTATCCAGCCCACCGGCGGGCTGACTGCTGCCAAGCAGCCCGCTGTACCCCCACCCACCCACCCCCCTAACCCCCAGCATCAGGTCCTAGCACAGCCCAATGTACTTGAGATTGTTCTGGATGATCACGTCCGTGACAGCGTCGAACACAAACTGGATGTTGCTGGTGTCAGTGGCACAGGTGAAGTGCGAATAGATCTCCTTGGTCTCCTTGTTGCGGTTGAGGTCCTCAAACTGCCGCTGCACATAGACCGCTGCCTCCTCATAGGTGTTTTGACCTTTGTAGTCGGGGAAGCACACTGTCAGAGGAATGCGTTTGATCTTCTCAGCCAACAGGTCCTTCTTGTTGAGGAAGAGGATGAGCGACGTGTTGGTGAACCAGTTGTTGTTGCAGATGGAGTCAAACAGGCGCAAGCTCTCGGCCATACGGCTCTGAAAGAGAGAGAAGAAGAAGATAAAAGAAAATCAGACTACGATCAAATTATTTCACAGCCAAATGCAGTATTTACTTTGAAGATACAACCCAAATCAGCCCAATCTATCTCATTCAGACAACTGAATTCACATGATTTAGCAAAACCCAAGAGGGAAAAGCAGAGCGTGTAAGGTCGAGGCACAATTTGAGGATGAAAATAAAGACAAGATACACGTCACAGATACACTTGACCAGCCAATGGGACGGCTTCTGTTATGTCAACAGAGTCTTGAGACTCAGACAGTGGAAGACCTGCGTTTGAACTTTCCCATTCTCTGAAACGGCACATTACTACCTTTACCATCACTAAATTCAAAATTGTAAATTGGTTAGTCATAGTGTGAAAGACTTAATCCTATTCGTTACAGAAACCTCCATAGAGAAGAATTGCTGATAAACTGGCAATGACTGTTTTGTATGAAAATGTGAATGGATCTTCTGGAGACGGGGACAAAGACTGTTGACAGAAAGGCTGTTTACACTGAAGACAGACAGGTCTGACCTTATACAGTGTGTCATAACAGAATCACCAATACTGCGGGACTTCCCAGAGCTTAAAGTCAGATGAAAAGAAAAATACTGACTTCCTCCTCTTAGCGACGCCTCAGTGCTAATGGGGATCATTTAAATGCTTAAAAGCTACTTTATTCTTTCTCGGTAATAGTATGAACAGATGATGTGTCGCAGCTTTTTTGGTTCTCTAAAGTTAAATAGAATTCTAAGATTTATGTTTAATGGGAATCAGTAATGTCTGCCTTGTCCTTCAGACAAATAAGCGCATCGTGCGATGCAGTAAATGGAGCATACGGACGAGTATCTGCAAGACTTTGTCATAAGAAAAGAAATACGGACCTCACCTTCGACACTATGCCGTAATTAAAATGTTTTATGCCTCTATCCCAGCGACAGATGAGGCCAGACGCAATATATTAATGTTCATGTTGTCTGTCCATTCCATTGGACACAATATTTCAGAGGGAATCTTTTATACTTTGGTGTTCAAAGATCCAATAACAAGGTCACTGCGACCTCATAAAACCCATTTTGGGCCATGACTCAGGATTCATAATTGGTTAATCTCACACACACGTCTAATAGAATGAAATTATGGAGTAATGACATTTTATACTCAAAAGCTTCGCCGTGACATTGTCATATTTAGTAAAAAGACTTTTTGTTCGGTCTGATAAACTCGAGGGCAGAAGGGGATATTGTGACCTTGTTTCCTTCCTGCATTTTGACTGGGTGCTGGCATAGAACCACGAGGCGTTTTGGGGGATTCATTATTTAATTCCACTATATGATGGTTATAACAAACAATTAGTTTGAATAGACATTTTCAGGTTGTATTTGAAACTGGGTAGAATTTCCTCATTTGAATTGCAGAAAACATTGCTGGTTCTGTTGCAGAAGAAAAAAGTCAGTGTGCGTGTATGTGATATGCATTTATGTGCTCCCTACACGTTATTTTTTGCTCATGTGACGTTCGAATGTATAAGAAAAAAGAAATAAAAAGAAAGTTGAGCTGTTCATAGCAGCTGCTGGCATGTGGCGACTGGCCAGTAGCTTGTGACTGGGAGGTTGTCTGATAGAAGACTGCTGTTTAAAAGGTTACGGAAACAACATGATGCTCTGAGCAAATCACAAGATCTGAACAGGATGAAAAAGGATATTGAGGAAAATAGTGGAGGAATTGACAATCATAGCGCAGATTCAAAGCAAACCCTGATTATTCAGTGGTGTAAGTCTTCTATTTTTGGATAATGATGAAAAGGCCCAGTTATGAGAAAGCAAAATTGCGTGTGACCCAAAGATACAGCTTCCAAAATGATTTCAACTTGAGCTAATGTGGGTTAAAAAAAATGAAGTTACCATGTTGAATTATTTATGTCTACAATTAAATAATAATCATGTTTCATTTAGTAATAATAGTAATACACATTAGTTACAAGAAGCTCTTTGGATATGTTTGTTGGTCCCGGTTAATAGAAGATTCCAAGCAGTCTGATGAATCTGAGTAATAGAAAGGAAGTTGCTGCACATAGTATACCAAAAACACAATAAACATAAATTGATGTTTGTTTGAACCACAATTGAAGAAAACTAGCCGCTGGAAGGGAACTACTAAGATGAAACACCACGGAGAGAAGGGAATTAATTGAGGTTTTGTTCAAAACAAATTGCATAAGCGTGTGTCTGCAAATTCTGTTCAACTCCTGTTAAGACAACCCTTTATTTCTCCATATGTTTTCTTTTAGCTCCCATTCTACCACATGTGGTCACCTGATAAGATCGAAACATAAGCTCTCCTTTCTGTGTGAGTGTGTGTCCCCGGGGAACGAGGCTGGCCCCTAAACAGTGTACAGTGCACAAAGTTATGTCAGGCTTTTTGACCTCACTCCTCCTCTTTTCAGGGTGTCAAAACAAGAGCCCAGCTGCGGCGAGAGGATGGCAGAAGACAACCAGCTGAGCCCAGGGGGTCTCTCGTCTCTTTACCTGGCCGCCGCGGCGCTTGTACAGTAAGCGTTTCTTAATGGGGAGTCAAGGGAGGGGGAGGACGGCACCCAGGGGCGCTAAAGAACGCAGACCCCCCTCCTTTGCTACAGACATCCATGGATACAGATACCTGTGGCACACACACACACACACACACACACACACACACACACACACACCGCTTTCCCCCTTCGCCTCCTCCTGTCAGAGTACTCCAGAGGCGCAGGCCTTAATTAAACTTAAGTATTAATGAGGAAGTTCAACCCAGTGTAATTGCTTTGTTTCCCACAAATACAAATCACCTAAGTGTGCAGCCACTCCTTTGTAATTCATCAGGGTTCCTTTGAAATGTCACCGCCACAAGAAGGTTGGATTTGCACTTATCCAGCGAGATTATCTGTTTTTTCTCACCATGTTTTTTCTGCTGCGCCTGAGAATTACATTGTTCAAGGTGCTGCTTTTCTGTTTAATTTATGTGTCTCTAAATGTAGGGGTTGGACGTGAAGCAAAGGCTCTATTTTGTTCTATATTTATTTGTTTGTAAAATGAGCACGATGGAGATAATTTTATATAAAATTCAACAAGTTATGACACGGTAGCTTTGTCCAGATATCTGTCCGTCTGGTATGTGTATTGTTAAGGGCCCAAGGAAGTGCAGTGTGGAATTTGGTGCAATTTGGACACGTGATACATTTAATATTAATAAACCTAAAATAAATAGGCGACAAGCCCTTCTCTGTGACGTTGGCAGCTGCGATGTTTACGACAACAGCAATAAAAACTGATTATCCAGTTTAGGGTTCTGTGTAATGAGTCGAGCTTCACTGAACTATGGATGAACAGGCAAAAAAAGATCTTTGTGCAGCAGCGGTGGTGCAGCTTCAAGGTTCTGTGGACTGAGTCTAGCAGCCGGTCTCATCCTGCTGTGGCTCAATAGCTGCAGGTCACGTTTGGAGTTTTAAGAAGGGAAGCTGCAGCCAGCAGCACCACGGGCCAAGCAACCAGCTCATTCCTAGCAGGCAGGTTTAGAACAGGCACTGCACTAGTTAGAGATAAATTCTGTATGTACAATTGTTGTAGTTGCAGACTGGAGGTTTTCCATCTTTTTTACATTGCTTTTATCATTTATATATGAAATATCCTGATGATAAGAGGAGAAATTTATACCTGGCTGAAGATTTACAGTCCGATAAGAAAATTATTGGCAAAAAGCATGACCTGTTCTTCTCACTCATTGCGTCTTTGAGCTATTCTGAAAATCTCCATTATGCCATAGGCACTGATTAAATCACGATTGTAATGCCTTAATCCATTAGCCAGTGAAAATGCGGTGTCGGAGTGAGGGGGAAGATTCCTGAATGCATTTTGGAGACACAGGACTGATAATGATTCTGATGTTGTCTTTGCTTTGATTAAAAAGAAAAGGCACATACGACAGAGTCTTTCCTAAAAACACAAAATTACATTAATTAATGTTCCACTTACACAAGCTGAAACAATCTTCAACCTCATATCCAGGTCTTTCATTTTCCCGTCACATACACACAGAATTCATTTGCAGTCCCACAGCCGCAGCTATAAACCTGCACTGCACATTCACAAAAACGTGCCCACAAACACACACGCACGCAAACACACACAGGCACACAATGCATGCACATATACAATCGCATTGATTCTCTCCAGCGCTGTTGTTTGTTGTACAGCCCCCCTCCTCCCTTTCCCTCTCCTCCCCTCCACTCCCCTTCTCATCCTCCCTTCCCTAGTCACAGCTCACTGTCAACAGCGCAGGATTAGGAGCATTTGACTGGCCTGTTGCTAAGCAACAGTAACCATGGCAACTGATTCATTATGAAGACAGGGATGGGACAGGGAAAATGCATCAGGGAATGGCTTGATGGGCAAATGTTGTACTGTAATTTTCATAGTTTATTTTCAGTCTTGTGTGAGCTGGTGCATTGGAACTGAACGGGCGTCTGTCTGGTTCGACTAAGTTTGTTCTTTACGTGTGTGACATTGTGTGAAGCTTTGAAGATCACAAAGATGACCACTTGACACAACAGGCTATCATTATAAAATACAACCCATTCCCTTTTAATGAGGACCATCACTTTGATGGGACGTATTTGTGTCCATTGACAGTGCTTGTTTTCAGAAGCCACTGATCTACAACAGATTAATCTCTCCATATCCCTAATGACAGTGGTGATTTGTCTGTGCCATCGGCTTCATGTTGTTTTATTTCCAATAAGACAAGAAAAAGTATGGAGCCTCTATATTCGCAGATCTTCAGTTCTGGAAACGTTGACTAAAAGAAAAAGATGAGTCACGTGTCGTCTGGAGAGTTGAATAAGTGACTTTGTTGCGCTAAAGGTTTTTACTCAACAGCTTTACAGTCTGGAACGTCTTTAACCAGATTTCACAGGGTCATTGATTCGAAAAGGAAATGTTTCTGATGCAGGAACATTATTACCTCCACTGCTGAGGCAATTTAAAACAATTAAGGTTACAGCTCCACTGAAACAATCCAGGAATCGTAACTGTAATTACCATCAATTTAATTGCAAAAGGAGGAATTTTAACACTATTTAATCTGCTATGGAGGACTCTGGAGCTGCTGAGCATGCAATATGAAATGAAGTGGTCTAGTTACTATCCTATTCGATCTCCACAAATTAGCCTGTTTGTAAATAGACAGCAGGGACCTAAGCTTTTTTTATCTGTATATTCTCCCAATGCAGTCTGCATCAGTTGGACCAGTTTACACTTGCACTGTTGAACAACTAGTCAAACCCAAGGGCCACAGTGCTCAAGTTAGGTTCTGAGAAAGTACCTTGAACACTGACCTGATGCCCTTGATTGTTTAGAAACGAGCTGAACCGTTTAGTAAAGAGATGATGGACGTTATGATCGTTCAGCTTCTTAGATAATAGATAATAGATGAATCTTGTGAAACGCTAAAATCTTCAAATACAGGATGCATTTTTGAGATAGGGTCCTCTAAGTCCTTAGATATTAAGTGTACTATGACTATGACCACATCCTACTACTACTACATTCTACATATTAAATCTATATATGAACTAAGAAGGATCTAGAGAGCAGCTGACCTCTGTTTTCACTATGTTGATCACAATTTCCTCAAAGCCCTTCATAACTACTGAAGTCAATGTGAATGGACGATAGTCACTGTTCTCCTCCAGCTCGGTGTTTGGGAACAGATTTTTCCAGATGGTAGGAACTGGATGCAAGTCTGCATGATTTCAACAGAAGGCCAGAAGTAGAGACTGGTCCTGCCACCTTCCTGGGAAAGATGTGTGAGAACAGTGTCTGTACCACACAAGTTTGATGTGCTGATTATCGCGAACATTTGGCTATTTCAATGGAACATAAATGTAATTTAATAAATGGGCCCTCTCAGAACACTGATACACCTTTTAACTGGAACCATGTTTGTGCTGGATTTCGTCTTTTTTTTTGTGTTCATAGGAATTAGTGGGTTTGGAATTTCTCTTTCCTACAAGCCGTCCTTAATTTGTGGTTAAATTGAATTCTTGCGTAACCATGACCTGGTTGACTGAGAATCTGCACCAGCGAAACCAAACATCATGTAAGCCATGCAAAAATACATATACAGTCCCCTCATACAAACACTCCTCTCTTTCTCACATTGTTGAGCATGGAGAATCTAGACTGTGTCTTTGCAAACAGCAGTTCAGCTGTGTTGTGTCAGCTGACTGTGGTTATGGAAGCGGGTGGTTCCAAAATGCAGACTTTCACTTCTTCTGTAGACATTGAAGTAACAACATGAACATGTTCTACCTGCAAAAGTAACATTTAGATGAGGTGTGGACTGAATATGACTTTTAGTCTCACTGCAATGTGTGTTGTGTGTGTAGTCAGATCTCCTGCATGGCCTCTTTTTATATGCCACTTCAGCATTCCTTTCATGAGTGAACATTATGTCACAAATTACTTCAACATTGCAGCCATGAAATGTGTTCAGAATTTACATGTAATGTGTATTTTGTCACTTTGTACATCCAAGCCACTCCCATGCAAGAAAGTTTAAAGACGCCCTATCATCATTTTTAATGGTATTCAAACAGCTACATGATTTCAACAGTAATTTGGATTTAATCTTTTATGGGTCTGGCCCTGTCACCTTAAAGCAAAGATAGTTACACAATAGGCCGGCACAGTTTCAGAATGTCCTCCACCCATAACTAATGACATGCTGGGATTAGCTCCAGTTTCTCACCCTGGATAGATTAAGTGGTTACTAAATATGGGTAATCATTTAAGGAGTTTCCTTCGACCTTAAGCAAGAAAAGCATATGACTGCATGTGAACAGCATCCATTTTGTACTGGGGTTTAACACTGTGCATGTGTGCTCATCACAGAAACTCAGGCGGTTGCACTAACAAACAGACAATAATGGCCTTCATAAAACACCTCAAAATCCATCTGCATCTCAAATGTACAAAATGCAGGGCTGATCAACCAAACCAAATGTCAGAATTAGCAGAAATGCACTATAGATTAGAAATATTGAACTTGTGCTTCTTTGCTAATCAGCTCTTCCCAAGACTCTGCAGCAGGATGGCTGCTCCAAATTCAGGATGTCTTTCTTTCTCCTTCTTTTGATCCCTCCTTTTTTTTTTCTTGTACCTGTGAACTCCCATTGCTACACGGTGCCTCCGATCTGCTAATTCTCACAGGTACAGACTCACACTTTATTCTGTGAACTCAATTAACACCATACTGGATTTTTCTTCCTCAGACTTTATTTTTAACCTATAAAACTAATTGATTTCATGTTCCAGCCTGGCATAATGCACACCCTGTTTTATCCGGGAAACCCATGAATTATCAGGCCAGTTCAATTACAGGCATAACAAAGTTTCCTCTCTGCTCAAGCTATTTTTAGTCCACACTGTATAAAGACATCAAGGTGACCCTGGATACTGGAACCTCTTCAGGTTAAAAAATGTAATCATGCCTGTGAGGAAAAAGAGAATAGCTGACCCTCATAGTTGTCCATGTTAGAAAAAGGTAAAATACTATCTAATGTTGACCTTCCATTATCATAAAAGCCCTTAAACAAACAATAATTGCCTGACTATTCCATAACACTCGGATAAGCAGATGGATATGCTGACATTTTTCAAATTCCATAACTATTAAAAGGAGAGGGCAGTGACCACTCTTTACTCACTCCGATTTAAAATGTCTGATGATTGCATGCATTCAACCATTTCTACAAAATAAGGTCACTCATGACCGCAGAAAAACAGCTTTCGACAAAGTTAAATTTGGATTAGACTCTTCCAATTGTTTATTATCTGAGTCAAAGTTTGTATATTTAGCTTTTCCAACAAATGAATACAATGAATCCAGTCAACAGTCTATCTATTCTGTTATTTATCTTTACGAGAAATTATATATTTAGTTATTCTAGGTTAATGTACTGTAACTACTGACCCTGAAATTAGGATAAATAACTGTTTTCAAATTGAAGTACAGCTTTAAATCTTCGCATCCTGCTGTTGCGAAGATGTTCATCTCAGAATCCACATATTAGAGTGAACTTATACACATTTGTTGTCAGTTTCCTGCTTAAAATGATAAGAAAACAGAAATATCAGTGAGCTCTTTCTCAATTTTCCGAGAAAATAAAACTCCCCCTTTGTTGGACTCCATCTTAAAAATTGAGAGAGTATATTATCTGTGTAACCAAAGCAGGTTGTATTGTAGACGGGGATGCACAGAGAGGAAGTGAAACAGTACAGTATGAGTAAACAACAGTGAAAGTTAGGCAGAGTGAGTATGGAGCACATATTTACTGTTATTTAAAGAATAATTTAACAAATAATGCTTCATGTTTGCACATTTCTGAATGGTAGCAGCAAAAAGACTAGTGTTAAGACTAGTTTTGCTGCAAGTGAAGGACAACACTCTGGTCCGACGCTCTGCCTGCATCATTTTGACCAGGATGACGACTGGAGGATGTCAAATTTTAGAAGAAATCCTACCCCTTTTCATATAAATGCTTTTCCAAGAATGAAGAGAGCGGTTGCAGGCACAGAGGAAGTAATGTTATTTTAATGTTTTGGTTGACAAGGCATCAGTTCTTTGAGTTGACAAATGCCCCATGGGATTACATTGCAGCCGCGTCGCGGTTGGTGGTCATAGTGCTCGATATTGGACTCATTCCAAACAGTTTCAACTCCATTAATCATTTAGTCTCCTCGCCGAAAAAGGGGTGAAATAAGGTCCAGGTTTAAAAATACTGGAATTAACTTTTATAATAGATTTTTCTTACCGTCTGGTTGTCCTCGTAGAGTTTGAGGTCGTAGCCACTCAGCTCGACACAGAAAATGATTGCAGTCACGCCCTCGAAACAGTGGATCCACTTCTTTCTCTCTGAACGCTGTCCACCCACATCTACCATCTTGAAGGTGAGCTCCTTGAAGGTGAACTTGTTCTCCACAATACCTGTGGTCATGTCGCGGGATCGCAGGATGTCCTCAACAGTAGGGATGAACTCAGTTGCAGAGATGCGGTCCAGGTCATTCAGATAGTAGGCAGTGTTGTCCTCTAAATGGTACTCATTGGATCGTTGAAAGCACTCCTGGACCCCTGAGTCAGCCCACAGACGCTTCATGACCCCCTGCAACTCGGAAGTAATCTCTCCCTTGCTCTCAGCTGGCCCTGTGAGGGCAAAGAGCTGCACGGCATCGTAGGCGCGATCAGCATTGTGAAAGTCGATCTTGAGGGTGGTGAGGGCCCGGATAATGCGGGTGAGAGAGTCTATAGCATTGTACAGAATGAGGGGCTTGTACTCCTTGCATGCATCCAAGTTGAAGCCACCACTGTGGATGATCTTCATCTGCTTGACTATGGTGCTCTTGCCTGAGTTGCTGGTTCCCAGCAACAGAAGCTTGATCTCACGCCGCTGCCGTTGACTTTCTGAACGCAAGTGGCGGTCGATTCGCCGTGAGCGTCGCGCTGCTTCCTTCTCCTCCGAGCTCTGACGGCATCCCATGGTCCTCCACCACGTGGTGATCACAAAGGAACTCGTGCTGCTGCTTGATGTGAAAGCAAGTTATAACGAAGTAAAGTTTAAGTTTGTGGAAGAGTTGGAGAGGGGTTTTAATAAAGGTAGAAGCTTACTGGGGAGGAGGCAGATACAAGTTTGTAACAGTCCAATTTTAAAAAGAGACAGGAGAGTCAACACACAGAGGAGCGACTCAGGAGTATTTCATTCCTTTTGTTCAGGGGCAGTCTGTGAGTATTGTGTGGGTAGAACCCATGCAGACTTGTAGGATGCCAACACAACGCCTGGCACCCCGGTTGGACTGCCTGCTCAATTCAAGGTAGCTGGGGTTCATAGCAGGGGCTCCCCCTGAGGAACAGCTCTGGAGGAGGGCTACTAAATGTTCAGCATATGTCAGTAGAGAAAGTGTTTGGACTTGATGCGCATGAATAGCAAAACCCCCTCACTCTCCTCCCACATGGCTATTGTGGTGCGTTGCCCTTGTTTGGCTTCTGCAAACTTCCACTTCAGTCCGATATTTGGCCAGTTTCACTTGATCTTCCTGATGGAATCTTTTCTGGTTCTTCTCGGGTGTGATTTTGTCCCGACAACTCAAGTCCTTGGAGTCTGCCAAACATAAGAAGACAGAGAGAAATCATTCACCTACATGTTTGTATGTAGTAGTATTCACTTCAAAAAGCGAGATAATAATGTAAACCATATGTGGCTGGAGCCAGAGGAAAGTTAACCTAGCTTAGCCTAGCCACCTGCTACACTCTCCACAGAAGTGTTGGTGGATGGATTAACCACATTAAACAGTTTTTACAGTTCTGCTTTTAAACTAATTAAACGAACAAGAGAGGCTAATTGCCTCTCGGTTTTAGCTCCACACTGAAGACGTGACATCAATCTTCGTATTCCACTCTTGGATATTAAACACATTTCTATTTGTGAACTACTAGTGTAATAACAACTTCAAAACCAAAATATAAAATATAATATTTAGTCATTTAGATATTGAAAGGATGTCATTCACATGGATTCGGACTACACACTTCCCATTCAACCACTGCTATGCTTTGCCTGTTTCTGTTTTCACTACCTCTTCACATTTCTGCTGCCAACAGTCACATCCCTTCTCGCTCCATCTGCAGTCCTGTGTTACCATAGACTCTGAGCGAAAGTAGATCTCAGTTGACCACGCCTATCCATTTAACACCAAACGCACGCAAGCAAGTACGCACACACACACAGACACACACTCATGATATACACAAACAAGGTCAAACGTATGCATAGAAACAGGCAGAGGGAAAACAAACTCCTCTGTCCAAGGAAAATTTTGTAGAACATACAAGATGAATTTGTTTCCTTGTAACCAAGATCATCTCCTGCTGATCAGACAACAGCCCACTGACTGTCCTCTCTCTGCTTTACATCAGATGAAATGGTTATTTACTACCACAGTGGAAAATAACAGGCTCAAATCGGCCTCTCATAGTTTCATGCCGCTGTAAAGCCCCTTCTCCTTACCCAGACATCTGTGCTGTTATCCTCCAGATTCCTTCTGATTCACACTGTGATCAGAAAAATAATAAACTGATCCTGCTCTCATATATTAGCTTTTCAGGAGGCAGCACTTTTACTTGGATAATACAAATACTGAATGCTAATAAGTTTGGGGACATGAATTCTAATAAAATACTGTATTTTACTATGTGACAAATTTGAAGCAGAAACAAATTTGGAGCAGTGGGTGCCTTTGGGATTCTGTGATAAATAGATGCACATTGAAACAGGCTGCATGCTACTGGCTGAGTAACAAATGTGAAATCATACTGTGGCCTAGTTTTGGTGGTGAAACTCTGCAGACCCCTCAGATAGAAAGATAGATAGATGGATGGAGATATCATTTCTCAGGGTTGAGGTCCACTCTTCAAAAGAGTGAGAGGACAACCAGAGCAGAACAAAGCCATAACAAAGCATCACAACACAAACAGAGTGCAGAGCATTGTTTCCTGGCTTCAGGCACCTGACTACCCTCTCAAAGTGGCATAGCCAGCCAAACCGGTTAATGCACATCACCGATTTCGGGAGCCAACCGAACACATGAAAGCTGCGTGTGAAGTTTTTTTCCATTTGGCTTTTTTTTTCCCCAAAGAAATATGCAGCACTCGCATTTCTACACTTTTTGAAGTTTTACACCACTTAAGATAATGGCTCAGGAAGTTGAGTGCCGGCAGTGCAATATCGGTGAATATTATTATCACATGAAATTCGTATAAATTATTTTTCATGCTAGTATAGAGCATGGAGCTTGACTCAGTGGGATAAAATGCCTGGAACTTTGAAATTTTACAGAATAAAGAAATAAAATTAATTAATTAATACGCCTACAGGATGAAAACATACCTTATAACAAATTACATAGTCTAGTTTAAGCCCTTAATCAGGATTTCACACGAGGCCTCCAGTGTCAAAATAAATGTTCAGGCTTACCTCCTCTGGCCTAACTTGTGTTTAACCCCATATACATTAACCCATCTCCAAAAAAAAAGTGGACACTCGTGCTTTCTTGCAGTTGGCTCTGGTAAAAAGAAGAAGCGTGTCACTTTAAGAGTAAGTGAGTGGAGGCAGAGCCATGGGGGCCACAGAGAAAGAGGCGCAGCATCTCAATGTATCATGAGGGCTGAGGTAATGTGATAGCCGAGATGAGTCCACTCGCTCTCCTGCCTTTTCCTTTATAGCTTTTGCTGCACGCTGCTCTCCCGTGTGCGTTCCACCTATTATTTAGTTACCAAGCTGCAAATAATAACGACCATGCCCTTTATTAGAGATGAGTATGTGTAGTCAGTGTTTGTGTTGTATAACGCTCTCACTGCGGTTGTTGAGTCCACAAAGATGCTATTAAAATTAGAGTCAATCACATACGATTGAGGGATGATTTGAATCCATCAGTGGTTGGATGTTTTCGCTCAGACAGAAATCTAAATCTGCTTTTTAAAAGTGTGTTTATAGCAAGTTGAAAAGACAAAGGACGTACTTGTGTTTAAATTGTGTGGTTTTTCCTGTCCAACCCTAAGGGGATAAAGTGTTACACACTTCAGGATGTCAGTTAACGAGGGTTTTAAACATTTAATCGAAATCATGAGTTTTAAAAGTGGAAAGAAGCTCAGTTTTCTGGTATACACGCATCTGTTTGAGACTGAGTGAACGCAAACATACTGGTTCCACTTCCGAGCAGTTATTGTAAAGCATATATAGCGTATATACAGTCAAGTCAAGGGTTCAGTTGTACATTGAGTTGTATAGCAGCTATTTAGAGAGCTAAACAAGCATGTTAATTGCACATGTTGGTGTGAAATCAATCTTCTGAAAAAACACGAGTTAAATCAAATTAAAGCACATCCGAAGCCAAGCCGAGCCCAGCTTGTACGCAGGTGTGTCAGAGATGATGAGGAACAAACACAGAAGGTGTTTTATTTCCATGAATGAAAGGCAAAAGTGTGCGACGTTTAAAAAGGAGGGAGAAAGGCGCAGGTGTCCTTTTGGTCATCCTGTCATGGTTTATGAATGAGGGGTGCAGGTGGGTTCGTCAGCGCCGTGGTCAGCGGGCTTGCATTTCAAGAGGTATCGGATGAGGTGTTCCAGTGAGAATAAAGCTGCAGTGGACAGGCGGCAGGAAGAAAGGTGCTCTCCACAACATCTGCCACACAACAGGGGAGAAAGCGAGCAATCCAATTTCCCATTTATGAAGCCCTTAACTAGTGCCCATTCACATCAAAACTAACCAAAGCAAGAAAATGGCCCATTCATCACAACTAAGAGGGACAAAGACTTTATTGCAGCGACCATGAATGCACATGTGCGGCCAATTTTAATGTGACCATTCCCAAGAATATTGTGCTCGCAAAAATTGCAACTCTACTGTAATTCATATCCATTTGACCAATGGGTTAACAGGCCTGCTGAGCGCTGTGTGTCACTAACATTCATCATGTCTAGAGGAAAGGCTGCTGGGACCTGCCAGCGTGGGCCCCCGACAAATCCTATTGGATGACAGAAAATTTTCAAATGGAGAAGAGGTAGACGATTCCTCCACCCTTTTTAGTTTAAGAGTTCACCATTAGTCCTTGCAGAAGCATAAAGTGCAATGCTATCTCAATGATGGATGTCTGCATTGCATAAAGAAGCATCCCAGCAGCTCCAGTCCCTGCAGCAAGCTAACATACAGTACATGCACAGAGGAAATAAAACTGCTCACATGCCTTACGATCAGCTGCACTGTGAACTCTTTCTAATCCGAAGGCAGCAGTTTCAGTAGCTGGAGGGTGGTTTCCTGTTTCCCCTGGCTGTCTGACAAAAACAGGTTACTGAATTACTTCAGGCTGTCTGGTCAGTGTCCATATACAATGTCAGAGTCTTACTGGGATCTAGTAGGCTGATTTCTTACAATAATATCCGAAACCCCAGGAGTGAAACAGTAGCTAATCCCTAAATCTGTACTAAATCCTGCTATTGTGCCAAGATTAAGCAGTTAATGAAACTTTGATCAAACCTCTGGGCTGTATCAGTTATTTATGAGCTCTAAGGCGGCTGTCCAGCCATATGTTATTTTATTTAGCTGTGTATTCATATTGTTGTAAAATATCTTTCTTTGAAAAAATATTTTTTTAGATAAATCAACAGATTCAAATATGCTGAACCAAATAAGAGAAATTGCTGTGACAGAAAGTTACCCTGCCGAGCAAAGACGGGCTCAATAAGCGAGATGGCTGTAGAGATACGCTATTCATTTCTGTGGTGCCACAGAGGCTGTGAATAAGCAAGGCATTAGTGAGAACGTCTGAGGTCATCAATTGGCGTGCTCTCTCCAGCTACTGTTGTCTCCAACTGCTTTTACTGGCCACACCAGTCATTGATAAGGTCACAGACTGTTTAATGTAGACAGTAGCCCGAAAAGGCATTTGACCAAAGGTTGACGATTTAGTTACGAGGGAAAAAAGGGATTCATGGACAGCTTTGATTCTCAAATGATGGCATACATAACAGAAAATCTAGTAAACCGATGTTTTGGTCGACTAATCCGCTTTCGCGTAGACAAGACTTTTGGCATTTTTTCCACAAAGGGCAGTGGTTTGAAATGTGCCAGGGAGGAAGAGACCATGAGGAAAACAGAATGACGGCGGATACATCTAGATCAGAGGAAGTGGATCTGTGCCTGTGTATGAGACTTTGGGCGGAGGGCAGGGTGACATTGAGAGGTATGTGAAGGTCACTTGGGGCTGTGGTGAGGCTGCAGCGGAGCATTGGCACTGCACACCTGCCAAAGGTTTCGTGAACATCGAGTAAAGCACATAACTTAAAGAGAACACTTAAGTTTAGTTGTAAAAAATCACAGGATAATTTCTGTGAGAGGGTACATTTGTGCATATTGATATGAATGTTAGCAGTGCCTGGTTGGTCATTGACATAGCAGTAACAGTCTTGAGGTTGTAATCACTGGAGCTGTTTAAATATTTAATCAGGAGCAGACATGTTACAGCAGCTCCTGCCTTTTCAATAGAGCAATGCAAAGGTAAATATTCCCATGACTTGTAGCTTTCAGAGTGCACATCTTGATAGAAATCAAGCCCACTTAAGTATTCTTTTGTGCTTTGTGATTACTGAACCGACAAATTGAACTTCCATTAAATAAACCTGCAAAAAAAACAACTAAAGCATTCGATTTTTTTCAAATAAAAAGATTATCGACAAAATTTGAAGTAAAAATTACAGGAAATAAAGGATTTTAGGCAAACAATGCATTTGGAGTCTGTTAACATCGAGCGATTACTTTGATTAATGCAAAGGGGCAAGTCTTTACTTCAGAGGAAATATTTGATTTAACTTTTAATTTAAAGAAGAATTCAATTTTGAGTTGAAGACATGAGGTTTCAATCATTGCAGCAGGATGCTTCACACTGTGGACCATGACATCTTTGTGTCTGATGGGCTACACATGACTCCAATCAAGTCTTTAAAGCTCAAACTCACTTTTAGCTGCTCTGCCTGGGGACATTGTAATTTTGAGGGAGGTTGATAGTATTGAAAGAAATCTTATAATACAAATACAATTTGAATTTGGACATTACATGGACCTATAATATGTGGATGTGATGCATTTTGTATAAATAGCAACTCTTTGATAATTCATTATTTATTTACATTAAAGGGATTTTATTTAGAGATGTTGTCATATTTATTTACATTAAGTGCAGCCTCTAAAATGACCAGTTTTGAATCACACACAACTAGACATGACAAAGGAAGGAGTATTGTATTGTATTGGACAAAATATAAATCCTAAATTGACCTATATTTTAATTGGTTTTCAGTAATAATATGGACCTATTCGATGAATAATGAAGAATTTAATTAGAAGGATAATTATTAATTTGAAGTTTATATGAGGGGCAATATTGTCATTAATATAGTTGAGGATTGTGTGTAATATATCTGCCACATTCATCTGCACTCAACCTGAGTTATTAACATTCTGAAGATTAACCAGAGGGTTTCTTATCACCAAATAAAAATACAACTACACTGATGTATTGATTAAAAAAACATTTACATTCAATCTCAAGGTGGAATCTTTAAATCTAAAATAAGAAGACAATATTGAAAAAGTCCCTGTGGACACCGCTGATAAATTACTTAGATGCACTGCAAGCTGTTATATAATCCAGTCTAATAAGAGACTACACGGTTTAATCATACTTTCTGGTTAGTGTGGTGTGTCATGCCTTAAAGGAAAAAAATCTGTTCGGCGAGAGCTATGAGAAAGAAGGAGTGGACATGTTAACAGTCTGGCTTGGTTTGATTATATCTGGCAGCTATTACTCTACACGACATGAGTTAAGATGGAAATGGCTTCTTTGGCAATTATTCTGTTAAAAAGAAACAGGGAACAGACAGGGTTTTAAATTGGTGTTTGTGATTCCTTTAAACCAAACAAGTGAAGGTATTTTTAACTGATTGGCAAATGTCACAAACAGGATGAATATTTTGTTCCAGTTTCAAAGGCCAAAGACAAAAACTGAGATTGACCAGAATTGACAGTCGTCTCTCTTCACCGAATAAAGCCAGTATTGAGTTAGCAGAACATGCAAGGCAGAAATCCGGCCGCACAAATCAGATCATGTTTATGGAGAGATTTCTGATTTGCCACAGCAAAAAAGGGGAATCTTTAAATTATAGGTTGGTGATCTGCAGGGCACGGCACTGAGTGGTTTTTGTGTTTAATTCCTACAGTCGATGTGCTGCCACTATTATGCTGCGGAATCTGGGACAAAAACCAGACACTCAATGTCATGCTTACAGCGGCAGAACGATCAGTTCAAAATCACCCCAATGAGAGTTAGTAACACAGATTCAGTAGATAACAGTGCATCATGTGATGCTTCTGAAAAATGTAATTTGTGTCTCGTTGCATGTAAAAAGCAGAATGCATGCTCCGCTGTGCAAATCTCAGTGGAACACAGTGAAGTATTCCAACCTAGGAGGCCTGTTTTGATGAGTCAGAGCTTTGTGGTCGTTCTATCCTGCGTCAGAATCATATGAGATATAGGTTGCAGACTGAGAGATCTTCAGCACCACTCAACCATTTGTACCACTTTGTGAAAGATTTACCATATAATCATAAGACAGCCATGAAAAACCATCACTCATTTTACTGTGATAAACCAGTCTATCGTCTAACATAAAAACCTGTCTCCTTGTATGTCATCTGTTCCTGAGGAAAAAGATTGGACTGTATAGCGAAAATTGAACAAGCAGCGGGCCTCGTCATTCAGGCCATAGAAGAGATGCTTAACCACATTTATGCAGTGAAGACACATTTAAATGGGCTGTCAGAGTCTCAAGACTGAGCTTGTCAGCGACCGTGTGTCTGAGATTGAAGAAAACTCCTGGGGGAGGTGTCTGAGAGCCTCGGATGGCAGAGAGCACCTTTTCTTTGAAATTATGAGTCATTGTATCTAATTGATTACGCAGGATTCTTATCACAATTTAAATTCATAGTGAGAACATCAGGGGATTTTTGTTCTTCGAAATTAGCTGTTAAACTCAGAATCCCCTTAACTCAGCAATGTGTATGATAAAGAAAACTACTTAAACTGCCTGAAAGAATACTTTTGATATGGATCACTCTGTGGTCACTCCTCTTTTAGTAAATTGTTGTTTTGCAGCCTCCGGGTTTTACGATAATTCAGTCTCTTCCGCTTATTAACACCACAAGCAGCTTCTTCCTGTCTCTAAAAAACCAGAGGAAAGGCAAAGTGTATCATGACGCAAACAGATCTAGAGACCATAATGGAGCTAAAAGGAAGTGGTTATAAGATTTATATTGATCAAGTGACCAGAAATATGACTCCCAAGTTTAAGTAAACACATAATTTTTCATTATATTATAGAAAAGTGTGTGAAGCTCGATGTGTAGCTTAAGTCCATTTTAGCTTTAACACACGATATGCAACTTTGACCACTAGGGGTCCCTCAAACAAAACAATCTAAAAGTACCTAGTTTGACTATGTCGTGAAGAAGTGTGGGATCATAGAAGTTTTAGTCTTTATCACCACCATTAGGCTGTGGATGAGGTAATGTATTTAAGTGTTATTCCTGTTGCGCAGCAAACGGTAATGAATAATCCTGATCCACTATGTGTGACTAATGCGCGACTGGCTAGCAGCCAATATGTAGGAATCAAAAGGACACCAAAATTAAATGTCCTGTTATCCTGAATAAAATTGGGGATTTTTGTAACATTGTTGAACTAATTTTGGTTAAGCACAAGTCCAAAAAAATGTTATAAAGTTCTAGTTGTTTTTAAACATTTGAAGAATGAAGAATCGTTCATATTATATCTTTAATTGTTCTTGTATCTGTACATATGTAACATGCAAAGACACATGTAAAAATTTGCTTTTTAAACTCTTAAATTAGCTCTTAAAATTGTTTGTTCAACATTTTGTACCGACATTCTGCACTGTACGCAGGCTTATGAGAAAGATGCCTGTACACATGTGAGGACACTACTCATTCATTACGGAAAACAATGATGGGCAGTGTTCTCCTCTCCACTCCCCCAAAACAGTGGGCTGTTTAGAGGGTGGAGATGGGGTGGGGGCAGAGCCTCTGTACGCGAGATGCTTTTTGGTGATAATGCTCTGTTTAACGTTCCTGATCTCGATGGCTGTGTTCCCCCTGCTCCAATCCAGCGGGTCACACTGAGTCACAAGGCCAGCCAGTGATGACAATGGCATGTTTGTGCGCAGGCCGAGCTATTGGTAGGCTGTCTGATGTGAAGGGAGAAGATGGCACAGGGTGGACATGCGTGTGTCAGCCTCTGGCTATCTGTCTGATACATTTGCTGCTGGTGAATACAGACGGTTTTTTCTGCTTTTAAAGAATGAACTTCTGTTGTACTGTGTATAATTTGTGAATTTCAAATATTCAGGTTAGTGCTATTATCATTCTATTCCACATTCAGAAATACTCCAGTTTGATCTTCGCTTTGGTCGTGATAAGATCAACTCTTTATGCAACACAGGGTAATTGTGGGTAATGGACACTTTCAGGCTTCAACCCACAGACGTGATGTGCAGTTGATTCGATAACTGGAACAGGAAAAGGAAAATATCTCATGCTCCAGCAGATGTAATTAACCCACTTGATCCATTATCACTAGTAACGTACAACGAACGATGAAATCATAGTCCAAAATACTGAATTAATCTATCTTTTAATCCAAACATGTATAATCTTGCCGTTGCCAATACCCCAACAGACAACAATGGTAGCACTGTATTCTGTTTACATAAGGACTGTGGGAGGGAAGGGGACAGATATGAGGGAAATTAGATATGAGAAAATGTCACCTGTTCAAACAGGAAAAGGCAATTTTACTTCTTGTGAAACACTGAAAATCAGAGTGGGCTCCTCTACAGGACGACAATACCCCAGACTTTTTCATGCTCTATTATTTATTGTTAATAAGGTAACAGCAGAAAGGAAGGACTGTAGAGGTCACTGACACACATGACCAACTTTCCAATGTAAAAAGCAGCGCTGCACACCTTCATCAGTACACAACTGTATTTTGGCTGTATTCCACAAAACCTGTATTATTATGACCGAATGCAATACACACTGCATGTTGGCATCCATGCACACACACACACACACACACACCTTCTTTCTCTTGTTTATTTCAGTTCAGACCAGTATCTCTCAGTGGGTAGTAGGCCGTTGCACTCCCTCATCAGCCCTCCTCCTCCTCCCTTCCCACCCGGCTACTCCACCACCTCCTTGTTGTCATATGACCGCTGTTATGTGTGTGCAGTGGAACACAAAGTTGCTCTGTTAGTCCCCTCTGCTCTGCCCTCTCTGATTTGAGTGCTGGAAGTAAGGCTGTCTCACTCGCTGGCCTCAGGAAAACAGACAGGCCCCTGTATGTCACTACCAGGAGAGATTGGAAAGGAGGCCAAAGAGGAAGGAGAGGGATGAATTGAGCTGAAGCTGTTTTATGTAACACCGAAAAAAGATAACTTAATCCTTACTCATTAACTGAGCCTCTCCCTAAGATTTGGTCTGAGCCTTCCTCGCTGTTGCTTTAAGTCCGCCTTTGTTAACTAATTATTATTAGTCTCCACATCAGCGCGTGTCTAAAAGGGGAGGCTGCCAAAAAGTGTCTCCTGCAGCCGTTTGTGTGGAGATGACACTTTGCCCCTGTACCTGCTGAGGATTAGTGACCCACAACAAACACAAATGCTGAGCCAGCTGAATAAGAGCAATGCCTTGTCTTAACACACAGTGACAAAGCAGTTGATAGATGCAGACTTAAAGGACACGTACTTGCTTGATAGGATATTTCATTGCCTTTGCATGACAATCAGTCTTGATGCTGATTCTCTCATCTACAGAAGTAAATGTGTAAGAATTCTGTGATATTTCTGTGTCTCCTTTTCCAGGAAATAAATGACATCTCAGATTAATCATCTTATTAACTAGGCTGCCGTGGGAGACTCACTTGGCCCCCTTGGTACTTAGCTGTAATAGAGCTCTGTCTAATTGTCCAAATCAGCCGTGTGCTCACCTACAAGGTTATGGATGGCTAAAAGTGCACCGGCTACATTGGCCTTCTGCCGTGCGAGAGCTGCTGCTTCGACAGCCACTGTCACTTTAAACCCAAGTCTGTCCCTGCCGTCCCTTGCCATTATGTCACCCGGTGGAGTGGATGTAGCAAGTAACAAAAGAGGTGGAAGGAGGTCAACTCAGCGTAGGTTTCGCCACACTACTGCTCTCGTTTTTTTACATGCTTAAAGGTTACTTGAGCGGGAGCATACGGCATGCTGCCATTTTAAAAACCGATGGGTGTCAGACACCTCAGAAAAATTTGGATCACTGCTGATATTTTACAGCTTAAACAAAGGCACGAATCAGATGTTAAGGCAGCTTGCAGGACTGATTGAAGCTGTTCTCTTGGCGCACGTGACCTTCGTTTGTTTTACTATGGTAACCAACCACTGAATGAGCCTGTAGTAGTTCATATTGAGAAGAGAACAAGATCTCAAGTGGGCCACTGTTGGTTTTTCTTTCAGTAAGTGACATGGCAGCAACTTGACATGTATTGTCTCTCGAGACTGCATCATGAAAAATTTAGTGTTTGCAGATTTTGGGTACCACTTTACCGCGACACAAGCTATAATGATAACAATATTACATTGACTAACTAACACTAATACACACAGAGTTTTTTCTGTAATATCCCTCTTGACTTTAATGAATTTGATTCATCGATATTGGTCATATAATCGGAGGAACTGATTTGGAAATAGAAATAAACGATAAAAGAAATGATGTACAGCATCTTTGCTCATAGCTAGTTTCTAAAATATGGTTTGTACTCTGTAAAAGCTACTTCATCTGAATTCCAAAATGTGATGCAATGTCTTGAGTAAGAGGAGTAAACCCAAATTCAATCTACCCCTAGAGGCTTATCCCGATCTGTCAGCATTTGGCCATGACAACGATCAATATTCCCGTCGGGCTTTAGCTTTCTGCTCACAAGCCCCAAAGGAGCAACATTACAGAAGATTCAGCAAAAGTATGACTCTAATATTCCTGATAGATTTTTTTTTCCTCTAGTGCTCAAGAGGAATTTATCCACCATCTTTGCCTTGATTCACAAATGTCTGAAGGCCTCGGTGTGAGCGGCTGCTGGTGGATCACAGACACATCCAGCATTCTTTCTATGCTCGGAAAAGCACCGTCTTCCTACACCCATGAAATCATCACGGCCTTTCCCCTTTTCCCTTTCATCCAATCTGTTCCAAATCTTCTCTTCTCCTTCTTTTCTCTCTCTTGCTCTCTGCTGCATCAACCTCCGCCCCTCTGCCCCATCTGCCTCCCTGTTAAACCCCCCAGCCCCTCGACCCCTCCCTGCACTGCTCCTCTTTCTCGCAAGCATGTAGCACAAACACACATACAGTACACACAAATACTCATGCCCTCCTGATGATACACAACCAATCCCAACCCCCCACCGGGGGAAAAAATCAATAATGCTCCGTTAGAAATATGAAATATTGTAGAGACAGAAAATGTCACAAATCATCCTGTTTAGGCTGCTGAGTAATGACCACGCTCTGCTCTCTTCCTCTTCCCTGCTCTCACCGTTAAGACATGAATTCACAAGCAGACACAAACAGCTGGACAAAAATGAATCGAACAAATCCCAGCTTTAGATTATTAATCATTGTCAATATAATTTCCCTCCCGTTGAACTGCCGACGACGAGCTCCGTTGGCAAAACCTACAACGTTCCTGTGCTGCTGTCGGGCCACAAATTTTGCCCGCTTACCCCAGTGCCTGCAGAGCCAGGCTCCGTGGGGTTTGTGCACCTCCCACTGCACATTCACATCCAGTGTCTCGTAAAGCCAGTTGTAAGTACTGAACACCTGATTGTGTGTGTGGTGGTGCTTTTTACGCTCTCATTTCCCCTTTCATAGATTATGGACACACACACATGCATGCATGCACATACACACACACACACACACACACACACACACACACACACACACACACACACACATACATGTGATGCATCCCCTGCATGTCCTACATACAGTAATTACATGAACGCAGCACTGCATTCAGAATCAAGAATCAAGGATGCTCTGGGGAGATGATGAGTCAAATTGCAAGATAGCAGCGTCCGTTGGCACAGAGCTAGGAGGGTGGAGGAGGGGACTGGACAGGCTGCCTTCCATGGTGCCATCTCTGAACATCACCTTCCCCATTTCATCAGGAAAACACACTCGCCCTCCACAGAGCTGCTGTAATGAAACATCTCGCCCCTCACAGGCAGGCCAGCCTTGTGGTGATTACAGGAAAATAAAATGAAAAATGTAAAAAATAAGCTGAGTGAGAGTAGTCAGGCTTACCGTGTTCACAAGCCAGCATCCATTTACAAAAGGATACTGCAGACAAGCCCTTGCAGGGAGAGAAAAGGCTGTATGCAATCCACCTTTAGTCCTGCTGCTTCATCTTCATTTCTTCCTCATATTCAGAGGAGATCTCTCTCACACACACACAGACACACAGACCCACGCATACATCTCTCTTCCAGCACCCCTCTTTTGCTGTCTTATTAACGTCTGTGTTCTATATCCTCTCTTGTTTGCTCCAAGGCAGTTGAGACACTGCAGCGATGGGGGTGGAGGGCGTGTATATATGTGTGCGTGTGTTTGAGTGTGCCAGAGACAGAGAGGCAGAGCTAGGGAGTGCAGGACAGAAATGGAGGGAGGAGTCAGCAGGGATAGAGAGCGAAGGGGGAAATGGTCAGGATTAAATCATGAGAGTAACAGAGAGAGAGGGAGAGAGGGAAAACAGGCTTTGATGGGTTTGCTACAGCATCCAGCGTATATTTATTTCATGCTGGAATGATAAAATATACATTGGCCATTAAGGAATCTGAGCCCAGCTGGCTAGAATGGAGGCGATACAGTGAAGGGATCTGTTTCTTGGGTTTTATCTGCTTGCTGACAGGCCAGCAGCAGGATTGGTTGTGATTTCATTGATGACTGAAAAAACATACAAGATAGGGAGAGAGTGAAGAGGAGGAGGGGACCGGAGAGGAGAGGAAAGGGAGGGGAGACATGACGACAAAGGAATGGGAGGGGGATTGGACGATGGTGTAATGTGCTGTTTCCGTGCCAACTGTTTCTGTGACAGTGGGACCACTTCCTTTATTGCTATTGGCTATAACCAAGAATTGATAAAGGATGGGGCAAATGAGGCAGCGTGCCATGGGGTGTGAATGGGTGGTTCTCTTTATGTGTTTCTTCCACTTCTTGTTAATCTCTGGGAAAACAACAGAAAGAGAAGGCGAGGGAGGAAAAAAGGAGAATGTGTTTTGCTTGACTGCGGCTCCAGAGAACACATGCTTGAACACACGGAAAAACATAATGGAGCATGACGTGAATTACTGTATGGTCATTATGGACGCCACCAGTGTGTAAAGAGACTCCTCCCTTTCCTCCAGACACAATCAAACATAAACACACACTGTCCAGCAGTAAAAATCCCCCAGATCAGGTTGCTCAGGGTGTGTAGTGTTATGTAATTGCCTGGACACCGAGCCTGGTGTCGTGAACTGTGAGATAATTAATTGGCTATTGACCAGCGCAAGTGCACATCTGGTGGGGGTGAACAACTTCTCCTCTCCCTGACCTTTCATCTGGGCCTTTTAATCCGACAGGCAGGTGGTGGGTTGTCTCCGTTCTTTCGCCCTGTAGCTTTCTCCCTCAGCGTGTCTCTTCGTCCCTCTTACCCCATTTAATGTTTATGATTAATTCTCTTTAACAGCAACTGAATCTCAACACACAGTTCCCTCCTCTTTCGCTGTCATTCAATACTGCGGATAAGTTCTCTCAATTCCGTTATCTGAACTTCTCCAAAGAAAAAAAGCAGGAAGTAGATACAATAGTGCAATAAACCACTGTATGTCAGGTGCAGAGAACTGATACCAGCCACCAAGAACCCACAATGGCACAGTTTGTATCCAGTTGAAAATCTATCTGACGGTCAACAGAACATCACTTTCAAAACCTAAGAAAACCTCACGTTCCATCGTCTCAGCTCTAAATTAGGTCAGTGTTTCCACTTAAGCTCAATCACTGTAGTTGATATTTAACATTCAGAAGTCAATTGTGTGACGACAACCTGACAACGTCGCAAAGGAGATGAATCGAAACATAAAGATTGTTTTGATGTCAAAGTGCAGTGCAGTGGTTAGCACAGTCACCTGGGTCGAATCTCAGTTCCTCCAGGATTTTTTCTGTGTGGAATTCAAATGTTCTTCCCGTAACTGTGTCTATTTATACACTGTTTTTCTCGTCTTAGTGTCAACTCAAAGCAATTTAACCACAGTTTTTCCATTCACCCAGATTCGTACAGTGCATCTGTGCATCTGTGCAGCCCTTGTTCGTATCAAACAGCACTTGTACTCTGTTGGCACAGTGGCCAAGGACACTTGGGCTTGTGTAAAGAGAGACCGGTATCAAACCGCCGACCTCCTGGTTCGTTGACGACGCGCTCTACCTGAGTCACAGCCGTTCATCTTTAGACGTTGGCTCTGTGATACACTGGCACCTCTCACCTAGTGTCATCAGGATTAGAGCTATAGATGACAGATGGATGTTTTGATGTATCTGAATATTCAATTTTACTCTCCGTCTGCAAAGATCTGATCAGCTGAACACAAAGCAGCCTCATGATCATAACGGATGATAATTTCATTTGACTATTTAGCCACTAGATTTCCTCTGAAAGGTTTTCAAAAACTTCTTCAGTCTAGAATAATGGGATTAGAATGTTTTTAATGATCTGTAACAACTGATGCCACAGTCAAGACGACTGGTAACATTTACTGCAACATTACGCCCATACAATCATTTGGATGTGACCTGATATTTGCTTGCGTGATGAATTGTTTCAGGCTTTGCTTCTTTCAAGTCCAAATCTATTTCAAAAGTGTCAACCTACAATCGTGTTATCCATGCCTTCATGTGGTTACATTCAGACTATTATAATTCAAGTCGGATTCCCTTTCCCTTTTGCAAAAACTGCAGCAGCAAGCCACCCCCGGCGCCTTTTTTTTTTTACTGTCACACTGTTGCCTGTTAGTATTACAATTGATTTCAAGATTTCACCACAAAAGCCGAGCATTGTCTCTCGGCTTCATATCAGACTTAACACTTCACAAGCTGCAGCACAAGCCTGGCCCTCTGGGAGAACTTGGTTTGTAATAGAAGGTGACCGAACTCAAACGATAAAGCAAAATCTTCCAAATGATTTCCTTTTTAATGCACTCTATGTTGTTCTGTCCCTATTCTCTGTCTTTTCTCAATATGGTCTCTGCCATTGTCGTATGACTCTTCCGTCTCCTTCACCCTCTCTCCATCCCTTTTACTCTCCATAACCTTCACTATCCCTTTTTTTGTCTCACCCAGATTGTCTCTGTGCCTCTCCCAGCTTCCTGTCTCCCTAATCCTTAATCCTGTGGAAATCGGTCAGGCAGAATGAGCCAGCTTTGATCAGGCTCTCATATCAGGCGTGCTAACAGTGTCAGCACACCCGGATCCCACAGAACCCTGGAGCCCAGAGGGAGAGCTTCAAACAGGCGTTCAGCCCCCGACTCTGCTTGATAGGAAGGGGAACTGGAGGCAGCGGCAGAGTTCCTGTCTCAACTGGCAGCCACAGACTCTGACATCAGTCTCTTGCCTTTTAGCTTCAGCAAATCATGATTTGACACCATTTATCTGAGATAACACATTTGCTTCAGGAAAGGCTTTTTCCGCATGAGGTGAACTTGCTGTGGGAATACAGCTCAGCAGCCACTTGTGGTTAGGAAAGTACACAGTACAGACATGTGAAAGCCAGTTCTGGTTTTGTCAGTGGTGTGTGTGACAGGAAGCGCGGAATCAATGTCACTGGAGTTAAGGTGTTGCAATTCATAATAAGGGGATATTTACTCCCTGACACCTGGTGATCCCGTGGGACACATTCACAATGCAGGACAGTTAGCATTCATTAAAGGTCAGCTTTGTACAGAGCATCTGAAACAAATACACAAACTGAATTGTGCCGAAGCGATTTCGACTATGTGCCCACATTTTTGTCCAAGCATCCAACCCTGAGGATATGTTTTGAAGGATCACTGCAATAGAGTAACTCAAACAAATCTGCTGCTCTCACTTCAGGTTCCGTGCAGGAAGAAAGAAACATTGGAATAACTGGGTAGTTTAAACCTGAATTCTTTTAGTAATTCATTGTTTCTGCTTCCATAGTCTGAGAGGGAAGTTAATCATACATCATTAGATTAGTATTGTATATTATGAGTAATTCACAAAGCATACGACTTTGCAGAACCACCAGAAATGGTACATTAAGTTTTTCTCCTTCTCACAACCACATGACCTGGAGGTTGGATCTTTCTGCAGATCTACAACAATACTGACAGTGTACTCCATCTCCCTGTTTAATCAGTTCAGAAGTGTAATCAGGTGCTTTAAATCAGCTCGAGAAACGAAGCATTTAGCAAGGCCGCGCTGCCGGATGAGCAACATCTGATGTGTGACCACCTGTTGGGAGGAAAGTGGCGAGGGTTAATAGATTCAAATGAATATCTTTTTAAATCATCACATTTTATAATCATGTAATTAATACTGATGTTATGTCGTCATCGTGCAGCTTTTTAAATGTGAAAGTGAGGTGAAGTGATGTGGTATCTGTATTAGGATAATGGTAATAAGATCATGCAAAGAAGACTGCATTTCTTAAAGTGTATATTCTGAATAAACTGTTATGCATCCTTTTTGTTGTTTTACAATTCACTCCCCCTGCATAAATGTTCTGAAATCTTTTGTCTGTCCTCCTTTCTTTGAGTAAACACTGACACCTACTGGACATAATTATGTTCTGCACTATTTTGTAGGGGATTTGAACAAGGTCAACCAAGAAATAACATGATTTAACTTTAATTTAAAACAAAAATATGACAGAAAGTACAAGTTTCAAATTCAATTGATTTAAAACGTGAAAGGATTTTACTTGTTGGCATTTCTTTCATTTAAATGGGACATTGCACGCAGTAATTTGTTCAGTCTATTTAATGTGGCTGGCTGTTCTGTTTCTCTTCTGCTAAATTATGTGGTCAACAAACTTTCCCTACTGGAGTCTTTGTAAAGATGTGATTGTTTTAAATATAAGTACGGACTTTTATCACAGACTATTCTTCTCAGTTCAGTTCACGGAATATCCACAAATGTTGAACTAAATTGTCTAAATTTGCGATGCTGTCATATCTGCGGTTTATTTGAGTCTCATGACGCTCGTTATATTACAGAACATTTAGCTGTTCGTCGGCCTGAACGCTGACTAAGTGTTGCTGATACCTCAGAATGATTGACACTCCAGTCTCAGGTGGCTAATTTCAGTAAGTGTTATTTTGTCTTTTCTCGTCTCCTGACAGAAAAATAAATCTCCCCTCTTGATGCCTATGAAGGTTGGATGTGGCGTGAGGTGTTTTCAATCTGACCCTGAAGCCGAATAAACTAAATGTTCCAAAAAAGTACACACGATCCTTTTCTTAAAGGCTGAACTGTCTCTAATAAACCGTAGGTAGCTCTAGTTTTGTGTAGCTGAGGAGAGGCTGGTGGATGCTGCCCAAAAGAAAACTTGGCCTAGCTTGAATTTTGGGTTAACGCTGCTCCTGTGTCTTGTGAATATGAGACTCTGCCACTGACAACAGATTGTACATAATCTGGAAGAAAAGAAGCTCTTTACAGACTTTGGTAATCCCCACACTCTTTGGCAAGAGGGAATCCCAATGACCCCTTTCTAAACCCCCAAAGCCATCTTTATCTACAGAAAAGACACTGTCTCATCAGCCTTTGGCTGAGCTTTAATCTGAACGTTTTTTGTTTTTATTATTGTGAAGCATGAAGTTCAATTTGTAGAAAATCTGATAATACACAAATTTAACAGTGGTTATGCTGACAATAAAAAAAACAAGTCTTTTCCCTCACATTCATTTGTGATTAAGACTTAATCAGGATGGGGGAATTAAAAGCTTTTGCAACCAACAGCCACGTGTAAAGCATCTACAGGGATTCATATACTGAACAAAATTAGAGTCCATTTACAGTAGATGTTGTACAGTATCTACAGTAGAAGTTTGCAAAGGTGTGGCAAGATATACAAGCTTGTATGTAGATTTCAAGTTGAGCACTGGGGCTTGTGTGCATATAACTTGAAATGCAAATGTGCTCACACATTTATAACTAGGCTACGTGATCAGATTTTTAAATAGTAGCTTGAGTTCTATTCAACTCTTTTTTTCGATGCTGCATGTGCATATCCGAAGGCAAAGGCTTGCTGCATTAATGTAAAATTATGCATTCTCAAATACACATCTTGTCTCTGTGCGTTGCACATTCATGAATGTCTTGTCAGTTCAGGTCCTGACCTTGTTGTTTGCTCAGCTATGCCTTTTCTTGTTTTAAAGGTGTTTGTAGTATAAGCTGTGTCATGTTGAACAACACCAGTCTTAACAATAGGTACAGGTTCACGCTCCAGTGCTGCCGAGCACAGACGACTCCACCAGACAACCTTGTCTCACACTTTAACAACGACTTAAGTAGATTAGTCAAAATTATTTAATCAGCATCTATGAGCTTTTGTCTGATTACCCTGTTAGTCAAAATGTCCCACAACCAACCCTTTCTTAAAATTAAATTCAATGACATTTGCTGTGGGTATTCATGGTCCTCAGAGAGTGAATCTTCAGTGTCACAATCAAAGTCATATTTCTTCTTGACCTCAAGAAATCTAAACTGGCAGATATCATGAAATGCATTGACCACATCCATCCTCCCCAAAGAACATAATGTGTCTGTGTTAGACACTCAACACTCATCCCCACCCTCGGGCCCTTTGACCTTTCCTCTCTCCACCCTCAAAATATCCACTAAGCCTAATGGGGAGATAACAATTCAATTTACTGAGCACAAATAGAATACTAATTTGTGTTCACTTGTGGGTAAAATGTCAACTTTGCACACAGTATCTTTTATAGTCTGATTAGTATACAGGCAGTTAAAAACCTCCAAGGACCATGAATAGCTGTTTAAAATGTGTACCAATTCATGTTGCAAAAGAAGAGATATAGATTATTGGGTATGTGAAATA
The DNA here is from genome assembly GCF_963576545.1 of Limanda limanda. Classification (NCBI taxonomy): domain Eukaryota; kingdom Metazoa; phylum Chordata; class Actinopteri; order Pleuronectiformes; family Pleuronectidae; genus Limanda; species Limanda limanda. Next base: position 35,534,617 of record NC_083636.1, on the reverse strand, counting down.
TTTTACCAACTAAAATAAAGGTCAGGGGACAAGTCACAGCAATCCATCCCATAGCTGTTGAGGCGTTTCACTCCCAACCCCCAAAGACAACATTATGACGGCACTAAAGGAAACAGCAGGGGATTCCCCAAATCTGTGGACGTTATCATCTGCAGACCATGAATGGCTGCACATAAACGTTCATGTTAATCTATCCAGTTGTTGTTGAAATGTTTCCCGATACTGCCGTCCTTAAAACCATCCTGCTAATGTGGCTCATAAAACTTGTATGCTGTTTGCTCCGTCAACCACTTTTAACTGCAGGGTGTACATTGTAGCCTGATGGAGATAATGGGGGCTGTGCTGCATTTGGACTAAATGGAGAATCACAATGTTTGTTGAATTATTTGTACACTTAAAAACTCTTGTAGCGCTGACAATAGTTTCATGACAGGGAAGGAAAAACTTAGATATGTACAAAATGCAGACAATAAGAATATCTTATTTTGCTTAAAGGAAGAGTTCAGCCAAAAATGAGAAATTCACTCATTATTATGTAATCAGTTACCATTTACTTCAATTGATTTGGATTTGGCTGCAACACTATTTACCCCTGAAACTCCGTAAGTATTTTGTGGACTCAAACACCCTCAAAAAACCACCCCTCCATCCACATAGTGGTGACTAGATAATGAGGGAATTGTCCCTTTAAGTTTGTCATGTATATGTAGATCAAATAAAATTAACACCAGCTCAGCTTCAGGGAAGTGATTGGCTACAAGAGCTCTGGTTCAAATGCTCAACCATCGTGTGAGATACTCATAGGTAAAGCCTCCCAAACTGGGAAAACTGAGAAATCCAAATATCATAAAACTACACTTAGTATCACAGGTGTCATTTTGAAATATCGCATAAAGAATAGCTCAGGTATTACTGAACACATTAACAATGGTTCTGTCTCACCTAAGACTTGTGTGTCAGAGAACCAGCACGTACAACATCCAGACCTAGACATCCGACATCCCTCATCCTGTACGTGTTTCTACAGTGACATTTCCAGAAGTCTGCTGTGAATAACATGACTCAAGAGACAGTGTGTCATCGCTCATTCTAGCAAGTTTAGCAATCAGTGCAAATGGCGATTACAACACTAACGAGAGCTCTGCTCTGCCTGATGAACAGCGGCCTTGCAACGCTTATTTAGCTTTCAATACATCATCTGCAAAATCCTGCTTGCAGTGGAGTTGAGTTTTTTACCAAACGCAGGGGACTGATTGCCAACAATGGATTCAGCATGTTTGTAATTAACCAAAAAATTTATTGAATTCCCTCACACCTACAGCAATCATATCAGAATCGGATTGTTGAAGGAGTGTTACTTCATGTATTGCCTTGTGTATTGCAGACTACGACTGAAATAACCTGTTACAGACGTAACACAATGTACGGTACAGACAACCCTGCAAACCATATTTTAGAGAGGCCCCTGGGCATGGGAGTGGGAAATATGGCTGAAAGGGAGATGAATATAAAGTCGATAAAGATAATCACCATGAATGTCACATTATTATTAAGTTTGAAGACAGATTTTGCTCCTAGTTTCTTTATAAACAGCAAAACATTGTAGATCAATTATGTGCAATACCTCCTCACTGTGCTTACACAATGCATTTATCAATATGTATAAAAGTATATTCACTCCTGTGATAATTATTGATATTATTTATTGCCCGGGGATTTCAGGGCACATCCATCGCTGTCTTTGCAAAAAAAAAAACACACAAAGCATAATATATTCATACATTTTGTTATTTTTTTATAAATGTTCCATGAGTCACAAACTTTTATTTCCATAACCTGTCCACAAGAGTGAAAGTTTTGTCAATTTTGTTTTTATTAGTTAGTTATTAGAAAATGTTTAAATGCCTAGAGCAATACAAATTAAGATTTTACACAGATTACATATTTCCCCTCACCGCAGGTCTTTCTTCAACCGCTCTCTCTCCCCTCTGTGTCTCAAGTGTAAAACTGATGTGGGAACTTTAACTCACTGTTTCTGGTCTTGCTATAAACTTCAAAGATATTGGGCTGAAGTTATAAGTGAAATGGAGAGAATTTTTCATATTAATATAGGAATGGATCCCATATCCCTGATTCTAGGTCTCCCAAGTGACTGTTTGAAAACAGCAGTCAACAAAAGATTGTATAATATTTTAAAATTTGCAGCTAGGAAAAATATTCTTGTGCAGTGGATTAGTGACAAGGTTCCTTCTGTCTGTGGTTGGCGCAAAATAATTTTTGAATTGATCCCTTTAGAATATCTCACCAACATCATACATCACAGTGTAGATCAGTTCTACAGAGTGTGGCGCCCATTTTTGGATAATATCGGTTTAGACCTTTCTTTCACCCTATTAAAAGGACTGCTGTGGACTTGAATGACATTCGTGCACTGTGAGATTCACCACCTCTTGTATCATGCCATATGTTTATCCTTAATGTAAGAGCTGTCATGTATGTTTTGTGCTTGTTCTGTGTCTAGTTTTGTAGACACTGTTTGTTTGTTGAATAGAAACAAAAAAATTCCAATAAAAACAATGAAAAAAAAAAAAGAAAATGTTTAAATGCGGTTTCACAATCGCACCACATGATTCAGCCATTAATTAAACATCCTCCCTTCCAACCACCGACAACCTCATATAATGGACGTGATGTATGTGTGTGTGCATGTGTGTGTGATTGGCTGCGATGCAATAAGCGAGCCGTGCACGCGCAAAAAGACATTTCAGTGCACGTCCTACTTGTAAACCTCTACAGCAGGGGCGAGTGTGCGCGCTCCCGAGACTCTCGCCATAGAAAACAAAGCTGATCGTCTTCCATAACAGCGAGGAGCTGCAGACCGGAGCAATCACCCAGTTCTCCCAGTTCACCCAGTGCTGAGCATGGATCCACAGCGGCTGTAGCCTCGCCAGAGACGGAGCCTTCCCGGGCAGGGGTGACGGCAGGACATCCGCGAGAACCATAACACCAGCAGTGTCTTTCTTCTTCTTCTTCCTCGGGGTGCTTTGTCTCGTCCACCTAACCGAGAGCGAGCCATCATCCCCCCGTTTCACTCGCACGATACCCAGCTAGTGATCGCTAGCTGCCGCCGCCGGGATGTGTCATCATGTTGTCACCTAAGAGGACCCGCTAAAGGACGTCGGACTGCGGGGGGAGAAGCACACCGAGCTCGCCGAGGTCCCAGCGGGTTGTCACCGGGACCTGATCCGCGTTAGCACCCGTCGCAGGACCCACTGTTTTCGGCGACATGGCGGAGCAGGGCTACTCATCCTGGTGAGTGCGCTGTGCCCGGCTAGCGGCGCTGAGCTAACGCTAGCCGATGCTAACGCCTAGCTTGATCGATATGGGTCACAAAAAACAATGGGTCGAGTCCCTGGCAATTAGCGGGGACACGTGGCCTCTTCACACGGTGTATTTGTGTGTATTTAACACTGTGTGAGGGACAATGTGTTTCCTCGGGTGTGTATCTGCCCCCCCCCCTGCAGCTGTGGTGCTGCTAGCCTCAGCTGGGTGTTCAGGCTAGCAAGCCTCACCAGCTGATGCTAATGCTAACGGCAGCGCTATTGTGAATGGTTGCTAACGAGCTAGCTGCCCCCCGATAAAGCCCATTGGAGGGGGGGGGGGGGGTGAGTCGTTTGGTGAATTGGCTTTATGACAACCGTAATAATGCACAGTGAATCCCGGGTTGCGTGATGGTGCGGGGCAGATTAGTGGACGTTTGGCCGTGTCAGCAATTTAGCGTTAGCATTCGCCGTCGAGCACACAATAACAAAGGTTCTGCCGTAGAGGTAAGCTAGCTGCCTGGCATCGCAGTCCCAGAGATGCTAGCTTCCAGGGTGAGCCTGGCATCGTGACACACCGCCGGCTGCCACGGTTCCTCTCCCGACAACAAGTCCCGGAGTTAATGTTAATGTTGTGGCTGCATTTTAATTCGTGTGGCGGAGAATCCATTGACACGATGTGATGGGTGAATGTCGGTATCACCATGAATGAGAAGGACCTGACTCCGTCGAGGCCTTGCTGGTTTCTGAAGGCTGGATTGTACCTGTCTGATCCCAGTGACACGGGTTCCTGTTAAATATGATGGGTTTTTAGTCCAACATCATCTTGTGTGTGACGAATGCAAACCAATGTCTCTCCAAGGCCACACTAGATTCACTGACTGGCAGAGGGTCACACTAATGTGGATCTTCTACATCTGTCTTTATATATTTGTTGATTTGATTGAGGTAAATAAATGTCAGTATTAAAACCCCAAAGTTTCCCACTTAAATGTTGGATTGCACCTCTTAAAACATCCATGTATTAATGTCTACAATGGACACAAGCTGGTCACATTTATTAAATATTAATCCGTCACCTCATTTAATAGGTGTCTTTATTTAATTATTTTAAATATGAAGTTCATTCTCCAATGCAATATTCAAAACCTATGTCAGAACTGATTTATTATTTAAGTGGCGTTCTAGGTTTGACAATATGAAAGTTAGTTTGGGACTTATTTCTTACGAGAGGACACAGGGTTCAGTGCGAGTCAGGCAAACTTGAAACATGGACATGCCGATCTGATTGCATTCCAAGTGTGGTTTATTACGTGTTCATCAACATAGTTTCTCGTCCGGAAATAGATGGGAAGTGGAACAGTGTGTGAAATGCAAGGGGTAAGCCAAGCGATACTCAAACTGAGCCAAACAACAGAAATACGCCGCCTGGCAGCTTCAGGATCATCTTGTATACACGACCCCTACACTCAAGTCTTTGCTTTAAGCTGGGCTAAATGTGAAGTGCGCCATTGTATGGAGCATGTTGATATTAACATTGGGACGGCAAATAATGGATATTGTCATGATCGCCTTGTCTGTTATTATTAATGTTGTTGACATCTTCAAATGTCAAATTTGTCTGACCAAAATCCAAAGATATTGAGTGTCTCGTGTGAGGAAGAAAAGCTTTGAATCCTCATATTTCAGAAAGCAGAAATAGCAACTGTTTGCTAAAGAAAACCCAACTAAAATGATCTTTGGATTAACAGCTGTCGTGTGATTTTTCAATTGACTCATTATTTGGCTGCTTATACTGGTCACTTCATCTTACCAACGTTATGATAACAAACGGATGTAGAATATTTGTTTCTTGTGTTTTCCTTTAAAACCACCCAAACCCACAATCTGAGAGAAACTCTGCCTGAATGGGGCTTGAATGTATATATGTTTGTGTTAATGTGCAAGCTAAGCAGTAAAATATTAAGGACAGTGGACATCTATTGTGCCAGAAAAAGCCTAAATGTCACCAAGGACCCTCACGGATGAATAATGAGCAATATAGTTGACATTAAATCGAAGTTGGTATTTTCACACTGGCAACATCTTTTGTTTTTGCAACCATAAAAATATCTGTTTTCCACATAGGTTCTCAACATATAGTCATCTGCGGATTTACAACATTGGCACATAACGGGTTACTTTTTCACGTATCTTTCTGTGTAAAATTTGCAGGCTGTAGAACAAAGCTGATGTTGAAATTATGAAAACACAACTAAAACCCTTAAATTAAGTAACCACAGTCCTAGATTGGCAGATATATGCCCTAGTATTGGTGGCATTTCACGAAAGCAAGTCTTTGAAGATCTGTAGTGAAAGTTTGTGGGTGTACAGACCCTGGGTTACGATACTGTACTCTGCAGCATTTGGAAATTTCGTTGTGAACAATTGGTTTCAAAGCTGCTGTATGTATGCCTGGATAAATTGCTGCTTACAAGCATATTTAATTTATATTAATCAACCGTTTTTAGTAACAAATGTGCTGTTGTATGTAGTGCGATGCTGGTTTGAACAGCCTTCCCTGTAGCAGATGGCTTTACAGCTTGGTTTGGATCCTAACAACTGGATAGTGGCTTTTTGTCACTGTCACACTGGTACTCTTCTGTGGTTTCTGTAGAGAGCAGTTTTGTCTAGTTTCATTTCCTATGTTTTAGAGCTTGTGCTTGTGGTTAGAACTTTTCAACCCCTCACATTGTAAGACTGTGAATGTGGAGCTTCCTGATGTGGACACAGCGATGTAGAGTACAGTCATATGGACATTTTAGGAAAGAGCTGACTAATGCAGTTGTCATATAGGATTTCATCTTACTTCTCCGTCCAGGCAATTGTCAAACACTGTGTCACCTCTTTGTGTTTTGGTCTGATAGACGCTGATTATTTGCTGCACTTGTTGGTGCCATCTTGTGAAAGCTTTTAATCTGTTCATTGTGAGATTAAAAAACAACTCCTTAAATCATAACCCATTACATTTTGCCAACACTTAGAGACCCAGTGTAAATAAAGAGAAATATTGGCCTCTGGTCTGTAATTTTCATTCATAAATTTAGGCCCAGCCATTGTTTTATTTTTAGCAAATTGTGCCTTTGCATCGAGCGATCCAGCCTCTCAGTTGAGCATAATATCAGACAGCCAAATGGATCAATCTGTGTTATCTTCGGGGGAGGTTGTACAAGTGTGATTATGTGGCAAGTGCCCAGCACAGAGCAGGTGTCTGGGTAAGATTAACGATGTGAGTGAGGGAGGAGTTTTGTGATGTGGAGAGTAATCTGTAAGAATGATAGTTGTCATGTCAACAATCAAAGGTTAATATGAGGAGGTGTTATTTTTGTGTTTGCAAGATCTTCCCAGCATTCATACACCTGAATTTGTCTCTTATTGAGAAATGTTTATAGACATGAAAAATAAAGAGTGACATAAGAAGAAAAAATGAAACCGTGTCAAAACAATGAGGAAGACCGAGACTGTCAGGAGAAATTGAAACCAATAGTGTGATCTTTTGTCCCTTTTGCTGTGAAGACTGTCTGTTTATATAAAGAATTACACTGAAAACTGTTTTAGTGCAGCTACATCTGTCTCATTTCTAATGCTACAAACCGTGGCAGCCACTTCAGTGCAGATGGTACACACTGGGTTTGATGAGATGTGAGCTGAAAGCTTTAAGCAGAAGTAAAGTAGCAGGTAGAATCTCTTTGTGACACATGGGTAAACAGAGGCGTCACCTGGCCTCATGAGCAAGCCTGCCGAATTTGTTTAATGTTGGTCTCACCCTCCTGGGCCTGGAGTAAAAAAAAGAAACGCATCAATGTTGATTTTCAAGTGGGTTAACTTCCGCAAGGTAGAGGACATGTGTAATCCTCCCAATCAAACGCTGAGCCTGTTGCTATAGTTTAGTGTCTTGGCCATGTCTTTTTTAGGCTGAATTCATTACTGCAGCTTGTCTTAACTCACTTTAAAAACAAAATTGGGAAATCATGGTTCTTACAAGTGTCTCTGAGGTTGTTGTGTATTGTGTTGTACGGTTGGTAAAGTTACCCGGGCGTATGTAGAAAAGCAACGTTTATTAGCTAACATGGGCCAAAGGCTTTACAATTTATGCGTTTTTCAACAGTTTTTCTTTTTTGCAATCCCTCAATTAACAAACCCTAGAGATTCCTGGTCCATAACAACTTTAGTTGTTCTTTAGCCTTTTTATTCATGAATCTACAAAAAACTCTTCTCAGGAAACATGGTTATTAAGATCTAATCCTAAAATCCTATTATTCAGTCTATCCACACTACGACCTAATTCAAGCTCGGCCTTTCTAGACACGGACCAATCAACTAATCATTCACTCAACTTACTAAGTAGGTAATGCTGAAAATGTTGACTTTTACACATTTTTACAATCCGACTTGATGAATTGCAATATTTATAGTTGTAATAAGCAGAAAATGATTTAGGTCTTTTGTTATAGATGTTACAATTTCATAGACCTGACTTAGATTTCAATATCTCAGGTTAAAGCACACACTGACCCGTTTGAACGTGATGGATTACTGAAACACCTGTTGCCTGCGTCCTGAACAGTAACAGCACTAACGATTTATATTCTTTAGAACGTTAAGGACTAAGTGGTTTTAATTAGGAAACACTCTAGACCAGCTCATCTCAAATTTTGAAGCTTATTCAACCAACCTGATTAGAACTGGGTGATGGGTATTACCAGCAGCTGCTAGAGACCTGCATTATCCCTAAAAAGATCTGTAGACGTTATGCTGCAGGCGATCCTTGTGACTCTTAGCTGAGGCATGCAGCCTACACCACAGACAAACCCAACTCAAGACCTCATGTGCTCCCTGTCATTCCAGCCCGTTTCCAAGTTGATCCCTTATCAACTCTCCGATCAATCCAACCGAAATAAAATCCCACTGAGGAGCGTTAACATGCACCAGAGCAGCAATGCAGGGCAGGTGTACATATTTTCCTGAAGGCAAAAAGGTCACAGCTGGTCACAAACTGCATTTGTTCCTGGAGGTTGTAGCTCAGTGCATTCACACTTCTATGAGTATGCACAGGCAGATAAATGTTAATCCTGAGCAAGATATAATTTTTGAAACCTCCTCTTAAATACCCTTGCTTCACAGGGGCAGCTTTTGCAAAAGTCTTCATTGTGGTCCGGTGACCTGGCCTTTAGTGGGCAAATCATGCATGCAACTGACTTGATGGAGGACAGTTTTGGAATTGTGTTATTGAAAACCAAGTCTGTCAGCGAACAAGGACGTCTTATGGCACTTTGGGCTGCCATCCAGCCTTCAACAGTCCGGGATTGTATTTTGTTTTTAAATGTTCCATTCATCTATCTCACCCATGTTCTACAGGCTTGTGTGCACAGAATTCAGACGAACCCGTGCGATGCTAGAATATGAATTAGGTCTGTGCTAGATGGGGGGGGGGAACTAGCTGTCTATCTGCTTGTAGTGTTGACAGCAAGGCAGTGACATCATTAGTGTCTGTGTGTGGAACAAGGTCAGTTTCTTAATCGCTTTCTTAATGCTTGAAGCCAAACTGCTGTGTAAGGCATTTAACCCGTTAAGGTTATAACTCAAAGACGGAGCACTTTCCTGAATACGGTGTCACATTTGCATCGGCCATATTGTCAGATGTTCATTAGAGCCTATGTCTTGGGTCAAGTATACAGGGCCCCATTGCAATTTGACATGTCGGTGAAGATGATGCCTGCTGAGTGTGTTCTTCAGTCATTAAGTCGAGGCCTGTATTGGACAAACAAGGCCAGGGCAGAGCTACACGATGCAGCATTGTCCTGGTGTCCTGTTTCTACACTGAACTACATGTTACCCCTCCCCTCCAAGACACATTGGAGTCATTCTACTAAATGAATGAACGAGACAGGGGGTTCTTGTTTTCTTTTTTCCTTTTCCCCACCATCCTATTGGAACCTGTGAATTCCTTTTTCACATGTGCACCAGAATGAACGATGATTTAAAGTGTTTTTCTCTATCAGGACTCTGTCAGAAAACTAGTAATGCAGTTCAGTAGCACTCACGCTGAAACAGTATTCCCTGCATGGCAGCAGGAAAACACATATTCCACTTGCAGAGCTTCATTGTGAAATAACACTTTAGCAGCTTGTGAGCAGAACTCTAAATTAATGATTTGACCCGTGCATTATCTCATGAGGCCAATTCCATGACGGTGTTCATTGTCTTCTGTTCATGCTCTTTAGTCAGGCTTTTCTATATGATTTATCAAATTCTCCTTGTGCAAATATATTGTTGATGAGCTAGACATTCAAACCTTTTCATCTCAATGTAATTCACAGAAGATATTTGCACCTGTTACACTCTAGTTTTGCTGGCATTGCCAACACAAGCTGATACAAAGCCTGCATAATACAGTATGTTGCAGAGGAAACCCATTTATATTCGCTGTATGTTGCTTCACAATAACCGAGACAGGATTGCGTGGCTGGCTATGGCTCGAGTGGGAGATGTTCTTGCCTCTTGAAAAGATGACCCACAGCTGCTTTAAGTAAGAAGTGAAATGGCGGCAAAAATCAAGGAAACTGACGAATTTTACTCCAAGTCAAGAGGTTTTATTTTTAGGTCCTGAGTTTGTTGTAGCAGATATCCTGTTTGGTGTCATCCAGTGAGCGTTGGTGCTGGTCAGCTCGCGATTAATGTTCCTCTAAGCTAATGTGGTTTTTCTGTGGGGAGCATCTGTCATCTTGTTTTTCAATACTTCCTCTCTGTCACTGAGTCGCCCACCAACACTGTGACCCTCTTTTCATTTACTGTTCTCTGAATAATTAAAACTCAGTATTTGACTCCACAGTGAGCACTAAATTCAGCCACATTTAGTGACTGTATATAGTGCCTGAGCGAATTTGATTCAAATATAAGTATTAAGACAAAATATATATATTATAGTAGATATATTATAAGTATCATGGGATTTTTTTTTGTGCTGACTGACATTTCACATTTAAAAAAAGCTTAAAACTCATTCATTAGCATTTCTGTACTGCAGTTTATTAGCTGATATATTCATTGATACTGATGTACTGTATTCCACATTTTCAGTTTAAATCATTAATCATTAGTATCATCTTTGTGGGAACAGGTGTAGGGTAACAACACAACTGCTTCTCAAAAGCGAAGCTTAATCGCCCCCTACTGGGTGGCTGCAGTATAGGTTAAAAACCTCCATGTTACCAGATGGGACATGGACACATCTAACACATTTCATTTTAGGTTGTTTTTTATCACACTTGTGTTTGTTCAAGTGCTTATTTTTGGATGAACTTTGGATTAAGGACAGCAAGATGGTGGAGGGTAAATGTGCACTAAGTAACAAAAGACAAAGCCTATTATGTTTGTGTTTGTGAATTTACCCAAGTTATTTTCTTCAGAATTTGACCTCAGTCTCTGAGTAAACTCTATATATATTTAGTTTTTTTTAATAGACCAGTGATGATGACATTGTTGGGCTCATAGGTTTTTCCATGCCTAACCCATGAGCAGGGACTTTGACAGGAGACAGCTGGGTCAAGATTAGGGTCAAATCTGCACATTTCACCTGAAGTCAGCACTTCACAATGCCAGCCTTGTCCTCTGCCCCAGAAAGAAGGCCTGCATTATGAGGGTGCATGCCGAGACTGCGCTGGGTCAAGGCCCCAGATCATTGATACGGGAACAATTTGGAGCTTGGACACAGCATCAGTGTGCAAACTAGAAGCGTGTTTACACATCTGTGTGAAAAAACAGAGCGTTTACTTAATGTTGAAATTAGAAGATTAATTGTTTGATGATTAGCAGACTTAAAAGACGCAGGTTGAGTGAAGTCATATTCATCCTTCATCAAGACAATGCTGCTCGTCTCTTCTGGAACGTAGTTAAAATGCCATCGTTATCAAACTGAAACATGTGGATCCTCTTTGAGCAGCATCCTTGAGCAGGCGACATCCTTAATATTGTCATTCATCAGGTTCTCCTTATTTTGTCAAGGTTGTCTCACACATCACAATAGCATTTACAAATGTTCTTGTCTATTTTTCCGACATATAATACCTGACATATTTCCTTTTGTGTGGAAAATACTTTGGAGCGAAGCCTCAAGTCTAGTCTGTCAAAATGCTTTTGCAGTGGAGATCCACAAAACACTTTGCACAGATGGATGGAGGTTAAAGCTGTTAAGACTGTTTTTGTCTTTCATATATCAAGAATGCAACAGGAGACTATTCGATTTAGGCTCATTCACAAAAACAGGACAATGTCTAGAACTTTCAGGTGAGGGCTGGCGTCTGGTTATACAGGAGGCAGGAAATAACGTATCGATTCTACTACATAAATCATGTGTTTTGGTTTACAGCTTAGCAGTGCTAACCCTTTCAACGTAGACATCTTCATCAGTGTCTTGTACTTGTATGGAACCTCTTTCATTCTGAGATATTTATATTCTTTGTCTTTTTCTCCTTTTGGCGTCCGTCAACACACCCTCTCTGAATTTTTCCACATTTTACTGGAAGGCTGGCAGGAAGGGATCCAGAAAGTGTCCTGAGCTCAGTGCATGTCTGAAAGTAGTTAATGCATTTTACAAGGTTAATAAAATATCAATTTATATAAGATTCATTGAAAGCAAGTAGCCAAACTTTTAAAAAACAAAAAAATATAATAGAGATAAAGCAGAAGGACAAAAAAATATAGATATACTAGGCTCATGACCCGATGAGTTTGTCATATGCACAAATTAAAATCAGTTGACCTATTCAAAATTTGGAGGAAACAAAGAAACCTAAACTTCCCGCTGCTGTGAGCAGAGACCCTCTTCACTGTAGACAGTTTCCAATGTGCCTGGGACTCTATAGATCCTATTTGCTTTATTGATTTTTAGAATCAATAACCTGTTTTCCACCCGTTATTTTTTAGAAACTCAACAAAATGTGCAATTCTTATTTTGCTATCGAATCGTTTCACTCTTTCCCCTCTGCTGCTTTGTTGTGGGTAATTACAAAGCCCAGCGACCTCAGGGGAACAGAATATGTTAATATGTGCTCTGTGAGACAGTTTCATGTCGCGTGCAGTCTCTCTGTGCTGTGATACAACATGCATTCAATATACTTTCACGTTCTATTAGATGTGCTCATAGACGATCACTGGAAAGAATTTTCGATTTCCCAACATCATAAACGATACTACTGTGACTATAATCAAACAGTAAAACTCAGCTGACCCAGTTCCCTTTAAGCATCCAATGCACAGTAGAGACTGGCTTTGTATTAAATGGATGGACAGTTCAATATGAGTATCATCTTAATTCTTGTTGCAACATCTGCCCTGCACATACATTTTGGGGTGTGTGTGCCTTGTGTGATGGTGATGAAATTGCCACCGACCAGTGTGAGATTGTCCGAGTGCAGAGTCTGACGCGATTGACTGAAATTACAGTTGCATACTTGTCTCCATTTTTGTTATTTTCCACAGTATGATGGTGTAAAAAAAGCCAAGAATTGTGCAACCGCGCTGTATTCTAATGTCAGTCTGACGGTTGGTATGTGTGTATATGGGTGTGCACTCTTAAGCTGAAATGATTATAGTGCCGAATCCAGTAGAAAAAGAACATCTTTATTCCAAGAGCAAAGGATACGTGCCCAATTCACCACAGTTAAACAACTCGGAGAGGAAGAATGGAGTTTACTGGTCCTGACATGTAGAAGTCATCTGTGACTCAAGTGGGCAGATTATATAAGATTATTCTTCTTTCTGCTCCTTTTCATTCAAGCTTTGAGATTCTATGTTGGCATTTAAAGTGATTTGTTTAGTCAGTTGACTGAAATACAACATTTTATTGTGTCTGTCTTGAAAGATCTTTACTAATTTTATTGTTTGATTTAAAGAGTATGTAAACACATCAAAGAGGCTTTTAAAGAAATTAATTACATATTGAAAATATGATCATTCTAACAGGTATCAGGAAATAGTGGAACGCTTGAGCTCAAACCCTTTGTGTGTTTTACTGACTTCATCATATAAGGAATAAACAATATGGTCAAAAATTAAACCATTGTAAAAGTCAACTCATTGGCTTTGGTACAACATGTGGTGTGTAAAAGATTTCAGTTCAGGCCAAGACAAATATTATTTTGTGTATGATAAGGGTGTATGTTTTCCTTCACATTAAACACAATGTGATATGTATTAACTGTTTTATTAAATAATTTGATGTCCATGGATTCTCACATTTGTATTTCTCTCTCCCTCTTCAGGGCGTACTCCCTAGTTGACTCCAGCCAGGTGTCCACCTTCCTCATCTCCATCCTGCTCATCGTCTATGGCAGCTTTAGGTGAGTATCATAACATTGGTCACTTCAGCTCTCTAGAGAACAGTGGAAATAGATTCTTAGATCAAGTCTAGTTTCTAGTTGTATAGCATTCTGTTCAGCCCTTAATTTCTTTTAGATAATAATTTATACCACAAGTTTTTTATTAACCATGATGTAGAGATATGGTCCTGGCTCATGGGGTTAAATCAGATCATACATAATCACGATAATAAAAAACACTTTCCTGCAAATATTTTATCATCCTTGTGGTTGATGGCAGATCCATGGTACAACCTCTTGTGTGACAGAGGAAATTATGTGCAGGTTGCACCTGAACCATAACACAACTAGAATAAGGAAAATGTTTAACCAGTTCAATTCATACCCTTACAGTGTTGTTAATATATAACCTAAATTATGTTTGCTGAATGAGCAATAGAATTTTTGTCCATAATTCAGTGCACATTAAGATGAAGTTGGCCTTGTGGCCTGAGTTCAGTTCAGTTTTAATTTCGATTTTGTTTTGATGTTTCACATCTTTTCTAAGTTGACATGTTTGCTGAGTTGTTGTTGCTGCACTCTGCAGCTCTCTTGCAGGCTAAGTGTGATAGTGGGGGGGGGGGGGTAATGATTTTTGGTGCATTATGTGCACCAAAAAACCTCTACACAGCTGCACCTAATGGTGTTTTTATTGCTGTAGTTGCAATTTTCAACACGCTCTTCCAGTTTGTGCATTTCCCTCTACATGGTTTAAAATGCATTGTCAATTTGTGCTTAAAAAACCCTGAGTAGGGAAAAATTTGCCAAAATTTAAAAAAAGTGACCCTAAATGTCATTGATGCTTCTGCTTCCCTGAAGAAACAGAAAATGGCAATAGATCAAAACTTTAGGTTTGTTTTGACCAAATAGATAAATAATACATTTGTTAATTAAATATATGAAACCGTCACTGTTCTTTTTCTCATAAATACTTCACTCTAAATACGTTTTTCCGAGCCATAAGCCTTTCTGACTGGCTATAATAATAAAACAACAGATGTTACTAATAAAATCATCAATGACTCCTCTACCAGTAAGCAATGAAAATGTGACCAACACCAAGCTACATTAAACTAGGACTGAAGTGATATTACTTGTTATGTTTCCACTAAAAGCCCCTTTTATGTAAAATAAAATGCCTGAATGTTTTCAGGACTGTCTGCAGGAAAATAAAACGCAACTTTATTTAAATTCATTTTAGAGACACAGTTCTGTCTAAGTTCACAGACTTGCACACTTAAGGAGAGGACAGATGTTTATTCTTTTTTTTATCTTTGAAATACTTTGAATCCAATTTCCCCCAAAGCAAAATTGACTCATCTTCCATTGACAGAGATATTTATATGCACTAAGAGCCACCGGGAGTCGGAGTCTCTGATTCATTCACTGTGAAAGCAGGCTGTGTTGTTGTGGTTGCTGTACAGCCTCTTCCTCCTGTTAACAGTCTACTTACTTTTGGGGTTTTTTGATTACTGATGCTTGTGTCCAACCACTCTCCTGCTCTCTCCCCTCTCCCCTGTCTCTCTCTATGTCCCCCCCCCCGACTGCAGGTCATTAAACATGGATTGTGAGAACCAGGAGAAGGATAAAGATGGTAACCCTATAGCAAATGGTGCTTTTAATGGCGGTTCCAACAACAGTGAGTGTTAGTAACTGCCAAGACCTGAAAACAGCGAAAACCTGTTTTCTTGTATTTTTCACACCTCACACTTTATCAGCTTCCTACACGGAACCACATTTGTTAAGTCATAGCATTTGTGTATGTTGTGTTTTCAACCCAGTTTTGGTTTTGTTTTGCAGGTATTCAGACTATAGACTCCACACAGGCCCTGTTTCTGCCCATAGGAGCCTCCGTGTCTCTGCTAGTTATGTTCTTCTTCTTTGACTCGGTACAGGTGGTCTTCACCATTTGCACTGCTGGTAAGTACCGCTCGTCAACATAACATAAGAGAGCCGCAGCTATAGAATTAACTGTAGTTACACTCTGGGGAGGACTTTTTCTCTGTGCTGATTATAGAAACTGTAAAGACCATTAACCGGCCCATTAAGCCGACGGAATACGGCTGGAACAAGCTGACTAGGTGTGCAAGGCCTCTGGTCTCACTGCTGTGTTCTCTTCTTCTCCTCAGTTCTTGCAACAATTGCATTTGCATTCCTCTTGTTGCCAATGTGCCAGTATCTGACCAGACCCTGCTCCCCGCAGAACAAGTAAGAAAACACAAACTGCTCCATGTGCTTGTGCATCTTTCACAAATGCACAGGAAGCGCTTTGATTCTGTCTATTAGTAGATAAGTGTCAATTCTGCAAAAGTGTAAATATGAAAATATCTGCAAGGTTTAGATGGTGTAAGTCAGAAATGTATGTTGTGATCTGAGGGAACTTGCTGTTTAACACCTGTCTTTTCACTTAATGCACACAAGTCATTTGAATGGCCTTTGGACTTGGGTATCATAAAGTGAGACATTTCAGTCTCAAGCACTAGTAAAGCACGAGGAATTAACAGCAGCGCAACCCACCTACTCAATAGCCAGCATGACCAGCTGCTCTCTGGTTACTCATTCAGAGCCTCTGATCGAGTTTCACCAAACCTTTGTCTGCTCAACAGACCCTGTGATAACTGAACCTCTCAACCAAAAGTATGTTCTGACATGTGTAGTTTATTTGTGTATCTTGACACCCTCCTAAAATGGCTGTATAGGCAAACATTTGCATTTTGATGAAATATGCATTTCATATATTGTCACTCGTATTGAGATAAAATCCAGATTAGATTACAGATAAATTAATTGAGATGTAACCATGTATTTATCAATCAGTCTTGCTTTATTAAGGCTATAGTAACACCAGTGTTTGTCCCACAACAGTCCACAAGGTGGTACTAATGTACCAGAAGTGCATGAATGAATCTTCAGTGGTCCTCACTTACTCAACCGACACACACACAGACAACCATCAGTTCTCTCTCTCTATCTATCTATCTATCTTGTTGTTCTAAGCAACTAAAGTAAACAAATGCAGTTTTTCTCCTAATAGTCCTCTGTGATTTATGCTCTTTATATTTTTCTTTCTTGATGCAGGATTTCATTCGGCTGCTGTGGGCGTTTCACTCTGGCCGAGCTCCTGTCCTTTTCCCTCTCTGTTTTGTTGGTGCTCATCTGGGTGCTGACTGGACACTGGCTTCTCATGGATGGTGCGTTGCTCTGTCGTGACTCAAGACGTTTGTTTCTAGGTTCACAGGAAATGATTGTGCTAGAAGTTGTTAAACCATTGGGACATTTATCTGAACGGTTAGGCAGTGGGTTTAGTTCACACTGATGCAGCGTTAAACAGTAGTGAGAGGTGTTTGTATCAGTAAAGACATTTTCAGGCTCTTGCTACAGTGTGCTACGTGCCAACACAGGGAGAATCTACTCCTGCTTGTCAGCTGCTTTGTAAAACACAACTGGCCTTTAACTCTGAGGGTGTGGTTGTTTGTGCAGCTTTTGTTTGACTAGGGTCACTACAAGAATACAGCTTACCGTAATTTTAATGACACAAATATTCAGCGTTTGAAAACCTTGACATGTTTAATCTCAACACCATCTCACGTTGTATCAGATCAGTTCAGGCCTCATGGAAGTAAACCGGGACAAGGATGGAGAATTCTCATCACATTAATCTAATTAATTAGTCCTACATCCACAGTGATTATAGTGTTTTAAATAAACTTGATAGAATCTGCTCCCATGTTTCTCTTTCACCCAATTTCCACTCAAATGTATGTGTTAATGGTCATGTGTGTTTTTCTTCCTCCCCTTAGCTTTAGCCATGGGCTTGTGTGTCGCCATGATCGCCTTCGTGCGGCTACCCAGTCTGAAGGTGTCTTGCCTGCTGCTGTCAGGACTGCTCATTTATGATGTGTTCTGGGTAAGAAACACTTCTATCTGCAAACCTTACCTTTAGCTAACATGCAAACCACTGTACGAGTTCCATCAAATAAATACCATAATATTCACTATCAGTGAGGTGAGCTGTTCTTAAAACACTAGGATGGACTTCAATATTTTCTTTTGGAGAAATCCTGCACTGGTTGTTGTGAATTCAGATTCTGATTTATTAGCCACTGTTGAATTGTCACCACATTGGAAGTCAAAAGAACGTGTGTCTCATGAACAATCGTTTTATTGCGATGGTTGTTTCAGTCGTGTGTGTGATGAAAGATTTTATGACTCTATTTAAGGGCATTTTCCACATTTTCATTATACCACGGAGCCTAATAAAGGGTTTATAGTTCAGGTTGAGTTTAGCGGAGTACAGGATCAAGAGCAGTACATAGAAGCTTCAGATTTATTTTCTCCTCTGGTCATGTTATATGTTTGTTGGCCGTTCTACTGCTTCTCAGGAAGGAATAAAGATGAGTTTTAATGTCACAGAAATGTTTCACTTCACTGCTAGACTTTTTATTACAAACATTAGCATTTGATTTATAATCTGGATTTGAAACTATTGATGGGAAAATTTTAATGTCACAGCCTCTCAAAAGGGACAATTGGTGATCAGCATTGTCAACATGACTAGAGGCTAAACTGTCTTCCTCCATTTCGTTGCAGGTGTTTTTCTCAGCCTACATCTTTAATAGTAATGTGATGGTCAAAGTTGCCACCCAACCTGCTGAAAACCCCATAGATGTTCTGTCCAGGAAGCTCCACTTGGGGCCAGGGATGGGCCGCGACGTCCCGCGCCTCTCACTACCGGGCAAACTCGTCTTTCCCAGGTAGGACTGAAGTAACCAGGGGAACAAAGTGGTCTGTGTTATTTTTTTTTTTTAATTTATTTATTTTATTTTAACTGATAATAGGAATTTCGACTGATTAACACAGTCAGTTCATCTGTTAAAAAAAAATCATTGGATATTGGTACCATCAACAGACTGTAACAGGTGGCCTTTTATTGTTGGTTGGTTATTGTGATTTCCCACTGAACATGTACACAGTTTACTCTCATGTGCATCATGGTGACTGTACGTCCGTCACGGCTGCAGGAACACGCACAGCTAAGGCAGAAAGTTATGCTGGTGTCGGTCTGCCCTACAAAGTAAAAAATTAGAGCTGTGGTGTTTTGAGGAGCCACTGAAGTGTCTGATTTCCCCTGACTGGGACAGATAGGTGTGAATGAGAGAGAAGAGCACTACAGCGCTGCAAGTGTGTGATGTATGAATCCTCATTTTTTATGTTTATGCTGCTTTTTGCATCTGTAAAAAATAAATACTTGTTCAAATGCACCAGACACTCATCCATTATAACATTTTAATGTTGTCTGGTGGTTGTTATGGTTTGTTGTCCGTTAGAGGAAACATTTTAAATTGTTGATTAAGACCAAACATTCGTTACATTTAAATTCTCAATTATAAGGATTTCCTCTTACTTATTAGTAAATATATATGGTTTTTATTTAATTTCAACATATCAAGACAGATGAAAAGCTGCAGCAGCACAGCTGGTCCTACAGTTCACATGCATCTTTATTTACAGAACGTGTAGATACAGTGTAGAACTTTCACAAAATGGTCACTATTCAGTTGCTAACCAGTGTCTGTCATTAAGCTGTCTTTTCTTTGGCGCCACCCTGAGGCCAAACATTTTGTGCCTGGCCACTGGTAAAAACATAAGAATCCCCAAATTCTCTGTAATTTTCCCCTTCATTCAAAAATGTAGTTTATAACCTTATGATACAGCTACTGTTACTGTCGCCTTCTGTCTGGTGCAGGGATGAGTCTTGGTTGGATTTCAGAAGGAAGTGAAGACGCACTAATGATACACTTGGGATTTGGGGTTATACAGCCGCTGTGATCCTGGTGCTTTTGCGTTCTAGTATTTACACCCCTCTCTAAAGCTCTTTACTTTCCATCCTTGCAGTTCCAGCGGAAGTCACTTCTCGATGCTGGGAATCGGAGACATCGTGATGCCCGGGCTGCTGTTATGTTTCGTCCTGCGGTATGACAACTACAAGAAGCAAGCGTCAGGTGAAGTCCCGGGGGTCGGTAACACACCCGGACGCATGCAGCGCGTCTCCTATTTCCACTGCACTCTCATCGGATACTTTGTGGGTAAGCAAGTGATCAATGTCCTGATAAATGTAAAAGATCAAGAGATTTATTTTGTCAGTGTTATGGAGGTGATAGTTATTAATTGTTGGGCCTCTTTTTGAGAAATTCTTTCAGCGGGTTAAATCGGGGTCTCGTATATAGAACATTTTGAATTGATGATGTGATTGATGTGCGACTCTGTGAATGTCCTCAGGTCTGCTGACGGCCACCGTGGCCTCCAGGATCCATCGTGCTGCTCAGCCCGCTCTGCTCTACCTGGTGCCCTTCACCCTGCTGCCTCTGCTAACTATGGCCTACCTGAAGGTACACTGATGGGACATTATCAGTCTTTACATCATAAAAATAATCCTGTAATTTGGAAGGAAGATTTATACATTTACACCTGCTAACTGCTTTTGTGAATAATCCAGATTGAGTGGTTGAGTTTTTCTGGTGCTATCCACTCACAGATCTTTCTACCTTGTAGCTCAGTCTATTGAGGTTTATTTCTTTTAACCTATTAAGACCTAAAGCGCTGAATTAAAATGCAGTATAACACCTAAGCATGGTTTTAAGGTGGTTGTTTTCAAACAGAGGGTTTTCTGAAGAGCTGACTGATTTGCCAATGTTTCAAAAAACTTTCTCTGGCTCTAAAGCAGATATACATGTAATTAAAGAAAAAAAACCATTGCATAGCTGAAACATTTGGCTTTCAATCATTCTATTTTCACTAAAGTTCTTTTTTTAAGAAACCGTTAAAGCTGGTAAGTTTGCCGATTTGAGAGTGATTGTTAAAGTGGAATCATTGTTGTTCTTGGCTGACCCGGCATCGACCAAGTATCAGGAAACATTGAAGACTCGATACTGGTGTTTGAAGCAGTGTTTGTGGCCCACAGGGGGATTTGCGGCGCATGTGGTCCGAGCCCTTCCATACCAAGAACAGCGGCTCCCGCTTCCTGGAGGTATGATGCACCCTGGGATGAACCACCAGCGCGGGGAGGACTACGGATCCTTTCCCTCCATTAGAGGGACGGAGAGAGGGTACACTCACAGTGAGGCCATGTTGTCATCACTTGTTCATGCTTTCCGCCAATCTTCTGTGAAAACCCTCAGAAGGACACCAGTGTGTGGATCACAACGCCCCAACACGACTCATCTCTGGTCCCCACATCCTCCTCGTTTCATCTCCGCTTCCTCTTCTCTGTTTATTTCCTCTTCATTATAGCACATCCTGCCTGTGCTGTTTTTTGTTCTGCCCCCTACCCCTCTCTCTTTCCCGTTTTCCTCTTCTACAGTCGGTCTCATTCTCCACCTCCTTCCCATGGCCCGCTCCATTCAACAGGCCTCGTCTCTCCTTCCCCTGCATCTTAAATTTCCTCTGCGTCTGTTCTTCGCCGACTCAGATGAACTCGAGGGCCAGACCTCTCCCCCCTTTTTGTGGACTTACGGATGTGAGACATGGCTGGGGTTTATATATATTTTTTTAGCATTGTCGTGGTCATTATTATTATTAATATTATTATTCTGGAACGATTAAAACAAACAGGGAAGAGGCAGAGTGTTGCAGTGGCACAGGACAGTGCTCGGGAGCAGCGACAGTGAAGGAGAAGAGTCTTCCCCCTCCATCCGTCTCCCCCGTTTCCCCCCCCCCGCTTCTCTTCGTCTGTTCTCGTCGTCACTCGTCAAACGATGGCTTCTCCCCGGCACTACCGCCCTCCTCAGACACTGCAAGCCCCGCCCTCCTCCTCCTCTCTGTTCATCTGCTGTCCCCATTCCTCACCCCACCAGATAACTATGTATTTTATTTAGTAAAGTTTTATTCTTGGCATATACAGAAATTATGCATTATAAATTCTTAAGCTGCCCCCCGGTGTTTGAGGGGCCGCTTCTATTTGTATATATGTGTACACATGTATTTGCAGTATCATGAGTTTGTATTTGTGATCGGGAGCATGTCGTGTGGAGTGGGAAACTGACGCCAGCCGACAGCCCAGTTTTGGTAAAGTCTCGGCTGCCAGTTGATTTGAGCCTCCGCAATTCGGAGACTGTTTTCTAAAGTTTGTTGGCTTGTGCGATCGAAACGTAGCTGATGGATTTTTGAAAGAAAAACACAAAAAAAAAAATCTTCATCAGTGGCTGGTTGATAAAAAGTTTCCTGCTCTAGTGTTAAAGTATGTGTGTGTGTGAGTGCGAGCGTGTCTGAGTGAGCGAAACAGATGAGTGTTTGTTTTACTCGGTTTTAATTTGAAATCATAAACGGTGACAATAGTCAGGTTTCCAGTGAGCTGGGCGCGTTTGATCAAACACATGACTTCTCCGATGGAAACAGTTTGTGTTTCATCTTGTAAAGATTTACTGAAAACTTCTCAACAGGGGTCATTTTTATTTTTTATCAGTCTCTTTGCAGACAGGTGAAAATGTAAACATTTTTTTTTTTTTTTTTTTCCAAATAAATGAATGTTGAATTAATTTTTAAGTATGTTTTCATCGTGAAACCTCACCATGCATCATGCTGGGTTTTTTTTGTACTGAGCTTCTTTTGTGCACATCCTAAATTTTCCACATTTATGGTCATGGAAACACTAAGCGTATCTTATGTCGGCTTATACGAGTCTTTAAACGTCTGAGCATGATTCTATCCGATCAATTTTTTATATGTTTTGACAAACGAGAAGCACATCGTATCTGAACTTTGTAAATGTCAGTGTTTCACCTCAGTCGATGAAGACCTGACTATTGTGAAAGTTCTGACTGGAGATGAGTCAGTGGGTGATGAAGACGTTCTGTGGTTGGATTCTTATGTAGTTACAGATACATGTTTTTCTGGGTGGACAGTTAAATATGTGTGTGTGTGTGTGAGAGTGAGAGTGAGAGAGTGTGCCTGATATCATTAGGTCTGTTTGGACCTATAGGAAAGAGGGAAAATCAGTGGTGCCCTTCAGAAATCGGAAATAAAAATTAGAAATGAAATCTAACCCATAGGATGTTTTTTTAATTTCAACATTTTTGTACCAGAGAGTCTTACGTTTTTTTTGTTTGTTTTTGGTCCTTCCACTGTTTCGTGGTGCTTGTCAGTTAATATCTAATGTAAACTGGAAAGAAAACGTGCAAGAGGGCACACGGAAGTAAGGACGATGCAGTGTGCTGGCTTTTTTCCGTTCTTCTTTTCTTTTTTAAAAAACTTTTCTAATGTATCTGGCCGTGCATGTGACGTGTACAGTGTATCATTTCTCAGACTGTGTTGACAGGGCTCCTGCAGTTTTGAGTCTCTCCTGGCCGACAAAACAAGGCACTGGACCTATGAGCGTCTGTGAGACGCAAAGGCCACTGGGTCGGACAGACTGCGATTAGTCAGCTCTGACTGACTCTCACAGGCAGAATATTAGGACCTGGATGCCGTCAGGTCGGGACCCCCGGCCTGCTGCTCAATGCAGTTCTCAACTCGGACGCTATAGAACCACAAACCCTCCCTTCACCTCCTCATAGACATGGAAAGAAAATATATAGATTTATATACATATATATACATAAATGTGTGTGTGTATATATACATATATAAATAACAGATGGTGATAATGACAGTTTCTTTTTGATAGAAAATGGATTTCTTTTTACCCCCCCTTAGGTTTTTTTCTTTTTCTTTAGTGCTTTAGTTATTTTTTTATTTGACTTCCCACCTCTTCTCCCCTCCGGCAGAGGACTCCAGCTCTGTTGGTGCGTTGATATTTCGGCTGAATGGATTCTGTATAGAAAACTGGTGAATAAAATAAATTAAGAACTGTGTAGTGAAATATGAATCCTGAAGTGCTCGATCTAAAACACTTTGTCTCCTTTTAACCTCCCTCCCTCCGCCCTTCTCTCCCTCCCTGTTCAGGATTCTGCTGTAAATAAACATGACTCTAACTGTAACACTGTGTTCGCCTCTGAGTCTGTTATTCAAAGTAGTATTTGCATTCATTCAGGAGGTCCCTTTTATAAACAATACCAGCTTTATGCTGCAGGAGAAGAAGACTCCTGAGGAACGTGTAACTGCCTGAACTGGAGCTCGCTGAAGAAAAGATTATTCTTTTTGCAAATTTAGTTTTCTCTCACAAATACACAACAGCTACACTTTCTCAAATTCGTTATTACACGTGCTGCACAAATTTATGTTACAAATAAAAAAACTCACATTTTTCCCTACAGTTGCTGTAGTAAATCTCCAAAGCGTGTGCACACACTTGTAACAAGGAATGTGAAGCCAAGGACAAAAAGTAGTGTACGTCACATTTTTTATTATACTTTTCCAATTGGATCAATGCATTTGAAATTTGTTGCAGTGTTTTTAATCTGCAGCGTTTGTGTGGAGTCAGTCAGCAGCTGCCATTCTGATATTTTGTGGTTTTAAAGAAACTGATGGGAGATTGTCAAATGTATTTTACATTTTCTCCAGCAGATGGCGACACAGTCTAATAATATGCACACAGAGAAGTCAGTATTAGAGGAGTTAGAACTCATCATGCTTAATTTGTTTTTTACTTACTGCATGAACAAGTATATCTATACATGTATACGTGCATATGTATGTATAGCCATCTTCATGCAGCATAACAGAATCATAGATTTGAATTTACCAGAAACACAGACAAACCAAAACTGTATGGAGTTTCCACAGTGATTCTTTAATGAGACACGAGAAGCAGCAGAATCGGAGCAATAAAGGGAATAAATCAGTGAGTGAACTGAAATGAGAAGCTCGTCCTCATCAGGGTGAGATAATTGATTCCTGCAGGGCGCTGGGAACAGGTCCTGTGAGGCTTCATGGGAAAATGGCTGCTGCTTCAATGACAAACCAAAGACGCTGAGTCAAGAATTTACAGAACGGCTGCAGCAGAATGAGAATAACGACCAGAAGAGATGATTTGTTTCTCTCAGACTTTCTGTTCTTGTATCCACGGGGATATAAACCCATTTTTTGTGTCTGTCTGGTTAACTTCAGCTGCTCAGCGATTACATGTCTGTAGAGGATCGGTGTGTTAATATGACAAATGCAGGATAGATGGTTTTCAGCAGAGTAGGAAGAGAATAAAAGACAATTTTTCTGGAAAATGTGATTACACTCACTGAGCAAATCCATTTATCCTCCTGTGAACCTTCAGTTTAATGATATGAAAAGACTTAATTAATTGTGATCTTAATTCTGACGATGCTGAGGGGGAATGTGGCTGTGAATTTGAATATTATGAGCAGAAATACATTTAAACCTGCAGACAGATGGACAGCCCGGCCCACTGACTGGCTGGGTGGGTAGATGGATGGGACGGGGGGATGAGGAGCAGGACACTGGGTGGGTGGTTGGTTGGGGGAGGTTGGAGAAGGTCGGTGAGGTCAAGGCAGGCAGGGTCCACCCCTCTTCACCTATTGGCCAGGCCGCCCAGCGGGTCCTGTGCAGCTTTGAAGCCCTGAAGTGGACAGAATTCCACCACGGCCATGGGGATTGTAGCATGTCATTTGTACGAAATTTTGGCGAGATGGTCCTAAAAATGGAGAATGTTGGCCCAAGGCTGGAATGCAGGGTTTTGTATTTACAGGCACTCGCAGATTCCTCTCTCCGATTGATCCTGACATTTACAGATGGGCAGGTGATCAGGCAGCGACCAATTAGAGAACAACCAGTGCAGGAATCATCCAGGTATCAACTGAAAAGTCCAAAATGTGCAGTTTGAGCACAAGTCGTCTGATTTGCAGTTGACAAAATGTGCATTCAATCCTTTTGTGTGTGGTCTTTTAATCTATAATGGATTTGTCATTCACAGACAAGATCTCAGAGATGCCAAACATTTGTTTTAAGGAAGGAAATGCATTTAAAACTGTGTAAAGGCTTAAAAAACACCCCATTCTATAGGTTTGTGTGGTTTCACAATATAAACCTACAATTTAAACCTTATAGCTTCCAGTCCAAGCTGCAATAAAGGCAACATACAGAATCTTTACAATAGAGTGTGGAAAACGAGGATTTGTCAAACTTTAAAGCTTCACAGGGAGGAAAAGAGGAAAAAGTGTAAGTTTAAAAGTTGACCTCACTTCTTTGATCCTGCTCAACACATTTCACACATTTCCAGTGAGTTCACCTCAGCAGCACACACCTTTTCCGCGTCTGACTGGAGAGATATATGAGTGGGAAAAGCTCATAATAAATTTCAGAGTCAGTAGCACATGAAGTCAACCAGTGCCGGTGATTTAAAAACCGCTGGTATTTATTGGCGGTGCCCCCCTGCTCATGTTAATGGCTGAGAGGTTCCTTCCCCTTCTCCTTCTTCTCCGCTCCTCCAACCAGGCATTCCTGGCTTGTTTAAATAAGGCCTGCCTGCCTGGGCGCGGGTGGATTCCCCTCTGGCCCTTTGCCCTTTGACCTAAAGTGCATTCCATATGTAAAGTGAGGAATTCCTCTGAAGTTCAGTTAATGGGGTTGAGTTTTTTTCATCTTTTGGACTCTGCTCCCGCACTCGGGCGGTGGAAGATGTGAAAAACAAGCTCAATGTACAGGTTTACCGGGGGCTGCTGAGAGTTTACATGAAGTTTACTGTTTGTCTGTGGTGGTGAAATAAAAATAGAAGTAAAACAGTATCCGGCAGCAGCAGATCACAACATGGAGGCTTCAGCAAACCTCCCTGATAATCCTGTGGGATCATGACCAATTGATTTAATGGGGGTTGTTGTAGAGTGGAAGTGTGAAGGCTTGAGGAAGTGGAGTTTGATTAGCTCTTCCGTTGGCTGCTGCCTCGGCTGGTGGACGGAAATGGCTGCTTTAATATCAATTAAATAATCACTGAGACATATAAAGACAATAGGTTTTTCTGCCCTATACAAACTACACCTGAGGTTAAAGTGTGTTGTATGTGCTGCGGGTTGTTATCTCCTCCATTCATGCAAATGTGTGATCTAAAGCTGAACAATTCAAATGTTCTCGACTTCGAAACAGGACAAACCTAAACAAGTTTTAAACACGTTTGACTGATAAATAGTAAAGTGTTGAAAGGCTGGTACTCGACAGGTGGAGAAGAAACGTATGTAAAACAGGTTCACTACTAAATGAGGACACAGCCACACCTCAACAATTCACAGAAGTACAAAAAAGACGTTTTAGCTTTGCATTAAAACGTTAAACATTCATTTTGTTTGCTAAAAAATAACAAAGTTATACAGAGAAAACAACCCTGTGATGTTCTTTACCAGAGGTTGGATTCCCTGTTTCACCTCGTATGAACAAACCAAGAATCCAAATGTGCGTTCAACAATCAAACATTTGCAATAGAGGAAATTCTGTTGTATTTAAATGTGTTTTATAGCAGAAGTAAAGTTTATTTTCAATTGAAGCATATTTTAAGAGCATTAACTAAAGCACTTCTTTGTTCAATTTTGAGGAACTTGAAAATTAAAACATTAACAACTTTCTACTTCACTACTGACAGTTGGAATAAGTCGTTTCTTTGCAGATCCAAATAGAGTATGATGCACTGTTATAGGCTAAACTAATAGCATAGAAAGTATTTTAAAATGAGCCCAAGCTTGACCCCACACAACATTAGATGCAGTTTACATTTAAATGAATAGACCATAAAATATCCAGTGGTGGAAAGTGTCAAACTGGCCACTCTGCGTAAATCCTGCTTTACCTTTGATGCATTTTAATTATTTTTCATGATAAAACTTGACTCTTACTTAAATGAAAATCTGAATGGATGCAGAACTATTATTGTGAGTGAGTATTTTTGTACTGGAGGTGTTATTGCTTCCTTTTTATAGGATCCCAGTGCTTCTTTTGTTAGGATACATGAAGTATGAAGGTATTAAAAATAGCTGAATGTTTATTAGCTGTTTACGAGGCTTCTGGGGTCTAAAAAAACAGATTGTTGGATGGTTTAAGACAAAAAGGGCAAAGACACGTTGTTTGAAACATCCTGCTCTACAGGAACCTCTGAGCCTTTTACTAGCAAACCGTCAACATTTCTCGCTGCACTCTCCCAGGTGAGATCAGGGAGACAGGCGAGGACACCCGAGCCCCGGAGCCAAGTGTATCTGGGGATGGATCATGGGTCGAGGCTCCTCCGCTGCTGTGCTTTAGGAGCCCTGTGTACTGTTGGAGACGCTGTAAAATGCTGTGCCACCCACACAGCTGGAATGTCATGCATGCAGTCTATAGAGTCTGTTTCAAGAGGGAGGCAGAGGGGGAGGAGTGGTGGGGAAGGGGAACCCTCTTTGGAAGAGACAGGGTGCACAGGGGCTCGGAGCTCGAGGTGGGGTCTGCTACCTCTGCTGCCACGGCTTCATGGAAAAGATGAAGCAGGAAAGCCACTTCCCATCCTCCACCAAAATAACTTCCCCATTAACATTTTTCCTCTCTTTCTTCTCTTTACCCTTTTTTTTGGGGGGGGGGAGGTGGGAAATTATCAATGACGATCCATCAAAGTTGTTTGGTCTTGGGCCGATGAGAGGAGAGGGGAAATGTGGAGGGAGAGAGAGAGAGAGAGAGAGACGTGAGATGGAGGGATGGGGGTTGGGAGAGGTTAAAGGGCAGAGGAAGAAAGGAGGTACATTTTCGGAGGATGGGAGGTTGGAAAAAAAAGAGGGAACAATAACTCCCATGTTTAAAAGGCTTTTCTCAGCCCCCATGATACCTCACACAGGCAGCAGTTTGAAGTCAGGCCGTTCAGCAGGGAGTGGTAGTTTCAGGCTCTTTCCCCTCAGGCCCATTTTCAGAAGAAACATTTTCCAACACATGAAGCTCGTTCTTTTGTCTCTGTTTGTTCTCTTTTCTTTTCTTTGTATTTTCTTTCATTTAAAATTCCCACCCTCTGCTTTTTCTTTTAAAGGAAACCCTTAAATTAAAGTTAGGTTACCGACTTCTCTTTTTTTTTTAACAAGATCTTTCATAAAAGCTTTTTAAAAATTAAACCAAACAAGATATTTATCTAATGAAGGAAAAATAAAAGGTAAATATCTTCCCTAGGTTTTTATACATTTGTTTAAATTTCTACATTTTGAGAGATCTCATTAGTTCTTTGTGTTTTTGGAATAAATATAAAATGTACTAAGTCAACATTTATAGAACAATCACACAGCCTATGTAAAGAATTGTAAAGCCACTTAAATGAATTAGGCTCCTGACATTAGGCCTGTTGTCAGAGGAAGTTTTCAGCAGCAGTCAAATATATTTACTGTATCTACTTTGAAAGGACTCTTTTAATTAAATGTAATTTTTTGAATTGTTAAAGTTGTGAAGTATGTTTTCTTTTCAGAAACCTTGTAAAAATAAACCAAATGTGACGTGAAAACCTGAACACACGCGTTTGAAACAAACGTTTGAAATAGTTTTAGTCTTCCCACAAAACGCACATTTAAAAAAGTCATCATTATTAATTTTCATTATTTTGCAATAAATTCATTTCTTGTTATTCAATAGCAGGATTTTCTTTATTTGAAAAACTTCAAAAAGGTTAAAGTTTGATTAAATTCAACTGATTGTCAGGGTTCAACGTAACAAGGTTCAACAAAAACTGCTTTGAGGAGTTTCGGTTTTTGAAGAACTAAAAATTGGTAAATGAATAAATAACATTTAAGTACATTTTTATCTGGGTGATTTTTGATTTAAATGGTAAAGAGATATTTTGTTTATATAAATCTGGAGTAAAATCTCACAGGATCTTTATTTAAATCCTAAGTTTGTTCATTTTACTTTAACAAAGTAGAGGAACAAACGTCTGTGGATGAACTTTCACTGAGTTTCTTTTGCTTTAAAGCCACAAAAACATATTAACAAACAAACATTTCTACAAATCAATTGTACACATTACAACTAGATATGTTGTCTAATGTGTTCTGTTTAAGTGGAATGATTTTACCAAGTATGTGATCGAGAAAGGAAAAGTGATTATAGAAATACTAGACCTGTAAAACCTTTAAAATACTTTTAAATCTCCACTTAAACATTTAGACAGTTAATCTCAGCAGATTGTGATTGTTGTTACTCCATGAAACTAGATTTCAGATCTTTAATAAATCCAACATCATCTCTGAATCATTTCATTTATTTTAACCGCTCTCTGAAATTGTTGTATCTCAGAAATGAATCAAATCCAAGGTTGCAAACAGTTGAGCTTTTTTATTTTCACACAGTATTAACATCTCATTCTACTTTTTAACACAAATTATCATGATCAGTGTCTGGAAATGTGTATGATTTGTATTTTCAGACAAATTAACGACTGCATCTGTTGGGCTTTTAGACAAGGGTAGCCTTTCTGTCTGTTAGTGGAATAGGAAAGTGAGTAAAGACAAATATCAGCAGCAAGTCATTAAATCATTATTTTAATGTTATGATTTGATCAATAACTAAATGTCTCATGTTCCCTTTCAGAGGCTGAACTTTGCTTCGGGCTGGTAAACTTTGCCGGGACCCTGTGAGTCCTGGGTTTGAGGAGAGTCCAGAGACAGAGGGCTCATCCCTGCTGCTGCTGCAGACCTGCACCGGATCCATCACGCCTGCCCCGCCTTACATCAAACCTGTTTTGCCGACTGGCTGCACAATCAGATCCCTTCCGAGTGGGCTGGGGTCGGGTGGGTGTGTGGGGAGTGGAAAGTGGGCCCTCTCCCACTGGATAATGCCATTATTTCAGCTCCTCTGGCCAGGAATGCCAAATTTCACAGCCCGCTACTCCTCTCTGTGCGTCAATCAAAGCTTCGCAAGGGGCCGAGCTGCCACACGGATCCGCCTCCAGCGCCGTGTGAGTCCGATCCCTCCCGAACTATAACATACAATACAACATATTCTCCATATATTAACTCGCACCGGCAGCTTTAACAGCCGCTTATCTTCATTCATGAACTTTATTTGTGTTTTTAAATTCAATTCGCCTGTGATGCTCCAATCGAAGGCTCAAATGTATGCCTGTGTTTCCATATTCACATCGAAATCCCTTATTTTTAATCGATCAATATTTCCTGGAGCTGATCCCTGCTGCCTGTGGGACACGATAAGCCGAGCTTAGTCCATATTTGAACTAATGAACAGCATTACTCTCCCTCCAGAGGCCAATTAAAGGCTCATTATAACTTCCTTTGTTGCTGCACAAAGCCTTTTTTTTTTTAGCTCAAAAAAAGTAAATACAATAATTAGTGATCAAGGATCCAGATACAGTGCTTGGGGGGGGGAGAGAGAATATGAGAAATTTTGTGAATGGGAGTCGAATCATCAGGTATTCGTTGCGCGCTGTGACGCGGCTCAGCACGCAGCCAATCCCGTGCGCGCTGGGAATGTGGAACACGCCGAACCCAAACCAATGGCTCGTCACATAGCAAAGACTAGCGCAGGGAGAGGCCAATCAGTGGGAGGCATGCAAACCAGGAATCTGCTCCGGCAGGCTCTGAATGTCAAGTAGTCAAAGATGGAGTCCGGATCTGCGAGGCCGTGTGCGTGGAAAGACTTGGAGGGTTTTTTCTCCCCCTTACTCCCGCAGCTCCACGCTCGCCCCCCGCACACGCAGCTTTATTCCCCTGGGACGACGCCGCAACCCCCCGACGCAGCGGAGCGTGAAGTGCGGGTTTGTGGAGAGGGTTCTTCTCTTTGTTTTATGGACAACTTTTTTTTTTTTTTCCTCCTTCTCTCTCTCTCTCTTTGCCTATAACGGATTGTCCCTCCCTTGGCCAGATACTATTCATGCTTTTGGAGGAGGGGGTGGTGGAGGAGGAGGAGAAGGAGGTGGTGGTGGAGGCAGAGGAGGAGGAGAGGGAGGAGGGCGGGGGTGTCCACTGTGTGAGTTGTAGCCGATTTCTTGTTTTTTCTCTGTTTCTCTCCCATTTCTTCTTTTGCGCAAATTGGCCAGGGAGCTCGGCGCAAACTTGGGAGTTGCAAACGTCGAGGTGTGAGGATCGTGCGTGTGTTTACGACACTTGGGGGGGGAGAGGGATCGAAAAGAACACGCAGCAGCAGCAGGAGGTGAAGGAGGGGAGGGGGGGGGGCTGATTGAATCCTGCGCATCTGGACGCTCGCTGCAAAAAAACTTAACCCCAGGACAATATTCGGACGCAGAATATAAATCCGCGTCCTGCCTCCTCGTCGGTCGCGTTGCCGTCGTGTAGTGTGAACGGGCTCTCCCGATATTTCACCCCCGCCCCCCCCCCTCCTCCTCCTACCGTGCAGCCTATAGGCGGTTGTGCAATCTAACAAGTCGTCAGTGTTGTAGCGAGGGGGGTTCGTTCGTGAGCTGGCACAGCGGATCCGCCGCTTCACAGGCCGCTGCTCTGTGAGATGGATGTGCTGGAGGAACCGTAGAGCTTCCACACGAAAAGGTAAAAAACCCAAAAGACAAGGAAACCACTGCATGTGCTTTACTGGTCGGACTGGTCAGGCTACACGGTGTCCTCGAGGCTCCCAGCGCCCTCATGCTATAGATTCTATACGTTGTGTAACCACGCGTTGTGTGTGTGTGCTAAGTTGCAGGGACCCACTCTTCGTGTTAGATTGAGGCTGCTGCACTTTATTCCTTCCTAATTTCACCCTTAGCCGTTATAGCAACTTTTCTCTAAAGTTTTTTTTTATGGTTTTCCAATGAAAGAAGAAGCCAGTTAATTTCTTATCTCGCGTTTATTCCCAGCGACCATCTGCAGCCATGAGGACAGAGTTTAAACTGGAATTATTCAAAGGAAAATGTATTTGATAGTTGTATTTAAAGAGGGGTGACGCCTGTAGTTGAGTGGGAGTGTGTCTCCCCCCTTCTCTTGTCTCCCAGCCTCCCATTTCTCCCCCAAAATTAGAATGCATGTCATTCACAGGAGAGAAAAGTATGGGCCCACATGCTGGGAAATTCCCCTTCTCCCAGGGTGAGAGAAACCAATGCTGTTTAATTTGGGAAGCTCGTTTTGACTCATTATACTGAGAAAAGCTGCATTGTTAAAACTGTTAACTCTGTAATTATACTGAACCAAAAGTATTTCTCCTCATAATGTGTGATTTTTGTGCAGAGAAGAAACTCCACAGAAGAAATGTCAGCAGTTTGAAACCCTTTTCCTGCTTTTTATTGTTTTGTGATGCTTAACTTCTTTTTTAAATGTGGATTTAAAGTATTTAAGGTAAAAAAAAAAATGTAATTTTTTTTAATGAGATAAAAGGTGGATAGTTGAGTCAGTATCTGCAGTGGAGGCTGCTGGTGTCCATGTTGTTGTCCACTGCCCTTTTTCTGTTGCACTACTGGACATTGAAATGAGCAGTGCAATATTAAAAGGGCATTGGCTGATGAAACACAGACCCACACCTCCCTTTACTGCCTTAACTCTAAACCTACACATGCAGCTGTAAATGTGATTGTGTGTTGGAGAAACTAAAAGTCTTCATGTCCTAAAAAACAATCATCCCCTGTGCTTTATTTTGGAGGTGGAAAGATGCAGAATTTATCACCATTTGTCCCACATTTAACAGCCATTATCACTTTTACACAAAACAAACCATCTAAATTCAAATTTCAGCACAATCTGAACATTTCAGCATTATTCTTGTCTGTTTTATTTTCATCTTTTTAAAGAACAGCCCTCCAGGCACACAGCATTGTTCCTTATTTAAATGAAATAGGAGTTTGGCAGTGAAGAATGGCTGTCCCCATGTCCACGTGCTGACACATGCTGAGGTCAGCTGCTTTGACAATGTTGCACTACTGTACCATCCATTCTAGCAGTGCAATAGTATTGTCATAGCATTTGGCCCCAGCTCAGACTAAACTGGTGCTAAAGAGCTCGTCTCAAATTAATTTGTGTGAAAAGAAGGTGAGGAAGTGATGAAGGTAGCAGGTGGTGGAGCAGGGAAACATCTCTTCAGCTGCTTAAACCCAAATGTAGAATTACATGAGCACATGTGACGTAAAAAAATAATTAACAAGTAGCAGTAAAGTGATTTATGGCTAAGAATAAGTTATTATGAGGGAAATAAATTATATTAAGTGGTTTCCAAAGCTTTAATGATTTTTTCTCATTATGAGATGGGACCTGGATTAGAAATTGCCATTTACCCAACTTTTAGTTTACGTCACAGCTCGTGCATGAATACTATTAATCTATAAATAAAGAATTTAAAAGCCAATAGGTGAGATTTAAATGGTAAACACAATTATAATCCTGAAGCCTCTAAATACCTAATTTATCACTGCTCAATCTAAATCTGACTTTGTAGTGTTCACAAATTTTTACACTGAAAACAGTTATCTGTTAAATCCACAGTTTTTCCCCTCATAAAGTTGACTCTTGTGTGTTTGTCTTCACCTGTATGTTGTGTTGTTGTCACACCAAACAATGTGACCGTGTGTATCGGTGATGGTTAAATAAGCAGATGGGGGGAGGAAGGAGGGTGGGTGAGTGAGTGAGCTGGGGGGGGGGGGGGGGTTGATGTGTGTTTTTGAGCATCCTCGGTGGTAGCAGGTCGATGGGGGGAGGGGAGGTTTGGGAGGGAGGAATGTAGGGAGCAAGGCCCTCTCTTTCTCTCTCTTCCTCCCCCCCTACCCACCCCTCGTTTTTTTTCCTCCTTCTCTTCCTTTCTTTCTGTGTTGAGATTAGGTGTCACTGCTCCTGTGTGTGTGCGCGCCTCGTGTTTGAACCCTGAAGTAAGAGAGTAAAGAGGTTTGTTTGTTTTGATGACTGTCGGCAGACCTCTCGGGGTGGAAATGTTTAACCACAGTCCAGTTGCTGTTACAAGCTGCTGCAGAAGGACACGAGTAATTATTAAAGAGCAGAGAGGAAGCACACGTCCGGGGCACAGATTCCACGCTGCAGTGTTTAAAAACAGATTGTTCAGCCCGTGTAGGAAAAAACAGTTTGTAATGTCAAAGAGAAACGGTGTTGGATTTTGCATAAAAGTGGCTCAGGTGTGAAAGTGTGTTTAGCGGTTGCCCTGTGAAAGGAAAGCAAAAGGAGACCTCAGTCACTTGACTGTGTGAAATTCTCTCGGAGTAAAGAACGTGACTTGTTTAGGCTTGCTTGCAATGCTTGCTGGGAAATCCTGGAATGTGTGGAATGGGGGACGGTGGTGCTTCTGCAGTTATCTGACTGCATAGAGGCAGCAAGTATCCTGCACTGAAACCCAACATGTCAGAGCAGCTTTGAATGTAAATGAGAGAAGCCACAGTGCAGAATAAACTGCCCAGAATTAAAAGATAATGACATCTGCTTTTCACCACACACATAAAACAGAACCTTCTCAAACCGCCTTGTGTAAAACTAATGTTTATTTTCTTCTCCCCTCTTGTTTGAGTCTGCTTTTCAGGAGTGGTTTTCATCCCACTGCTGCCAATTCATTTATTCAACATAATTTAAATCACTATTAAATATTTAGCAGGGAAGAAATGTGAATGTATATCTTTATTTGTTTTGGTCACTTGTGTTGTATTTGTCTCTGTCGCCTTTTCTCTGAATAAAGATGATTAAATTCATGTTTTGAGTTGTGTTTTTCTTGAAAAAAAATTATTTAAAAAGCTAAATAAGATGTTTAAAAGGAATCATCTGAGAGGTTATTAGATGTGGCTGAAGACTTCAAGTAGCCACTCTGACACCTTTTATATCAGACTCACTGTATTAAAGACAAATAGAATAAATACTCAATTAATAAAAAACCTTTCTCTCTAAATGAAATGTTTATGAAACTCTTGTACTGAAATCTCAGACCTGGTAATGGTCTTGTTTGCTTGCTAATGTAAAGATTGTAAAACAGTGTAAATATGACTTGTCTGAGTTTTTAATAATTTTATGTTAACAGTTTTTACTAAGTAAAAAACTAATATATTTTTATAACCGCAATCAAGTCAATTTTTTTAAGTATTATAACCCCACAATTTGAAGCAAAGCCTTGTTCAAACACAACTTCATTTTAAAATATTATGCTTAGATGGGCCTGTTTTATGATGGCTAACATGTATAATAATAAAACAAATGTAGTGTCTGATGTTTAATGTTTAAATTAGTGGGAAAAAGCTGAAACTTACAATGTAAAGGAAATTGAAAGGGAAAATTAAACTTTGAGTTGCTTAAATATTGGGGTGTGAAAATCTATTGGTTTCAAATTTGAACAGATGAACAAAATGTAAATAATATAAACAAGGCTGAAAATCCAAATTTGGTTTTGAAGGCCTCAGCAAAGATATTTAACAAGATATGAAACTGCACAGAAAACCACTGATTTAAAGGTTTTGTATGATTCTCTCTGATGTTCACAGGATTATTAAAGGTGTCATTAGCTCCCTGGTTGCTTTAAGGTCAACAGATATTTGTGCAGTGTCATGAGGGTGAAACTGGAAACAACAGCACACAGAAACTGATACTTTTCACACCTCGGCTGTACAGGTGCGTGGTGACGAGGAGCCGGCTCTTGTGTCACCGTGCGGTGCAGTGTACATTGTGTTGTGTGTGGGGGGTGGATGGTGTCACAGAGCAAGTGTGACAAGGTGTGCATGTGTCCTGACAAGGGTGTGATCTAAGATTTAACTCCCACTGGAGACACAGACCAAGAAGAACCAAGAAGGAAATAACAGTTTTATACTGAGGGCTGAAGTCCTGGCTGAGTTTTAATTTACATTCAGAGATTTTTTGAAGCATGATTAACTACACATGCATGAGTGTGAGATATGTATTTAACACAATTTCATAAAGGTTGTCTCAAACACTTATTCTGTTAATAAATAAATACAGATAACGTTCATGCTTTAGTCTGGTGTCACACATCAGTCAGCTTTTTAAATCAAGAGTGTTTATGTGCAGAGTCGACCACACGACAGGAGAATTACAAATCTGGCTTCATTTTTCATATCTCTGACATTGACATTAATTAATCACATGAAACATAAATTAATGTTTTCGTCAGGATCATTGTGTAGAAATGCTGATGGGGATTATTTATATGTATCTTAAAATGTAAGAGATATGGTTAATTTATGTGCACAAGGACAAAACGTATTAGTCTAAAAAAAAAGTGGATTAAAAAGCAGCCGGGACAGTTGAACTCTGAGGATTTGTTCAGGTGAGAAAATAAAAGACAACTGATCGAGTAGAGAAGAAAAAAAAAAAAACAGAACAACAATGAATACAGGTGACAGGCAGACAATGACAAGGGAAATCCAAATAAACTGAAATAGCTCTCATTCAGGAAATGAAATCATCTGGGGAACGCATGTGCGTGAGTGTGTGCGTGTGTGTTTGTGTGGGTGTGTGTGTATAAGGAGGAGGAGGTGCCAATAAAATGCAGTGGGTGTTTCCTAATTTGGACTTCCTCTCAAGTTTTATTTGAAAGAGCAAAGCTGTGCAGAAGCAAGTGTCTTAAAATCCAAACTGAAAAAGAATAATTAAGTTGGACTATGAATTAATTCTTTAACAGTTGCATGAATTACATAAACACGTCATTGAATTATCTGAAATGTTATTTTTAAAAGCAGTTGTTGGAAGCTTCTCAGGAAATGCACAAATGTCACATTTCACATAAATAAAATGATGCTTCTTCTTTTTTTAAGCTAAACTTAAACCTTGTTGTCAACTTCCTTCTGATCCCTGCAGTTTTCTTCTTGGTCTCCTCCTCCTCTTTTTCACCTGTGAAGATCTTCCACAGAGTTTAATACATGTGACAGAAAAGTGTGATTCTCGTCACACCTCAGCCCTGCAAGGACAATGTGTATTTCCTGTTCAAAGAACACAACTATAGATAAACGCATGTGAGTGCTGATATCATAGTGTGTGTGTGGGTGTGTGTGTGGAGAAAGAGAGAGAGAGAGAGAGAGAGAGAGAGAGAGAGAGAGAGAGAGAGGGAGGGAGAGAGAGAAAGACAACACATTCCTCTGAGCTATCTCTTGATAAAGCCTCAGTCTTGTGGGAGCAGGATTGTCTGATCCACAGACAGAACAAGGGGCAAATACACACTGTGTGAACTACAACAATTCACAGGTTTGTGTGTGTTTCCGTGTGTGTGTGCGAGTGCATTCCAGGGTTCACGTGTTAGAAGCAGCACAAATATCACATCTGGGTTATTTCACTGCTTTTGTTGATGAGTGAAGACACTAGTTTAGTCCCCTGATACCAGGAGATGCTTCAAGGAGCCAAATTAGATTTAGAGAAATACAAAAACACACACTGGTGTAAATCCTGTCAGAGACGAGCTGCTGTATTTACAGTGTTTTACTGTCCCCATGACGATTCATGGGAGATTTGATCTTTTTTTGCAGTGAATAAAAATAATCTTGACTCTTGAGGTAATTTCACAGACATGGATGCAGAGGTGATTCGCTGCCATCCAGTGGACAACCAATGTAATGGCAACGGGAACTTTAAAGGCATAGTTCACACAAAAGAGTGAAACTAAATTCTCCAACTTGCCTCTGGCACTTTCTAGCTTTTGTTTCTCTGATTTTGTGAACCCAGGCTGGAGAGGTGTGGATTTGTGTGTCTGGCACTCAGAGAGAACTTATAACAGCAACAGGTATTTTCCAGAAACAGTGTCCTGGTGTCCCTAAATAATCCATAAAACACATTCATTTTCAATGGAGCGCACAGTGGGGCAGTGGTCAGCAGTTGCCTCACAGCATGACAGTTTGCGGTTTGAATATTGGCTTTGCTGGGGTCTCTCTGTGAGAACTTTGCTTGTTCTCCCTGTGTCTGTGTGGGTTTTCTCCAGTTACTCCAAAGACATTCAGAATGAAGTTAGGTTTATTGTCTGTAGGTGTGAATATGAGTTATTGTTTGTCTCTGTACATCCGGCCTATACCCCTGGTGATATTTATTTTCTGCCAATAGATCCCTTTCGACTAAATCTTCAACACTGGACCTTTAATATCAGCTGAGATCCTCTAACCACAAATGCACCTTAGTAAAAGTTATTGTCCTTCAAAGACGATTTATTGGAATAATTTAACAGAAGTTGCTCAAACAACAAATACACATCACTTCTTAAACATCACATCAAAAGTTCACAATAAAGAAGTTGTCACTCTTATATACTATAACTCTGTAAAATAAAATATCATCACAGCTTCGTTCATCGATTCGTCTGGCAAATGTTGCACGGGAATGTATTTCATGTCCAGTGGGTGGAGCAGGAGGTGAGTTGTTTGTTTAAGGAGACGCGTCCTAGCTGCAACAAACTCCACATGCAAAAGTCACCTACAAAAATGGGGACTGTAACATGTAGAAGGTCGTTTGAAGATTTCTGTAGAATAATCTTCTGTCTCATCTCAGTCCTACAAGAGAGGAACATGTTAACAAAAGATCCTTGTGGTACAAACAAACGTCAGTAAAGAAGAGGTAAAGTGCTACAATCAATACTAACCTAAGGTTTGACGATGTTTTTGGTGACGGCAGTGAGGTCCGATGAAGCAAAGTCGGCCGAGTTTTGAGCTGCTACCTCGTGGGGCATCTGAAACAGTGAGAGTGAGAGATGAAGAACGACCGCCAGGACCACGATGAGCTGCAGATTTATAACAGTGCACAGAGGTGACTGACCAGGACAGGGGGAGCCATGAAGAGGTAATTGAAGGGGTAGTACAGCAGGTTGATGAAGGAGGATGAGTAAAGGTCTGCGTAGCGAATCAGCTGGCTGGCGAACAGCGTCTGTCGGGAGCCGCTGCGCAGGAGGCTGCCCATCTGACCGTAGGACATGTCCATCCTGTGGGTCAACAACTGAGAGCACGAAAAAGAGACATCAGAAACGGCAGAAACCTCTTGGCAACAGAAGTTAAAATAAAAACACTGCAGTACTTGTTATATCAAGTGTAAAGCCTTGTGTATGACTACAGCTTGATAAATGAAATGATGAAATGTGGAGCTCACCTTCATTCGTGACCGAATATCACTGATGTCGGGACATTCTCGACTGCCGCTGTCCAGGTGCCTTCGAACCACAAACACAGCGAATTAGCAACTTGCGGGTTTGTGTCAGGCAACAGTGTTGAAATATAAAATGTTCAATTCCCGGCAGCAGTTGTTCGATTTCACTGAATGCTAAATCACATTTTAAAGGTTATATATGTCATGTAAAGATGTAAATATGGGTGGACATGCTAATTTGAGTTGCTAAGTTGACTTCACATATCTGTGCTGCTCATTGAGCCTTCACACACCTTGCTGAGAACACAAGGGTGTGGCCTGAGACGCTGGTGCTAGTGCGACATCTAGTGGCAACGAATATCTTGTAACCTTGAAATCAGGAGCTGTGAATATGAATAAATATGTGAACGATTTTTACCATCCTCACAAATATTTTAGAGGCCAAATTGATTGATTAATTGACAATTTAGATATGAACTAGTGATGATGAATAAGTTATTTGTTAAACAATCGTATGTGATCTAAAATAGTTTACATGTAATAGCAGATAAATCAGGGAAACAATTAGATAAATTATACATGAACCTGTTATCAACTCATCATTAAATCCAACTGTTTACTTAGGGCTTATAAAAATGTACGATAAATGAAGAGGACAAAAACTCACTTGTAAAATTCAGCTAAGAAGACGTCGAGCCGTTTCAGCTCCTCAAACAGATCTGAGAAACAAACAAAAACAACCCCAGCAAACATCACAACTCTGAAATCAGCTGAAAAAGATCACGACGACACCACGTCATGTATATTCTCACTTTTCTTCTCCTCCCAAACGTGCAGCTCCTTTGAGAGCTCTGGCACAACCAGGAAGGTTTTCCAGCCCTGACGCTTCTTAGATTTGAGGATGTCGCCAAAGATGTGATCTCCAACGTAGAGAATGTCTTTGCCTTTGACGTCCAGCAGGTCACACACAATGTCCGAGGATCCTACAGCCGAGAAATACATGTCAGGCCTTTCTGTTCTTCCATGCATCACTTTGTTTATCTTGTCCTGTGAAGAGTAGACTTGAGCTTTTGAGTGCTTAATTAAGAATAAGCTTATTGCCCAATCCCCAAACTTAAATAACACCCAAACCTCAATAATAGGCCTGTAGGAGTCAAACCTTCTGCCTGGTGATCAAAATAGCCCATAATGAATTTGCCAATAAGGTTTAAATCTCAAAACTTCACAGAGCAGGCAAAGAAGAAGTACGAGTTCTTTGTTGCTGCTTCTAATCCTCAGAAAACAAACGTCTATACTCTGAATCTCACCTCCAGAGTAGACAGTGCCGTGCTGGAGGTCGCCTGTGTACGTCCCGATCCGAAGCTTTCCTGTGTTCTGCGTTAGAAATACAGCTCATTATTAGAAGCTGCTGTCGGTCACTACTGTCATTAGTATGTAAATCTGCAGAGAGACTCTTTGGTACCGTGTCCACTTGTCTCAGCACCGTCCCCTCAGCGAAGAACAGAGGTTTCCTGGTGTCCACGACCACAAGGTCAAAGAAGGAGCGCCAGGACTTTTTGGGATTTCCAGTCTAGTTTGAAAAATGATGTTAAATACACATAAACATATTTTCCAAAGAGTTCAAATCTAAATTAAGATTGCCTTACCTTGATATAATCATCAAGCAGGTATTTCATAATGGCCTTGATGAAAAAAGACAAAAAAAAGGTCAGAATGATTTGTTTACTTTTAATTTCCGTTGTTTTATCAGTTTTTGTATTCCTCACCTCAGTGTAGCCGTAGTCACTGTTGGTGGCAAGAAAAACCTTGGCTACTTCTTTAATCCGAGACAAGAGAACACGAATATTTGGCTGAAAAAAATGAATTTGAAACTTCAGCCATTTGTTTTCAAAATAAAAGACATTTTGGTGCGTAACGCTCACAGTTTACTCACATCTTTGACTACGTACTTCTCCAAATTCTTGATAGTTCGGTCCTTCAGGGTTCCCTATGCAGCACACGGATTTTACATTTAAAATATGGACATGATTTTCATCAGCTGAATGTCTTACGTGTTGCGTTGATTCACCGTTTCGTGAATGAAGTCCATGGCGTCTCGAACGTCCTGGAACATGCTCCTGTAGGACATGAACAAGTCTCCGTGCTGGTAACCTTTCAGGAGGCTGCAGGAGGTTTAACAGCAGAGAAAGAGGGGTGGCAGGTTAAAAAACAAATAGATCATCAGCTTATTTATAATAGTCCAAATCTGAGAGGTAACCGAAGAAGCAAGAAACCTGACAAGCTCATGGGGGCGATAAAACTCACTTTGTGTATCTGGTGCATCTGGTGAAGAAGTCGGCAAGGCAGGCGTAGATATACGTCTCTGCACGGCGCAAAAAGAAAACACCAGCCAATCACATGACAGATTCAGGTTAACCTACTTTAGTTTTTTTGAGTTAGTTTAAAATTCTAGCAAACAAAATATTAATTTAATAGTGTAAAAATGGCACACAACAAATAATTAATTACACTGAAAAATAAACATTTCTGATTCTATTGGAAATAATATACAAAAATAAAAATTCATAAAAAACAAACCTGACAGATTGAAGAGTGTGTTGAGGATGTAAAAGCGATCTGTGTCATCTCTCTGAATGAATTTGTTGGGGTAGTACTTGTGAATGTCTTCTCTGTGGAACACACACACATTATACAATCTGACATTTGAACACACACAAAGTCCAACACACTCAAATGATAAATATGTTGTGATTATCTATTAAAAACATAACTGAGAAACACTTATGTGTATCTGCAGCTGATATCAGTGGGGTGTGTGCTTGTCTGCGTGTCTGCTTATGTGGGTGTGTTTGTGTGTGTGTATGTGGGTGTGTGTGTGGTAGTGTGTGTGTGCGTGCGATTGTGCGTATGTGTAACCACCAGTAAAACAAGTGTAATCACCCTCAGTCAGCTCCTCTCTGACCGTCGCGCTACCTGCGGCTGTTTGTGTTTCCCTTCTCATTAAATAACTAACTGGCTGAGTCAGATTTCAATAAAACTGTAGGTTGATAATTTTTAATCCAATTATATAATTACCACTTTTTAAAAGATAATTACAAGCTTCATTTACAGAATATATTTTTGTTTCAGGAATAAAAGTCTGCAAACTGATAAATGTGTTAATCTTTCAGTCAATATTATTAACTTTACTGAATCAAATTTGATTAAACACTTGAATTTATGTCGTAGAGGTTGAGGAATCCATAGAATATATATCAATAATAAAAGTACTCAGTATGTAGAACGCTACATTGTTATATTTTATTAAACAAACACATGAACTGCCTAATTGTTGAGTAGAAAGAATGAATATAGATTTATACATGCACCTTTAATACATATTTGATCTATTCCAACTAAAATAGAGACTTTTCCTCTCTCACTCACAGGGCAGCTGTGAACATCTGGAGCGGAGGCTGAGTCCGACGGATGTTGCATCTGAGACCTCGAAGTTTTACTCAAGTAAAAGTAGCAACACCGTGTGGTAAAGATACTCCATTACAACTAAAAGTAAAATTAATAGTACATAAATATTATCAGCACATTATACATTAAGTATAAAAGTTAAAGTTCTCATGCAGAAAACGGTCTATTAAACTATTTGATTGTTATTTCTGCTGCATTAACACATGCAAACGTTTTAATGTCATATCTGTCTTTAATGGAGATGATTGTAAAAGTTTTATAAACTCAAGTATTACTATATTCTCAAAAAAAGTTTAACCTTACCCCTTAAGGAAGCAGAAGCCGTGACTGCAAACTAAAATGTTCCCGTTGGAGTCGACCTTCAGGAGGTTCCCATACGTGGTGTCGATCACTAAACCTCTAAAGACGGAGGAGAAAAGAGGGAGGAGGAGAACGATTCTAATTCTTATTTTCTATCTATTCTTCTAATTCTGGCTTTATCCTTGAATTTAGAAACATAATCATTGTTGATTTCATCACTAGTAAGACATAATAGCATACATTTCACAAATTGTGTTCCCTAGGCAACAAAAACAGGCAAAATGAAAGATAAGGTATGAACACGAAACCTATCAAATATATTTTCACTCCACTGAGCATCAGTTTGACTTTTATTTGGTATTCCCATTTACCTAATTGAGATTTTGAGCTTCAGGTAAAGAGGAGGAGTTACGAACTGACCGTGTGGGGAAGCTGGGGTCGTATGTGTAACGTAGGAGCTCATGAGGATATCCAATAGACACCATTCTGTCTCTTATCAGCTCAAAGCCCAGGCTCTCGTAGTCAGGGGACTTGTAAACTGGAAATAAATACAAACAGACACACACACACACACACAGTTTCAACATTTACAAAAATCCGGAGAATCTTGAGCGGCCTGTTCATCCATCGGCCTGAGAGAATCCAGAATAAATTCAGCACTTTAGAGATG
The DNA here is from genome assembly GCF_963576545.1 of Limanda limanda. Taxonomy (NCBI): domain Eukaryota; kingdom Metazoa; phylum Chordata; class Actinopteri; order Pleuronectiformes; family Pleuronectidae; genus Limanda; species Limanda limanda. The sequence goes on along the minus strand of NC_083636.1, from coordinate 35,490,582 downwards.
ACCTTTGACTTCACGTACCCGCCAGCGTGTAGTCCATGTCGAAGCCGTAGCATTTGATGTTTTCCAGCGTCAGACTTCTGTTGACGAACACCCTGCGATCACACAACACAAGAAGCACAGCTGAAGTCTGCGGCCATAAGACCAGGAGAACACATGGCCCGAGGAAAGAGGAGGGGACCTCAGACGTGTGGATTTTTGGGCTAAGTGGACAATCCAACCCGGCTCGAGGTGGAATTGTGTGAATGTGGTTTGTTGAGATGCACCATGTTGCAGCGCCTCTGAGCTTATGAGCTTGTTTGCACTAATCCTACCAGAGGCTGTTTTCACATAGTATCTGAGTTTTTTAACGACCCAATTCTGTCACAGAAACTTGAAGGAACTTGCAGACTTCCAATTGAGTTACCTTGTTAAAGGGAGTGGAGCAGGGTGGAGGCTGGAGATCTTATCATGGCCCTCGACTATCTCTACCACCAATTAGAGTCTGAGCATCATAAAAGCCCGAAAGATGTGTGATATGGTTTTTGACTCACTGTCGTGTTCGGCGGTGCAACAGAACATGGTTTCCTGTGTCACCCACTCCTGTCATGCTCCTCTTTATCAGTGACACCCTGACAGAGATGGGGAGGCCTCTATCTGCAGCAGGTCCCGGGCAGGCCGGGCCCCCCCGTCTCAACACTCCCTGACAGCTCATCCATATAGGGTTGCTGTAAATAATTTACCTGCAGGCTCTTGTTTATGTCAGCGCGTTGCTGATGAGCAGATTTTCCTCCTGAGATCAATCTAGCAAATAAAAGCTGGCGAGCAGTGTGGGTGAAGCTGAGGATGGGAGGGGGGGGGGAGACGGGTTTCAGTATCTACTGGTTTAAATATTCATTCGATAGGGTTTAAACTTGCAGAGGCTAGAAGCAGGTGAGGAGAGACTGATGGAGATTATTAACGTTGTGTAAATTGTAATTGTGGCATCAGATAAAATACTGCATGAGTAATATGTTTAATAATGTAGGAATAAGCCATTTATTCACCAGGAAGACATAAGGAGGATGGATTTGAATACAAACACACAAATTATTATCCCAGCTTTCACCTGACAGGATGGCCAGTTCCTGTCAGTTCCTCAGTTGCCTGTGTGATATTAGACCAGAAATAAATGAACTCACTTTTGGTCAAAGCCTCTCTTCACCCTGGCTTCATCCGGGGAGCTGCTGGCATCAGTCTTCATCGCGTCCATCGTGAACAGTGAAGGACGCATCCAGCTGCAGTGGAGGGATGTTCTCTTTAAACCCTACACTTCACTGGAGGAGGCATTTAAACGAAACAAGATGTTTTATGGAGGCGTGGACCCGAGTATTGTGAGCAGTAAGTTTCGTTTTGATGCTGGAACTCCTCCCTGTGACTTTTAAACTCCTCTGGGATGTCAGAGCCGACGTGACGCATGCAGCCCTCTGACCCTGCACGTTTGTGACATATTCGCCTGCACAACTTTCAGCTTTGCAGAGCAGATTGTGTTATCAGAGGCGTGCACATGTGCCGCGGCTGCTCGCCTGCGCAATGGGAAGGAGTTTCCCCCGAGGTGCCTCAGTCCTGCTGAGACCCGCAGCTCAGCCAAAACAAGAAGATCTCACACACCTCAAGGATTCACGACTCAGAGCACAACCTCAGATTTTCTCTTTCATCCTACTAGTTTGTTATTCAGGTTGTTGAGTCTGCTCATTTATGAAACAATTAAATATTCTTATTGTGAAGTTGTGTTTGTTATTGTTGAGTTTGTTGTGTTTGTGCTCTGGTTTAATTGTTGTGACCGTGCTTATAATGTGTCTGATGTCTAAAATAAGATATTTTGTCTCATAAGACCTTTACTTCCATAATATACCCATACTAATATATATAGTTATACAAAAGCAGAAACACTTCTGTCAGAGCTAAATTAATCACAGTAGATGAAATGAGCAGTATTTCAATGAAGCACATGCTTTTTACTACTTCACTGTACTGTATGTACTTTAATTCATCATATTTTATAAGATCAGGATACAGTTGTTGAAATAATGCACTGCAGCAAAAAGCACAACAATATTCGTGTCAGAAGAAATATCAAGTCCCTCAGAAAAAGTAAATGTTCACCACACACGTTTCTTGTAGATAAACACGCACAATGCAAAAAGTGCCCCCCCACCCCCACCCTGTGCAGCATGTTACTGGTCAGTAGATGTTCTGATGCCTGACGTCAAACACACACAGACACACACAGACACACAGACACACACACACACACACACACACACACACACACACACACACACACACACACACACACACACACACACCACTGATAATGTCCAGGGCCAAAGCTGAAGCTGCTTTTAACTCAAAGGACAAAGATGAAAAATCTCTACACCAATGTCCACTTTTCAAAGTATCACTTATATAACAACACACACTCTCTTAAACACACATGTAAAAACTCAAGAATGCAATTTAAAAAGTTTATGCTTGGTGAATAGGATCAGAATCTGGTCTGGTGGGATCCGTTGAGGTCCTGCTCGGTGGATTGTTTCTTTGATTCCCCAGATTTGCGGTGCATCTTATCGAAGTCTGCGGCGATTTCCAACGCTGTCTTGTGCCGGGTCTCGGGGACGTTGAACCACACAAACAGACCACAGCCAGTGCAGAAGAACAGGAAGATGAGGAAGCAAAAGTAACTCATATGCTCCTGGAGAGGAAAGATGTTGAACAGGACATTTGTGAGTGAAGCATTTGATCTCAATTCACCTCTTCCAGTGAAAAGGTATACGAATTTCTACCAGGAAAAGAAAGTGCCTACCACTAAGACAGGGAAGAGCATCCCCAGCAGAAACAGGCCTGTCCAGTTGAGAGTGCAGGCGAGGGTGTATGCAGCTGATTTAAATGGCTGGGTGAAGAGTTCCCCTGGAAGAGGAGCTATTATTCCAGCTGGAGGACAAGAACATTAGAGAGATTTATGCAGCTCATTGTTGATTCAAAGGGGAAATGCTTAAAAATGAAACCCTTGATAAATAGCTGAGAGCTCCAGTGGTAAACGCACATGGTCCACTGGCGAAGCAAAAGATGAAGAGGAAAAGGAGGAGCATGCTGCAGTACGGCATCCAGGAGATGCAAGTCTGAGGGGAAAAGAAAGACATTCATGAGTAATGTCAGTGGCTGTCAGTCGTCATCAACCTCTGCAGAGATGAGCTGCGAACAGGGGCTGATTTAGAGGCGACTCACTTTCAGGAACAGAGTGATGGTGAGGAGAACCAGCGTCACTGACATCGCCATGTATCCTCTGAACAGCAGCACTTTCTTCCCGGTGCTCTCAATAATCATGAACTGCAACATCAAACACAATTTCACCAGACGACCACACGAGGAAGCTATAACTGCACATTGGGACAGGTGGTCACAGAGGAGTCGCATTACGGGAGAGCCCGGAGAGAGCAGAGGAACGGGCCTTTTCATAGAACAATTCCCCTAAATCACTGAAGCATCCATGTCATGACGTGAGAAGGATATTTCATAGACCATAAAACTAATGTGGGACATGATGTGAGATCAGAGAACTGAGACTCACGCAGAAGATGGAGGTGACCACCTCGCACAGCCCCGTTCCCAAAGCAGCGTAACGTAACTGCCCTTCTTCAATTCCTGCTGCACGGAACACCTCAAAAGAATAAAAGTAGACCTGGAGAATAAAATCAAGAAAATAAAGATATTTAAGAGGTCAGATCTGCACATGGTCTTTGTTTGGTTTTAGCAAGCCAGGTAAGAGATTCTCTAGTTTTGAAAGTTAATCAGTACGAAGCTCTGGAAACTGAGGATGGTCATTTAAAAATATATGAAAATGTTAATTCACTCTGCTTTGTATTTTTTTACTTATTAATCGCCCTGCTTGTTTGCATTTGTGAAGGTTTCTTTTTTATGTTTTCTTGATTTCAAGTGTTTTCCCTTGTTCCTTGAAGCGTTGCATGCGTTTGGCCTGAAAAAAATAAATAATGACTGAGGAAATATTGACATATAGAGCTGTTCAGGCTTGGACTCTGATCATGAGACAGAAGTTTGGTGGTGATAGGACAATGTACAGTGGAGTTGTGACAACATCGTCTCCTTTGGCGAAGGATGAACCTTCGCCGTACCTCAATGTTTACAAGGTTTGAGGAAATGTCCCAATTTCTGAGAGAGAGAAAGAGACGTCACCTTTGCAAGACATAAAGATTCCTTTGATATTTGACCACTGTCACTGGAGGAGTGGAGTTGTTTGTTTATGGCTCAGCATCAAAGGATCATCGTCCATGTATGTCCGCAATACAGAATCCTGTGTTTTAATGGCGTGCAATCAAACTTTGACGCCACGCGACGGTCACTCCATGAAACGAAAAAATCGATCTTTGAATAGTTTGTATCTCCATCTTGTTGAGATGACACTCATCTCAATTTGAAGTCAATCCGATGAAAGCCCTGGTACAAGTACCTCAAAGTAAAAATGTGGAATATGGCCAAAATGGCCACTAAATGCAAAATATCAGGCTTCTTGTTGCGTTTTTCAAATTGCACCAGGAGATTTTTTTTGTTTGTCTGGTCATGATACACCTATGTATCGATTTTTGTGAAGATCGGTCAATGTGAACGCGTTCAAGGGGTCTCGGGGGGCACCGTTGAGCAATTTTTGCGACACCCATTGAAAATTATTCCAGAATACGTAAATTTTCACCACTTTTTAATTTTCTGCAAATTTTGGTAAAGATTTTAGCATGTTAAAGCCCTCAAAAAGCCAATTCATTTGCCTGAATAATAATAATAATCCTTACAATTTCAATAGGGCCTCACTGTCTGTCAGTGACTGTCAGTGCTCGGGCCCTAATAATGCTTACAAATGTAATTACTGTGAAAAAATAATTTGAAAATTGAAAATTATTCCAGAATACGTAAATTTTCACCACTTTTTAATTTTCTGCAAATTTTGGTAAAGATTTTAGCATGCTAAAGCCCTCAAAAAGCCAATTCATTTGCTTGAATAATAATAATAATCCTTACAATTTCAATAGGGCCTCACTGTCTGTCAGTGACTATCAGTGCTCGGGCCCTAATAATGCTTACAAATGTAATTACTGTGAAAAAATAATTTCAGTCGACATCTGTGATCAAACATGGATCAACAAGTTCTGTCAGAGGCTTCTTTCGACATGTCTCAACTAAATATATCAAATAACTTAATCAAAAAAAATGAATATCAAAAGATACTGTATGTTCAGCCTCAACATTTGAACTAAGTCAGAAGGAAAAAAACACAAAAGTTATTATGAATACTTCACGCCACATTTCCTTGAATAGGGGGTCTAATGTCCAACAGTGCAGAGGGATGCTGTAAGTGCATGTTATCATCTACATCTGTATATTACATGTAACTCACTGCATTGATGCCACAGAGCTGCAGTCCAATGAAGGTAACGAGGATGGTGATCAGCTGCCAGCGGATATTTTTGTTCTGAATCAGCTCCATTACTGAGTGGTTGCGGACGCCCTGGATAGCAGCTTTCTCCTTCATCATCTCGTCCACCTCCCAGGTGTAGTCCTTATTGCCCCACAGCCTCTTTAAAGCTGAGGGGGGAAAACAAAGATTTAGTTGGTGATAACACAACAAACGTGAAAAAGCTTTTATTTGTAGAAAGGATCCTCGTGAGGGAAAATAAAATGCTTTCTCACACCTTTGTCGCAGGCCTCGCGGTCGCCTCTGTTCAGGAGCAGGAAGCTGGGAGACTCCGGCAGGAAGGGCAGGGTGGCGAGCTGGAGTAACGCAGTGAAACCGTTGAAACCGAGCAGCCAGGGCCAATTCTGCTCTGTTCCAAGTAACTCGCTGCAAGAAAGACATCAGCTCATGTCTTCTGCATTTATTGTTCATCAACTAGGATATCTGAACACATTTTCAAAGAAATCTATGATATACAGTAGTTGACCAATCTGACCACGGCCTATGAATTGGGAGTCCTATCTTAACCCATCCATTAATTAAGACCCCTGAGCTGTAATCTAAACTGACCACCACCTGCTCCCATGGTGATGGACCTCACCTGATCCCCAGCAGCTGACCACTGAACTTGCCGAAGGAGACGAAGGTGGAGATGGTCACTCCCACCATCCCTCGCAGCTTCTTGGGGGCGCATTCAACAAGGTACATGGTGTGAGCCGAGAGACTCACTCCTGGAGGCGTTCGCGAGGGAATCATACATTTCAGGGGGAGTCAATACCGATCAATAACTGGATAACAAATGGCTGAGAGAAATTCGAAATATAACAGTCGCAGGTATGAATAGAAATGGATTGTTTGAGAGTTATGGAGAGAAGAAGAAAGAAAGAGAGTTAATGGCTTTCCCCACAGAGTAGATTTACCTGCATTGATGCCGTAGAGTAATCGTCCCACCATGATCATCTCAAAGGACAAGGCTTTCTGGCTGAGGAGCATCAACAGGGCTCCGGAAATAGCCGTAAAATTGTTGAACAGGAGGCATTGTTTTCTGATGGATGAGGAGACAGAGACGTCTGCGTTTGAGCCAAAAATATCAGGAAAACAAAGCTAAAAACAGAATTTTGTTCATTCTTCGATGTGACATTAGCAAAAGTTTGGTCTTTTCTGCTTGTCTCCACTAACCTGCCGTACTTCGACATCAACGGCCCGGCCATCAGTGCCCCCAGTAACCCCCCAATGCAGAAAATAGAGACAATGAAGGACCAGATGAGTGACACCTGCCCCTTGTCCAGCGAGACGCCATATCTCTGCAGACACGTCTGGTTCACCAGCTCCTTTATAAACTGAACAAACCACAAGTGCATTAAATATCACTTTGCTTCAAAAGCAGCATTTATCAGGTTTTCTTTCCACAGAGGTGCAATGCAGTTGTGTTTAAGGGTCCAGTGTGTGAGGATAAGGTGAAAGGGATCTATTGGCAGAAATTGAATATTCAATAATCCTACTGATGTTTGTACGAATTGGTCCTCTCTATGCAGGCTGCCATGCTTTTTACAGTAGCCCAGACTGGACAAACTAAACCTTTTGAGTTTTTATGGCAACTGAAGGCTCTCTCTCATGTTTGAAAGGGGAGGGGGAGGTGAGGGGTATTCAGCTGCAACACACACCTTCAACACTAGATGTCACTAGATTCTACACAACGATCCTTTAAAACCTTTTTCTCACTTCTTGTATGTCTCTTAATTTGTTGACATTAAATCGTGATTCTTAAAAATAATAGTTCTACTTACCTCAGAGGGGGAGGTCAACACAGAAACACTGAATCCATACTGGAATGTTCCTCCAATGCCAGTGATAAAAATGGCAGCAATCACCACAGGGCAGTCCAGCTGCAGAGATGGAGCGTGCGTACAGTATGTTCAGAAATGACAAAGCTTCGTACATTCGTGTTCGATGTAAAACAACAAGTTTTACCTTTCTATTAACACATTGCCCAAAGCTTAAACACTCGTCAGCACTGGTGTTAAATTATTCAATGTTGATTCTGCAAGCTGCACTACAGCAATCACTCAGAGCATTTAATTTTAATTAGGTGTATTTTTTGCTATTTGTCTACATAATGAAGAGTTCTCCAAACCTGGGCTTTCACAAAGTAAACAAATGCAATGTTGAGTCCCAAAAAAACATTTTAAAGGCGACTTACCAGGAGCGATAAGTATTGTGACATAGCTGGAGTCTGGTCGTTGTGATCTTTGGAGTGTTTTCAAATCCTTCACACTTTAAACAGACGCACAGGAATTATTAACTTTCTGCATAGACCACATGCAATGGAAGGGAGGAAGGCAACCGCCTGGTCCTGACTCATGTCACCATGAGTGGACACTGCTTTTTTGAGAGTCAAGCTTTGATTTCAGGTTTAGAATTAGGGATTGGTTAACATAAAGCATTATGTCATTGTACTTGTACTTCTATCTGTGTGAGGACCAGTTTGACCTTTTGTTTGACTTGAGTTGAGGTTAGGGTCTGGGTTAGGCGTTTAGTTGTATTGCTTAAGCTTAGATTGAGGGGCTAGGAAGTATATTACGTCAATTAGCAAAAGTATCTGTGGATCTGGGGATCTGGGATCTGTTTGCCGAGGGATTTTGCCAGAGACTTTGGACCGGCTGTACTAAAAGAAAGTTATTTATTGTCATGCAATTTATCTAAAAGCTTGGGAAACCAACAAACAGTAACTACACCCTGCTGGAAAACTCAAATTACCAAGACAACGTCCTCCCAAAACCCTTCCTTAAAATCTAACAGCCTTTCAAAAGTTAACTGATCTCTAGGTCTACAGATGAGAATAATCAGGAGTTTGTAATTTTGCGTAGATTACAAGAGGAAGGAGATGATGGATCCAATCGTTCTACATCTATTATAAACTACGTCTATTATACAAAATGTCAAACTGCTCCTTTAAGATGCACGAATTCCCCTGATAACCTTGCACATGTCACCATTGGCTAGAAACCTTTGTTGGAGTTTGTCCTTGTATAAGTTGATGCAACCCTGATTCTAATGAGTTTTACTGAACTAAAAACAGAAACTTGCAGAGGTTTATTTCTGCATCAAGCAGACTGCACCCTGTCACAGAGCTGACCTCCAGGAAGGAGCTGGTGATTGCTGTCCTGCATCGTTCCGCGGGAGGTGGCGGCTTTAAATGACAACATGCCCCAGATACTGAGACACTGAGAAACTGAAAGATCTAAAAAGCCAGCAGGGGGAATGTTTCCTGCAGGAGACGAAAGTCCTTGCAGGTGCCAGAGTAATCGCTGATGTATCCACAAAGGCATCACTGACAAGAAACCTAACCAATATCATTATGTATCAAAATCACATTGCTATATTGTGAAAATATGGTAAAGTTATATTGTTAAGGTAAAATACAACACAATAATCACCAGACAAACAGTTATAATCATTGAGGATGAAAACATGACAAAGCAAATAGCTTATTTCAATAGCTCTCTGCTGTAAACGCGTGAATAATTTATTGTCATTAAGAATCAGAGGAAGACCAATTGTGCATCGTCCTTTACTAAGGAGACAATCAATCTTTAATCTGACGGGATATCGAAGACATCCTGGAGAACGAGTGTCACCCTGTTCCTGCAGAGAAAACAAGAGATGAGGAAGAGAGAAAATACGGGCACTGCGATAGAAATGCACCTCATTGTGTTTAATGATGGAAAAGTGGCCTCAGATAGTGTGTTATGAATTGGAGCTGGTGGGTATATTGAACCTGATAAAGGCAGAGGAGCAGGGGGACTGGTTTAGAGCCACTGAGATCAGATAAGAGATAGAAAAGCCTGAAATTGTATCAGAAAAGAAACAAACTAAATCCTATGGCTGTAAAACTCCAATCATATCTTTGAAAGACAAAAACAGATGAAGTACGTCTGCTAACTGCAGGATGACATCACAGCTCTGGTATCAAACTTCTTACTCTGCACATGTTACGAAGGTCAGGGTCTCTTCAGCAACACCAACGCACACCAGCTGTTCTACTGCAAACCAGCTGAACGCTGTGGACTTTATTGCTGGATAGAAGTTATTTTGAGCAGCTGTGAGTCTATTTGTCAGACCGCACACTGTGAGGCGGGTGTGCTCCCCTCTCGAACCCGCTGATTGAAGCTTCAGCCACAAAACAAACGACGCTGTGTGGAAGACACTGAGAGCTGTGAAGATCACTGCATTTAAAGCTAAAGTACACAACACAACCAATACTTTTCATGTAAAAAGAGTGAAAGGCTTTGCGGCTACAGTCTTATTTGATCTGATGGGATTGCAGGGGAACTGGGGCTGTGTGTAACTTTCGGTATGAACCCTGCTCATACTTGGCATTAACGTGCATTACCAGTATCATGTGAAGAATGAACAAGGCCTGACATCACTGAGTCACCTACTAAGTTTAATACTGTACCTGTGCTACTGTTACACATTTACTACAGTAGAATACACGCTGAGTCATGAGCAACTTTGCCTTTTGCTCTAATTATAGTAACTGTGGTAAACATTTAGACTGCTAAGCTTAATATTGCCACTTTGACCATGTTAGCATGTTGACTTTAGAAAAATCTATGGCTCCCAAAGGATGATCCTTCATGACTTTGATAACTTCAATGAAAGTTCCTCTACCCTCACAAGAATATTTGTAAAAACTATTATCCTTTCCTGTATTTTATGTTAACTGATAATTAGTAAATGTTAGCATGCTTATATGCTACTGATAGATGGTGGATACAATTATAATAAACATGTCTAATAAGCAACAGAATGTTACACTATCATTTAGATTTTTTAGTAACAACAATAATACTACTACTACTACCACTAATATATATTGTTATGATATTTACTGCTACTTCACCACTAATCTTTTGCAAACTTGCAAAATACTGCAAGTGGCTGTGGGTCAGGGGTTAGAGGGGGTTGTCCACTGATAAGAAGGTCAGGGGTTTAACCTGTGTTAACGGTCCTTGGGGCAAGATACTGTGTGAGCGGGTGAATGTGACTTGTCCTGTAAAGACCTTTGAGTCATCAACAACAGTGGAATAGCATTGTATGTAAAATACAATCCACTAAAGAATAATATAAAACCGTTTTAATTTGTCTTTATCACAGTGGCATTTCAAAAGTATTTTATCCACACCAGTATTTATATCCAGCACAGTTTAATAAGATTTGGTAAAGGTTAACAACACCTGGGAAACCATTCAATATATGATATTTGAATAGCTTACATGTTGTGTTGTCATTTAGCTTTTAAAGGTTCAGTGTGTAGAATGAAGTGCCACCTAGTGGTGAAGTTGCGTATTGCAGCTGAACACTCCTCACCTCGCCCTCCCCTTCCATGAAAGAGAACCTGTGGAAACGTTCAGTTGTCATAAAAACTCACAAGGTGTTACAGTCTGGGCTACTGTAAAGAACATGGCAGCCTCCGTAGAGAGGACCCGCTCCCGATGTATATATAAAGTTTTTAAATATAAAGGGCTCATTCTAGGGTAAAGGAAACAAAAATTTGTACAATTTTAGATGAAACACACTAGTGAAAACATCTCTAGGATTATATTATATTCATTTTCTGCCAATAGATCCCTTTCACCCAACTCTTACACAGTGAACATTTAACTACTCTGTGAACTATGATGAAGTTCTGCATGAAGAACCCCCCAAAATGGAGCTTTGAGTAATGACTGAATCAAATAATTGACCTTGCGACATCGTCGCTCTGATGAATTAACGTTAAATTTGCCATGAGGCAGCAGTAACAGTTGCATGTATCCTCTAACAAACGCTGCATGTATCTCTGAGTCTGGACTCTCTGTTACAGGCCATCAAACACTTGGCAGCAGAAACAGACACTTAAGGACCCGAGCCAAACTCCTAAGGTCCTCCCAAGCAGACAGAGAGTCATGGTAACGCTTTATCACCATGAATAATGAATGGCTCACAGGTTCACTTTACAAGGAGCTTTTCATGCTCAGACACATACTCACTACATTCTCATTATCTGAGTGGGGGCTGCAGTCCGGCAGCAACTGACGAGTTTACAACTTCTACTCTGATGATTGTGTCCAGTAAGACTATAGAAGCCACCCTGCATGCTCAGGACATTAGAAATGCAGGTGAAGGTCAATATAGATAGAAATGAAGAAATTGTGTATTTTCCGAATCAAGAAAGGCCCATTTTAACAATTATTTCTATTCAATTCAATTTGTATTTGTATAGCGTCAGATCATAATAAATATTATCTCACGGCTATTTACATAGAAGGTCAAGACCTTAAAAATAATAGAGAAACCCACAGTTTCCACAATGAACAGCACTTTGTCTACTGTGGAGAGAAGAAACTGGTGAGCAGAGAAAAGAGGGGGGGATAGGGGGAGGGGATGAGAGGGGGAGGGAGAGGAGAGATGAATTACCGATTAAAACTGTGTATTTTCTGTTTTTACACCAGGAGAACTGAGCATGATCCACTGGACAGGCCTGAAACAAAATGTGAACCTGTACTCAAACTGATCTACTTTTATCTGGAGCGGCAGAAATGTTTGAAAGTAAGACTCTCTTCCTAAATACAAAGCTAGAGCCAGCTGGTCATTAGCTTAGTTTAGCAATAAGAAACAGGCGGGGAGAAACAGCTTGCCTATAAAACTGGAAACAAGCACGAAACCAGGGTTGTTGAGATGGGATGGGAAAGATGATGGATGTGGAGGGAAAGGGAACAGGAAGTCAGGGAAAAGGGCGGAGTCTATAAAGGGGGGTGGGGAGCTCACCTCGGCCTAACTTCCTGCATTGAGTCCCACCTTAGAGAGCAGGAGGCAAACTTTAGTTTGGTGGTTGATTTGTTAGGATCCCTTTCATTTGTTTAAAAGTATGGCTTCTATACTGAAACTGTGGAGCGTGAAATACATATTTAATCTGATTGCATCAAATTATAGTTTTGTTAAGTTATTGAAATGTGATCTGTTAGATTCTTCAGGTTTCGTGCGGCACTGAGACTTGAAGTGAAAGCTGAGGCCAACAAGGAAATGCTTGCAAATAGATTTAAGACGTTTTAAGATAATACTAACATGACTTTAAATAAAAATGACTTTTAGTAAACTGCATGTGTCATATTGTTTAGCAAGTAAAATTATTTAGTTTTACATACAAAGTGTTTTTTTGGTAAAATGGTTGTAACCTTTTCCTTTGTATATCAATGTGATTCGGTTCCTTTTATCTTTCAAACAAAAAAGCATCAGAGGAGCCAACCACTGTTCTCTTGTGTTCCCTTCTCTGCGGTGTTAAAGGGGGAAATGAGTTGTAGAGCAGCCATCTTGTATGTGTGTTATAGTGCTTGTGCTTTAAGTCAAACAAACTTGCTGTGAACAAGAAAATATCAATGTTGCAGAACAGTTTTAATCTATTGTCTATCTAAGTTTTTTGTGTGTATTGGTGGTTCAATTGTAATTTGCCTCTATAGTTTTCTTCTACCTCTACCCCAGCCTTCCTGATGTAGTCTGTTATCACACGGTTTATTATGGGGGGGTTCATTTAAGATATATTTAGATTTTTGTGTTGCTTGTGTAACTCTAGTTCAATGGAAGTCTTTTATTTCATGCATTGTAAATTAAATCTGTGTATTGTGGTACAGCCGTCTCTGGTTTCAGTTTATTCTCGGTCTTGTGAATTTAGTATCACCTGGGGTCACAGAGAGAAAACGAATATTGATGTTGCCTGAGACAGCTTAGTGAGTAAAGAGATGAAATTTGATGCATAAACTCGAAACTTTATCACATTCATGTTTCCCTTTGAAACTCGATGATCCCTTCACTTTTCATCTTGCACCATTTGGCCAGGTTTGTCCTGTACTTCTGTTTATGATCAACTTGCAAAACTAACGACATTCCCAGCAGCTCTACCTTTAGATAATTAACAAATGTGAGCAAGCTAAAATGTTAAAATGAGATTGTCAACACTGCAAACATTACACAGTGAGTGCATTGTGTATGCTGATGGTTCAATAGCTAGTTTGTAGTTTGTGTATGATCATATTTACATGCTTCACCATTTCAGCCAAACAGAGCAAGAAGCATTGTCTGTGCACCTGTTGTTTTGTTATCTTACATAAGCTCAGTCACCATGACCAGCTTAATTTAACAGTCTTTGTTGTGTCTGACTCTTGTGACAGATGCTGGAGGAATTCTCTTATTTCACCAAACTGCATCCGGCTGCAGGAGTCAAGAGATCAAACGGGAGCTGAGGTGAGTGATGCAGCTGGTGTCAGACGTGGGGATAAGCAGTCGTCGGTGTAGATTCACTCAAGGCAGCACAGTGCCAGAGCAAAGCTATATTTTGTGATTTGTTTTTATCTAGAATGTCAGACTCCTGGGTTCAAGTTCTCTTTGTTAGACGCACACACAACGTATAAGGATGAAACATGCAGAGCTCATCAAAGTGCCATATACCAGGGTTACGTTTTCTAATCTCCAGTGGCAGGAAACTGGTGCCGCTAAAAACAAAACAAGTTTAATGTAAGAAGTTTGCAAGCCTTGATGTCAAAGAGGTTTTTGTGAAATAGCCAGTTATTCTTGACTTTGGAAAGGGATACCAGTTTGAAAACGCACTCCTGACTTCGTTCATCCAGAGTCTGAGACTAACGCATGTATAAGGTAACAAGAGGGAGAGACGGAGCAATTACACTGTGAATTCCTGCCACGGCACGCCAGCGTGTTGCACATGCTTCGTGTTACAAATGACAGATTTACAAATGAACCAACGCAGCAGAAGTCTATCACTCCGCCTGTGGAAATTGGAAACCGAGAGTCAAAATCTCACATTGTATATCGTGCCATCATGCCCTTGAGCGTGGCACTTAAACCAGATTGCCAGTAAATCTCCAGCTCAACACAAATGGCTCCTCTGTCAGGTGAGATGCTGCTTAAAAGCCTCCTGGATTCAGGTATCAGGGACATGAGAGGAGGAATTGGAGTAAAAAAACGGGCACGGAATTCTGCTCGAGGGCAAGTTTCTAACTAAAGTCCGATGTCCTCAGTCCCTATGACTCAGATAAATCATGTTCAGTTGATTTTCAGCACAATAGACACAGTTGACCTTGGATTTTTTGGTGAAACCTGTAGGAAATGATGGATCTCAAAATGCAATTTCGCAGTTTTACTGAACTTTTGATAGAATTTTGTATTATTTTCTCTTTTTGGATATTTCATTTCTTTTGTAGCATTTTTGCCATTGCTGTCCTTGTCTGGTGTTTCTTTTTTTTAAGGGTGAATTAATTTCTCAACAATCTTTCTATGTCAAAGGACTAATGAACAGATATTGATCTCAGCAGACTCATTAATGCATATTGTATGAAGTGCTGAAGCATTATGAATAACATGAAAACCTTTCACGGTAGACATTCCAGGTCACTTAGCCTTGAGGTTCTTGATCTCACTCATTGTTTTGATCTGCTCCTGCGGAGTCTCATCTGTGCCCTCAGTCACCCGAGGCTTTTAAGTTATTAAAAAGTACTTGAACAAAATGAGACCTCTGCGTATCACAATATAACAAAAGCAATTTCACACCTTCATGGGAAACATGGGAATTCACAAGCAATCAGTGTTCTTCAAACAACTCGGCATTGGTGCAGAGAGATACTGATAATGTCCTGAGCTACAGTGCATGTGGGTGTGGGACTGAGTTCCATAGGCTGCAAAGGAACAGAGACGGCCCTACTCAATACTCTGGACAACAAGTTATTCTGCCTTCTTGTGTCAGTATGATGAAAACAGTCCGGGAGGTGAACACATGGATCAGTGAAGAAAAGTCATGCTGCCTCTCTGATTGTGTTGAGGGTCTGTTGTGTTCCTCTTTCAAGGAACATCACAAGGAGAACTGAGCTGCATGGGCTCAACTCTAAAGCAATATATTTTTTTTTTATCCAGGAAACCTAATATCATCATTTTGATGTACATTACTTTCTGAAGGATAAAAACCTCTTTTAGAAATAGTAGATTTTAGATTTCTATCTAGCTTGGTTTGAAACCAGTCATCCTGTGAATGTCATTTTGCCTGAAATGTATCATAATGAAAAATGCTCATCAGCAGTTTGTAGAATAGAAAATTAAATCATCAGGTTTGCCTTTTATGCATAAGAACCTCAGTAAAATGTTTTTCCACTTCTCTTTCATGTGCACTGTGATGTATCTTCATAACCGTTTCCACCACTAGGAGGAGCAATAACCAGGTCCACACACAATAACAGGGTATAAATGAATATTATGACACATGCACTTGTACTAATTATAGTGCTTCGATCATAAGTCTGCAGCTGAAATACATCTATTAAGACATATTCCAATAACAGAAGCTCATCACCCATCCTCCTGACTCAGATCCTTCTTTTTGAAAATAATTACCTAATTTAATAATCCCAATTATCTCTGTCAGCATGATTGTATGGTAATTGTATAGTGCAGTATTGCAGGTCTTGCCCATGGGAGACTGATCCCAGACTTTTGGATCCTCCTCAATATTCTGCTCTTTATACTGTTTTTACTTTCAGCTTTTAAGTGTAATGCATATTACTGTTCTCCAGTATCCTATATTATTTGTACATGTACTCTTGTATATCTTGAAAATAAAAGTTCCATCTTGTGGAGGCCTTTTGCGAGATATTAGACTCTGAAATGCCGTTTTTACACGATACAGGCAGTGAAAATTATATCACGTACCAAACAGACAAATAAGTAAATCTTATCCAAATGTGACATGTATGAAATGAACTCCAAACATCTTGAAATAAAGTTCTGCATTGCATGTTGAGGTAGGGAATGCTGTGAGCTTGTCACTGATGTATTGTATTCATCTAAAAGTAAAAATCCATTCATTCCATTTCAAAAACTATGGATACAATTACAAAGGTGGTGATTAAGGAGCATCTGAATAAATTACCAGCACAATCACGACAAGGAAAAGCTCAATAGATAATTCGGGGGGGTGGGGGGTTGCAGAATGCAGACTTGTTTGTGCAGATCCTGATTAACCAAGATCTGCAAGATAAGGGTCTCATGCTTCCGGCTGATACAATATAGTATGATCACCATTCAGTTTAAAAAGAACGGCTCTCCCGTGGTGTCTCCTCGGTTTCCCTCGGACCGGATTGGATACCGTGTCCATCCTGTGGGCGATATGTGCCTTGAATTTATGAGGCTGGCGTTCATTCACCAGACTCCACACATACACACAGAAAAAGAAAAAAAAGAGGAGAGGGCTTCCGACTGGAGACGGTGTGGGGGGGAGGTGTCACGTGGTCCTTGACTCCAGCCAATGAGGAGCAAGTGCGCATTGCGATCCTGTGCAGGAGGATTGTTTTATTAAAGGCTCGCTGGTGATCAATGGGAGAGTGGAGCTGTCCGCGGTGCTGAAAGTTACTCCATGACGGATTGCCCTTCAGCACCGGGGACAGCTCCGCTTCCGTCACCGGAAACAAAAACAAGTGATCCTGTTTGCATCCTGAAAAACTGCATTTATACATTAACTCCAGTCAAAGGAGGGACACAACTTTACTACTTCAATGCAGCTGGAGCGAACTGCCCCTCTGGCTATAACCCCACATGCTCAACAAACACAAAAACACAACCCAGATTTAGCCCCAGGACTGGATTTGTTGCTGCTGTAACGCCGGGACGGGTGGGTGATTGGGTCCCAGCCTTTGCTTTATGCCCCCGCAGCTGCTCCATCCCGGCCAGTTGGCTGGATTTCCTCGGGGTGATATAACTCTTGTGCTCCGTTAATAACGCAGCCACCAGCGGTCACATCAATCTGCGGCTGCAGGGACTCATATAGGTGCGTGAGACGGGGCCTGCATGCATGCTCGGTCACATGGTGAGCGGCCAATGGGGCTGAATGGAAAGGTGCAACTCTGTAAATCAGTGGATGCAGCCGTGTACCGTGTGTGCGTTTCATGTGAAGTCAATACATGGGGAATCAGTCAGGGATTTATGAAATGGGTTCGGCTGATAAAGTTGATTTACACGTGGGAGAAGGGAGCCTCAAAGTGCAGAGGTGGGGAAATGACAGAATACACATGTAGTGAGTTTTAACTCGTATAAGTTTTATTTGAGTACATTTTGGCTGCAGTTTCTGAAAAAGTGTTTTTATTGGACATTGCAGCTCACTCAGGTGTAAAAGTGCAGGTAGAGATCCATGTACAAGAAGCAATGATTGTGTAGTTTTTGTTGATCCTGATGGAACGAGGCTGGGCTTCACGTCCCGTGGTTGCAACCTTTTCATGACGTCGAGCCAGTTGTTTTGGTCCTGCCTGCCCAATCGGAGGCTCCTCTCACATTCTACCGGAGCCGAAATGGGTCTGTCGGTGCAGCGGCGGCTCCGTCCTCCCGTAAGCACCACGACGCCCTTCGTCGGGTGCCGTGTGGTGCCCGACTGCTGCTGCTTGAAACGGCAGCACTGACATGGAAACCCCTCTGCAGCTGCACAACGATTTCTTCCCAGAGCGGCAGCAGTTCCAGCACTGTAAGTACCAGCACTACTGCGGGCGGGAGGATCGTCTCGGCCAGCAGCCGCACGACCGAGGCTGCACCTGCAGTAGCTGCACCTGTGACGCGCGGAAAAGCCTCATCTTTCGCGGGACGTCGCCGACCACTGTGGGAACTTTGAGGACCCCTTCGGAGACGTCTTCCAAGCAAGGTTGCCAGTACAGCGTGTGCGAGTTCACACCTTCTAGTCATGGTAGTTCATCCAGACACCATCCTCCGCCTCCTCCGCCTCCTCCTCCTCCTCCTCCTCCTCACCACCATCAGCAGCAGCAGCAGCAGCAGCAGCAGTGCCGCGGTCGGGGCAGCCTGGGCAGCGGCCACAAAGACACTAACTCCTACAATGAAATAGCCATGAGCAGCTGCAGATACAACGGCGGCGTCATGCGTCCGCTGAGCAACTTGAGCTCGTCCCGCAGAAACATACACGAGTTTGATTCCGAGTCCCAGCCACTGCAGCCCATCTCAGCCGCGGATGCGTCGGAACCTCTGTCGTCCAAGCCGGAGAACAATTCCACCACCCTGATGCCTTACGCATCGGGGGACGCGGGGGGAGGCTGCGGCCACAGCGGCGGCAAATCGGGGAAGAAGAAGAACCAGAACATTGGGGAGAAGCTCGGGCACCGGAGGGCCCTGTTCGAGAAGAGGAAGCGTCTCAGCGACTATGCTTTAATCTTTGGGATGTTTGGGATCGTTGTTATGGTTATAGAGACGGAACTCTCATGGGGAGCCTATGGAAAGGTGCGTATCTTCTCAGAGCTCATGCTGTGCAGTCCAGAGTTAATTTAGTGGCATGTGACTGAGAGAGCACATAACAACTTCTGACTCCAAAGTGTTAAAGAAAAGCGGGCTGTCACTTTTGCAGCAGGAGTGGTTAGAAACTACATGTAGTCACACTGCCTGTCACATGTAGGCCAAAAGGCCCACTGCTGTCCAACCATGAATGGGAACCCCTCAGTATAGAAGATGTCATGTCAGGATTTGTTGCAGAAGCTACATTTCTCAACCACCTTTGTGTATTCTTTCCATATTATTCCACATTTTGAAGATTTGTCATGATGCTGTGTGTTGTTGGGCTATAGTGTGGTTTGCTCTTTTCCAGGAGTCCCTGTATTCATTAGCTCTAAAATGCCTGATAAGCCTTTCTACAATCATCCTCCTGGGGCTGATTATCATTTACCACGCCAGAGAGATACAGGTAATGAAGCACCACTCTCATCCTTTCCTCTCTCCACGACTCCTAACATTTAATAAACACTCACATATCTACATAGCAATAAAAGTGCAACCAAAAAAAAGATATTGATTTGCCAATGTAACAAAGTGAAGTGTTGAATTACAGATTCTCCGCAGCATGGGACAGTGTAATTGTTCAATGAATTTATCTTTACAGCAGGAACACAGTCTTATCTTCATCGCTCTTAAGATTGAATGTCTTATGTTTGCTCCAGTCTCAATCAAATGGCGGTGGGGTTTTTTGCTCTGTGCCTTGATCATCTTTTGATTTATTGCCACATTAACGCTTTCTTATGCATTTTTGAAACGATTTAGAAACTCCTCACTGTGTTTGGAGGATGAATATGGATTGTCAGCCTCCCCTGAGATGCTCCAACTCTCGGACAGTTTTACGATCCTGCCTCAGAGCATTGTTGCAATACTTACAGTTCTTTCTGCTCAGCACTCGTGTCTTTATTGAGCAGTCACACTAGTAATTGCACCACTTTCTGCAGGGTGGATGTATATTACCCTCTTTTTTTCAAATCATGCTGATGGATTTTCTTACTTTTAAACAAGATAATGCTTTTTTAGCTATATCCACTGAGCGGATTCATAGGTTTTTATCTTAATTCTTCACTCGGGATATGGAAGAGGTTTTTGTGAAGCAGGAAAAACATTCAATTTGGATAAAAAAAATTAAAAGGTGGCCTCAGCAACAGCATATATTCATCAGCCTTGTTGGTATATTCAGGATTTGCACGTCTCGGGGGAGTATCAATCATGGAAATAGCCAAACAGTAAAATGTGTCGCCCCCTTCAGATGTCTCATTGTAAACCTTTCTTTTATGAGGAATGATAGAAAATGCACAGGCATCATTACCATATTTCAATGCATAACAAAAGTGTTTCCATTTTGCTCGCAGTCAGCTCCATGTAGCCGTTTATAAATTAGAGAGCCTATACTGTAAGTTTGCATGAGAGTATCGTATTCTTTCTTGCCTCCCTCGGCCTCCGCACCTTTTCCTCTAATCCCGTGTAAATTATTCAGTTCATAAACCCAGTTTTTTCACCTCTTGCTTGGACAAACTTTCCTTGACGCTAAATAATGGAATGATTATAGTTGTGACTTTAAGATAGAAAAGGTGCATTTTTCTCATTAGTGTTTAAATTTAATGAGTTTTATAACAGATTGTGTTCAATTCAGACACATATTTATGTCCACAAGAAACCCCTTAAATTCCTAATTATGCTACACACTAAAGGCCACCACAACAGTACACGCTTATACTGGGATACTGAAACACAGGTGGATATATCCCCTTTTTAAAAGCTCAGGTCATCTCTTTTTACACAGTAAAAATGTGTGTGAAGCCGCCTCCGCTCCTTCATCACAGGTGAGGTGAAATGTTAATTTCAGCTCTAGAACAAGCTTCTTTTCTTTCTGTTTCTTTCATTGTCAGTTGCTGCAGATTTAACTCACAGGAAAGCTTTTCAAACCTCTTTGATCCACACTCCTCTGACAGTCACGTCAATATCCAAAACATTTTTCATCCGAGATAGCTCCCTCCTCACAATAAAGGCATTTCCTCCTCTGCTGACCTAGAAAACTTAATTTAAAGCCATTGTTTGCCTCAGAGTTGATTACCACAATAGACTTTTCATTCTCTTCACAATCATTTACATACAATTTATTCAGATGTGGAAAGCCCGAGCACTTGAATGAATCAGAAAACGTTGTCGCGTCACCACAGCCTCACTCACTTCCTGCTGCATCTCTCTAAAGTTTATTACAAATCTGTCTTCCAGTTCATTAAGTCGTTTGGAACAAACTAGCGTCCAGATCCTGGAAACTGTCTCTGTCTCCCTATTTAACTTCACTTCATAGGGTTTATATTTCAACTTCCAGCAACAGCTGCTCCTTCGCTTTGCCTGCCTCAGGGGCTTCTGTGCCTGTTGTTGCTAATCTGTCATTACTTGGTTCTTACAGACTGACATATACCCACAAACACACACACACAGACACGCACAAGCACACTGGCTAATGACACACACATGCACACCCAAAGGTGATAAAGGTGATGTCCCTAACAATTTCTGAGCTTCTGCTTCTTGCTGCTGAACTAGACTTTAAACGGATCCAGAATGTTTGAAAAATGCGATTGACGTGACGTGAAAATGTGATTGGACACACATTTCATTTGACTTTGAAGACTGATGTGTCAAATTTAAAGACCAGAACATCGCCTCAAGACCTAAAATACACTGTAACCTGAAGGTAATTTGATTTAGAACCTCATATTCAAGTCACTGCGGTACAAGACAGAGAAAAGCAGCTTATTCGAACAGACCAAATCCTCAGAGAAGCTTAAAGAAGTGAGAGTTTTGTATTTTATATTAAGCAATCAAAAGAATAGTTGTCAATTCATTTCCTGTTGATGGCCTAATCACTTAATGGACTAATTGTTTATTCCTTTCTCTTTTATCTCCCTGCCTGGTAAACAGTGTCCTTCAAACTGCATGCCTCTCAGTTCATAACATCAGTCATTAGTCCGAGTGATGTCGGCTGAGGAGTAATTGAAGCCCTTTTTATCTAAGAGCCTCAAACATCAATGTTTTTTCATTAAGGATTAATCTACTGGTTATTTTCTAAAACACAAGTAAATGGTGAGATAACTGACTCGTCACAAGTCATGAAATAGAAATATCCAAAGGGTTGTACATGAAATATAAACTTAAGTACACTTGAGTTATTTTACTGCATGTTAATCAGATGATACGCCTCTTAAACATTGAAATACTTCTAGTTAGATTCTGTTTCTACCCCTGTTCGAAGGGGTTTTTGTATTTGTTCCTCACTCTAGTCGATGGTTCAAGACAGAGGATGTCACACGTTGTAGCTCTATGAGGTCAATTGTGATCTGTGAATACGGGCAATGCAAATACATTCTGATGGATTGATTTATTCCGCCACTGAACACATTTTGTACATTGAATTCCTCATAACCAAACACGAACCCAATGACTCCTTATTTCATCTCATCACCTGGATGCATCATTGCACCATCCTCTGAGTTATTCAGTATAGCTTGTTTGTGAACCCCCCACAAGGTTTTAAAAAAGAAGGCACTTTAGAGTTGTTTCCAAAGTGCTCTCCTCCTTGTGGGAAATTTTGCCCCTGCAGTGAAATAGATTATGCATGCACATCCATGTGTACTCACAGATGCCTGTCAGACGCACTGTCAAGGCATGAGTCAAGATGATGAAATATTTCCCCAGCACTCCGGGCCCCTTACAACTGATTTACTTGTCAAACTCAGTAAAGACTGCCCTCTCATTTTTTCTGGGCTATAACTACAGAACGTTCTTTCTCCTCAGAGTGACTGAAGCCTCCAAAGGTCAGGTCAGACACGATAGAAGTCCGACTCAAGCTGTCATTTGAATTGTTGAGGGATCTTCTGTGCTACGATGGCAGTGATGGGTGACCCCGAGACAAATGTGTTTACACACACAGACGGCGCTTACACAATTCTTTAAAGTTTAGTATCAGCGTCTACAATCGAGACATTAAATAGAGTGATGCTTTACACTTCAATGTGTTTTGGAGCTGTAATCAAAATGTTATATATTCTTACATTGATTACCAAATTTATCTGTTGATCATGGCTCATAATACCACCTAGTGGCTAATGCTTATGTAGAGTCGACCGTTTGGGACGTCTCTACATCTTGACATTTATATTTTAAAAGTTTGACACCCTGTTATCAGAGGTGGGAGCTGCCCTGGCACCAGTGACCGCTCATGAGTGGGAATCTCAAATCTATGCTGGAACTAAACCCCAAAACCATCATATCGTCCACCATTCAGAGATGTCCCCCATCCTACCCTGCCCCCCGGCTGTCTTCACACACACACACACACACACACACACACACACACACACACACACACACACACACACACGCACACGCACACGCACACTCACTGAACCACCATCCACCTGTGCCAGTGTTCCAAATGTGGTCTTGGCAAGAAGCCTCTACTTTATTTCTGTCGCAAAACTGTGTGTGATGCTACTGGTCCTGGAGTCGTTCCTCAAGATAAATTTGCTTTATTGAGCTAATGGGTTTGTTGGACGTGTGTGTTCAAGATGTCTTTGTGTTTTTATGGGGGACCGATGATGATGTCTCAGCCCCGCCTCCCAGCATTGCGTTCTCAAGGTATTATTTTAATTTCCAGGGACACTTCAGCCCCTTTAATGTTTAATCCTCCTTTGCATTGTTCAGGAGTCTGAAGCCCAATTCTCTTTATACGTCTTGAAATGTCATCGGCCTGCTTTAGTCGCAGTAATGTCGTCTGTTGGCAGCTGGCGATCCGCCCAAGGAGGTTCCAGACTTTTGAGTTTGGGTAGAGTTCGCTGCGTTGGCAGGCGGGAACTTTGGAGTGGAAATAGAGAAGTTAGAGTCAGAAGCTCCTTGCTGACTTTGTTTTGTCATTGTTAGAGTCTGACAGGAGCTTTGAGCCGGGAGCATCTTTCTGCTCTCACCGCTTAGATGGTTGATGAGTTCACCTTATTTCCCCCCCCCCCGAGTAGACAGAAAATGACATTTTCAAAGTTTTCTCCCCTTCTCACATCAAAGGTTGTTTTGCTGGGGGGGGGGGGCATTTGTGCTCAGGCCATTACTCTGCTGCTGTGCGTTGTGACGACAGTTCTGCAGAGATTCCTCAGACTAATGCGAAATGCTTTGGGGGCCACTCTCTCTTTGATGTGTACTTTTGTGATAAAAATCCTCGCTGATGTTTCACACTCGCACAGTATTACATTTAACAATCTGCGCAAAAGATAAAATAACGACACACTGCTCCGAAGTGTGCCAGTGGATCCTGCCAAAGCCAAACTTGGCCGTGCGCATCCGACCGCCCCTGGGTGGTGTGTTTGTGTCAGAGATATGGTGTAACTGCAGGAGACGCTCTGCATTCCTCACAGTGAAATCTGTCCTCTACCTGGGACTCCAGATTGGAGTCAGATAACCACCACTGGCTGGTGACCTCAGCGTTTTCACTGAACATGCAGGCGTTCAAGGGCAGACACACTCCGCCTCCCCATGAGCTGAGAATCTTAAAGATTATTTATTGATGTCATTTAGAAAAATTGTGCTCGGCACGTGGCTTTAAACATGAAGATGATTTTAGTTTATTACCTTGTGCGTCTTGGCTGCAACAGGGATGGTCAAACGAGAGATTTATACGAGGGCTTTTCCTTGGCTCGGAGAGGTTTCACTCTGCCGGAAGAGATGAAACTATTCAAGCAAAGTGAAAACGCAATTTCACAAACAAAAGCAAAGAAAATCTGCAACAGCTTCAGATTTACTCAGCAAAGTGGCCTCTTACAGGCTCGCTTTGATATCATAAATAAAGCATTGCATTAATGTCTAATTGCATAGAACCTCTCAACCTATTTCACTAATGAGATTGAGCGATTTCATTCTCAGTGACAAGATATATGCTCCCATCTCCACATTACACAGATTAAATATTGAGCTGGACTCCATTAGTTATATTGAGCTTGGTGAAACCAGTAACCAACCCAGCTAGCGTCGCAGGTGAGCTCCTCGGAGACCGTGCGGTTTAGACGCAGGACGGCAGCGGGCGGGGGAAGACCTCAGGAGACATTCAGCCTCATTATCTCTCACCCTGACATGAATGAAACTCTCACATGTTGAACGAATGCCGTGCACTCCTACTGATAAGGCTGTATATACATCCAAAAATAAGCTGCATTTCAAACCCTGTGACAAGTGGATCTGTCCTCATTTAGAAGTGATTACCAGGATGTTTGCTCTCTGAGATGGGTTGCACGCTGCAGCAGTTTATTGTGTGTGTGCTCTTGTTCTTATGTTGTCACTGTGAGGATACAGAGTAGAACTGTTTCTAGTTGGGGGGACCGTTTAAATGGTTAAGTTTTAGGGGTGAGGTGAGGACATGTCCCCGTGTGTGCTGAGTCACAAATGTGTCTGAGCATGGCAACGTAATAAATCACGTGTTCTAAAGGCCACATGGGAAACATAAATAGAAAAATAACTTCAAGGGTAAGATAATATGCTATTAGTTCAACATTTCCTTTATCGGTACCTGATCAGGCAGATAAGTTTAGATTTATCTTACCTCTCTTTGCTTTTAACCACCTCGGTTTTTGTTTGAACTTTTCCAGAGCACAAGGGCATCCATGTCTGGAAAGACACATTACCCCTGCAGCTGCATGTTTCAAACGAGAAATCTAGTTCTATGGCTTTAGGATTAGGGTAATAGGATTATTTAGGATAATAGTTATATCACAGCTCTCGGGTGATTTAGCATGAAATATAAAGAAATTCTTGTTCCCCAGAGGATGAAGACTTTGCGACTTTGCTGATCCCCTTATGTTTCCTCTGTAGCGCTACTGTTAGGTTGACCCTGCAGATGAAACACCATTCAGGCTCAGGTTAGGGAGGAAATATCAGAGACATATTTGTTTTATACCTTCACCAAGGAGTTTGTATTTTCATAATCTATTAGGGAGCAAAAAATACTCAAACATTGTGAGATGGTGCATTTTGTTTGATTCCCAGGGAATAATTAATGGATCTTGATAAAAAAAAACAGGCACATTTAGGGGACTGATACTAATCAGTGTGTTTAATTAAGCTTGATTGGATTTAAAGGACTAACGGGCCTTGGTGGTGGGATGTGCTCGACTAAGTGCTATTATACATGTGTTTGGTGTTATTCACCTTTGTTATTGTTCTGTAGGAACATGAGTTCTGTACAAGGACATTTATGTCTGAAAAAAAACCACAGTACCTAATATTCTTGCTATGTAGCTTCAGGAATATTACAGCTCTTGGATGAGTTGCCATGTAATGTCGTAAAGATATTTATGTTCCCCAGAGGACGAAGCTCAGATCCCCTTTTACTTTTGCTGCATATAGTGCTTGGGTTGACGCCACAGATAAAACTCCATTCACTTCCTCTGTGCTCGAGTGAGGTAGGAAATCGCATGTGACATATATGTTTGTAGCAATTTAGATGAACTGACCCTTTAAACAACAGTTTCTTTTATAATGTAATCGTTCTTTTCTTTCATAATTTGCTTGAAACTGGTGTATTGATGCAGTTTTTTAGATTTTGACAGATGGGATTTTCTCCTCTTTCTTGACCTGTTTTTCTTTTACCTGTCTTTATTATTTATTTATAGTTTCTAGGTTATTTATAAACAGTTTGGAAAATCTGCCTAAGATTAAAGTGGAAACTGAATGGGTTTCTGTGAACATCATTTATTGAATTACTAAATTTGAATAGAGACGAATATCCACAGATTATCACATAAACCTGATTATGATTATAATACTGTAGTTGTTCAAGTTGATTTAAAATCTCACATATCAAAGGGCTGGTTACATGACTGCAGACCTCAATCATTGTAGACATGTGTTAAACTGTCATTAATTTGGCTCAATTAAAAAAGAAAAGGCTTTTACTTGGGGTGTTTAAATTATTCGTCAGCCTCCTGTGACTAATTTAAAAGTTTCCTGGCTCGTCAGCTGTCTGTATTAATTTCTTGACTCTGCAGTGTCTGTCTCTGACACGGTCCAAACCGCAGAGTTTAATGTTTTTCCCCCGGAGACGCTCACTCCTCCACCTCTCCGTCATAACTGCTGCTTCTGCTGCTAGCATGGAATATTTGATGCTCTGAGGTAAAGGGCCCTTGAGTATTGTATTTCAGGTCATCCATTACCATAATTGCTTTTACCCACCAAGTAGGCTTTCCTTATGCAACCCAGCCGCTTAAATGTTTAATTACATTGTTTTGAGGTAACAAACTTTGTAACTGCTTTTGACAGGACACGTTTGTTGTTTAAAATGTAAGATAAACTGTGCGCTTGTGCTGTGTGCAAACAATAGATTTAGCCGCGTTCAGAGGCCTGACTCTGGAAGTAAGCAACCGCAGCAGAGTGCAGCCCCAGCTTGCGTTTCCATGTCTACATTACACTCGGTTGGAAAGCTGAACAAGACGAGCTGTGGTTAGGGTTACACACTTCTCTGACAGATGTCAGTTGTTAAAGGAGCTCAGTGTCGCTCATTTGATATGAACAACTACCCCTGAAATTTTAATTCATGTGTCTTTCTGTGTTTGGGGGAAACTGATTGTGGCTTTTGAATAAATATAAATGAGTCTTTTGTGGGGCAGCGGGGACATGTGTTCACTGTTGTTGCTGCTGCTGCTGCTAAGTGCCGGCTTGTTGAGAGTTGATGTTTCTCGTACAGTAGCTGTTGGCCACATAATTGGCTCAGAAGCTCTAATGAGTGCGCAGTGTGTGCTGTTGTGTGTCAAGTGAAGTTTGTGCGGAGCCTTCAGAGCTGTCAGACTGTAGCATGGGGAGCGTTCATGTATGTCTGTGAGGAAAGTGGCAGCACAGCGCAGCGTTATTGATTATTCTCCGCCGCTTTCTTTGTCCTTGAAAAGAACATGTTTCTCTTTAATGCGAGAAATGTGACTTTTCCATTTTTATGTAACATATCGGGGCTGAATTTACAATCTGGGTCACAGATCCCATTAGCCCTCCAGGATTGGGACGTTTTTTTGTTTTAGTGCTTTAATGCGAAACCTCAAATTGATGTAAACGGAGACTATTTGGCAAGAAGCCAAGTCATGATCTGCGCCTCCAGCATTTTATTTCTCATTGAATCAAAACTCCTCTTTGACTGATGAATCAACATAAACAGCATATTTCAGACTTAGATAGTTGAGGGGCTTTATTCGGGTGGAGAGGAGGTTTAAAGGTCGGTGCAGTGGTCTGCCTCACAGCAAGAGGGTTCCTAGTTCGAATCCCAAATCCAAAGACATGCTCTTAATTGTCAGTGTGAATGCTTGTTTGTCTTCATTTATTTGCCCTACAATACTCTGGCGACCTGTCCAGGGCCGTACCACGCTTCTCACCCAATACAACTTAAAAGGTATAAAATAAATTGTTCATTTTCTTCTCATACATAATGGAACAGTCATTTTAAACAGACCCAAATTGCAAGTTAGACGTTGGATCCCTATTTTCAAAATTAATAAAAACCTAATAAATAAATGATGGTACTTTTTTTGCCATGTATTCCAGCTGCTCTCTATTTTTGAACCAGGAGCTACACAAGCAGATATTGCCACCGTTAATAAATAAGTCAAAGGGGCAAAGGTGAGAAGCTTCAGGTCTGTAATATTCTTTACTTCATCCATTAGTAAAGCAGGTTGGGTGGGGCTGAAACTCCATTATTATATCCTAGGTTAATGCTATGTTACTTCACCACATGGTGCAGAATAAAGGGAAGGCAACTGCTGGTTAATGTTGTATTCTGCATGTGACAAGTCTGCTCCTACAGTAAATCCTGCAAGACAAGAAAGAAAAAAATATATCCGGGGCATCAAAAATTTAAAGAGGCCCTTTTGCTCTCAATACTTTCACCAAAAAGTGCTCGATCCCGTTTCCTGTCCACTCCTGTCCCTAGAAACTAGAAAACGCATATTAAATTCCCTCTCATGCAATGTAATGCAGGCAGGTATATGTGCAGAGGACAAAACTGCACACTCTAAAAATGAGCTGAGCTGACGGACAAACCTGAGTAACAATGTTGTTCACAATGAGGCTTGGAAACATCATGTGTGCATATTTTCTTCACAGGACATCATATACTTCTTTACTCAAGCGTACAAGGGAGGTTGGTGACGTGATGTAATCATGTGCAGCGTTTCTTTCTTCTCTCCGTTTGAGAGACTTCTGCTCTCACGGCAGAAAAAAAAAAAAGTGCAGCCACCAGGAAACCTCGCATGAATTTGCTGACAGCTACATTTTGTGAAATATCTCCTGCCAGTCGTGATGGTCCGTACACAGGCAGAGGACCTCGAGGTGATTGAGTGGAGAGAACACGAGCAGCTGTGGAAGGAAATCAGTGGTGGGATGTCAGTTGGGGGAAATATTTGACAAATGCGGGGGGAAGCTATTACAGTTTGATAGTATATAATCTGCAACTGGTAAATATAGAGTGTAGGATTGAGAAGCAGCCATGAGCGTGATCAGGGTTCACTGCGAATGAGCTGCTGATGGTGGTCGTGGCCTCAGCCCGTTAGTTCAGGGTGAATACACCCAGCAGTGAATCTTCTGGCCCCAAGATGACTGTGTATTGGATTGAAAGTGATGAAGAGGAGGGAGGGGAAGAGCGAAAGGGAGCAGCAGCAGAGGTGACTATGTGAGGAGGCTACGGCGTATGACAGAGGACACGGTGCAGAAGAGTGATGAGGGGGTGTTGTATTCCACCCACGCTGAAATCCCCCGTGAGAGGAGCTACCTTCTGGTCAGGGCGGCCAGGTGATTGGAAGCTAATGCAAATGTGGAGGCGGCAGATGTTCTCGTCTTTACGACACTTTTAAGTTAAAGATGCTTCTGAGAGCTGGTAATAAATGAGACTGTTTTTAATGCAGGTAGTGTGAACGTAAAGCGAAACAGAGTGAGGAGGAAATATGTGAATGTGAAATAAGACTATTTAGCTATTCATTTGATTATTTTGAATTATTTTGAATTAGACTACTACGGTTTTTTCATTATCTATTAATGTACAGATTAATTATTTAGTCTATTTAGTGGTTTGACAATAATTAGTGAAAATATGACTATATCAAAACTCCTCATAGCCCAAGATGACATCTTCATAAGGGTTGTTTTGTTGACAAAAAGCACATCCATCAGTTTTTCACAATTTTTACCTGAAAACATTTTATTCTTGTGATGTTTAAAGCAACTAATCAATTGATCAATTGATTGAAATTACTGACTTTTTACTTTCCAGACATCTTTTGTGCCAAATTATTAAAATAAAACTGCAGATTTAAGGCTTGAAATAATTAATACTTTTAAATACTTACAGGCAGAAATAGTAGTAAATGGTCCCCACTAGGTAGGAAAGGAACATGTGAATTTAATCGAAATTAATCACCCAGCCAGTAATTGTATGATTTTATGATTTGTTATTGTTTTAAAAAACAAATTATTTTTATTATCCATGAATGTAACGATTCATTGTTTAATTTATCCAGTGACATGTTAATAAAAATTATGACTTCCAAGAGCCGAGGATGACATCCTTTTATGGCTGGTCCTTTTAAACCCGAAGATTCAAATTTTGCTCATTATCTTTTCATTGTTTTTACTTTAAAGATCATTATTATTGTGCTCATAAGAGAAATGAATCAATAAATCGATTAACCATCTAAAAGTTTGAATTACTTTTGACTTTCAAGACAGATTTTCTGAAAGACGTATATATTTTACGGAGAAACAAAAAAGACGAACCTGGATTGATCTGTCCAAAAATCCAAGAGGATTCTCCCTACCCTGTCTAGTGCCCCTGAGCAAGGCACCTTACTCACCTAACCTCTGCTCCCCGGGCGCCGTACACGGCTGCCCACTGCTCTGTGTGTCAGGCACCAGATGGGTTAAAAGCAGAGGTTAAATCCCCCCTTGCATGAGTGTGCCTGTGCAGGTCTGTGCATGGGTGTGGGACAATAAAATGTATATTTTCCAGGAAAAACGGGTCCCCACTAGGGAGGAAAACCACCTTAAGACTAAAATACAGTGATATTCTTTGGAGAATTTATTCTATAAAAACACTGGTGTGATATTTCAGTCTTATAACCTTCATCAGATAACCTTCAACACTATTTATCATTGGCCATTTTTGGCCTTGAAAAAGCATTTCGTCCTTCCCTTATCATAACAGTTATTTATTATATAGGTGGCGAAGGTCTTTATAAAGATGTGGCCTAAGAACGTGAGGTAATGACTCCGGGCGATATGTGACTTATTGTTTAATGGGTTTAATGATTTCCTGTAGCGGGCTGTGTCACCGTGATGAAAGTGTTAGCCTGCTTCCTCCCTCCATCAGCCTCACCCTGCCCTTTCCTTGCAGTTATTTATGGTGGACAACGCAGCCGATGACTGGAGGATAGCCATGACGTATGAGCGCATCTTCTTCATCTGCCTGGAGATCCTGGTGTGCGCCATCCACCCAATCCCAGGGAACTACACCTTCACCTGGACCGCGCGCCTGGCCTACTCCTACGTGCCATCCAAGACAGATGCGGACGTGGACATCATCCTGTCCATACCCATGTTCCTGCGGCTGTACCTCATCGCCCGTGTCATGCTGCTGCACAGCAAGCTCTTCACGGACGCCTCCTCCCGCAGCATCGGGGCACTCAACAAGATTAACTTTAACACACGCTTTGTGATGAAGACCCTCATGACCATCTGTCCTGGCACTGTGCTGCTGGTCTTCACCATCTCGCTGTGGATCATTGCTGCATGGACTGTGAGAGCTTGCGAGAGGTGCCTGGATCCCTTTCTCACGTTATGCAGCGCTGCCCGGCATGAAACATAGATAAGGCATAAAAATAGATAATGTACACAGTCCTGAGCTCCTTCTAGGTCTGAGCGTTAAGATAGAAAGGTTTACATATGCTGCACGAAAAGATTAGAGCCCCACAGTTTTCATTTAGTCTTATGCACATTGGATTAAATCTTTATTCAAACATTTTACTAGTAATAAGTATAGCAAGCAGCTGGAGTGCATCAGTTTCTGCAGGTACATGAATGTTGCTCAACCTATTCCATTTATTATTTATTACAGGTACCATGACAACCAGGACATAACCAGCAACTTTCTAGGAGCCATGTGGTTGATCTCAATCACGTTTCTTACCATTGGATATGGGGATATGGTCCCAAACACGTACTGTGGGAAAGGAGTCTGCCTCCTGACTGGCATCATGGTGAGAAACTCACACTGAGTGCTTCAGGGTTTGAATTATTCTTTTTGCTGACAGATTGGCAGGAGGCTTCATCACCTTTGTGACTAATATGTTGTTAATGTTTTATGACAAGCAAATGAAATGTGTGAAAATCCACGTTGTACATTTGTTTGGTCAATTCTTGTTATCCCACAGGGTGCTGGCTGCACTGCTCTGGTGGTCGCAGTGGTGGCAAAGAAACTGGAATTAACCAAAGCTGAAAAACACGTCCACAATTTTATGATGGACACCCAGCTATCAAAAAGAGTACGTGAGCAGTCCACGCTCGGTAAAGTGACTTCGCAGATCTTTCCCCTGTCTGCGTTCTTGACCGATGTCTTCTTCTTCTGTCGCCTTAGGTGAAAAACACAGCTGCGAATGTTCTCAGGGAGACGTGGCTCATCTACAAGAACACTAAACTGGTGAGGAAGATGGACCACGCCAGAGTCAGGAAGCACCAGAGGAAATTCCTCCAAGCCATTCACCAGTAGGTACCCCCCTCCCCCCTCCCCCCTCCCCGGCTATTAACCGACCTCCGCTACTCGCGTTGGTTTCAAACCTTCTTCCCCTGCAGCGTGTTCGTATGACTCACCAATGCAGCACAAAGCTGAAATCTGAATTGTTTGACACCTGTAGCAAAAAACATGTGCTTATACTGTTGAAAGATGTTGTTGCCTCATGACCATGTGTCCAGCTGACGTGACTAACTTTGAATTTGCAGATGTGGTAAAGAGTTGGCCTCTTTATTCAGCATCATAGGGAACGCTAAAAGTTGCGAGGAGCTAAATCCATGTTATTATTAATCCCTGAAACACAAGAAATCCTTGTGATTCTCTTTTTTTCTCAGCATGAAGAAGACATACTTAATCTGTGTAAAATGGCTCTTTCTTTGAACGAGGGTTACTGTCTCCCAGCAGCCTCAGTTTTACAGAAGTACTGAAAAGAAAAACCAATTTAATCTATCTCAAGTTACGGCATTCACAGAGCAGTATGATATTGATCTCTCTCTCCCTCTCTCCCTCTCTCTCTCTCTCTCTCCTTCTCTCTCTCTCCTACTCTCTCTCTCTCCTCTCTCACTCTCTCACCTTTTGCTGTCAGATCGGCTCTTGCGTGTCTCTTTCGCTGTGAGTCAGATGTCAGGCTGACCTCAGGGCCGATACATCTGGGTTCCTACATTTCTAGCTGTTGGTCGGACACTTACCTGTCAGCCAGTCTTTAAGCGGGTCCCCGGTGACCCCCTGAGTGCTATCTAACTCCAAAACAGTATTGATTTTAGTCTCACCTCACGCTTGTTTTTCTTCAA
This sequence comes from Limanda limanda, assembly GCF_963576545.1. Lineage (NCBI taxonomy): Eukaryota > Metazoa > Chordata > Actinopteri > Pleuronectiformes > Pleuronectidae > Limanda > Limanda limanda. Next base: position 35,457,146 of record NC_083636.1, on the reverse strand, counting down.
CCTACAGTGCTCACATGCGCGTCTAATCTGTGGCGTGTTTCCTGCAGTAAAGAACTCAATGCACTGTGACTTTGTTATTATACAAGAAGAAAATGTCCCCTTTTTTGTGTGTTTGGTTTTGTGGTTTTCTGTATGTATATTGGTCGAACATATATATATATATATATATGTGGTCTCCAGTGTACAACTTTAATTTGCTCATGAATCTTTTGACCACACATTTATGTCTTACAGACATTAAGATTTTAGCTTACAAGTTAGAGAAGCACACAAACAGTCTGCTGATGCAAACCGCATCCAAATTTGTGTCATTTAAAAAAAAGCCTTTTGTCGTGGTTGCTTTGTCGCGTCATTTTGTCCTTGCTGCCGTATTGTGGCGATTTGCACCGGTGGTGACAGCGTGTCGTGTCCACCTCCTGTTCTCTAACACAGCCTGTTAATGGAAATCCCTCTGAGCTCATGTTAAATCTATGAAGAACTTGATTCGATGAGAAAAAGTCACGTCCCGCTCTGTGTGCAAGGACGACGACTCTGCATGGGGCCCACATGCTCCCGTCACAGCTTCGTCTTATAAAGATTTATTTGGCTTGTGAGGAATTGTGCTTCGAATCTCTTATCTGACAGAGATATAAGTCTTGTGTGTAGCCTGGGTTATAAAACATCCTGGATTGAGATGAGCGCAGGACAGGAAGTTGCCTGACAGCGAGCAGGAAGCGGATGTATCGGATAAGGACTAGAGCTCGCCTTGACCGGTCATGAGGCGATAGCAGACATCAAATTAGATTTGATTCTGACCTGTTTCCTCTGGTCAAAGCAGGAAGAGAGTGAAGAACGGGCGGTGTTAAATGGGAACGTAGGTGATGTGATCCGCCGTGTGTGTCGGCGGTTGTTTACAGATGTTTACAGAAAGGTTGGACTGTGATAACCAGCATTTGTGTGGGGGAGAAAAAGGGATAAGACTGAGAGAGAGAGAGCTAAGCTGCAGCTTCGAGAAGCACAAACACAGGGAGATAAGGCACCGGTCGCAGGAAGAAGCGAGTCCAGGAATAATAGTTGCTGGTGTTCAGAGTTGAGGGGAAAGCGTTAGAGACGAGGGTCGCTCACAGCAGCCAGACTTGAGCGTGAAGAGATTTCTACCATCTGAATATGTGATCTGATGTTGTAATAATTCATTTGTCTACTTCATGTTTCCTTTTTTTCCTGTTTACGTCTACACAATGCAATAGAGCTCGAAAGTAAGTCTTCGCCTCACATGTATAGATATAGACCTGTTGTGTGCATGCCAACGAGAGCTTGTCCTCGAACCCAATAATGTGACCAAAAATTACACTCCCTCATTTGATAAGTGAAATTCATGCCACTTAAAAAAAAGTAGTAGTCTGCAATAATAAGTTCCAAAGATGTTTCCAGATTAATTAATTTAAAGTGCAACAGAGTTTTTTGTTTTTATGAGACGACGAGTATCATGTTAATCTGATGAAAACACACTAGAATCTCACATTCACTCTCATACATGTTGCAACCAAACAACTTTAAATAACCAGCGCCAACACCTCTCACGCCTTTTTATTGAGTAGACCAATGGCTCGCTTTAAACACGCCCACAGATGCATAATAAGTGAATTTCAATTATCGGTGATGGAGGGTGTTTTTCTTTCCATTTCTGCATGGATGTGATGAGAATTTGATCTTTAATCAGAAAGCCACTGATTAAACTCCAACCAACTGTGCTTTCACGTACCGAAGGATGACGACTAGAGCTCTACAGGAGACAGACCTGCAGTATAGCTCAAGTACATGATTTACAACTATCCCTCAAGTCATGTTACACACTCTTAGCGGTCATGCTCATGCAGATCAGGGCTCAGGGTCGTCTTTCGGCGTGTGGAACCATTGTTACGCCTGTTTACTACATTTGCAGCCGCATTTCCTCCATTTCTCTGTTGGATGACACAGTAGCGAAGACGCTGATCCGGTGTTATCACAGCTTGTAAACATCATAATAATGAAGGACACGGAGCTGTCATGCATCTCTGCGCTAAGAGGACTTTTGCAGAATTAGTGACAGATACACCCGAAGCACTCCTGAGGTTATCAGGATGATGCCATCTACCACACCACGGGCCGGACGTTGCAACGTGTTTTAGGCCACGACAGCTGCTAAGTCAAGCGTCTCAGTGAGTAGAGTTTAACTATCCCCTGTCCCGTGGGAGTGCTGTCCCTTCCCATCCACAAGGTTAAAGTGGGGGAATAACAGGGAGAGGCAGGAGAGTGAGTGCTTGTTAGCGCCGAGATCAGTGGATTGCAACAGGAAAGTGACCTGAGAGGAAGGTCAGCGTAAAGCCTTCGAGCAATCCTGTTGGTGCCCGAGAGGCTGCGACTGTAACCAGCAGCGTGAAGCTGTCACAGCTGGGGCAAGGGGGGGGGCTGCAGCACGTTCACCCTGTCCATAACACTGAGGAGGAATTAGCATTTCCTTCCCCGGTGAGGTAAAAGGAGGTCAAGACAAAGAAAGCAGGACGTGGGGGTAGTAAATATGGCATAGCACTAACTGAGATTGCCATAACAAATTTAGTGAGGTAGTGAAAAGCTTAGCGTTGCTGTTTTCCCCCCTGATGAATAGCAAGCAGATTTAGAGCGCCCATTCAAAAGCACAACTGCCCACGAGGAGTGATTGACCGAGGGAGTGAGACTCACAGAACATAAAAGACACAGAGCATGTTGGACCTTCCTCCACTTGACCTCTAGCTGCCCTCTGCTTTGACCCCATTCGACAGCTATCGGTCATCCAACTGTGAAATATATAAATCTAACCAAGGTCTCACATCAACTCTAAAAAACCATTTAACATTGAATATCTATTATCTCCCATCATTTTAGATCGAGTACCTCCTTCTTTTCTTTTTCTTGCATCCAACTGATGAGTTGAGAAAAGTGATATTTTGGTTTAGCATTCTGCACTTGTCTTCAGAGTCTGCTCAGTGTGAAGCATCTCGGTCCTCAGTTGTCAGGACATGTTCCCCTGCCTGTAGTTTTCCGTTAGCGCCTCCTGTGGCACCCTCTGTTGGTCTGACCTGTCATCTTCGCTCCACATCTGCCTGTCATCAGGAGACTGAGAAATTATCCTGCATTGCATGAGAATGGGTGAATCTCGGCCAATCAGCCGAATCGCCCAGGGGTCCCTAAAATCCCCCCCACCCCCACCTCCCCTGTGCTCATCATTACTGTAACCTACACGACCTAATGATCACCTCACACTGCATTATTGGCTCAGTTAGTCATCGAGTTGTATTATTAGTAGCCGTGTTTTCAAAAGATCTGAAATGTTTGCAACGCTGCCATCATGATGATATTTTGTTTTGGTGCCAAGTGTAATTTAGCATGTGTGGGCGATTCAAGGAGCGGAAAAAAAATCTCTGCTATTTTGAAACCATTTGTGGTCGACGCTCTACACAATATGCACCGTTGCTGTTTTTTATCCCCCCTGAGAGAAAAAGTAAAACAGGCTTTAGAAGCCTGATTAAACAGGAGATGTTAATTATTAAAGCGTGTTGTATGGATTATTTTATGCAGAAGTCAGAAGTAGAGTTTTTGGCTGATGAAAAAGAATAAGTGAGGAGGGGGGTGTATTGCATGTTATCATTGTACCTCACACGTGAACAGCTACTTAGACAAATTACGTCCTTTTTTAAACAAGCTTTGATTAAAGGGATTAGTGGAGACCTTGTGAATTTTCTCACTGACGTCACATTTGTCCCTTGTTTGTACTGGACAGTCTCAGAGAAAATGGTTTATTTAAAAGTGCTTGATATCTGCTGATAAAATATTCATTAACTTTAGAAAAAAGAGACAAGTTGATTCAACCAGTAGGAGAAGTTAAAATCCTTTTTTGGTTGTTTTATAATCGGACATGTCGTGCAGCTATTGCGCTTCATAAATGCCATTTACATTACATAGGTGAGCAGACAGGACATCTCCTCATTCCTTTAGGTAAAGTATGGGTTGAGTATGATGTAGAGCTGTTCTCATTCTCCCTCCAGTGGCAGTCCCCCTGCTCCTCCTCCTCCTCCTCCTCCTCCTCCTTCTCCTCCTCCGTGGTCTCCTTTCCACTTGCATGCAGCTCCACTAAACAGACCGACCCCTGCAATCCCTGCATTCTCTATACACACATCTTGTGCATGTCCTGGGAGTGTCCTCCATGTGTATGCCTTTGTGTGTGCACACATTTTTGAAAAATAAGCAAAGTGTAAAATAAAACCTCTGATAGCGTTAACTCATTGGGTTCTGAATGGTCTTGTGTTCAGATTGAGAAGTGTTAAAATGGAGCAACGCAAGCTGAATGACCAAGCAAACTCTCTAGTGGACCTTGCTAAGGTAAGCTAGACTAACTAACAGTCTACTGCTGCACTGTGCACGAGGACAGAGTAACTATCCTGACAAGCTTCTTTCATGTGTGTGACTGAATTCAAAGCATGCTGGTTCACCCGCTTAACTAGCTGTGCTTCCTACTATAATCAAAGTCTACAGGTGTCAAATAAACAGACAGGCTTTCCAAAGGGTGTTAGAGATCAATCTGTGTGATGATTCTGTGGTTGCACTGCACTCACCTCCACTTTGGATCCTGTGGGTGTGAAATAACAGCATCATTTTGATTCTACAGTTAAAATTACTATCCCCAGGACATGTTCCCCTGAAAATTACCAAATGAGGGGAAAATCTTTTGTGTTTGTGAAAAAAATAAATAAAAGACCCAGTGCAGTTTTTCCCCTTTTAATACATACTCTGATACTCGTCTCCAGATGCACTAAACAGAAGGTGACAAACCTTAGGGGAAGACCAGGCAGTGCGCCAGCCTGACACAGCAGAAACAGTAACCTGGGACGGGAGACACTCTGATGTGATGATTCAGCCAGAATTACAGGCAGAGAAAGAAGGGGAGAAAAGAAAGGAGGAGAGGGGAGACAGGCAGGGGGCTTTGACATTCACAAGAACACCGCAGTTGAACTGGATTCAGGCCAGCGTGTCATGAAAGGTAGTAGTTAATATTGCCCAGTCGCATCGTGCTGTAAAACAGTGGCGAGAGGCGGAGGATGTGACATTAGATGAGGTGGCGTGCGGCCCAGTGCCACTCAGCTGGCTCTGTAATCGCTGTTGTGAGAGTCTGAAGCCATGAGAGGGCAGTGTAGCTTCAGTCGCCTCCTGCTCGCACTGGGACGATGGAGCTAAATGGATCCAGCATATCACTGGCAGCTGCACCGCCACTGCAGTGCCATGTAAAAATGGTTCTGGCGTGGCCCCCACCTTTCGGAGGCTGGAGGAAACCTCACGCCGCACCCCACAATATTTATCCTATTTATTTTATTAACAATGACAGGAGAAGCAGCGAGTAAAAAATGGTCCAAGTTAGATTTTAGTGAAATAAAAAAGAAATTCTGTTTATGTTCCCACCATATATCTCCCCCGGTCAATCGTGTAAATGAAGTGATGCAGAATTTGGTTGAATGCTGTTTCCCTCCACAGATTTTTCTTCTCTTTCACTTTTCGGGATGAACTTCATGTCCTAAAATTGCAAACATGCCCACAAGCTGCTCATTGAAACAATCTCCTCCAATCTCCTTTCCCCTCCTTCTTTATAGGTTGATAATGTCCATCATTGGTTTTATTGTAGGGCTGCAGTGGAACAATATAGATTTTTGCTCCATCAGTTGTATCCTCTATGTATATTTGTTTCCTCAGTGTACAAGGTCTCTTTTCATCTTCTGTATTGTTTTGTTTCATGATTTACAGATGAGGCCTTTGCTTGATGTAACCCAGTGCTACATGTAGACCTTTGCCTGGTTGCTGTAGAGCTCAAAAGAAGAAATACCATTCATTTTCTGAATAAAGATTTTAACTACCAGCCGTAATGTTGTAACCATCCAAGGTAGACCTACTACAAGCTACAACATTGTGACACAATGTTATCTGCTCCTGTAGTAGCAACAAGCCTGCATGATAACTGCAAACTACAGAATACTTTAATACTAAGGTTAAATCTAAGATGAAGCATTGGAAGTCATGAGAAAGTGGTCATTCGCCTGGGATAATGGGATATGTAGTTCCTTCCTTCTTTCACTCCTTTTTATGGTCATGGTCATTTTATTGATTAAACTCTTTCTATAGGGATCTCCTGACACCTCATTGGAGTAACTGAATGGGAAATCTATTTCCAGAACTAGAGCTGCCCTTAAATTGGGCGATCACCGTTATTCTGTATTGAGTTCAGTAATAAGAAGACATCCATAAATCATGTATTATTCTTTGTTCATACATGACCGCATACATGGCCGCATATACATTGTTCATACATGGCCGCTTTAAATGCTGAATTTCATTTCTAATCCACCGAGAGATCTTCACAGAAACAAAGGATTAGATTAACTGTCAGGTTGAGCTGCGTCGGTGCAACTTCAGCACTCGTGGATTCACATAAACAACCCATCCCATTATTCAAGCCTTAAATCAGAGCAGGACGAGGTAAGTGATGGATTACCGTGTCGCCTCCGCACCGTGCGGGATTATTAGTCCTCCACTGAATAATACCTAAGAGACCGCCCTCCAGCCGCAACACTCCCACTCCTCATTCTCAGTGTGACATAGATTTTCAGTGTGCTGTTGACTATTTTGGAAGGCTGTACTTTGGAAGTTACAAAACTGCAGCTACGGTGTGTTTTTTCAAAAGTCTGTAAGCAGATGGTTGTTGAATCAAAGGAGGAAAAAAGGTGTCGTGCAACGTCAGCAGGCACCTTTGCTGTCTGCTCCAGGCCTGCGTCATAGAAACATGCACTCTTGAGACATGTTCAATTAATAGCATACAGACAATGTTCTGGTTCTCATCCTAAAATCTAAATAAACTTATCCCGATGTTCCTCCGGTCTTTTTCAAAGATATAACAAACTTTTTTGCTCAACGCAGTGGAGGAGAATGGGACAGTCACTTTGGAAACAGATAACATTGACTCCATGACAGCACTATAGTAAAAGCCAATTTGGACGAATTTTGGATGGTTCGATACGATTTTGTCAGCTCTGTCTCCAATTAATACCTGCCCACCTGCAAAAACTTCAGTTGGACTCAAAGATAACCTCATTAGAATTTTAAGGTCAAAGGTCAAAGGTCACAGTGACCTGATATGAGTGAATGAAATATCTTGCATTAAACTGGTGGAGGCAAACAACCACAGGGGAACAAATTATAGTTGCCTTACTACCTTACATTTTTTCCTGGTGTAGAAAGCAAAAACCTCTTCATATTAACTTTTAAATGCATTTAACACAATATGAAGACTGCAGATTCTCTCCCCCATCACTTTCTGAAATTGTTTCAGACATTGACCTCTGTAAGGCCTGAACATGTGAGTATTGTCTGGAGACAGACCTGAAAACAACATGAGTGCATCCTTTATTACTTGTGTCAGTTGCTGTTGGAATCTCTAAACACATTTATCTTCATCTTTAACTTTTTCTGCAGTCTGAACAGGATGAGTTTTAAATGCGAACCTTCTCTTTCCTCTCAGAATGATATGATAACGCTGAGCACTATCAACTGTCCATTTACTGAGGAATTTAAGAAGTTTTTTATACAAATTGGGAAATGCTGATGTTAAGTGTGTTTCCTCTCCCTCATTCCAGACTCAGAACATCATGTATGACATGATATCGGACTTGAACGAGCGAGGTGAGGACATGGAGAAGAGGATTGCCTTGCTGGAGACAAAGCTGGAGACTCTATTGAGTAACTTGCAGGCTCTGCCAGGACTCATCAGCCAGGTCATCAGCCAGCAGCACAGGGACTTCCTGGAGGTGCAGCTCCAGCCTTATGACAAACACAGCCCTGAGCGCTCACAGTCAGTGTCCCGACGGAGGTCGTCCTCCACCGCACCGCCCACCTCCTCCGAGAGCAGCTAGAGTCCAAGGGGAATGCCTCCACTGAAGACTTTTGCCATCATATGGCAAAGTTGCATTTATCGTAAAGCCTTATGGTTTCAATACGTATTATCCAAAATTCTGATGACAGAATCCAAGATACTGGGGACAGATGGATTTTAATGGATAACTTCATGCTGTTATTTGTTTTTTATTACCTCAAAAGATGTTGTTATCCTTGCTCTGGTGACAAGACCTCAAATAAAGGCGCTTCCCTCAGTAGAAAAGGCCTATCGATGGGGCTGCGATAAGGACTCTACTCCATCTCTATGCAGAGGTAGCCAGTTTTAGGTGGCAAGGTTTAACAAGTGTGAAACTATTGCACTAAAATAGTGCTTCTCACAGACTTTGTGCTTCAGCGGGCTTGATTCAGTTTCTGAGCTCCTCAAAGCAAACCAGTGAGAAATCAGTCAGGGAGAATGATGATGTTGAGGAAAAGTGCTGTGTTTGACGGTCTGGAGTGAACTGATAGCAGGAGAAGATGGAAATCGCTCCTGCACACTGTCACTCAGAGATAACTTAAAAAGCTTGAAATGAGGGGGAAAAAAGCATATATCTTTTAGGTTAGAAACAGCATCAACTATAGCGGTTTTCTTTTTGCAGAGTACCCCTGTAGAATGACTATTTTTGGGGCAAATTTGCAAATAATTTAATCCTCTAGTCGAAATGAATGCATTAAAATCTGTACTTGCACTTACTTTTTAATCAATGCACTTCAATGATGACTGACATATGATATAAAGATGCGTTGCTCATTAAAAAGAAGAACATTTGAGATGTTTGGGCATGGGTTTATTACTGTCAGTTCTCAAGTCATGGCTATAACGTTGATGAATCAAGTCAAAGCCCTTTTCTGTTGTTTGTTTTTTTTACTAAGAAGCATCAACTTAGACCTGCAGAAGTCCACAGAAATGTATTGAGTGATCACATAATCTGTAATTACCCCTTGTCTTGCTGTGTCTCATCTCCTGTTCCTCCCTCCTGTGCTATTTATGCTCGCTGTCATCCCAGCCGGGTGACAACAAATGCTGAACAACAACCCGCAGAGACCGTATCTACCTTTTAAAAAGAAAATGCCTATTTTTATATATTTTGATGAGGACAAGCACACCTCCTACAACCAAGCAGACAACAACAGAGATGTAAGAAGTGACAGATTCAGCATATCTAGCATCTGGTTTCATATTTCCTGGACTGGAGATAAGATACATACATTAAATTGCTGATTTGGTCTTTCCTGAATTATACATATCTTTAATTAGATTATTATTAAGTTTGCATTTATTTTTTTAACATACGCTTTAGAAGATGCTCTGGGCTGAGCTGGATGAGCAGTATCTAAGGGCGGAAACAGGTAAATCTAATAGTGGCTGGCGTGTTTTAGGTTGAAAGGTTTTACTGTCAAAAAATACATCTATCTCCATATCAACTGTGTGGCCAATAAAGCCTCTGGACATCATGGACATGTAGTTATAATGTAACCTCTTCAAATATCATATAGAGTGGGTCAAAGAAGATGTGGTGGTCACTCACCAAATCAGCAGACCTGATCCAGTTCAACCAGCCCACCCACCAACCCACCAATAAGCCAATTAGATGGTCCACAAAATGTCCGATGTTCAGTCCACAAACTTCTGCAAATATAGAAACCAATGAGAGATTACACTGTATGCGACTTAAACAATAAAAATATACAATTTGACAGGCCTGTATCCTTTTCTTTAAAATTGGGTGAGAATTTGTATCGAATAGGAAAATGTGTTTTCGGGTAAGCAACCAACGTTATTTACATCAAACTATAATATGTATAATGTGTGGTCCGAATCCAAATCCCATTTCAGTTTGACTTGGTGTAGCATAATGTAATTTTAGAGATGTCAAAGGTGCAGCAATTTTTTTGATCTCATATTCAATTCGGTAGAGTAGCTTGGACACTTGTCTATTTTATTGAACACCTTGCAAAATTTATTACGGAGTTTATTGAACGTGTGATTATTCATGATTCTGTTTCATAAAGGTTCATTGTCCTCTTATCATATTAAATGTAAGCTTGTATTATTATGGCTCTGTTTTGTTTTAGGTAGAATTGTTGCTGTTAAGAAATATGAACAGCAGGTGGCAGCCGTCTATCTGAAGAGATCTTAAAAATGTTATTTGATTATTTAAACAGAGGTAAAATCAGCTGATTGTTTTTGGATTCATTTGAGCTGTCACATATCATGAACAAACATCTGACTGGGAAATATTATCTCGCACAATGCAAACAAACTAAAACCGTTGAATCTGCTTAATTTCACAGCTATTAGCAAAGTTGAGTATAATCCATTCAAACACAATTTCTTTTTTTTAAAGTCATTTTTAGATTTCAGGCAGATCTTTTACCTTATTTCGTGTCTTCCTCTCATCTTTCCTCCTATGAAGTCCACGCACTGGGCGCAGCGTGACGTATGCAAGCCTTGTTATCGCGATACTTCCCGCGAACCGGCGCTCGGTGGCTCAACGTGTGCTCGGCGGACGCGACGTAGCTTCTGCTAGCTCCTCATGTAAAGAAACCTCCCCAGATTCCCTCAGCAGCGTCGGTCGTCGACACGAATCACCGCCACCATGACTATCCTCGACAAGATAGCGGAGATTGAGAGCGAGGTGAGTTTTAATAAGCAGAGAGAGAAGAAGAAGAAGAAGAAGAAGCCCGGTGAATCAGTCACGTTTTAGCTAACGGCTAACCGCTAGCTGCTAGCATACGATGCTCCCACAGCTGGGCCTCACACACAGATAGCTCAGTATTCAGTTCACTAAGACAAATATGCTCATTTAACTTGTAGCTGCATTATAAATAGAATAAACACAGATTTAATTTTGTTCCTAACCCTCAAGTTGCTGGTTTAGATCAGGTTTAACCGGCTGATAGCTAAACTACTGTTAGTAACTGCACATTAATATGTAACTTGTGGCTCTTAAATCGTGTCACCTTTGATAAAAATCAGTGGAATATGAATTTGAATCACTAGCCTGCGTTTTATAACAGTTTCCGGATGTTACCTTTCAAGGGTGGTTTCCATATAGGGACATTAGAATGAGAGGAGATCAGGCTTGTTAGTTCCCATCATGTGTTGCAGCAGCAGTGGATAGAAATCAGTAAAAGTAATAAACTAGTGAACATGCAATGGAACATTCAAAATAGAAATACGTTGTCGATGTTAAATATGGTAAGATAAGATCCTCCTTTAGAGGAAATTCGCAAAAATGACAACCGCATCAAAAAGTAGCAGCACAATGAGAAAATATTGTAAGAATAAAAGTATTAATTCAAATAGAAATATAAAAAATGTAGAGGAGTATTACATTGAGTAGCTTGATCATTTGAGCAGAGCAGGATACTGTGTATGAGTCAGTCATAAATGGTAATAAGATAACTTTGGTTCATCTACAATTAGCTGTTATGAAAACCAACAGATTCTTGGATCAGCTTTCATTGTTATACAACACTCATCTGCTCTGTTATTGTCAGATGCAGTTTAATGACCAGTCATATCTCTGAGACATTTCAGAGCAGCCCATTCATTGATTAATTCTAAACATAATTAACAGATTGAAAAGAATCATTACTCTCAGCCAAAGTTACCATATTGGTCGCCATTAGTTTTATTATGCAGTAAAAAGTGTTTTTTCTGTGCTGCTCACTGATTATTACAAAACTGTGGTGCAAAGAACCGGTTTGAACCCTCATGTTGTTGATTGTAGATGGCCAGGACGCAGAGGAACAAGGCCACAGCTCACCACTTGGGTCTGCTCAAAGCCCGTCTCGCCAAACTGAGGAGGGAACTCATCACACCAAAAGGTGGCGCCGGTGGTGGAACAGGAGAAGGTAAGATCATTTTAAAATGTTCCGTCTATTTAAGGTGGAAAGACAAGTAAGTGATCCATTAAGGATTAGCTGTGTATATGGTCAGATGTTCATCCAAGTTACAACAATCTTTGGAGCTGGATGACCAAGTTAAACAGGGTATCTTAGAGTTTGGTGAATATGGTCCTTTTAAATGGTTTTTATACATTTTGACAACTGCAAGTCCTACGTTGTTTTATTCTAAACACATCTTTAAGCCTTTTCTGTTCTGTAAAACATCCTAGCGGGTATTTGAATATAGTATGATGATTGTTTTTTGTGTTTTAGGTTTCGATGTAGCAAAAACTGGGGATGCTCGTGTTGGCTTCGTTGGATTTCCTTCCGTAGGAAAGTCTACGCTGCTGAGTAACCTTGCAGGCGTGTATTCTGAGGTTGCCGCCTATGAGTTCACCACTCTCACCACAGTACCTGGAGTCATTCGCTACAAAGGCGCCAAAATTCAGGTACAAGAATTTATTTGTTTGATACCTGTAACCTGTTTTGTTTAGGATGTTTTAAGTTGCTTATTTTATGTTCTTGCCTTCTTCCTTTCAGCTCCTCGATCTCCCAGGAATCATTGAGGGAGCCAAGGATGGCAAGGGCAGAGGCCGACAGGTCATCGCAGGTAAAGATTTGAGACTAATGAAGGTTTTTCTTTGCCAATTACACACGGGTGACAAAGTGTCCTAGTAAGTTGTTGTGCGTCCATGGGCCTCTCGGACGAATTTAATATACTATGTCATTTATTCTAAGTCTCTGGCCTCTACCGGAGCGATGGACACCTTTCTTACTAGTTAAATTCCCTCATTTGGTGTTTTGATGATCGTGGAGGTGAGTGGTGTCCTTACATGTCGTTCATTTCTGTTTCAGTGGCTCGAACCTGCAATCTGATCCTCATCGTGCTCGATGTGTTGAAGCCTCTTCTCCATAAGAGACTAATAGAACATGAGCTGGAGGGCTTTGGCATCCGACTGAACAAGCAACCACCCAACATCGGTTTCAAGAGGAAGGACAAAGGAGGCATCAACTTCACAGCCACAGTAATTCTCACAAAGCACAACAGCAATTTAAAGTTCCACGACTTTAAATGTCACTGAAATGAATAAAGTACTGCAGGTCTGAGTTCCCACTAGATTTAATTGATGAGATTTGTGACATTGTTATAAAATGCTGAGTGTTTACTCGTCCTTCAACCAACTGAAAAGTGAGACTACCAGAGCTTGGGGGGATGCTGCCACTATTTCAGCTGGCAGGTGTCTGCAGTCATTTGTCAGTGTATTTTGAGGATGGGATTTTATCTGGCAACCCATTAATTTAAATAAATGTGTGGAATCCATTGGGAACAAATAAGTTATTTAAACTTTGAAACGATTCGCAGAAATAAATTAGGTTAATGTGATTTCACTCTGGTACCAAACCCTGAAAACCGTCCGATGCTGTCGCCCGGTGGACATGCATGAGATTACACTTAATTTCTGTAATGTGCCAACATTTGGTATGCAACCGATAAACAGTTATCATTGACTTAACATGTTCTTAGGTATAGATTTTCACTAGAGTACTAGAAGCCTGATGTTTGTTGTACAATGTGAAAATATTCAATTCTGTCTACCTAATATTAGAGCCCAACCCGCAATGGAGTATTGGATCCGATGCCTAAACCAATTTTAGATTCAATATATTGGCATTTATGTTTGTATGTGTATTTGTAACCTAAGAAAATTCAGGAATATGCCTTCCCCCCCAAAAAAGTGTTCTTAGCAAACACTGTCTCCTGATTTGCTCAGGCAATTCATTACATTATATGTAATATATATACAGTTTTCCTATATATATATATATATATATATAATGTGTGTACATATTCTGGCTCATTGATGGGTTGATATAGACTTGTATATCAGCTTGGTTTTATTGAATATGTTTAACATGTGTCCTCTACATCTCGTGTTAACAGACATCATACCCTCCCTCCCTCCCTCTTCCTCCTTAGTGTGTTCAAACTGAGCTGGATCTTGAAACGGTGAAGTCTATCCTGTCCGAGTACAAGATCCACAACGCCGACATCACTCTGCGCAGCGACTCCACAGCCGATGACCTCATTGATGTGGTGGAGGGAAATCGGTAAGCTGCTGAAGTGCCAGAATGGGCCCGCCTTAGTCATCTCCAGTGGGTGTGGCCTGCTGGAGCCTTAAAAATCTCATCTGTTCCCACTACACCAATGCAGATACATTAGTAAATGTGTTATATGTCCTGTGCAGTGGTGTGTTTCCACTTCTATTAGATATCTTTAGTTAATCATTATCATCACTAACCTAGAAACCTTAAATGTAAGAATACAACCATTGCATTAAAAATTTGTATATGGATGATGTGAGTGTATGTAAAACCCAGAGGTGGGAAATCATTTCCCACTGCCGAACACTGATAGTTGCGGATTGTGCACTAATTTAATGGTCAGCAGCCACTTACAGTCTCTTGTCACGACAGGGTCTACGTCCCGTGCATATATGTGCTCAACAAAATCGATCAGATCTCCATTGAGGAGCTGGACGTCATCTACAAGGTGCCCCACACTGTCCCCATCTCGGCCCACCACCACTGGAACTTCGATGACCTGCTGGAGAGGATGTGGGATTACCTAAGACTTGTTCGCATGTAAGAGATTTGAATCCAGTTTTCACAGGGGGGTGTGAATGGAGGGGAAAGATTGTAGCTGCAGAATGTGGATATTTTAATTTGTCCAGATTCATTGGAAAATTTGATGAGTGACATACAAGTGCTGTAAAATGCATTTGCTAAAATTTGACAAATGATTTTTTTTTGTCCGCAGCTACACCAAACCCAAAGGCCAGCTTCCTGACTACACGTCTCCTGTTGTCCTCCCTGACGGCCGAACTACAGTCGAGGATTTCTGCTTAAAGATTCACAAAAGTCTCATGAAAGAGTTGAAATAGTGAGTATCATTCTCCGTCTTTGAGCACCAGCATAGATTTGATAATTTCTCCATTTCTCTTAAACGCAGCTCCCAGAGAAGTAACTGTTTTCTTTTGATTCCATAATTTTCTTTTTCAGATTCATTATAAAATGCAGCTCAAGGTTTACATGATTAAGATTTTTAAATAATCTATAAAGTAGTTTTTTTTAATTATAATTCATAATATTTTTTGAAAAGTGTTAAAGCAATGTCACATTTAAAAGAAAAGACGTGGTTGAATTAATTCAAAGCAAGACTAAGATTAATTTAAGAGCAGTTTTTAGAACATATTGGTGTGTTGTGTGCTTTATTCTGCATTTCATATCATTCATTTGCTTTTTCTTTAAGGTTTTTTAAGAACAGTCATTATTAGAACCACCTTACAACAAAATGACTCGTGGTTATTGAACCAATAGAGTCGCTTTAATCACAGCCATTGCCTTCTATGTGGTGAGATACGCCATATAAGCTTTAATTGTAGAGTTTGGATTAGGATCTCAGATGATGTGTGGCTCCACCATCTTCAAATGGGGGGGCGGCGGCTAAGATCGTCAATCAGTCAATACGTTAGTGCTACTAAGCATTAGCCGTCCTCCAGGGAATGAACAGGTCACATATGCGATTAGAGAGCCTTTGCAACTAAAGGATGTCGTTGTACCCTCTAGGTTCCTTTAAAGCTGCAGATCCAGTGTTTCTGCAGCAAATAAAGAATAAATAAATCTCTGTTATTTATTTTATTTGTTAATTAAACAGGACAACCGCCGGACGAGCTTGCTCATCTTTTACTTCTCTTCAAAATGGTGTAAAATGAATTCATCCTTCACGTACTCTAATGTCATTTTCAAATCTTCCTCTTTCAGTGCTCTTGTGTGGGGAGCTTCTGTGAAACATAACCCTCAAAAGGTGGGCAAGGACCACCTTATGGATGACGAAGACGTAATCCAGCTGGTGAAGAAGTAAAAAGGAGTCTCCGTCTCACTGCATGGTCTGCGTATCACAATGTGTTCTGTACAGTTGCTGGGTAAATCGACAAACGTATCCATCAGACCAACTGTGCTGTGTGGTTCCCAGATTCTTTGCTGTAATGAAATGAAAAAAGCAATGAAATGAATGTGAGTGTCACCTTTAAAAGAACCTACAGTACCTACCACCATGAATAGTTCATATTGAATATTGGTTTAAGACTTGCATTAAAACCTGTACAATAAAAAATTAAAGGAACGTTGCTTCTGACTTTTTATTAAACTCTTAAATAAGGTTTATTAATCACATATGAATACTAGCATGTATTGAATAAAAAATATAACCAGGCACACCTTTTTACTTAAATTGATGTGATTTAATGTGCTACATGCAAACTGCTGCTTAAGCACCAAAGAAACGTTGCATCATTGAATCTCAGTTCTACATCCCTCTCAGAATCACAGCAGCTCTATGCAGCAGCGTTACCACGACCACTCGAGTCCGCCTCCGACAGGAAAGGAAAAAAGGTCTCTTTTGAAAGCCCTGTCCAGAGAAGTGATTTATGTGACATTGATGATGAAGGCAGTTATTCAGGCTGTTGGCCCACCCCCTCTCTCTCGTAAGGACGGCCACTCAGGTTAATCAGTTCATTCACTCAGACGCAGTCTGGGGACATCGTCCGCCAGCTGTTCACAACTAACAAGACTCCACAGAGTACGAATCCAGAGCATTTCATCAGACCCAGGAGCACTGCTTGAGGCGAGCATTATTAAATGTCAATATGTTGCAGCCTGTATGAAGTGGAGCAGCCATTTTGTGTCTGAGCACCTCGTAGCAGCCAGTGACTGCAGGGGATGGCGCCAGTGCAAAGCAGAGTTAATAGTACGACATTGTCCGAGTGGAAATGTGAAAAATAAAGACCAAAAACTGTTGAGCTGAGATTTTCCAAACGTGTGTGGGATTGTTGTACAGCATATTTGATACACTGCCAAGAGGCGGTAGCAGATTTGTCAGGTGAAATACACTCACCTTTAATTTAAAATGTATACACAAAATATATAAAACTTGTCAGGGTAGGCATCTTCTTGGAGCAATCCAGAATATTTTGTTTATAAAAATGCAATTTGACCAATCTTGCATGTATGCATTTACTAAAAAATACATACTGGTAAAGAAAAGAAATATCTCAAATCCTGATCCCCAATTAACCTAATCCACAAAATTCTTTAAAATGTGTAGTTGTGGAGAAAAAACGTTTTTTCATGACCACAAAATCTATTTTCCACTTATACAAAAGCAGCCGTAGATGCACTCGGTTATTCTGTGGTTACAAAGGGTCTGATTCTGAACAACGTGGATGACGAACAAGACATTTATTTTAATATTATAATGTTATATGTGCAACAGGGTTTCTTTTTTTCAATGACTGAATGAATAAAAAGTGCAACTCTCTGTTGAAGCTCAATAGCAGTTGTTGAACCTCACTTTATTCTTCAGTGAGGCTGCTGAGAGTGTATCTGATGTTGTAGACGACAGAACTGAGAGAAAAGACACTTTTTTTTTAGGGAAAGCTGCAGTGGTGGAGGGTAATGCATGGCTGTCCAGCAGCAGCAGCAGGATCAACCCTCCTCAGACACCGCCTCTTCCCCACCCCCTTTTACCCTGTAAATTATAGCAGCACTTTAGCTAATGAAAGAGTTGAAGACCGGGCACTAATAAAAGCCATTAAGTGAATAAAGCACTTCCCCCTCTAACAAAATTAAAGAATCTACCCATTTGGAGAGGGAGGACTTTGTATTAATATTTATGAAATGCGGAACCCGATGGCCCCCCCAAGCTCCCCAACCCACGTCCAATCCTAGCCTGACCAAGTCCTCCTTGCCATTGCACCTATCCCAAGAGAACATCACCAACCCCTCCTTGCTTTGAAGGAGGGGCAGGAGACGGGGACTTGAAGGGTGCTGAGGACGCAGTCTGGACAGTCTGTCTCAAGTAGAGCAAGCTGGAGGACCCCTCCAAAGACTGCTCAGCACCCGAGCGCCTTCAACTCTCCTCAACCGGCTGCAGCTACAGCATCGACTTTGGGTCCAGCGGATGGAAAGGTGGGTTTCATGGGAAGACCTTCCAACCACAGCAGCTTGAGGTTGTCAGTAAAGCTCAGTAGGTATGACTTAAGTCTCAAATTTTAATAATTTGTTGGTTTGTAATTTTGTGTTTTAATCATTTATTCCCAATGATAATTTATTGGAAACATTTAAACTTTTCTTCAGTCAAATTTAGAATCTGATTCTGAGATTTATACAAAACTTTGAAACCCAAAAGAATTGTACATTTTTGAAGAAGCAGACACCAGACTCAAGGTAAGAGAGCATCCTAATGTTTCACAATCATCCGCGCATTAAAAACCATCTCACCATCCCATCAGCCATCACTTTAAAACATCCCCATTGTTGTGGAAAACAGAAAAATCTCTTCCCATGCCACCATCCACCATCCTCACCCAACGCTCTCCCATTTTCACGCCATTTGGTCGCCACCACAGGCGGCAGTTTTTTTTTCTCCATCACACATAAATATGCATCTAGGTGTAATTTCATCACACAAAGTGGCTCAGTTGCCTGAGCTGTATAAGTTGATTACGCCACCATGCTTTCTCATTCTAGTAAGACGTCCCTGGGGAGCTGAAACAAAACAGGCAGGAGAAGGTAACGAGATTGTCAAAGCGTTTGGAGAAACCGCTCTCTCAGCTTGACTTGAGTCTATAGCATTGCGCCCAGTGATCGTTAACGCAGTTAGGGATAAAACGTCAGGAATGGCCGCGTCTTTAGTCCAAGGAGACGGTGAATGTCCTCAGACGGACAACGGCGATAAAGCTGTAACTGTCATCCTGGAGTTCATTGAGTCACTGGCCGCCAAGACTCTTCTTTATTTTAGTCAATTACAAGTGAAATTTTAGTGACTGGACTCTGCTGCAGCGCTTAACAAGGACGCTGATGAATTACCCAAACTTAGTTTCCATCGATCCGTTGAAGAACACCCAACAGACTGTTGGAGAACTGATTCGATTAAGCCACCCATCGTGGGCCTTCTGTAAATCTCTCCTTGAAAAATGTTTTTTAAAATTAATCGTTTATATCAAAGGATTTCATTTTTGGGGGATTTTTTTTCTTCGTGTCTAGTAGCGTTGCGCGCGAAGACCTGGAGGGAGGGGTTTGACGCAGTTTGTGCGCAGGAAGGGTGTAGCCCTTTTTTCCGCATTGAGTGTGACCTATGACTAATCGGGTTTTTTTTATTCTGCAGATAAATGCAGGTCTGAACTGCGACTGTGTTTATTTACTTTTAATTCACTGTGTAAACCAACGTTACCATTTTTATTTTTTGACTATCAGTCCTTGAGTGCGGATCCCCGCCCTCACACCTTTAGACTTTTCATCTCTTGTCTGGCAGACGCCAACGAACCACTGGACCTTCTACAACTATTAGAACCCAGAAAATACTTCAATGTTTTATTTTATTTTCAGATGTTTTGACACTCAACTACATTTACCAAGGCAAGTATAAAAGATTTTTTTGTGTTTTACTGTCTATTTTCCTCTAACTTCACATCTTCAACGTAGCTTTCCAGTCTCTCGGATACCTCACACTAAGCTGGATCCTGTGTTGGATTGTTCGTCTTTGCCCAGGACTCCATTGTGCTTGATCTAACCATGCAGTGTGTCTTCTGTCCATGGTTGTGCCAAGCACCTTGGAGGCTTCGGGGCACAAGCTGCCTTCTGTCGTGAACTTACAAGCAATTTAGAAAATTCAGATTTCTATATTAAGTCACTGATGTACTTGTACATTTTTTTCTATATTTTTTTATATTAAAGAGCACTACGATAATGTTATTGTGCAAAATAAAGACTGAGGAGAACATAGGCACCAACTCTGGTGCAAATGACACAAAAGGACCAATAACCATGAGATCTTTTATGTGTATTTGATATTGTTCTTCTTTCTTCTTTCTTCTTTCTTCTTTCTTCTTTCTTCTTTCTTCTTTCTTCTTTCTTCTTTCTTCTTTCTTCTTTATGCTTTATGCTTTGTGCTTTATTCTTTTATTATCTCATGATGTCATAAGATGTAGGAGTATGACCAATAAATATTGTCGCAACATCCTGTGTGTTTTACTGGCGCCAATTTTTTTTTTCTTCAAGAGTGTGCGTGTGTGTGCGTGTGTGTGTCGCTGGGTTAATAGCGTTCACACAGATAAACCTGTCATTTCCTACAAGCAGGTTGGCTCCAAAATGGTCGATTTGTGGAAACGATCAATTACATTAAGTGCCCAGTGACTTTTAACTAAGGCTGATAACTCCAGCTGTTGGAGGTCATATATTAAAGCAACGAGCTCTCAGTTCAGACCACGGGACACACCACACATCTATAAATCAAACTGTGAGACATTGCTCAATTCCTGAGACAGACAAGCCGACCGGGTTCAGACAGTGAGTTCTTGAAAAGATGATCAAATTGAATTGCTCCTGTTTCCATAAAGTGCTTGGATACTTATTTTGAATTCAGTATGTGGTGTTTCAAAACGTCAAATCACAAGTGCATTCAACCAATAAATTTGAGATGATTAAACAAGACTTGTTTCTTTATGACCCAACTTTACTTTACTTTATACAACAAAATATAAAATGTTGCCGCAGCAGTTTTTGCTTTGAATCACGAAGACCATTGCTGTCATCATGTGCATCAAGAGACTTGTTTTGTTGTGTTGTATGAGTCAATAAGCTTCATCCTGGAAAATATATATATATTCATACATGCATTCATCATATTTCCTGAAAAAGACACCCTGCTTTATTTGGGAAATAAAGTTTTACCAACACCAGAGTTAAAATGATGGATAGTGTTGTTGGTTTCACCTTCATTTTGTCAAACCGCACTCTGACTACGAATAAAGTTGTTTGCTATACTTCAACTGCCATTATTATATTTTTGAAAAGGACAGTCGTGTCTTATTACATGAATGTGTTCTATTCTGGTGTCTCAATAAACTGTGACAGTGTGACAGTGAATCTTCAGGACCTTGAAACTGATCAGCGAAATGGAATTCAACCTTTAATAACCTCAGACTGAGCAAAAACTTAACCTGGACATAAAAATAGAACACAGAAACTACATTTGGAGGAACCTTCACAATGTCAAAACAAAACTTGTGCATTTCATCTACAATAAAAAAAATACTGTAACTAAGTGAAAGCCTTGTCAACCTATAGAAGGTCAGAGCGGACATTAGGATATGATATAGTTGTATGTTTATAAAAAATATGTGATCATAATAGGTTTATTCTAAGGATTTTGTCCTACATCCAGAAAACATACATATATATTCTAAGCAGGTATTTTAGTGTGTAGAAAATAAACTATATTGGCAGTAACTATGATGAAGATTTCATGTTAATTATTTCATAAGTTTGTAGGTAGTTTTTTATTTTCAAATATAACAGTAACTTTGACAACCAACGTCATGCACATTGCCCTTCATGCATATAAACATAAATATTAAAATAATTTGGTATTTTAGTTGTATGGAGAGACCATCAGAGGACAACCCATACCGTATAGAATTAGTATGTAGTGATGCTTTGGGATACAGCTGCAGTTTTAGGTCGATATTTCATCTTGTAAGATCGAGCTGATCAGTTGAGCAGACAGAGCTTCCAGTAAAACCATTCAGCCGGTCACTGACCTCAGGCCCAGACAGGGAATCTAAGGTTTACAGATTATCCAATTAGACTGCTCTATGGCAGCTGCTTTGCACAAACACAAGGCTAATCACCTTTTTTCTTTACTATGACACGTTGACAACCAAGAGAGCTCTGCAGACGGTAGGACACACATGAAGGTCAGTTTATTTGATCTGATTAGTAGCGCTTCCATTTCAGTAACTCTTTTGAAATCACAGGGTTACAAATGCTCCAGCACAAAAGAATTATCCAAACGATTGTTAATTATTCCACAAACAGAGTAAGAAAATAAAAAAACAGGAAAGAAAGGAAGAAACACACAAAAACATTAGACTGATGCAAGTGGCACGCAGGTGTCGTTGTTTGACAGATCAAAATTCTACATTCTCAAGCTGAACATAGATAAATGTTGAATATTGTTCAATTGGGACAGTGAGATCTCATTAGTGAGTTACCTTTTTGACAACACACAATTTAAATATCCAAAACATTTCATTTCCTCCCTCACGTGTTCGAGCACATCAAGCACACGTTTAACTGCAAATTAATAAAAATCGAACAGCGGTAAAATACTTCACTACAGAACAGAATTGAACATTGTTTTGACAGAGTGGAGATATAACACTTTATGTGGGACTCAAAGTGGAACCTTACATGCTGCTGACATGTGCAAGATGTATTAAACTGATGTATTTCAAGATACTTGCACAAAATTGTCATGCTGTAAACGCTGTACTTTATTAGGCCTTTTTTTATCCACAGCATGTGGTTCTTTTTGTACATTCAAAAAAACACCTCCTACAAACAGTCTGGTGACAATGGACTAAATGAAGGAAGCATTTCATGGAGTTTGAGATAGACCAACACGAAAAAACCATACAAACACAATGCAGGAGGAAAACGTTTCAGAGCTTGTTCTCTAAATAAGGACAGAGTTCCAGTGGAAGGGTTACAGTTTTATGAATTTCCCAGACCTATTGTAACACATAGAAAACACAAACATATTTATGTGACCGTTGATGTCGACACTGGAATAACACTTTTTTTCTGAGCTGAATAAATGGTGTGAAATGCAAGCGAATCATTATGTGGCACAAGTGTGGCACGAGTAGGAGCTGGTTTATTAGAATGTGTCGGTGAAGGTCTGCCTTGTTGGAAGTGCATTGCATCTGAGGATTTATTTGGTTGAAATAAGACACTTTGCCCCCAATGCTAAAGGACTGGTTTACCTTCAGAAGGCTGTTTTGTCAACACTGGCAGTTTCTAAACAGTTGTGCAGACACAGCGAGGTGTATAGAGTTAAACCTCAACTGTGCATGCAGACACCAAAACACTTTCACTTCGTAGACATGCGTTCCAATAACACCTTCATTGTGATAAAGAGTTTTTTCCAGTCGTGTGAAAAATCAAAACGCTCATGCTGCAAGCAAACAGGAAAGCACAGCTTTGAATCCATGAAAAGCAGAAACATGTTAGAAAGGATCTCCTGTCGATGCCCCAGTGCAGGACTTCATCTTGGCCATGATTTTATGTTGTTGTGAAAATGTCAACCAGAAGCTGGTTGTAGTAACCATTCTACTTTATATCCACTACTGGGCAACCATTTCCTTGATATTTGGCTGTTATCCCACCACAGACGCTGATAAAGAGATGTGGCTGCTGCCGACATGAACAACCTCAAGTAAAGCCTTGGTGAACAATGGAAGACAAGAACAAGAACATTAAATTGAGAGAAACAGTGCTTTTGCAAACAGCATCTCTACAATTGGCAATTTTGGCTCGACCTTACCAATGGCAGCAGGATACACACCATTACTAAAAGAGGCAAAAATGTCCAGAGGCATTGGTTGGCCGAGGGCAGCAGTCTGGATGACAATTTCCATGGCAACATTTGCTCCAAAGGACTGTGACAACTCATCTACAACCAATATAACCATGTCTATGGATGGACTTCCAGTGTACTTCTTTCACTGTTGGTTGCGACTTCCATTTGAAGTTCAGTTTACACTATGTACCAAAGTAGTTGTTGGAGGGTTTGATTTGGCTTCATTACCCACATACCCCCTTGATTTACAAACTATCCATCTCAAGCGTAGATCTGACCAGGGCGTGTGTTTTCTCCACCGTGGCGCTCCTGGCCCGGCTGGCGGTTGGTGTCGCCGGACTTAATGACACCTACGTAGTCCCGGATCCCAACCTCCAAGTTTCTGGCCCTCAAGGCAGCAGTGTGCAGCTTCTGAAGGAAATCTGGCATACCTGTCAGGGGCAAAGATAAGACCTCATTATCAGAGAGAATACACACCCACACACAATCTGTAGGCAAATGTGAAATGTGTGTAAGGAAAGAAGTATATTCTAAGTATAAACAGATTTTAACAAGCAAAATGCAATTACTGAAAGGAGCTCACCACTTGACACCATCCAGCTCACACAGTAACGGGGAAAGACGGTCTGAGGGTCGTCGCTGTAGGTCAGCAGGTAATCAAAGCCATTCTGAGAAGAAAAACAAAGTCAGACTCAGTGAGGACAAAACCAGCTGCAACCTAAACTAATCGTTATGGCGAAACATTAACTACAAACCTCATCAAATGACTTGTGAGGACGAATGACCATCTTCGACTGGTATGAATGGACTCGCACAAAGTCCTGAGTCTCTGGGACTCTGGGATGCTGCACGGCTCTGTACAACAGAATAATACAAAATTTAAATCAACAACAAAAAAAAATCGAAATTGTTAATTTAATAACGTATCAATCACTACAAAACTGTTATTTATAAAGTCCTACCTGGACACTAAGATCATCAGGTTGTTGTTAACATCAACGTCATAGCGGCGTACGTAGACATAGTCTCTTGAGTACATGGGATACTGTGAGGGGAGATTAAAAAAGATTAACAAGTGACTATCTGAAACACAAACTATTGAATATGACCTGGCTACTATTTACTCTTGACCAAATGTCCTTCACACTGAACTTGAGTGTTGTGTGTACACATATTTGGTAAAACAGACCAATCCCTTTTTGCATGATAGCAATCAACACAAACTCACAGGAAACTGTGTTGCCCAGTGCACAATTTCAGAGCCGGTGCTGACGTCTCTGTCCACCACGTCAAGCTTGATAACCAGAGAATCCCACTTCTTCCTGTACTCTGTATCCAACTGGGGCAAAGGGGAAAAGCGTAAGTCAAGGGCAAGGTGCTTAATATAGCGCATATTGTGTTGCAGTTGCTTTTGTACAGCATGTGTACCATGCAAACATGCAGGTTGTGCAAGAGCAGTTAGGTAATGGAATTGCAAAACAAGCCGCCCTTATTGTAAGATAAAATCAATCCATAGTAATAAAATAATCACGTGTGAAAGTCCCACTGCTATAAATATGAAACATTCAACTATCCTTTAGCAGTTACATACACTTGCATAACTACCATTTTATATAATTTATGCAAATATTTCACACGTTTCATAAGTTTAGAGTGAATTGTGTAGCTTTTTCCTACTCGTTGGTGTTTTCCTATGGTAAGCCAGTGCCTAAGTGGGTTTGTCAGCTGATTCCTATATTGATTGAGACGGACATATTCCTGGCAGCACACACATTAAGATCGGGGAAATCTGTACCTGTACATTGAAGAACTGTCTCGGTGTGACGTCGTTGTAGGAGCCGAACACTGCAATTGAAACACAAATAGGGGAAGCTGACTCTCTGTCAGGAAAACCTCAAAAGAGCTAAATCTGAATGTGTGACTTATCTGCGTTTCAGAAACGCAGTGAGCATGTGTGGGGAATGCGTGTTGGCTGACCTCTGAACTCATAGAGGTGACTGTCGGGAATGGGCCGCTTCCACACTCTAAAGTCTTTCTTCTCAATCACAACTTCCCAGCATGTTTCCTGCTGTCCAGTCACAGCACCCAAAGAGGCACTGTAGCGTTTTGCCTCCTCCAGCTCCAGTAT
Organism: Limanda limanda; assembly: GCF_963576545.1. Classification (NCBI taxonomy): domain Eukaryota; kingdom Metazoa; phylum Chordata; class Actinopteri; order Pleuronectiformes; family Pleuronectidae; genus Limanda; species Limanda limanda. The sequence goes on along the minus strand of NC_083636.1, from coordinate 35,431,674 downwards.
CTCCAGCCCACACCTTCAGAAGGGACGCAAATGTCAGGAGGAGGTTAAGATTACTGCACAGTATACAAGTCAAATCAATATGACATACGTGGTCTGCACACACAGATGAGTGAAAAATTCCAACTTGGGCAAAGTGTCTAGATAGCTTCAGCAACTTTGAATGTAAAGCATGTAAATCCCAGTATTATAATACCTTAACCATTTAATGATCCCTGCATGTGTCACCCAGCTGTATGTCAGAGCATTCAAATCAAACATCTGGAGAAACATGTCCAACCTGCGGATCTCCTCTTCTTGGATCTTCTCGCTGTCCCACATGAAGACACCTGCCAGGGCGGCGAAGAGCCTCCCGGTGGGCGCATGCTTGTTCTGAAGCCTGCGCCAGATCGAGCCCACCAGGCTCCACCGGGTCCGCTCGGAGTACAGGTTGGAGTACAGCTCGCCGATCTGCCCGGCACGTCGGAGCCTCTGCCCGGTCACGAAGCCGCAGTGGTCCGCGAATATGGAGAGCAGGCCCTTCCTCTTCTGGCCGGACCGGGCGGCTGCGGCGGCCTCGTCGGCACCGGCCCTCTTGAGCCAGGACAGCAGCAGGCCCACGTTCCTCCCCAGCCACGGCACCCTCTCCAGCGGCATCCCGCCCTCCGAGAGGCCCCGCCGGACCGAGCTGCTGCTGCTGCCCCGGAGCCTCATGGCGCGACGGGGCACGGAGTGGAACATGACGGCTGTGACCGTGACACAATCTTCAAAGGCAAAACAAGACAGCTGCTAGATGACGCTGGTAGTGACCTAGAGTTAGTTCACAGGCTCACACCCCGGCGGACGCATGCATAGCCCGCAAGCAGGTCTGCAACACGTTGTGTTAGTGAGCAGGAGTCGCAGTTTCAATCCGTTTCTGACTTTATCCCCGAGCTGCTAGTGCTAGCTAATGCTAATGCTATCTCGGCTAAGTGCCTCTGCTAGCCCGACCCGGACTAACACACACCCGGACTAACACACACCCGGACCCCGCAGCACTGGTGGGTCGCTGTCGATGTTCTGATCCCAATCGGACCCTCGGCACACGGAGATCTACCTGAGAACCCGAGCTGGAGACGACCACCCGCTTTCAAACCCGACCTGCAGGACGTTTGACCTCCTTCTCCTGCTGCTTCTCACACACACCCACTCCGGAAATCCCGCCCCGCTGCTTCCGGAGCGGCCGCTGATTGGACGACCGGCGCCTCAAGGTGAGTAGGGATTGGTCACAACGGTTGTCTGTCTTACAACGCAGCAGCATGTCCGCCTGTCTCGCTGCTGAAGCTCCACCTGTTCCCCGTGTTTCTCTGCTGATTTGAGATCAGATTTCGGGTCTGAGCTGCTGCTAAGGCTCCGGGGGACACGGAGGGTTTAAAACCTTATCCCGGATCAGTGTGTGGAGCCACACCAGGGACAGGAAGTCGTGCTCGGCTGCAGATGTACGTGCACGCCGCGTCGCGGTGCAGCACAACAACACATGTTCGAGGCTGTTTCACAAGACAGCAGCTTCACTTTTGAATCCAAACAAACCTATTTAATCTTTATGAATCAATACCTATTTGTTGTCAATGGGAAAGTAGCAGAATGTGTTTTTTCAGTCTTACAATTGAAGCAAACAATTTGGAGGCAGTGATTAATATATTCAAGACAAATTAAAACCCTTATATATTAGTCGAAAAAAAAGTACTACTTTACAAGTAATATACACCAGGTGGCGCCATTCAACCGTGTGGAGAATAGGAGTGTTATAGACCAGTCTGCAAAACTCCAGTGGGTGTACAAGCTACAAAATATCAAGTTTAAGACAACACAAAATTAACTTTACAAAAATAATTACATGAGAAATTTGGGATACATGGTTCTGAACATTGGAGCCAGCCTATTATATCCAATACACTCAGTATAGAAAGTTGAACTTTTTTAAACTGAGCAATACAAATTTACACTGCATATATTAGTTTTTATTCCATTCATATTTTCTATATTTTTTACATTTCCTTACACTTAAGTATTATGATCCTTACACTTTAGTATTGCATGTTACTTATTATTAATTATAGATGCCTAGTTTTGACCCTTGCTCCTGTAATATTGCAAATTTCCCTATTGTGGGACTGTAAGACAGTATTATCTTATCGTATTTTATTCATGGTATCATGACACGCCACAGGAATCAAGGAAGACAGAGGCCTATAGAGGTATCAAATTTCCCTTTGACCAACCCTGTCACTTATTCAACCATTCATTCAGTTATCTGATATAGCACAACTTGTCAAACCACTTTACTTACTAAAACAGGTCTCGACTAATAAAATAACTACTGACACATTTTATTCTTACATCCAACTGCATACTTCTTCAAACCCTCCAGCTCTTGTTCTTCCACATGAAGTCATATGTGTGCCGCAGGTTACAGGATCGCAAGATCATGGGACAAAGATGTTTTTGAAGAAACTCGTGCCTCTGAATGTATTTAGCTCTAGAGCAAATATCTACACGCAATCATTGTTTATTTTTGACTGTTTGAGCAGAAGATTTGAATACAGGATATTGACAATATAACACTGAGAGAACCTAAATGAGCTGAGCTGAACCCAAAATTAAGACTCTGAATTCAGTCTGTTATTGCCTAGTGAAGCATGTTATTGTGGAAGCTATCAATGCAAACACCAGCAATAGATTCTGAGTCCTTCTTTGACAGTCCCACCTTAATCTAATCTGTGATTAAATTGAGGTCACGTTTCTGTAACTGACCTCCAGTTCCTGACAAGGGAGTAAACAAAGAGTGGCTGTTAGTGTGAGACAGTTTGAGTAGACAAAGATGTGTTGGTGTGGTGGTCTTTCTGGAAACTGCTGGTGTTAAACTCTGTTCTGGAAGAGCCATCAGACTGTTTAAAAAAAACAGAGACCATGAGGAGACAGGCCACAAGCAGCCACTCCTTCCTTTGTGGAATGCTGCCTTCAGGTGCAAGGATAAAAGTCGTTATTACACGCATCACGGCCTACACCCTGGACATTTCCCCACCGATAGAGGGGAAGAGGAAATTTTCCATGATGTCCATGAAACGTGACGTCAAGTGGTGGGAGGCAAGTGAGCTCGTGATAGAATAATAACAATACAGGCTGCTATTACAGCAATGGCCCATGTGACTGAATAACTGAAGTTTGTCTGGTCTGTTGAAAACTTTTTTTCCTCTCGACACATTTTGTCATTTTAAGCGCCCCCGTTCATTCAGTACAACACGTCTCTCTGGATGAAAGCAACAAAAGAACAATCCCCCAAGAGAAAACGACTTTTGTTGGAAAGTGAATGTTGTTTTCATTTCCGTCTGAATGCACTTGAATGAATGGCAATCTTGTAACGCAGTCAACATCATCATCGCTGCCGCCGGCTGTTATTCTGTTTTGATGTGGCATTGTTTCCCTGTAAGCAGCCACTGGTTACTATGGGTAACTGGGACTGTCTGCAGCTTATGTCTATTTACCCACGAGTCTACGTTTGAAATGTGGTTGCATGACAGTTTAAACAGCGCGCACAGACAATAACACTGGCCTGGATGGATGCCCTAATATGACACTGCGTGTTGTCCTGCACTGTTGTCGGTGAAAGTGTAAATCTGTGTGTTGAATTATCTGTTTTCTAAAATTTAACCTCTTCCTCCTCCTCCTGCTACTTCTACTACTAATAATAATAGTAATAATGATTAATTAAAGATACTTACGAAAAAGTTGGCATGTCAAAATTAAGAGTAGAAAATTGGCTCTGACAATATTGTTATCTACCTAATTATTACACAGGTATAAAGATATAGTTAGGTGATATACAGTTATGTCTCTTTATTTTTTTTAACAAGTTTGCGAGTAAAGTGTCTTTGTTCTAAGTCTAGAACATAATAATACACGTTATTTATATTACATTAAAACAAAGTTTACAATGTGCGTCACAAATGTAAAAAACTATGCTTCTAAGACATAAACAGAAACAAATTACACACAGACAGGAAAAAGAACAAGAAGGTTTTTATATCACATAGATATAGAGAAAAGCAATGCTGTAAAAAAAACAAAAAAAAGAAGAGACACCCATGCAGTTAGCGCGTGATGAGTAAAAAAAGAGATAAGAGAGGGGGAGAGAAAGAGAGAAAGAAAGAGAGAAAGGGAGGGAGGGAGAGAGGGAGAAATGGAGGGAGAGAGAGAGACAGAAAGAGGGAGTGAGGTAGAAAGGGAGAGAAAGAGGGGGAGAGAAAGAGAGAGAGGGAGAGAGAAAGGGAGGGAGAGAGACAGACAGAGAGAGGGAGTGAGGTAGAGATAGAGAGAAAGAGTGAGGGAGAGAGAATGGGAGGGAGAGAGAATGGGAGGGAGAGAGGGGGAAAGGGAGAGAGAGAGAGAGAGACAGAGAGAGGGAGTGAGGTAGAAATAGAGAGAAAGAGGGGGACAGAAAGAGAGAGAGGGAGAGAGAAAGGGAGGGAGAGAGACAGACAGAGAGAGGGAGTGAGGTAGAGCTAGAGTGAAAGAGGGGGAGAGAAAGAGAGAGAGGGAGAGAGAAAGGGAGGGAGAGAGAAGGAGTGAGGTAAGGATAGAGAGAAAGAGGGGGAGAGAAAGAGAGAGAGCGAGACAGAAATGAGGGAGAGAGACAGACAGAGAGAGGGATTGAGGGAGAGATAGAGAGAAAGAGGGGGAGAGAAAGAGAGAGGGAGAGAGAAAGGGAGGGAGAGAGACAGACAGAGCGAGAGGGAGTGAGGGAGAGATAGAGAGAAAAGAGTGAGGGAGAGACAGAGAGGGAGAAAGGGGAGATAGGGGAGGGGAGGGGGGGTGATGACAGCTGTGCAGGGGGCGTGGCTTCCGGAAGGGTGTATCCAATAAAGTAGAACCTCCCCGCTCAGACCGGCAAGAGCGAGTTCTACACATGCGGCAGCGCGACGTTCCCATTCAAACTGACACGCTCCGGAGAACTCGGATCTATTTCACCTCGACTCCCACACCTCTCTCTTCTTCTTTATTCCAGTCTTTTAACTCGAAGCAGCTTTTTGTTTCCTGAGCGGATCAATCCCATAATCACTTTAGGGCTGATTATCCCGCGCGCGCTCTCACTAGCTTCCTGTTTAGCCCCCTGCTCTTCTTCTTCTTCCCGGGACCCCCGACCCAACTAGCAACGTGTGGTGAGTTATTTTAACATCTCTCGACATTTTCTCCTCCCGTCACTGTCAGAATTAAACTTCACCTCCGGCTTCACGCGTCCAAGTTACTCAGGTGAACGTCGCCCCCCCCCCCTTTCGAAGCTAACGCCACCGCTAGCAAGAACAACAACCCGCTGCGTCTTCAAAGGTAACGAGCTAGTTAGGGAACATGGACGCGGACACTTAAAGGTCAGACATCTTGCTTTGTCGAAATTGGTTTATCCGTAACTTCTCCCTAACGCAAAGCTCTCCGCAGCATTGGGTTCGTCCCAAGGTTAATGGCGCAGTCAAACCCTGTTATTCCATGTTAGAGCTAATGCTAGCAGGGTCGCTTGTGTGTCCACTAGTGTCTTGACAACACGACGGAGGCTGCCCACCCGGTGAGTCCGGTCGTGGGAGCCTGCTATTGCCGAAACCCAGTCACTTCCGGTCAGAAGTTCCGGCCCCCTTTCTCACGGAAGACCTCGGACAACCGGCGCAGTACGTGTTGTAATGTGTGTTATAATCGCCCCGTGAGGGAAAGACGCTAAATCTAACCCGGGTCAGGTGTTTTATTTCCTGCTCAGTCGCGTGAGAGACCGTGCGGGTTGTGTTCTTGGAAGTGATGACGACATGTGCGTGCGTGTCGTCATCAATGATCCTCCAACTAATGAAACCCCCGTAGTAGATGAGACACGCCTTCCGTCTTATAACGGGTTATGTTGTCTCCGGTGTTCCGGGCGAGGACAGCAGGAGTAGAAGCGAAGTGTCCTCTATAGACCACCGGACCTCTGGTGTCCTGCGAGAAGCCGCTTGCTTCCTGCGACACACACAAAAGATGGCCACCAATCCATCTAATAAAAATCGTCCTTCCGGTACAATCGTTTACTATCTGTTACGTTGTTTTCTTACTTTGAAAAGGCCGAGCCCCCCTTCTGTATATTCTCCCTTACCGCTGAAGGCTGAATGAGGAGGAACTTGTTATTAAAGCAAGTCTTGTCTGTCTTTTGTCTCCCCAGGATGCACCCCTGCTCATCTGCATCTACAGTTGCACAATGGCTGTCATGTCACTCCGCTTGATAGCCCAGCGCTCAAAGAACAGCAACAGATCCAGTTTAATTTCAGGATAACAATACGCCCTCATCACAACTCTTTACCTTAGTTGTTGTCTGGTCAGTCCCAGGTATACTGTTTACAGGTTTGCACTGCTAAATCTCAGAATCACCCCGTGTAAGACGGGTGAACCTGAAGAGAAGCAAATCATTTATTTTGACTGATTACCTCTTTATTTTATTAGCTGCTGTCTAGAAATAGTATTGTATTAATTTATTTTTGACATTCAATCCCTTTAAGATAGTGAATTAATTCTTTATAAGCCTGCAATCATGGTTTCAACAACTGCAATGTCAGTGATACTGGCCACAACTGCAGCCGTGGTAGTTCACACTCCTCTGACTGAGTACATGTGGCTGCTGATTGTCGGCTTCATCATCGCCTTCGTCTTAGCCTTTTCCGTGGGAGCAAATGATGTTGCCAACTCCTTTGGCACAGCTGTCGGCTCTGGGGTGGTGACCTTGCGACAGGCTTGCATTCTGGCCACAGTGTTCGAGACCCTGGGCTCTGTGCTACTTGGGGCCAAAGTGAGCGAAACCATCCGGAAGGGCATCATCGACTTGAACGTTTACAATGCCTCCGAAGCGCATGTGTTAATGGCTGGATCTGTCAGTGCCATGGTTGGTGAGTATCTTCAGCTGAATGTCACTGATCCCTGCAAGCAGAGGCACCTAGGGTTTAGCAGAATGCGGAGAATTGATCTTAAACTAAAATGCCACAAGTAATTCGCTTACAATATCAGATTCCAGCTGTTGTTAATGTTTTTTGAAATTGAGCTTTAGTTGTATTAGTTTATATTATGTTGCTGTGAGCCTTTTTTTAATGTGTCTTTTTTTAAAGCCTATAAAAGTGTATGAAGTGGCAAGATCACGCCAGCCTGTCAAGTCTAATGTGATCAAATTATTCATTCTCATTAGGTTCTGCTGTGTGGCAGCTGGCCGCCTCCTTCCTTAAGCTACCCATCTCTGGAACACACTGTATTGTTGGTGCTACTATTGGCTATTCACTGGTTGCCAAAGGCCAGCAGGGAGTCAAGTGGATGGAACTCGTCCGTATCGGTAAGTGTGACACGGAAACCACATGACCTAGAAAGTCAAAACTAGTTGTTAGGTTGAATTGTCTCATAGGCTTTATTAAAACAGACAGCGCTTAATCACCAGTTTTATTGTTAATCATTAACAAGTGTTATATTGTGTGCAAAGAGTTTATATCTAGGCCAACAATTCAATAATGTTATGAATAGGAGTTGTTTGCCCATGGCTAAATCGTTAGAGGTAGAGACATCTGTCATTGAACGTGCAATAATTTGACATAACTTTGTGAATGGCACTATACGGATGCACATTTAAAGTTGAAACTTTATTCTTGTTGTGCAGTATTTTTCATATTCCCAAGTCGTAAACCAGGACTGTTAGAAAGATCACAAAATAATGCTGACATCATTCTCTTCGGTTAAATTTTACATTCAGATCACAGGAAAAACCCGTATTTAGTATTTGAATGAAGTGTTGATTGCCCTTGACTCACCTGGGTCAAGAAGCTGAATTGCCAAAATAGCCAAAGTATGTCTAAATGGCAAAGTTGAGTTAGGATAACCTGTTTAGACCCCACCTGAAATAACTGCTTCCTAATAGGTATTGAATTTCCCCAAAAAGATATGATATTGCAGTTCCCAGGAGATAATTTTCAAACAACATAATTTTAGTTTACAGTCAGATTACCACTAATGAGAGGGGATTTAATAAGGGGATCTTACTGACTTGCTGTACTTTCTTTTAATTTGCAGTTGCTTCATGGTTCCTGAGTCCCCTTTTGTCTGGTATAATGTCAGGGGTCGTTTTCTACTTTGTGCGCGTCTTCATCCTACACAAGGTAAGCACATCACCTTCTAAATAATACGTGTATTTGAATGAGTAAAACGATAACCTTCCAGGAGGCAACATGTCAGTTTCAACACTTTAATTTTATCCTACACTCAAAATGAAATTTGGAAATGTTTGTAACCAGGCAAAAAATACAGCTTCTGTTCTGTGATGCAGTTCCTTATCCTCATCTTAGGTTACAGAGAATGGCATCACAAGGGCACAGTAGTAAATAAAACACCTAACAGAATTGGCCGGTTTGGTTGATGCAGTTTTATATCTGATATTGGGCTTGGCTTTGTTTCTGTAGAAAGACCCTGTGCCTAATGGACTGAAGGCCCTGCCTGTCTTCTATGGCGTGACTCTGGGAATCAACGTGTTCTCCATCATGTACACTGGAGCTCCGAGTGAGTATCATTGTTTCAGTCATTTTGCTCTGCATGCCTGCCCGCAGTCACAGCTTAAAATAAACTGCTGCCGCAGACAGCCGGAGGCCCACACGTATTCCAGACCGAACCAGGCTGTGTTTACCATTTTCACCGAAGCTGTGTTTATTTTAACATGTTTTTTCCGACTGTCTTGCTTGTGGTTGTATGTGGGTCATATCTGCAATAAAGTTTTAAGAGCAGAGCACAACAGGGAGCTGGAAATAAGATTTCACTTTACTTCTTTTCCTCCTCCATCTCTGAAGGGCACAGACAGTGATGTCAAGAGTTAACCGGGTATTTGAATTGTTCTTAGTTGTCTGCTGCCAGTAGTTGTACTGCTGCTCAGAATAAGCATAGTAATGCTCTGAATATTTGTCCTCCTTAAACAATTTTTTTCTAAACTAGCAACTTTTGCACCTTTTGTTTGTTTTTCTCTCTACAGGACCTAACAGTTCAAGATGTTAGCTGGCCTGGGTCAGTAAATGGCTGCTACAGGCCAGAGTTTGACCAGATATGGTGCGCTGATGTGTGCACGCACATCAGCGCACTCAAAAAGGAGATCACTTGCTGTTCCAGCATAGCCCATAACCTGGCTTAGCGAGGCACATTCTGTACAGTTGTGTGAAGTCCCTGACACCTCAACGTACTGTTCTCGAGGATCACATTTAGACCCATTAACAAACCACTGTCTGTTACATCAAAACATAGTCTCAATAAGTGAAGCCAATTTAACACATCCCCCAACAATTACTGCACCATCAGCCTCCTAATGATTCATCATCACAAAGTAACACAGCAAATGTTTTTTAAAACATTTTTGTTTTGAAATACTTTTTCAAAGAATATTCTTCAAAATCAGACAGCCCTTGTTTATTTGATGGCCTGGTTTTTAATACTCAGGACAACAACAGCTCATTGTTGCTGTGTATTGCTGATATATGCACTCTTATGCAGTATCTTCAGCTAACCGAGAACAGTATGTTTTACTTCCTCTGATGGGACTCAGTGTTCTCCGTGGTCCACATCCTATCATAGTGGTGCGATTGGACACCAGGCATCCCACAGCACATTCCAATACTCAATATACTTACAGCAGTGCCAGAGACCTCATCCAGTATTGGGCCAAAGAATTTGAGGGTCAGCTGTTGACCCTATGCGAATGAGGTTTAGTGTGACCTGGGTCCTTCGCACCTTATAAAACACTCAGCTGCTGTCACTCCACTGCAGCCCCAGGCATTGTAAAGTGAAAAAATCCTGAATTAGAATTATGATCTTATTGTGAGCCCCTTCAAAATGTCCATCACCTGAATATGAAGATCTACAGCTTCCTAAATCAGTATGAAGTCACACTTCTAGTCATCCCAGAGATAAAACATCTGCCTTCACAGAGATGTGTCATAGAGGCGAATGCGTGCCTATTTACTGTCTCAACATGCCCCTGTTTGTTTCATAGAGCTGAATGTCATGGTGACTCTACAGTTTGACCCATTCACACCATTGACAAATTTCAATGTGTTAAGCTGGATACCAATTTTCTGCCTGGGTAACTCTTTAAAAGAACAAACACCCGATGGCGTTGGTTGCTCTGGGGACATCAAACAATCAGCAATGTAACTAATACTCACATGACCGTCTCCATTTAACCCGAGACATGGTCTTGAAACCGAATCCTGGCCGCCCGCAGAGGCTGCTTTTGTCACCTGGTATCCTGAGAAAATACTTTAATTTACAGCTTACAGATCCTTTCAGAACCTTTTTATTTAGTGTAGCTGGCACTTAATCTTACTACCCAAGGTAAATGCTCATCTTGGTTCAAGACAAATAGTTAGAGGCTCCCTGCCAAGTGAATCATAAACTGTCACTTTAACTGTCATTGTTATTGAGGTTAGAGGAAAGCTGTACATATTAGAACAGGGGGAATAAAAAAACAACAAACATGTTATTGTGTAATGTAGGCGATGGGATACAGAGGTTTCAGGGAGGGGTGCGGAACGTGGTTAAATTACATTTCCTGTGCAGACCAATTCATCCCACTACATGGCTGTGGTATATATCAACCCTTTATGTGGGAGTGTTAGTCAGACCTAGCCTAGGTTCTGGATTTATTTTATTTTGTAAGACGTTCCCCACAAACAAGTCACAGTGGCAAAGAGTTTCAGTCGGGTGTATTTGTCATTTTCAGGCCTTTGTTCCCTTAACATAGTGGTCCTCCTTGGGATTTACTTCAACGACAAGTAGTGTTCAACCAAACTACACCTGTCTCTGGCCGTCTCCCTACATGTGTGCTGATGCACTCCAGTGAAGGCCAAAGCCTCAGCTCTTAGGTCACCTTCCAGTTTTTCCTCCTATGCCTATCCTCTCCTGAAGGGAGTGAGCTATTGCATAACTAAATAAACATCAGTTAGGTGCTCCGCAGTCTCGTGCTGCAGCGTGACTCAGTGGAGAGAATGCACTGTGGACTCTGCCCTCAACTGAGCATGGCAGACCAGACACTTATCGCTTAAGCCATGGCCCTCATTTCCTTTTGTTTATCTTAAGCTTCTCAAACAGTCCCATTGTAGTAGACATGTTTTTTCTGTTATGCATGGCCAAGGTCAGCTCAGCAGGGGTCTTGCTGGAATTTTCAGCAGCTCCTCTTTTGTTTTCTCCTAACCACGCTGCTGTATGGTATACTCTGTATGACAAAGAAGACCGTGTCCCCAGGGTAATTTAAGTAGTTGCTTTCTCTCAGCATGTGCTGCATTGCTTCTACCTCTGCTACACTAGCTTTGCTGCAGTCTTGGCAAGAAGGTGCCGTTTATTGCTATAGAAAACGGCTCCGGTTTATGACTGCCCCTGTTCTCTTCCCCTTTTCTCCCTGATGTTGCCTTTTTAGGAACTCATTGTCCATGTGCAGTTGTTAGTGGGGCAGCCGGGGGTCATTGTGACTTTTTGCTCTTTCACCTATAAGGTGTTGCATAACTGTTCAAATCTAGGGGTACTCATGCTTTCTGTATTTAACTAGGACGTGGCACAAAGAGTCAATGCTGGCAGCCAATCATGTAATGTCAAAAGATGTCACTCCTGGTTCAGTGTCATTATACTGCATTTAATTCTTATGCTTTACGTCTTCATTTACATCCAGTTGTGCCATTATGTTTATTAGAATAAGGCTTCACATTGACTTGTAAATATCAGCCATACATTCTATAGTTTTATTAAACTGCACATTTATAAACTTTAGTTTCTTAGGTCTGTAAGGTAGCACCTGCTGCCTTGTTTTTTAAATTTGCTTTTCTCTCTGCGTGTGTGTTTGTCTGATTCTATCCATGGCACATGGCGGTCCTTCAGTGCTGGGATTGGAAGAAATGCCTTGGTGGGTCGTCCTGCTCATCTCATTGGGCGCCTCCGTGCTCACTGGCCTTGTGGTCTGGTTCATTGTGTGCCCTTACCTCAAGAAGAAGATTGAACGTAAGTGACACGTAACATTTGACATTTTAGGGCAACCGCATACCTCCGTTTTCAAATCGCAGTGGTCACCAGTTTCTGTTGACCACTGAAATGATGGGTTTCCTCTCTTAAACCAATAGACAATTGAGGGATTTTTGCCCTGCACATGTAACCTGAAGCTATTCACACAGAGGGATCATTAATCCAGCAAATGGAGCTCAGGGATACTTTGTCATCTGAAAATATTATCACTAGTTTTGTCGTATAATCCTGGATTAAAGTAAAAAGTAGAGAGTTTTCATTTGAATTTTTTTCGCCACTGGTGTTGAGGGAAAGCACTTTTCAGTTTAGACCTTAGTGAATGTGTTGTACTTCCCTCTATTGTTAACGGGGTATTTTATTTTTTTTGAGTCATAAAAGGTTTAATGAATACAAATGCAGAAGAAACATAGATTACCTTAAATGGTCATTAATAAACAGCTGACCAGTCATAGTTCCACAAATGTAGTTTTCTATTTAATGTTACAGAACTGTATATAATCTCCGGGCCATGTGGATTAACCAGTTTTCTGTCACAGAGACGAATCTGACTCTTCCACCAGTCAGAATCCTTAACATATTCTTTGATAAATATTGACTTTACCTGTCATGTGTTCTTATACTAACAGAGAAACAGCAGGGTTATCTGTAGAGCATGGTCCATTTAGATCACTACGTCCGGTAGACAAGCAGCCTAATTGGGTCATAGTGATCCTCTAATTGGTCTTTACCTCCTTGACTAAAATAAGCATAGGTGGACTTAAGGTGGTGACTCGCTGTGCGTTTAATAGGAGATGGCCCAGGCAGAAGACATCTCGGGCTCTGACCACTTAACATGACACAGTGTGATCGGCTGAGAAAGACTACTACACTGAGTATCTGATTCGCTTAAAAACCCCAAACGAATGTTATATGAGATATCTCATCGTCTTTCATAAGTCAAGCTGCTGGCGGTTGTGTAAATATGTGATCTTGTAAGGTCATGATCCATTTATCTGATCCTGTGAACACAGGCGCTCGCCTAACCTGGCTAACGTTGCAATTTTAGGACAAAAGGTTTTTGACTCTGGTTATGCAATTCTCACAACTCACCTCAGCTTTAGGTTGAAAGGAAACACATGTGCTGTGTATGTATGTGTTCGGACACAAGCCAATAATATCTCATTCCCTACTCCTCCCCTATTAGGAGATATGAAGAACTCTAGCCCCTCTGAGAGCCCCCTGATGGAGAAGAGAGAGCTGACAGAGGCCCAATGTCCAATCCTGAAACAGACTGCCATGGAGACATCGAGGCCTATCACCCCGGCTGTTAATCAAAACGCCATTGAGGAACCCCCAGCGCCCTCTGAGGAGCGCAGGGTGGCTTTTAACATTGGAGATTCTGACGATGTCGACAATAATAAGGAGCGCAGGGTGGCATTTGACATCGGAGATTCTGATGACAACGACGACAGCATTTCCAATGGGGGTATGTTTGCCAAGAAACATTGTTGGTACATTCATATGTAATTAAAACCCTAACCAATAAAACTTATATGAAGTGACACACACTGAACACGCTTTAACTCATCTTTTACTCTTTTATTAAGCCCTTAAACAGGTTCAGGATAACACTCAAGTCCAGGTTCACAACCAGCAAACTCAGCTCAGCAATGGTTCAACAAACGCTGAACGCAATCAGGCCCAGTTCAACAGACCAGCACAGTTGCCAAATAACGGTTACAGCCAGTACCACACGGTCCACAAGGACTCCGGCCTCTACAAGGACCTCCTGCACAAGCTCCACCTGGCCAAAGTCGGCGACTGCATGGGCGAGGGGAATGACCGACCAATCCGGCGCAACAACAGCTACACCTCCTACACCATGGCCATCATCGGCATGCACGGAGAATTCAAGCATAAAGAAGCTGACTTCCGTGCCACTGAGGATGGCGACAAGGCCCCAGTGTCGGGCGGTCAGGAGAGGAAGCGGATACGTATGGACAGCTACACCAGCTATTGCAATGCTGTGGCAGAGCACACAACACCTGAGGGCCTGGGAGAGAGTGAGGTGACGGTAGAAATTGGGAAGGAGGATGCAGGTAGCAGCCAAAGTTCTCTGGATGACGACGGCCTGGAGGCCGACAAGCCAGCAGTCTCAACTCTCTTCCAGTTCCTGCAAATTCTCACTGCATGCTTCGGATCCTTCGCCCATGGAGGAAACGACGTTAGGTATGCTGACTCCTTTTTTTTAAAGGTGTTACTATTGGTAATCAGGATGATAAATGTTTCTCAAGAATGCCGTTATCGAGAATTTAACTAATCAAAGTTCATCTCAAAGTCAGAATCCTGTAATGACACAGTCTTTCCTTTGCAGTAATGCCATTGGACCATTGGTAGCTCTGTGGCTGGTTTACCAAACAAGCAGCGTGAATACAGATTTAGATACACCCATTTGGCTCCTGCTGTACGGAGGCGTGGGCATCTGCGCTGGACTCTGGGTGTGGGGTCGACGAGTGATTCAGACCATGGGCAAGGACCTCACCCCCATCACCCCCTCAAGGTAAAACCCTCAGACAGTGCAGATTCTGTTTCCTCTTCTTAGTCATAAGACCACATCCTCCAGAGACGTTACCAGTCTTTGAATTTAGCAGACATGCTCAGAGTGTTGTTTTAATTCCCCCACAGTGGTTTCAGCATTGAACTGGCCTCAGCTGTGACTGTCGTAGTGGCCTCTAACATTGGCCTGCCTGTCTCCACCACCCACTGCAAGGTAAGCTGGTCAAACACTGTGGTCTGGCAGGTTCACTGAGACTGTTGGTTTAGGAGAGGCTACAATCTGTCTGGTAGTCGGTCCAAATGTGAAACGACTTTCTCCTCGTAACATTTCAAATATGCAGAGGAAGTTGTCTGACAGCGGCTGTGTTTCTAGGTGGGCTCTGTGGTTGCAGTTGGATGGCTGCGTTCGAGAAAGGCAGTGGACTGGCGTCTGTTCAGAAACATCTTCGTGGCGTGGTTCGTGACTGTGCCCATCTCTGGCCTGATCAGTGCTGCCATTATGGCCATTTTTGTCTACGGGATCCTGTGAAACATTCTGCTGCGCCCCAAGCAGGGGAGGAGAAACAGAACGGCGTTGGAAGGTCAGGATACATTGCTTACCTCAAGCCAACAACTTTGGAAGAAAAAAGGAGGAGAAAAAAGTGTTGAAAGGACTCGTGATATGGGCTTGTGGTTCTTGGCTGCATCATTTTCAACCTAGAATTTGCTCTTCGTTCCAATTGGCCCACATTACTTCCAGCGGGAATCGTGCTTTTTTTTTTGTTTGTTCTGAATTGCTTTTTCATATCTCATCATTCTGTAAAGAATAATTCTTAAAGCATCAGCTGACTTTTTTTTTTCTTTTCTAATACTCATTCTTCCATTCTTTTTTTACATTGAATATATGTATATACAATCATGCTGTTTTAATTTTTGTGTTAAACGTTAGAAAGAAATGAACAACTAAAATGCAGTATTAACTTTTTGCTGATGTAACTCCCATCGTAACACATGTTGAAAGTAATGTAGATGCAAAAAGGGTACGTGCAGGTGGGAGAAAAAAAACGAGGTTATTGGTGTGTATGTGTGTTTTACCAAATTCAAAGTGTTGTTAAATAATTCATATTTTGAATCTGAGTTTCTTGTTCCCCCAAAAAGAGCATTGTTTTTGATTTTACTCTAAATTTCCAAGCTGGTGAAGATGTTTTCTACCACACTGTCTGTATAATAGTTGTCCAAATAATATGCTGTGGTAGAAGCACTAACTGTAAACACTGGATATTCGGCTGCAGAATGCTATCAAAAATCCTGCATCAGTAGTGTGAAAAAGTCGACCCGCTTCTGTCAGTTAATGACGAGGCCCTAATTGTTCCAGTGAATGGATGATCTGCTCTCCACTTCTGAAATTAGAATCTCCTGAGGCTCTTCATTCTTGACTGGTGCAAAAAATAACTGCCTGAAATATCTTGGTTACTTGAATTTGAGAAATGTAACCTCAGAATAGCGACTAAAGCAAAAACGTGCCGTCAGACAAGACCTCAAGTCTCCTGTGAAAACTTGATTGCGTTGATGGTTTAATGCTTTGGACATGCTCCAGCCTGGTTTGTCAAGCTCGAGTCGGCTTCTTCCCAATTCTGTTGTTCTCTGTGGATGCTGCCCCTACCCAAGACAAACTGGGTTGCTCTCGGCCGTCCTCTTTCTCCACCAGCTTCTTGAAAAGCTGAATAAAAAATGTTTAAAGTGGGGGAAGAACAGGAACCTGAAACTGGAAGTGAACTGAGTGAGTGGTGCGGTGTGGAGCTGATCTGGCCCCTATTTGAATAAGGGCCGACATGTTACATGCCACCAGTGTGGTGTCATCTGGCTGCAGAACTAAATGCATTTCAGAACTATAGATGCTGTAGTTGCCTTAATTGTTTTATTTTCCCTTAGATACCAAAGATGTTTTTTTGTTTTCTTTTTTTTAATACACATCAACATACTTTGGTCCATATTGTTGGATTAAAAAAACATGTAAAATAAAAATGGGAAAATTGATGTTGAACTTTTCTTTGATACTGAATTAAAATATATGAAAGCTTTGGTATATATTGACAAATGTCGTGCAAAGTATTGGAACCCTCTGCTCAAACAGTTCATCTTCTCAGGAAAACAACCCCAAATTAGTCCTGAAAGACTAATCCTGTACAACAAATATGTCCTTGTGATCCACACACAAAAGACTACACACAGCTTAAACAGATAGGTGGGATATTTCCCTTTTTATTGACAGTAGGTCCCGTGCTGCTCAGGCACGGGGTGACAAGTGCGTGCCAGGATCCACACGTTGCAGCGTTTTCTCACTCCATCGGATCTGTGACGCAGAGGACAGAGAGAGAAGATTCCTCAACGCCAGCTTTACATCACAAACACCACAATTCAGTAGTTTTCCAGGGCGCACAAAGCAAGTCTATGAATCACTTCTCTCCCAGTCTTTTCTGGTATGACTCACTTCCCCTACATTCACTCATGCAGCTGAATGGCGACTGCAACGGTGTGTGATTTTTACAGCTGTGAGGCTCAAAGCAAGGCCTAGTCTCCCCAGAGGATAAGGATTTTCTACTCCAGGTTGAATTCATCTGTTTAGTTCTTTTTAAACACCATTTTATGAAGGCTTCTCTTGGGGGAATGTGGCTTGAATAATAAGGATGCCTTCTACGCGTCCTCCACAACCTTGGATCGAAAGAATCCGATCAATTTTAAAACAATCCTTTCAGCGTCAGGACAGGGAGAGTGCATCCATGCTCCTAAAATAACCAGAAGTCGATGATACCTCATAAATCAAGCACCATAAGCACCTTGGGACGTGTCAAGGGTGCCCTGGATTCTTGTCCCAGATTTACTAGCATACAAAGAAGACTTTTTGTACAAATCATACTTAAAAAATAAAAATCCCTCCTTGCTCTTTTAAAAGCTGCCGGGTTGTAAATGTGTTATTGCTCTTAAGTCATCTGACAGTTTTTTATGATTTAGGAACCAGACTATAAAGGTTTTGACACTATTTAAAGCGAGCCAAGACTGGCCGTGACTGGATCCTTTCACCATCTGATTGCATAACCTACAATTTACACTTTCACTGGTTCGCTTGAAAAACACTTTCACCACATCTTGCCTCAGCAGGTACTTTTGAGTCGGCCGCAAAAAATGTTAACCACCGTCTGGATGATCCCAAGTAAACATGCACACTCACACTCAGCCCTGTAAGGGGTTTGTTTGTTTTTTTCTGCTGGGTGTATATAAAGTTTTCACCTTGTTCCTTGGTTGAATCCTGACTGACTTCATCTGCAGAGGAGACATGAGAAACTTTACAGTGGGTAGTTAAAGTGTGGGAGTGGTAAGATGTGGCCTGATTTAACTTGATCTTACCCAAACTGCTCACAGTCTCTGTAACTGCTTCCTGATGCTCTGGGAGCACAAATAAAATGTATCTTTAGACAGATGGTTCCTCCAGACTTTATTTAACTTGTGTTCTTTTTAATTCTTTTCAATAAATCAAAAGAAGATCTTAAACTATGATTTGAAGTTCATGATTATGTGGATCACTGCATTTTCTTTGTGTTTTACATTTATTGGTTGTGTACATCTACTCACCCCTCCTCTGTCTCCCTGTCAAAAACAACAAAGACAGAAGTTTTCTTACAACGACTGAAGTTTAAATTCAAACTTTAATGTGCCAATAAAAAGTTTTAAAGTCACAATGTCTCACCATCTGCTTCCTCAGAGGACTCAGACTCTGACTCTGTGGTTAACAGAAGAGGGACATCAGTAAACAAAAAAAAGCCTATATTCTCAATGTACACAATGTACTTTGGGGTTCAGTCCTGGAACCCAGTTCCATTTTCATCTCAACTGTCCTCTGTTGCCCCCTACAGGCTGATATCTGAACATCTTACCCTCTGGAGCTGCTGCGTCAGAGTTGCCGCCTCCCTCTGCTGGAGGAGGATTTCACAGTTATGAAATGTTGGATATCAGATTCAACAAAAGAAAGATCATGCGATGTCTGTTGAAGCCAGATGTTTTTACACACCTGTGGTGTCCTCGTCTGCAAACTCAACACGCTCCTCCTCTGTAGGGAAACATCTCGACAGCTGACTCTGACTTTTAACACACTTATTTCAGATTTTTATGTGATCGCTAACTTACCAGATTCGTCCTGAGCAGCCTCTGTAAGTTAAAGGTGTGAAAGGTTTGATTACCAACTGAACCCAGATCTGCGTCAGTGGGGGTCAAAGGTCATATAGTGCATCCGTCTCACCGAGGTAGTGGACGTCCTGACTCTGGTCCTCAGTCACTTGACAGGAAAAGATCAAAAAGTTATTTTACATATTGTATATAACACAATCGATTTTTTTATTTTACATATTGTATATAACATAGTCGATTTTTTAATTTTTTAATTTAATCTTTCAGTCTCATTGAGATGTTTGATCTTTTTCAAAAGAGGCCTGGGAACAGCAGACATTTTAAGAGCTGCAAATAAATACAACGCAACAAGGAGTTTAAACAATAACAAGAATCATGAGAAACATCAGATAACAAAAGATATAACATCACCATGGGGAATGTTAAACAGCAGTTTGCAGCTCTTTCCATTTAAAAGGTGCGAGATACCTGAACCCTGAATTATTAGGGGATATGTAGTGTGATGCAGTATCTGGATCATGTCCTGCAGTGTAGTGTGTATTCGTCACAGTGTTGCAGACTCACCATTCATCTCGGCTGCCTCGCTCTTCTGAGCTGCCTCAAACTCCATCTGATCTGGAAAGACAAAGAGGTAAAATGACACAGCGACAGTGTAATAACGAAAGAGAAGAAATGGGCTGTTACAAATAGATATATATAAATTTAAAAAAACCATATGACTAAATGAATGATTGAGTCAGATAATTCACAGATAAAAGTTTGAAGTTGAGACTTTAACAAACTATTCATGATTCAGTCCGTCTCCCCGTTTGTCATCAACTCAAAAATCACACAGACTTGAATGTAAAATATATTAAACATTTATTGAAAATCTAGAATCTCAATTGCGCCACTGCCTTGTACCTATTTTTAGCAGCTCAGTTAGTCCATCTGCATGAAAGAAAACACAACATTTGAATTGAATTATATCAGTTCGGACCCGTGCAAGTATCATCACTCCTAAATATCTCCTGTTATTGTTGGTTCTCACCGTTATGAGTGGCTGTTTCCTCCTTCACTGCAGATTCCAAAGAGGCTGAAAGAGCTAAACTCCATCATAAACACATCAGTCAGGTTAATTAGAATCTAATTGGGTTTCTGTGTAAATGTATTTTAAATTATAGTAATGTTGTGATTCCCTTGGAAATAATGAACATTGAATATTGATGATTTCTTCTTCTTACCGCTGTGAAATGCTGCCACAGTGAGGAAAACAATCACCGGCCCTGTAGATCTCATCTTTGCTGCTGGTCTGTTGGTTGTGGAAAGTTTCGGGTGATGATCCAGACTCTGGGTTGTGTTGTTGTCTCTTCATCAGCTCCTTTATATCTCAAGCCCCATCACATGTTCTGCATGGACAGGCGGCTCTGGTACCATTGTCCCTCCCTACCTGAGAGGACAGCTGGGCGGCACATCAGCACACAGACGCGTCCTTATTCAGGCCGTCAATGACGCCCATTGTTGGCCCCTCAGTCACACGGGCTTTTATTTGGGAGGCTTCTGTTTGATTATAAGAGAAGAAGAAAAACGGAAACGGTGATTTCACCACACACAATACAAATGCATCCTGATCTCATTCATGTATCTGTCATGAGGCAGAAAACAGTGAGAAAAAACTGAATTTTAGATGATTATTTGAAATTTAATTTAATTTGAACTGAAATATCAAGAGAACAAGTTGGATTCTCCTATATATATAATATTTCCATCACATTGAAGTTTACACATTTGGGAGGCAGTTTCGTCTACAGCGAATGATATAACACACACTCCATCTATGAATAATATAAATATAATACCACTAGAACCTCTGCCAAGGCCAGACAGTTCCCTTAAATTCAATCAAGCTGCACTACATTTCCCATACTAGTAAATATCAGTCCCCTGAATGCGTCTGATTGTTTTCATCCAGATCCAATGAATTACTCACTTGGAAAACAGTGAAATGGTAGAAAAACCACACATATCTCCCAACTTATGGGTTCTTCCCCGACCCCCACCACATCCTTTAACTTAGTTTAGTGGTAATCTGTACAGAATTATTTGTGTATTCTTGCTTACAAACATACAAACCAACAAACAAAGGGACAAGGGTGAAAAATCAGTCATGAGGCAAAATATCAAATAAAAAAAACAAATAAGAAGAGGTCTCATCCCTTTATTGTGATTGTAAACACTTTTAAAATCATACAGCATGATCAGGGAGGTTTCAATTAATGTTTGAAAGAATAATTTTATTTGTGCAGCAGAATTTGGG
Source organism: Limanda limanda (assembly GCF_963576545.1). Lineage (NCBI taxonomy): Eukaryota > Metazoa > Chordata > Actinopteri > Pleuronectiformes > Pleuronectidae > Limanda > Limanda limanda. Next base: position 35,410,637 of record NC_083636.1, on the reverse strand, counting down.
TTTTATTTGGCAATTGCAGATGGCTTTGACAATTTCAGGTTCAAATAAAGTGCACGATTAATAACCTTGCAATAGTACGACACATAAACACAACCCAAGAACTTCTTTAAAAAACATCTAGAAAAATACACGTTGAAAAGTGCTTAAGAAAGAATCAGCAAACAGTAGAGGCCTTCCCGAAGAAGCTAAACAACACATAGGTAAAGTTTCCTTAAGTGACATCATAGACACAGGTACAGAACACGTTTCCATTTGTTACAGCAAAAATACAGAAAGGCATCAGCCTCAGTTTTAAACTCTGACGGCAATTTTCACTTTTTAAATAAACACAAGCCGATTACTTTGATGAATTTAAGGCACCACAATGAAGTTGAATTGGTCAGTACGATTAGACTGTCTCCAATGATTAGGAATTGAAGAAAATACATGAATTTGTTAGTACTTTACATCAACATCATCCTATTTGCAGAGAAAACATCTTAGTAGTAAACCTCTCTCGCTGACAGCTGCCTGAACTATAACAACATTTACAGTAGTGTGCTGCAGACTCAGAAAATCCTCTGAATCCATCAATAAAGGGACAGCATCATATTAGAAAAGGCTGTGCATGAATTTGGCTGAAGGGCATCAGTTGTTGGTTTGTGTGATTTTAGCTTTGCCGTGTTTATAACAAAAGGAAAAGACATACAAAATGTATTTAAAAAATCAAACAACAAATTTGTTCAAGACTCATATACAGACTGAGGAACGCAGTGCCGTGTAGTTCACAGTGATTTCTCATTTCAACACAGTACAAACGTAGTTCCACCTTTTACTGTGACGTGTGCTGTTGTTGCTGGTGATGCCTTCAGGTCTCAACCCTGACAGTGATGATGTGGCTGCTGATAAGAGCTATAACAGAACATATCCCATTTATTACAACGTCGTTAAAGTAGCATTGCACTAAGTTTACTGCTTTGAATGCAGAGTCATCAATAAAAATGATTTCAAATAGGAAAAGAAATGTTAGAACTCTTAACAATGTGGTCATGTTACAGACCAGTTCAGGTTTAAACCATCCTATTTGAAGTTACTGCATGAAGCAGTTTGCCTGTGGAATAAGGATTATTATCAATTCACCTATAGATTTACACAAAATAAGCGAATCAATTGTTAAAAACTTTTCTGATCACCTCCCGGTTTGTTGCCTTGTAGCAATGTCATCTGACAATTATATCATTATAATAAAACTATTAATATATTATTGATTCATGTGAAGACTATTTTCTTGATCAATTGATTGGTCCACAAAAGAAAGAGAGAAAAACAGTCTAATTAGTGTAAACAACAGTGTTCTCTTTCTACAGACCAAACATAAAGATGGGAACATGATTCCCAAAAGGTAGTTCTTATCATACTGATGTTTGTTCTAGTGCTCATGTTTCTGGTAAGTCTTGTTTTAATTCAAATAGGACGAATTGACTGAGAGCTGAGACTCACTCCCGATTGGTCGAGTGTGCTCCTATCAGGGATATTTTAGCTTCATTTCCGGACAATGGGAGGGAGTGGAGACGCGTTGTCCATTTTATTAACCGTCTACAGCTGAAACCGTTGAATATGGAGCGTCTTTGCTTGAAAATTAACAAATGTTAACATAAAAAACTAATTTTGCCAGTTTTTTTTGACTGATGTTGTTGTAAATCTCAGCAACAGTACTTTACTTTCTAGAAATTAAGTTTTAACAAACCAGATTCTAAGTTTAAGGAGGCCAGAGCACCACAGACACCTGAAGGAGCGTTGGGGTTCACCCTGACTGGAGTGATTACAGTGCAGCAGACATGCCCTTGAGCATCTCTACATACCCTACTCTATTGCTTTCTGTTCTCATCTCAAGTAGTGGTCCCATCTCAGAGTTCCCCTCGAAGTCGGGTGTGCAGGTCCTCCTGGTCGATTTTGTCGACCTGGCTATGCCAGCGGTGGTGTGCCAGCAGGGCCACGTTCCTGGCGGAGATGGCGCTCATCTCCATGGTGCTCGCCGCCCACTCCACAGCGCTGAGGTAGTACAGCCGGTTGTGCAGGATGAAGGGGGGGGTCCTCCGATGCGGTGGGCGGTACGCAGGATAAGCCATCCGGGTCTCGGACACCGAATCCCATGAGAGGAACATGTTCTGCAGATGCTCCTGAGTCAGCGGCTGCAGCGATGACACCCTCCAGACTTTGGCGTGGCTGGCGGGGGGGCGTTTGTAGCCATCAGGGATGTGCACGGGGTCGAGAGAGGTCAGGCGGTGGATGAGCGAGCCCTTGGAGTCGGTGGTGAGGACGTCAGACACAGTGAAGTCAGAGGGCGGCTCCGTGGTGCCGAGGTAGGACATGTTAAGCAGGCCGTGGACCAGAGTGGACACCGTCTGGTGGTAGCGCCCAGGGTAGTGAGACGGGATTGGAGGAGAGAAGCCTGAGAAGGTGATGTCAGACCCCCCCTGGTGAAGCGGCGTTGCTATTACCACGATGTCATAAAGAGAGTGAGCGGAGCCCGACTCCCCGACATAACTGACCTCATAGTAACTGACTGTGGGGCCTGAAAATACACGAGAGGCAAAACCCACACACGTTACAGATCCATCAACAAGAGAGAATCGAATCTATATGGATTTATGAGGTCGTTACCTGACTTGGAAGGTCGAACTTTGACTGAGATGGACATCACTCGGGCCGGGATGAGAACACTCTTACTGTTGTACAACAGTCCTGAGCAAACTTTCTTGTTGCCTCCATCCACGGCCCACTGACCTGAATCTGCTCCTGCTAACGACGAGGCCCCTGGAAGACGAGACACACAAGTTCAATCTCGTATTTACAACTTCCCAACAAAAAAGAAGTATTACTATAAATGTGATAAACCAACACTTGAAAACATACCTGCAAACCCGTGGATGCGGACACTTTGACCATAGTTAACACGAGTGATGGGTGCAACGACCTCATTGAGGAAGATCTGTGAGAATCCTTCACTCCTCATGGTTTCCTCCAGCGTCTGATTCATTAGGGTGAGAAAACTGTCGCCGCCCATGGCGTGCAGGAGTTTCTCCACGCTGGAGAATGAGTAACCATACTGCTGGTACTGGTAGATCCTGAGGAGGACAGGGTTTCCACGAGCAATGAGAACATGTAACAAAACAAGGAAGAGGAAACCGAAGGTGATATTCCTGGATCTCCCTCTGGAAGAATCTGATTTAAGTGCTGTGACAGTTTCTTACCTCATAAATTTGTCCAAAATACTCTCCACCCACATCTGCATCCGAAGCATGTTGAAGCCGTATCGCCAGAGCATGCGTAGGAAATTAATTACGAACCAGTCGCTCTCTTCAAACGTCAGCTCCTTTCCGTCAAAGATCGCCATTTTAGACGAGACCTCTTTCCTCGGAGGGACACCTGAAATAAAACAGGAAACAAAGTGAAATATGATGGACTAAATTCTAATGAAAGTTTTCATGTTCAACCTGGTATACGATGGCGTTACCTAATTTTTCCACAAAGTGCTTCATGTGTAGGTTTAAAGGATGGATCATTAAACCTCCCATCTCATACTCGTGATCCCCGATCCTCACTGTCGCCAGCGGCCCACCGCCTACGCCGGATTCAAACACGTCAATCTTCACCGCGGCTCCGAACTCCTGCCGCAGGTAAAACGCTGCTGCCGTGCCACCGATGCCTGCTCCGACCACAGCTGTACGGAAGGAGCAACGACAACAGGGTCAGGAAGTGTGCTCCAAGTGGTCCACTTACAATAAAATGGCATCAAAAGCCCATGGAGCCTCTGATATTTTCAGTTTACCTTGAATCTAACTCTGATATTTTGATAACCTGAAACCTGGCACACTTTAACAGCTCGAAAATTGATATAAACAATCAGTTTATTACTCTAATAATTGAACTGATGAAGTGTTGGTTTCTGGGTAGAAGCTCACCTATCTTTTTGGGCTGCTCCTGCAGATCTGGGGCTGAAGCTGAACTCCTGCCGCTGCTGGGACAGAGCCACAGGAAGCACAGAGCTGTCAGTGTGAGGGTGGGAAGACTCATAGTGGACATCTAGAGCTCTGCACCGAGGAACATCTGTGCGGGAAGGAAACAAACACAAGTTCAGCTCATTAGTTCCCATCAGTCTCGGTCAAAGGTCACAGGAGTTCAGGCTCGAGCAGCGAATAACAAGGGGAAATAGAACACTATCGTAAAGCTAATTTTCAGCAGTGATCACGTCTTTTTACTGGTTTTAACTTTTAAATCAAATCCAAACCTTCAATGACACAGTGTGAACTCACTGTTTTCAAAGTGACTGTGGTGGATCCAGAAGTGAAATTCACACACGTCTCTTCACCGTGACCGTTGAGTTCAAGTTTAAAGCTCAATAAAAACTCTTCTTCTCTTTTGTTAAAGTCCGGACGAACAGAGCAGAAGTAGAAATAACTCACTGAACTGGTTTCACACTTGATTCATGCCGGAGCTCCGTGAACAGCCACAAATATTGAGACACACTTCCTGCTTACACTGAAGTGTGCGTTTCACAATAAAAGCATCAAAATCCATTTGAGATTATAACTGAATAATTCCTTGAACACAAGTAATCCTCAGATTGCAGTTTACAAACAAAAGTGACAAGACAGGGAAAAATATGCCCCAGCTTTGTTAACCTTATAATGATAACATATAACTAGGGTTAAGTTGTAGCACTAACCGGACCGATGTTACAACAACTTAATTATCACGCCAAATTGACCACTAAATCCAAAATGGTCGACTTGCTGTTGCCTTTTTCATTTGTAAATCTGGTTTTGGATACACAACTGTCCTCATTTTCGTGAGGATCAGTGAAAGCTAACTGGGGTGATTTTCTATAGGTGGCGCTGTTGAGCCATTTTCCCACGCCCATTTCAAATTAATCCAGAATACAATTACTTTTTGATGCTTTGAATTTCATGCAAACTTTGGTCGAAATTTGAGTATGTCTAGGCCATGAAAAACCACCGTAGGTGCTCGGGCCTTAATTATTAGCATAACAGTCTGGTACTATTTAATGACTCCTTTTACTTTAAATATTTTAGCAACAATTTACTGTTCATACTTTTGCCAGTTTTGATTAATTTAAGACTATGGTGTTTCCATTTTACAGGATATTAATATTTCTTCCACTACTGTTTAATGATTATAACCCTTTATAAATATCCCCTTTATATCAAGATCTCGTTGGACTTATTTTGAAGCCCGACTAACCAAACCGGAAATAAAAAAAATCTCCCTGAAACCGGTTGCGGAAGTAAAGCGGAAATGACGCCATCATCTCGCATCATGAAGCATGCTTGAATGGAGGTGACCTTAGTTATTATCACACAGTAACGTGGAGTATTAGCGGCTTCCGGCGGGTAGATCTCGGTAGTTTGGTGTAGATGCTGCAAGAGCTGAAGTTTCCCGGAAGCAGGACGAGCAAACATGGCGGAAGGGCATCAGGCACGCGTTCAGAATGTGGTGGAGGAGATGGTGCAAAGCCTGGAGAGAGACAACATCCGGAAAATGCAGGTCGGTGTGTGTCTCAAGCATGAAGAAGTGTGTGCGTGCGTTTGTGCGTGCGTGCGTGCGTGCGTGCGTGCGTGAGTGAGTGTGTGTGTGTGTGCGATTGTGTGAGTCCTCCGTGTCCCTCACCTGTCACCTCTCCCCCCCCTGCAGGGTCGCATGTTCCTGTGCAGCGCAGACTGCTGTGACCGACCCACCGACTCCATGTCCCAGGTGCATCAGTGCATCGACAAGTGTCACACGCCGCTGGCCAGAGCTCAGGGTCTGGTCACCTCCGAGCTGGAGAAGTTCCAGGTGAGAAGAACCCCCCCCACACACACACACACACTGCACAGTCAGGTCACAAGTGAGAGAGACCAGAAACAGTCTCTGACTAGTTGTTATAATGAAAACACTAAGAGTGATAACTATGGACGTAAAGATGTTATTAATGATGGCAGCAACAGTTCATATCAGTGTTGTCTGAATCCTGCAGCTCTGGAGTCAGAGATGCCCACAAAGAGAAAACACAAAGGCATAGCTACATTACACACGGGAGATCATGTCTGAGAACAGAGGCTGAAACTGTGCGACGAATAAGAATAAGAGCTCTTCTTTACTGTTCTCTCTAATATGTTGGGTTTTACTCTGAAACCTTTCTTTACTTGCAGATATTTATTATTCCTACATGTTGTAGTCATAGAGAAAAATGAGGGGGTGAGTTTCCGTAGATACCAAGAGAGAAACAGAAAGAAACCAACCCAACAATAACGTTTTTCGAAACTGTACAAATGTACAACTCCCACATAAAAATCCATATCATCACCTTTTTCATTATGCATTTATAAAAATAAATGAATATACAGGCCTCACTTGGAGAAATCATTTTCCATCATGTCATGTCAGGTTATGGAGTGAATAACAATAAGTTTTAGCCTCTTAAACGTGCTCACTAGCAGTTTAAACTCATTCTTTACCATGTTTTATCTCGTCTTCGCCCCCCTCCCCCCCCAGGATCGACTGACCAGGTGCACGATGCACTGTAACGATAAGGCCAAGGATCTGTTCGACTCCGGCGCCAAGGACACGGCGGTTCGAGCTCTGATGGACCGCTGCGTGGGCACATGTGTGGACGACCATCTTAGCCTGATCCCCAGCATGACCCGAAGAATCAAAGAGAATCTGGACTCTTTAGAGCAGTGATGAGGGCGAAGGATGGCGGAGGTCACATCCTGGAGACAGACACACACACACACTCAGCCAGTTCGAGTTGTGTGAGTTTTGGTCATGTGCAGATTTAAAACAGAGGTTTATAATTGTGCTCTGTGGGGTTTAACAACAGAAGCCCCCCCCCCCCCCCCGGAGACTGGGCGCTGAACATTTCTATCATGTTAGAACTTAAAAGAAATAAAACCTGTGATAAATGTGTGTTATATCACAAATGCTTGAAGTGTGTTCTTTTAAGAATTGTTTAACAGCCATATTTAACCTCTGAAGTTACGACCATGAGCCTCCTCATCCTCTGCTCATTTTGTTTTATTGTGACATGTTCTGTGATTGCCTCATCTCCCCTGGTGAGATGTGTTCATATGACTTCAAAGTTCTGTAGATGTCCCTGTTTTATGATTGCATTACTTCCAGATCAGCAACACAAGCTCTAGCAATGAATAACACCAGTTTTACGTTTGTAATGTGTATTTTAACGACAGCAAAATGTTAGCACAGGAAAGGCCACACAAGTCTCAAAGTGACTGCAGGAGGAAGCTGAGAGCATCGTCATCCCACTACCTGTCGAGTTGATAAAAATCCAAACCACTGCCAATGTTCATTTAGAAAAAGTTTATACTTCACATTAATTGATGCAGGGTCGGCTGAATGGAAGAGGACAACAGCAACACACAACATGATACATCAAGCCTGTGAGTGAGTCAGCAGATGATAGAAATGAAATTCTACACTTCAGTAATGAGGGAACGATGGCATAGTTTTATTACCGGTTAAAAAGAACAGGTAACATGTGAATTTGAACATCTCTGATAGAAAATTGATATTATAGGTCCCAGATTAACAAGTGAGAGACTTCAGAGGCTCAAGTCTTAGATAACAGTCCTCTGCAATACCACATGAAAGTTATAAAGTCTTTAGCAGCCAGAAACTGTTTAACATATCATTTAGTGAAGGAAATGACAGGAGCTCTGAATTCTGGAGAGGAGCCAACTGAAAACAGCATTGGTGCCACCTACACACTGATCTTTGAGCCACGCTGACAGGAGGGTGCTGTAAAACAGAGTAATCAGATTCTTTTAACAGCTCTTATCAAAAACTAAAAAAAAGGATAAATAATTTATGTTTGGGCTTCTTGCATAACTGACAGGAAAAAAGATTTGATTGCTAATCATTAAATCGACACTTATAAAAAAATAATCGAAATCAAGGGAATTAACTTTAGTTGCAGATGAGAAAGGTCAAGTTCATCAGCTAAAATAATCATAAATGCAAACTTAACTTTGTAAAAAAACACGTGATAGCACCACAGCCCATGTCAACGGGCAGTTTTTTTGGAAGTTCAATATTGTGTACATTTTTTACTTTGAAAAAATACAAATGAAGTAAAAAATAAATAAATGCCAAATAAAAACAGTTTAACCTGATGACAGTTGAAGCTATACAGGTGAGTTACATGACAGTGTATTGGCTGTACATAATTTACACATCTGAAAAATCCCCACATGTATTTGTTCTCAAAGCAACATGAGGTAAAAGATTTCCAAAATCGCCAACAGTGAAGTTAATCATTTTTCAACAACTTAACTGCAGAGATTCTTAGTGTGGTGAGGGCAGCAGCAGAAGTAGACTGCTCACACGTTCCTGTACACGACGATACAGAGTTTCTCCCATGAAATGAAGAGCCAGTGCCCTGCAGAGGTTGATACTGCAGAAAGTCTGAAGTGAATATCTAAGCAGCAGGACATCAGGGAGCTGGTGTTCTAACTGTAAACTGTGACAACGATACGTGAAGACTCCTGAAGCCTCTTGTCTCATGATGAAAGATTATTGAAATCTCGACTTTGAGAAGCTTAACTGTAAAGTCAGGTCCTTCAGGGGTCAGCGATGCCACTTCCTCCACTTGACTGAGGAGGTAGTGAACTTTCTGACCTGAAAGAGCTTGAACAGAAGCTGTTGTTGTTGGTGAAGAATGATAACATTAGCAGACAAACCCACATTAAGACTAGGAGCGTGCTCACATCGGGTAAATCCGTCCTGAGAGATCCAATCATAAGTTGGACAGCGTTGGGTTCGTCTGTCCACATCTGACATTAAAATGTGACCTGGATGTGTCTCCATCCTGTTACCACTTGTGATTGGATCACTCTGGAGGGATAATACCAGACCTTAACCAATGAAAACAGTGGAGTTAACAAGTGGAAACAGGCTGATTCTGTGCTTCTTCCACATAAAGCAGTAGGATATCTGTTTTTTGTCATCAGCTGCTGGTGTGAAACGTTTAATCTAACAGCAAAGGTGCTAAAATGAAGAGTCTGCAATATGTGACGCTGCAGGTCTGACTGAAAAAATTCAGGTCAATACAAGAATCAAATAAGGAAAATAATTGAAATACGTGTCGACCCATTTCAAAACAGTGCTGGTGGAGTTTCTAACACACCCATAAGTGGACCACACCTCAGTGCTCACCCCGAGTTAAATTTACATAAGATCAGAGGAACAATAGCCTGACATCTTCCCATATAAGTGAGTGCAGCAACTGCTCTTCTAAATCGATTATACATTTTTAAAGCTCATATTGATCTTACTGATACAGTTATCAGGTTTTCTGAGGTATTGACCTCTGAGCGATGGACAATTTATGACAATCTGTTGTGTTTTCTTTCACCCGTGAGTCACATGTGTGTTTACATTAGGAGATTTTCTTTTTCCCATTAGTGGACCTGTATTCCAGTTGACCTGATGCACGTCTCTAAGTCTGAGGTTTGCTCTGCAGCGTGATGAGGCTTTTATAAATGCTCAGCTTCAGCCTCTGTTGATGTTCATACGTCCGAGACTGATAATTTTCCCACAATTATCGATTAAAAACCAATTCCACGCTGGTTTCAATAATACTGTGAGGTGAGACTCTTCCAGGGTTGTCACAAACACCAGATCTAAACAACCTGAAGTCCAAAGCATCTCATGATAAATGGAGGTTTTCCATTCTGATGAAAGGCCCGACCTCTCCATTCAGACAGTTCGTGACAAACATTCGAGGAGAAGTGAAGCTGCCCTGAAGGCGGAGTGTGGCCTGATCCCTCCTGGCCACTGTGATGTGTCTCTGTCACACAGTAAACTCAGAATGTGCCAAAACACTAAATACATAGACACAGAACATTTTCCAATCACACCTCACTGAGGTACAGAGCATGCAGACGATATGTCCCATGTAGACAATGGTGTTGAAGATGGTGGTGGATTGTACATACAAGCTTGTGTCAGTGTCTCGGCTTCACCGTGAAGAGTGGCAGTGGGAGGACTGGCATCAAGACAGACAGCGTGTAGTGCTGTCTGGCTCTGAGGAATCTAGACGGTTGTCCAAGTGTGGCGACGTATACAGGAAGTTGCAGCACACGTAGAGGGGGAATGATAACAAGCGGCTGTCCAGGTTCATCACCACGTACTCCTAAAGGGATCGAAGGGAACAGGAGAATATTAAGAACGCCTCCAACATAAGGCTGTGACAGCTGAGCCATTTACATCTGCAGCCGTGTATTCACTGACCTGGTCTTTCTCCAGGGTGAGGAGCTGGTAACCCGTCGAGCGACTGCAGACCAGCTTCCCTCGGCTGTCAAAGGAGGCGAGACGCAACCTGCACACATAGAAATGATATAGTAGGAATCGTTGGACATTTTAGTTTGATGTCAGTTTTTAAAGGCTTTGGAATCAGAGAATGTTTGAAGTTAAACTGCACAGCTGACCTGTATGCCAAATGCCTCCGAAGTTGCAGGCTCACAGCGCCCCCACAGGGCTGACTCAGGGTATTTCTTTTGAAGACTATGAAGCGGTTTGTGTAGGTCACCAACAAGTCAAAGCCAAAGTTAAAACCTGTCCACCGCCAGCAGTACTGAGGAAAAGGAAAAAACATCTCAGTAAACCTGTGACTGTAAAGGAGCCTCGGCTAGTGTAACAGTGAGAAGACTCACATCTCCATCTTTGGTCAGCTTCCTTCCACACCTCATACTGTTCAGCTCAAACTCCTCTCTATTGGCTTCCTGGGGACTAGAGACAGATGGATTCCGATGTCATCACAACTTTAACACAATATTTTATATATTTACAGTAACTGTGGTCATATTGTGATAACACTCAGTCTTAGGCACTTACCCATTGTCGTTGTCGAATTCTGTCCGGAGCATTGCAAACCACTGATTTTTGTAAACCGATGTTAGCCAATCTACAATATAAAATATGACAAGAAAAATGTCAGTGCATCAAACACATGGAGGCTCTTCCTAAAAATATAGATTAAAGTGTTTACTGCTGTTGCTTTATATCTAGTAGTTACATTTAAGTCTGTGTAGTTCTTAATGCTGCTGTTTGAGACAACTTAACCAACTACATCAAACATGGAAACAGAATATTGGCAAAATAACAGGCATATTTTCTCCATGAGTAACATGAGAGTCCATAAAAACTAAATGTAACCATTTAAAAACTTCAATAAAATATTTCTTTGTATTCAAAATTGCTTCACTGCTTTGAAACCAGGTAATGAAATTAAAGATCTAAAGAAAGCAATGTCAGAAAGAACCAAATCTTACCAGGGGGCAAAATATTATCTCTCTCCAGGATGCGTGCAGATGCCAAATCGTTGATGATGTACTGGAGACGAACGTATTTGAACACCGAACAAAAAGGTGCACCGTCGTCTGTGTTCAAGAAGGGCTCTCTCTCACACAGGTCTGTAGAGCAAGGTTAAATGAAAACAGAGTCAAACATCTGGTTGTGGTTCAATAACAGCAAAAAGGAGAATTAACATGGAGTGATATTTCATAAGGTGCAGGTTTTAAAGTACCAGTCCTGCGCTTGCACAACCAGGCATCAGCATCAGCCAGAAGCTGCTTGATGGGACCGTCCCACGATGGATTGAGTTGCAGAAACATCCACTTCAGAGAGAGAAAATGATTAAAAAACGAGTCTAATAAAATCAAAATGAAAATATGTTGATCGAAAAGTATATAATATTTCCTCCTACCTTTTTCAGAGCAGTGTAAACATCCATCTCCACCTGCATTACAAACAGATCTGAGGACTGAATGAGCTGCTCCATCACCTCAGCTCTGAAATCACAGGGCAGACACAAATGTTATAATAGTCATAGACAATGATTTTTGCACTGTGGTTTGAAATATTATTACTCAACTCTTGACATTTTATTGCGATATAAATTAGATTTCATGATCCTCAGAGGAGAAACCAAATCAGCTCAGTCATAATTATATAATTTAAGAAAGGTTCGAGACTAAACAAGGATGTAAAAGTTAAATTATTGTGAGCTGAGGACACAAACCCAAGTTCTTTCATCAGCTCCACATTTTGGTGGGTCATCAGGTTGTTCAGAAGCCACTCAAGACACCTACAGCACGAGATATAAAAACAAAAATATCAGAAATAACAAACACACCTTTTAATTAATAATCTAACTATAATTAGATGAAATCAAATCTGACTTTTTCATGACGGAATCCAAGCCGTAGATACTGGCACAAGCGTAGTAGCCACACACAGTCTTTGCACTGATGTTTTCCTTCATGGTTTCTCCACACTGCTGGATCAGACCATCCTGTGGACAACAAACCACAAGATTTGATTAAGATTGATTTCATATGACTCCATTTCTGGAAAAGCAAAACTGTGACTTTACATTTGCGAAAATAAATGATTTATTTCAATTCACTGACCAGTTGTAGCATGCAAGCAGCGGCAAGAATACTGACGACTCTGCTGGGCTTGATCAGGACATCGTCCCGGTACAGGGATCCAAACACCACCTGAAGAGCTACACGCATGCAACAGTACAGCTATCAGTATATAATAGAAATGTTCGACTGTTTGCTTTCTGTAGCTTAAGTGCTCTTACCTTCAGTGTCGATGTTCTGGTCCGGGATCTCCAAGCCAATTTCCATCATGTTTGACTCCTTCCAAGAGCCGCTGAACATACTGGAAAAATATCCCGACTGCAAAAAGCAAGAAAGACAAAGAGCTAGTACAAAAAGAAAAGGATGACCCACATGAATGGCAATATCACTGACTCTCTATGAGGTGTTTTGTGTCATCATATTTTACCTGGCACAGGTAGACTTTGTGCAAGTTCCACTCCTGCCCCAGAGCACAGATGCGAATGTCGCTGTTTTCCCCGTTCAGGAACAGGGTTTGATAAATGTACCTCGATGTGCATTTCAGTTTCTTCCTGCTCAAGTTTGGAAAAAAAACAACAAACAACAGAGGAGAGACAGAAGAGACGGTGAGACAAAACACTGATGACTGAAAGACATTTCACATCGAGCTGATCATTGGACTTGCCTGCGAGGTGTATCCAGTATGGCATCATCCTCCTCTTGTTCACTGTCACAGTCACATGGGGCATTTCTTTTCCTCTTCTTGCACTCACAGCTGCGCTTGCGGCTGCTGCTTGTGCCCTCGACAGCTTCCTCCGGCCCCCGAGAGGGCGACTGGAACCTGCTGCCCAGACTTCCCATCTCTACACGAAACAAACAATACAACAACTCAGCTGCACTGTATCGTCACATGGCAACAGGTCTGTGTTAATCAATATGGAATCAATATCAAGAGAGCATACGCTGTCAGGGACTTTGGCTTTTGGAGGATTGTAATAGCTTGTGTTGGAAGTTTCTTTTGCTCCCACTGACAATGGATTTTATTCCTGATTCTTGTTGATTTGTTTATTGATTTATTGATAAAACAACAGTAAAACATATCAATAATTGTTACAGTATAATTAGAATAAAGAGTAAATTAAAAATCGATTGTTTGTCCTTCTGTGCTCATAAAGAAGAGTTTAAACCCACAACCTTAACTTAGAAGATGAAAAATATCCATCTTTAAAAAAGAAACTTTTGGTATTTCGTGAAATACTAACTAACTATTATCAGAAAGGTTATTGAAGTAATTTATGAATGGACTAATTGATTCATCATTTCAGCTTATTGTTCTCTCTTAACACTGCATTAAGAATGTGGAGATCTACTTATATTTCCTTCTTTCACTGTATTGTGAAATTTAGAGACTTACAAGGCAGCATATTGTTCTTTAGTTGTTTGCTCAAAACGTCAATATTTAATTGAGTTATTAAAGGCTTTTCCACCACTACCGAACTCTTCCTCAAAAATAACACTGTGTAGTGGAATACTGAAGGAAAGAAGACGAAGGATCAGAACTTGTTGTTGTTGTATCATCTGCCTTCTTGACTGAAAGAGAAGTCACATGTGCTCACAGGAGACTCGACATTCGTTTTTACCTGACTGTGCGAGTTTGGGGAACGAAAAACAAAACAAAATGGACTTTGATTAGCTTCCCTTGACAATAACAAGAGTCTGATGGAAGAGCCCCCTCCTCCAGGCTCTTCTAAACACATGGACAGAGTGTCACACCGTCACGACACCCACCTGGCGATCAGCTCCGGGCAGACGGAGGCAGAGGAACCAGGTAAATTCAACGGTAAACACCGGCTGATGATCCCCGGGTCGCACCGCCTGTCAGACACCGACGAGCCAGCAGAGGAGGAGCTAGCCTCAGTTAGCCCCGGAGCTAGCCTCAGTTAGCCTCAGAGCTAGCCTCAGAGCTAAGCGCAGAGCTAGCTTAGCTTCCCCACAGAAAGACGTGAGTAAGTGTTTCTCCTGACGATCAGCTCCACCTCGGTTCAGTCACATGTTTCTGAATCGGAGGAGATGTAAACACAGAGAGAACAGATGACGTGTGGATGCCTGTCTGTGCTTCTGTTGTTGTTCTTCTTCTCGAGAGAGAGTTGTGAGTATCGTGTCTACGTCAAAGGCTGCTCTGCTCACTAACGCCCCCTGCTGCGTCACTACCGCTTAGTTCTTCTTCTTCTTCCTCTTATTTCCGGCAGACTAGGTACTATTTAGCGCATTGCTGCCTCCCACCGGTAGGGAATTATTAATGCAGTGTATGCCATCAGTTTAAATCTTGCGAGAGCATTTTGAATCTTGAATATTTTGGACAATAAAATGAATAATAGCGAAATTAATTTAAAGATATAAGACTATCAAGCACTTAGACCCTTTGTTTTGAAACTCAGAATTTAGCTCAGAAAAAAAATATTATATCAAAATGAGCATTTTGGTCGGTATCGATTAGTATCACAATAAATGTCAATTTTTGGGACTTTAATGTACAAATATGAAATTTGAAGACATAACTGTAAGATTTATATCTGCATTTACATTTTTTCCCCCCTCCATGATTCTTAAATGAAAGAAGTTTGGAACAACCAGGGCAAACTAGTCAACCAGAAGAGAAGGGCCATAGTAACAGAGGTGACCAGGAACCTAATGGTAACTCTGGCTGAGCACCAGATGTCCTGTGTGAAGACGAGAGAAACTTCCGGAGGATAATGAAAAGTAAGGAAAAGCTTGAGTGTGCACACCTGGTTGTCTCCAGGTCAACCAGTTCACAATAAATATCTATTTAAAATAAGATTAATAAAACTTAAAAGGAATCTCACTGTCATGCTTATAAGTAAATGAAACCAAAATGATCAAAGAACACCTCAATGCTAAAGTGATGCTGAAAAAAAAAAGGTGCTTGACTAATCCACAATAAAACCTTCACAATTACAATGTTCTTTTCATTGGTGGCTTAATTTGGGGACAATGGCAAAAAATAAAATCAATGGTTCCATATTATTTCAAATTGAATATCTGTGTCTTTTGGATGCCACCTTCTTAGGTTCTGCTACAAATTCTTAAATCCCTGAACGAACAGCAAAAGCAATATTTATGAAAGAATGCTTTTACTTTTAGTTCTATGTTCATCTGCTCACACACCTGCACTCCTCCTGTGTTAACAGCAGGGTGCAGTCATGCACTCGATAAAAGACAGAGGGCATCTTGATGAGGCTTTGTATGAAATTATGTATGAAACCATGTGAGCAGCTTGCTAACTGTGCTCATAGGAGACACAAGCAGATAAAGAACATATTGTAGGAAGATTGTTGGAGGCTAGATTGTGATCATATTGTGAAGCTCTGGTGATGAAGGTTGTAGGTCAATGTTATAAATATTGTCTTTGAAAGTTAAAATTGATGGATGTATGTTGACGTTTTTAAAAGGCACTGATGATAATTATTATAAAACCTCTTCACAGTTAAATCATATGCTGGTAATACTTGAGCCTTGAGCCTGGGAGTGAAATGCTCCTTCCTAATACCCACATGAAAGTGAGATTCAGAGCTGGATGGCTGCTTTGATGTTTCCTCAGACGGTGGCTCTCTGTGTGATGAATTATAGTTATTATTTGGTTCAGTATTTATAAACAGCTGGAGGCGGAAGTGACGTATGAGGTGCTCCCTGTGTTGGGTGGGACTTAAGCAGGAACCAGCCAATAAACCGCGAGCACTTCTTTCACAACATTCCAATCCCTCCCACTCCACCTTCCTCCTCCTCTTCCTCCTCTTCCTCCTCCTCCTCTGCAGTGACCAGTCTGTTTATGCGTGTACGTGCGTGTGCGTGACAGTGACACGTACCTGGGTCTCTCAGTTACGAGACCTGGCAGCAGGAGACCTCCACCTCGGGCAGGCTGAGCAGAGAGATCGCCCCTCTGCGTCCTGAGATCCGGAGCTTTGGGCAGCATGGAGACGAGGGAAGCAGCCGCAGGTGAGGCTGTAGTCTGTGGACAGAGTCTGTGTGAGTCTGTGTTGTGGTTCCGTCAATACAACAACCAGTTAGACCTGCATTTAACCCGGGATAAACTGCTGAGTAAATGGTAGCAGTGTGTGGTGTACAAACATGGCTGAATGCTGCAGTTTTCAGACCTTCTGCATAAATCACATTGGATTTAGAAAACATTTGACTCTTTGACCTTTTACTGTCTCATTCAAACTCTAGGTGCTCTTGTGAGCAGCGATGGGGAGGAACAGGCTGCACAGAATGAGGCAGCTCCTCAAAAAGACCCCGAGCCACCCACCAAAAGCAAGATGGAGCAGATCTTTGGGTTCAAGAAGGAGGACCTGAGCTCCTGGCCAAGCCTGGTGACCCTGCTGAGCCGACCCACTGACCCAGCATCCCTCGGCATCTTCCGCTGCTTGTTTGGTGAGTTCAAATCGTATTATGGCCCATATTCCCCAAATTTCGATGGCAGATTTACATAATATTCAAAAAATATACAGAGAATAGTGTGAGGTATTTCTAAAACATAATTATATGTGCATATATATATATAAAAAAAGGCCTTATTATTTCAGTCTGCAAATAAACAATAACACTGTTGAGTGATTGCATGATGGTCACATGTCTTTCATGCAGGTTTGCTGATGCTCATCGACATCACTCAGGAACGAGGCCTCAGTCACCTGGACTATAAATACCTGGACGGGGCCCCTGTGTGCCGCTTCCCCCTCTTCAACTTCCTACACCCCCTCCCACTGGACTTGATGTACCTGGTGTACGTGGTGATGTTCCTCGGTGGGTCACACACACACTCCTCCATCTTGTCTCAAATCACACGTCCAACAGATCAGACTCTGGTAGGTTGTTTACGGAGTTGTGGTGAAGGAAGCTGTCCCCCTTCTCTTGGGAGTTTTTTGCTGATGCAGTCGTTTCACAGGAGACAGTCTCTGTGGGGAGGCTGTCTATGGTGAAGATTAAAGTGCAGACTCCAGACGGGAAACTTTCCACTTTTATTTTTCCCCCAAGGCGACAACAAGATTGGGACAACAAATTGAGTAGTTTATGCAAGAAGGAAAAACTGGAACACAATGACAATCAAAGTAAATCAATGCTGATGAATCACCAGGGACAAAAATCAAATACTTTAAGAGGTGGACACACACATTTCGGAGCCAACATCCTTTGTAGAAAAACATTTATGTGGTAGCATTTAGCTTGATTTCCCCACAGGGAAGAAATCCATAAACTTTTAGAGGATTTCTCACATTCCAGACATACTACAACCTCCAATAAAACCTTGTGACTGGTACTTTAACATAGAGCTCCAATCAAATATTATTTATTAGATAATCTGTTCAGTGTTTATCCATAAAATCATTAATACACATTTTGTGGCTAACTAATTGAACATAAAAAAATGAGTTTTAAAGAACTTTGTGCAACCTTCTTGATTCTTGTTGACATTTAAAGGGCCATTTCCCACAAATCTTCCTTAAAGTTGAGAAAAGACAGTCAAATTAAAACCAGGCCTGTCAGATATCAAACTCCAAGATTTCCCATAATACAACTCAGCAGCTTTCATCAGACACTCCCTATCATCCTCTCTGAACCTCCTGATCTTCAGATTTCCATCAGAGACAAGGGGAACATTATATTTCAGTTTTCACCAACTCACAGGGACTCTTCATGGACTGGTTAACAGGCATTACTATGTAAAAAACGGTTTAATCAATATTAATATCTGTTGCTATTAGTATCGTAACTTTAGTTGTGTGTCTATGTTTCTAACAAAGGCGCCCTGGGCATCATGCTCGGCTGTCTCTACCGTCTCTCCTGCCTGATGTTCATCTCAACCTACTGGTACGTCTTCTTCCTGGACAAAACCACCTGGAACAATCACTCGTACCTTTACGGCCTCATCGGGTTTCAGCTCACGCTCATGGACGCCAACAGATACTGGTGAGATGATGTTGTGTTGTGTTGTGTTTCTGTCCCTGTTTGCGTGTGATCCTAACAGAGGGAGATGTTTAAAAAAAAGGTGTGTATTTGTAGGTCGGTCGATGGATTGCTGAGACCTTCTATAAGAAACAGGCACGTGCCTCTGTGGAATTACACTTTGTTGAGGACACAGGTTTGTACATCAGTGCATTTTTGAAATGTTTAACTTCAATAATTCATGAAAACAGTACAGGCATTAAAATGTTTTTTCTTTTTTTGAAGATATTCTTTGTTTACTTCATCGCTGGAATCAAGAAGTTGGATGCTGATTGGGTGGAGGGATACTCCATGTCCTACCTGGCTCATCACTGGCTTTTTGATCCATTCAAGTAGGTTTCATGAAGCAGCTCAGTCTGCAGTTACTTCAGCTTTTAATTGACTTGCGTTGGAACCTCAGTGCCCCGACTCAGAACTCGCTGTACCAAACATTATTTCTCCAGGGTGATTCTTCCTGTGGAGTTAGTGAGTCTGCTGGTGGTGCACGGAGGCGGCCTCTTTCTGGATCTGACCGCTGGCTACCTGCTGTTTTTTGACGCCACAAGATCTTACGCCATTTGCTTCGTCTCCTACTTCCACTGCATGAACTCTCAGCTCTTCAGCATCGGTAAGTCTGTCGCCTCACCTCAACCTAAACATGTTGAATATTTAAAATTCTGCCGGTTTTGGACGTATTGTTTTGTATCATCGTCCTCAGGGATGTTTCCCTTCACCATGCTGGCCACCAGTCCTCTCTTCTGCTATGCCGACTGGCCCAGAAGATTCTTCTCCCACTTCCCGGCGTTCCTCAGGGGGGTGTTGCCGCTCACCTCGCCGGATCCTCAGCCCAGCCCCTCCTGCGTTTACCATGAGATCCAGAGCACCAGTGCTGACCGCCAGGAGACCCCACCTGTTGCCAAATCTTCCAAACTGAGATTCAAGCACAAGCTGGGAGCCATTTTTACAATTATCTACATCCTTGAACAGTTATTCCTGCCTTACTCCCACTTCATCACAAAGGTATATTAGCCTCTTATGTTTTCTTTAGCCTAAGGGAGCCTGTTACTGTTTCATGAATTGCATTACAGTACATTTAGCTATTGCCTAATTTACCTTCTGCCTAAAAGGACCGAACTTTCTTATCAGCTAAAGCCTCCTGATCACTGTGAGTCACCAGACTGAGAGTTGCTCAATCAGAGTAAACAGTCTTTGGTCTACAGCAACCAGCAGTTCAGCTGATGTGCTCAGTAGAAAAGTGAAAGCACTAAAAAAGCACTTATTGGTCATTTTTATCTTTGTTTTTAGTTTTTTAAATCGTCAGAATTAATTAAGAAACAGGTGAAACTTTTCAAAATCGTTCTTATTAATATGGAATTATCCCAAATCATTCATTCTTCCAGGGTTACAACAACTGGACCAATGGCTTGTACGGCTACTCGTGGGACATGATGGTTCACTCCCGCAGTCACCAGCACGTTAAGATCACATACAGAGATGCTTCGACTGGAGACGTCGGATATCTGAACCCAGGGGTGAGTTTCAGAGGAAAACACCTGCAGAGAAGATGTTATAGAGGATTCCATTAACTCATTCATCCTTATAAATGACTTGACAAAATATACAAGTCATTAACATCTAAAAACCTTATCAGTTTAAAATGATTTAGCAGCAGACCACTCAAAGTGCTTTACAGTACAAGTCACTTTCACCCATTCACACATGTTCTCACAGCACTTCTATATGCTTTTACTATTACACCATACACTCTCGGCACAGGGGCAATTTGGAGTACAGAATCTTGCACAAGGACATCTCAGAATATAGGCTGGAGGAGCCGGGGATAGAACCACCCTCCTTCTCGGTAGTGGCCCCAGTAACAGTAACATTGTCTGTGTTCTCCAGGTTTTCACACAGAGCCGGCGGTGGAAAGACCATGGAGACATGCTGAAGCAGTACGCCACCTGCCTCAAGCACAATCTGCCTCGCTACAACATCTCTGATCCAGAAATCTACTTTGACATCTGGGTGTCCATCAACGAACGCTTCCAGCAAAGGTAGAGGAGCTGTTCTGCTGGAGAGAAAAATATGAGTATTGAGAAATTAACTACTTGTGTGTGTGATACCAACGAGCTCTGGACTCTTCTCTCAGGATCTTTGATCCCCGTGTGGACATTGTGAAGGCTGATTGGTCTCCTTTCCAGCCAAACCCGTGGCTGATGCCTCTGCTGGTGGATCTGTCTCCCTGGAGGACCAAGTTCCAGGAGATCGAGGGCAGTCTGGACAATCAGACTGAGATCGTCTTCATAGCCGATTTCCCAGGTAAGGAATTTGCCTCCTTGTTCTTTCTATTCATAAAGATGGAAAAGTGGAATTTGGCTTTTAGCTTGGTTTGAGTAGATGTACTTATTCTTGTTTGTGCTCACTGACATTACAATATCGTGCAGGTCTCCACTTGGAAAACTTTGTGAGTGAAGATCTGGGAAACACCAGCATCCACGTGTTGCAGGGCACGGTGAACGTTGAGATGGTGGAGGAGAAAAGGAACGTCACTCTGCAGCCTGGCGAGCAGACAAAGGTACATCCACACAAACGCCATCATCACCATTAACATTACACCGTGTGACGTAAGCACTTAAAAGGTTTTACAGTCATGTGAATGTGTGTAGGTTCCTGCTGGAGCGTATCACAAGGTGCACACAGTGTCTGAAGACCCTTCCTGCTTCATGTACGTCTACGTCAACACTACAGAGGCGGCGCTGCAGGAAAACTTCACCAAGCTGTTTGAGCTGCAGGAGCGTATTCGCAACGGGACAGGTGAAAACATCCGCAGGCAGTCAAAACCATGGGGGGATGGTCTAATAAAAGATTAGGATCCATTGAAAATTTGGAAATGTTTCTATTTTTCTAGTTAACCTACATAATATAACTCTAAAAGATTTTGTTCAGGTCTGTCAACTTGCTCAGATACTCACTGGATCTTCATTCCACAGAAACCGAGCCTATTCCTCCCGAGCTGCAGCCTCTTATCGCTGCCGACGACCACGATACGTCGGAGGTCAACGTCACCGACCCGATCGTGCGGCTGTTCCTGAAAAGGCAGCGTCGCATGAAGGAGGTGAAGAAGCGCAGGGAAGCCGGCATGCTGGAGCGGCTGGAACGTTTTTGTGTGAAAAAGTACTACACCATACGAAGGGGGTGAGTGAGACGACGTCCGACCGCTAAATGAATCCCTGAATGAACTGCATCTCATTCACTGGGTCCTCTTCTCTCTAAGATTCTTGATGACGGCCATCGCTATGAGGAACCTGGCGGTGGGCCTGCCTCCTCTGGAACAGCTGACGAGAGAAGTTGACTACGCCAACATGAAAGAACCTCAGGCCGACTCCAACCAGGACGAACGACTCAAGGACGAAGTTGGTCACGGAGAACTTTAAAGCTGCCGCTGGCACCACGGCTCCTCTGATGGATTGCGTGCAGGTGATCACACATTCCAAAGAAATGTGTGTGTTATTACTACTGGACTGTTACTATTTTGAGACTCTGCTGCCCAGGACTCAAAAGATTTTCCAATTTGATAGGCTTCTGGAATATTTGGAATTCCAGTTAGTTTCCATTATTTTGTAAAAAAGCATTTGTCTACGAAACTTTAGTTTTGCTAAGGACCCATTTCTTTAAAAGCTGTCATAAAACCAGTACACTGTACATGGTAACAGATATGCACCGCTTTGCCTTGCAGGATTACATTTAGTTTTCTTGGTTTTGTTTTATATGAATGCATAATGGCTGAATGAGATGACCAAAAAGAGATTTGACAGTTTGTTGAGAATTATTTAAAATCAGAACTCTATGTCAACTACAGTCTTGCGTTGCATGATCTGCAGGGAGATCATATTTTTACTACATTTATGCTGCTTTGCTTGGAATGAAGATGAAGAGCAGAGGAGGGAACCTGAAGGATGAATGGCTGTACACTTCAAAATGGACGAATTTTAAAGGACACGGAAATGAACAGGAATCCGGTTGTTCAACTCCTTGGTACGAATTTACATTTCAGCTCTAATTAAAAGAAAATTCAGGCCAAATTATTTACACACTACATGTAAAGGTTCCACTTCTCGGCACGTTTAACCCTAGAATGTGATTAAAAACAGAATCCAATTGTAAGCTTGTCAGTTGGTTGCCTTTTTATTCCCTTTTGTAATGAAAATCTTATCCTTATGTTATTTTCAATAAAAAAAATCTGTTGACAAATGGTGTTTTGTGGAAATAATGAATTTTATTGATGTCAGTCTTTTTAACATGTCGCCCATTTTAAAGTGCTACAGTTCAGTGTTCACTGTACGTCGTCACTATGGCACATTAATAATACTTTTCACAGAATCAGAGCAAACTTTACACAATATAAATACATATATAAGTCCACAACATGGATGTCTAGGAAACTGTTAAATTTGCTTAAACATAAAATCATGATGGGTTTAGTTGAGGTTAATAGTTCAAGATTCATTTCAGTTAAATATGCAGCTATCATTGTGCTGTAGTGGAGGTCCAGTCACATAAGAAAACACTGAAGGCTGGTTGGACAAGTGCTCAGTCTGTGAAGTGACAACATGCGACATGCTTCACCACACGCGTGTTCACAACAGGAGATGATCTGTAGGTTCATCATTTACAGGGAACAACATCAACTCTCAAGTGTATTGTTAGTTCATATTGCACAGTTTCTACTGGTTTCATTTTAAATCATCACACAAATCCCTTTACACAACGGGTGACTAATCACCACACTGAAAAACTGACCTTATATATATATTATGTATAAATTCCACATTCAATGCAAAATGACTGGTATTAGTGTTTGACACTGGCCTTTAGGAACTGTTTTCAGGAGACTTTTCCCTAATTGAAGCTGGTTTTCATGAAAATGTTCACATCTGCCAAATGTTTCATCGCCATTTTTGATCTTTCTGCCACTCTACTAAACCTACTGACTCAATTTCCATTGAACCCGGTTCCCCCCCCCCCCCCCACTGTCTTTAACATGGCGAGCTAGGTATGCACTCTCACGAGCGCCCGTCCAGTTCTTCATAGTCCAAGTAGTAGAGAGGTTGTGTGTGGTGTACAGCAGCAGTTCAAACCCTGTGATTAGTTCTTAAAGGCTGTTCTTAAAGGCTCATATCTCACTGCTTCTCTTCCTCGTGTTTCATATACGTGGGCAGAGCCACAGCGGCAGAAAGATAAGCAAGCGAAGGAAGCACGGAGGCGTAACAAAGACATGGACTCCACCCTAATCCTCTCATGAGTGTTTTGTCAACATCCACTTTCTGCAACTCCAAAGACGCCCGTCTGGAGCTCAACGTGTCTTTCCTCACTCGCAGGTTGTGCCACATACTTCTAATACATTTTACAGAGACTGGCTCTGAGGCCTGAACCTGAAGATGGTCACCAGATCAAAGTGAGCAACATCGTCCAGCAGCTCCACAGAGTTCACCAGCAACAGCTCTGTCAACACAGGCAATCTGAAGGTACATTAAGGACGCCCGTTTATCTGCCACAGCCTCCAACTAAAGCTTGAATCCTTCCCACACTGCTGTCTCCCTGCACGACCTCAGCTGGCCCCGTTTGGCAGCTAAAAACAGATTGAAAGGTGACATCACTGGCAGAGATGAGGAGGAACCTCCCTGTGTGCGGGCCGTGATCCAGCTCCACTCTACGGCCCTGTGCTTTAAACTGACCAGACAAAAACGCTCCTGTGTCTGTGGTAAATCTTCAGTTCGTCTGGTTCCACAGAGACGGAGCTTAGTAACTTAACTCTCTCTAAAAAAAAAAACAATTCTCCCTTACTTCAATCAACCTTTAAGTTATATTTCCATTTGTATCCTACATTTTCTTTCAGGAAAAAGATAATCAATATTAATGTATTAGTCTTAATCATTTCCTCTACTAATCTTCTTGATTATACCATATGCAAGCTTTTCCTAGTTATTTTGATTGTTAAGTCTCAAAAGATACAAATTAATCTGCCTTACTGACTTACACTTCTTTTTATAGCTGAAATAAATTGTTAACTTAAACAATTTTTCTAGGAAGAATCAGTCAAATTCATTGAAATACGGGTCAGTACTAGGATAACATAATTTTTCTGTGTTGAAATGTGGTGCCAGTGATTTATTGACAGGTTAGGCCCCTTTTTAACATCTGGATTTTTTTGTGACATGCTTTGGGAAATACAGATGAGGCTCAGTGCACCTTCCCATGTTTCATCGTCGATGATACACACCGAAAATGGTGTGATAATGTGGAGCACCCTTTTGGGGGGATGCGTCGTCAGACTCGGTTCTGCAACTCTACCTCGGCTGGAGATCTGGGTAGAAAACTCCATGGATCACACCTTCAATCACAACATTCGCAAACGCATCTGAGAGGGAGGAAGAAAAGAACGGTTTAGATTTGTAGTTAATTTAGGATAAGATATTAGAATTTTGAAAGAACCCAATTTTATTACAGTGCACAGACTAGGCTTGAGCTCACCGTGTGCAGATGGTAGCAGGTAGGGGTCTCTCAGAAACAACATGACCGGCTGATGGGACAGTTTACTGAAAAGAGTAAATGGGATGTGACCCAGTTGGTGAGCAGTTTCATGCAGCGTATAAATAAACAGTATGAAAGCACAGGGGCTGTCACTGTCATGCAGGCTGAAGGCCACAGGCAGAGCAAATAATGACTGAGGTTTGCACCTGGTCAAAGTGCAAAACGAGAACCTCTCATACAATAGTTCAGTTGATTAAAGAGTAAAACAAAGTGACTCACCTTGATTCGTCTGATTCCGTATCGAATGACCTTAAAGAAGGATAATAAAGGTTTAGACGTTCCGCCTTTCAGCAGCCTGGGAACAAATCAGTCCTTTACTTTATAGAAAAGCTACAGTTTCAACTCACCCGCAGCTCTCTGTTTTTGGCACTGAGGGATAGTGGCGGATATTCAGGAAATCCAGGAATATCTTTGGAATAACCTCATTTTCCATGATTATAGTCTGAAAAACAGAGAAAACTAAAGCAAATTGCAACGTTTGGTGCACAACTGCACGTCTGTTTCTTTGTTGGTTTGAACTCTTCGACAATATGTTTATACAGTTACTCTGGTTTAGACATAACTTGTATTTGGAAAGACTGCATGCATGACTATTTTCTTCTTCCTGTGGGGAAACAGTCCCAGCAGGCGGAGTGAAGGTATCACTGTACCTGCAGGTAGAGCTCCAGACCATGTCTCCTCTGCTCCACCACTTTGGGAACCCAGTTTCTAACATGTTTCGAAGGAATCTCAGGGGGTTTGATGCTCTTCTTCAGCTGGAGGAATAACAAGGCATCATTAAAACATGTAAATGTCACAGCAGATAGTAAGTTAGCAGCTCCACAAAGCATCACGGAGTTACTGAAGTTAGTTGGTGAGAAACTTTGGAGTCAAATTGTCTTTGGCTTCGCTAGAAAGCTTTAAAACAGTTAATGACAACTGAAAATACAAGACGCTGATGAAAACAGCAAGTTTCAAACAAACAACATGGTTTGAAATGAATAAATACAATAAAACTGACTAAATTAATTAAAAAAAAGGCACATAGGTGCTTTGAGTAATATAAGTGAATAGTCAAACATACACATATAAAACTAATAACAATTAAAGAAAAAAGAAAAAATTAACTGGAAAAAAAGGACGTATTATTTTTTATTTTTTTTCACAATAGGCTTAGCAAATAGTAGAAATAATAGATAAAAGTCAAACTGATGATGCTAGAACCAAAACAGCTAAATGAAATTCCACTGTGATTCATCTTAGTATTCACCATTGTGCCCTTTTTCTACGGTGATATGTCAAACTCTGAAAACAAAACGTGGGTGACTGAGCGGTTAGAGGAAGAGGAACTCCTCTCTGAAGCTGCAGAACTACCGACTTATTTAAATTGTTCACATGGTTAACCACCGCCACCACATCTGCTATTTATTGGTTGATGAGATTTATTGTGCAATCATTTATATAACTAGTGCTTGGTTAATTCCTGTTTTAACTACTAATTAATGTATGTGTTAGTTTTTTTTACCACTAAATCAATTGTTTAGTCTCTGAAATATCCAACATTGAGGAGGAAACTCAAAGAGCCAAAGGTTTCATCTTCAAACTGAACAACAGCCAAAAGTCCAAACAGGTTGTTTTAAAATAATATGAGAAAAAGCATCATATTGAAGATGATGGAATCTGCAAGTGTTCATTTTCATTTGATAAACCATTTTATATTATAATTGACCTTTAATATTTCTAGTGGTTTGACCAGTTAGTATTTCCCCCTATTTAAAGGCTATAGACTTGAACTACTGAACAAAAGGAGCGATGCCCCACCACACGATTGCTGAACCGAATCTCACCAGTTTATGCAAAGCGTGGAATTCGCTGTAGCGTTTCTCCACAGAGTGTTGTCTGCCGTTCATCAGCACGTCAATTCTAAAGACCTGAAAGACAGAAGCAAATGAGTGAGTGCTACGTGTTCAGCGTCAGTTGGATTTATCTCCAGAGTTCCCCCGGCCAGAAACGTCCCTCCCTGTCCACACAGCCAGTGTGTGAGTGAGTGATCAGCTGACTGTGGAGCCGTCAGTTACTGTTGGTGTCAGCTAGTTACCGAGAGGAAGCATCTGGCTGCTACAGTGGAAAAAAAAGAAAGATCTGTGAGAGTTCCTGCTGACATCCCGAAACAGATCGTCTTCTACTTCCCTCACTTTACCGGACTGTTCCGTGAACACGTTGTTTCTTACTTCACTCACGTTTGCCTGCGTTGTGTAAAGAGGGAAACCGACTCTTGAATGACGGCAGTGATGTTCATGTAACTCTGTGCTGGTTGTGTAAACACAGAGGACTGCGCCTTCCGAGACAGACAACAAGTCATAGTTATTAACAAATCCTGAAACGACTCAAGAGCTGGAAATGAGATGACAGCACGTCATGAACATGACGACGATTGGGATGTGACTAATGTCCAAAAGAGAACAAACAATCAAAATATTTCATTTGATCAAGATGTTTGCTTCTTATCATGTATGTATTTTATGAGCTTTTATATAATTTTATAGAAGTTCTTCCCCAAAACTAAGCCACAGTAATACACTGGTTTCTAATCCACGGGTCCCATTATAATTCTGAGGGTCACACGATAAATAAAATGCTAAAAATAAGTCTGTTCAATTATTCGACCTTTTCTTTCTTGTCGGGCCTAAATCTGATACACAGACAAACCTTCCTTATACTTAAAAACTCCATATTTTCAGTCACAGCAGGCGGTAGAATCAGTTCTTAGGAAGACAATGAAGTACAGGAAATGTATTTATGATCATAGATGTTACTGTCATGTCTGTATGGAAAATATGAAGCTAAGACTAGCAGCTGGTTAGCTTATGAAGGGGAAAACAGCTGGCTTGAATTCAAATAACAAAATTAGGCCACTGGGATGGAGTCAGTGCTCAGTATCAGCAGGTTTAATGAGTGGAAGAATAAAAAACTTGGACTGGTTGATGACAGAATGAAGCTTTAACAGCAATGCGTGTTCAAAGCATCAAAACAAATGAAACTGACCTGATTTCTACTTTTGATATGTCTTTAACGGTTTTATAGAAGCTCATACTAAATCGATTGGTTTAAACCTATAAGGTGACATTTAAAGGTTCACTAACAGCTAAAGGAGAAGTTTCGAAGTTTCACAGTTTCGGTCATTCAATATAAACACAGACACACTGAAAACCTTCCTCCATGTCAGATACTAGTTTATTTCCCCCATGTAAAGTAATAGAGGATAACTTCTCTTATTTTGTGAAAATAAATGTAATGCAGTTTACATGTTATGAGGTAACAAGAGGTTTCAAAATAAGTCAGTCAAATAAAGTGGATTTCCACCATTGGAAAAGTCTCTTCAGTATAAAACTCCCTCTGTGTGTTTCCATGCAGAGCTGCAGTGATGGAGGTAAAAACAGAGAAATGTTCTCTTATAAAACTGCTGCAGCTTCAGATTCACTTTCTACTTTATCTGCTGCACTGCTGCCACCAACACGTACTATAAAAAACCATAGGGAACCTTTAGGTGACGGAGGAAATGATCACAGCAAGAAAAGCCTGTTTCAATGATCATAAACAGAGAGGACATGCGACCACCTTTCTTTAGATGGGCTTTTTAAAAAGTGTGAACCTCTGCTTTAATACGAGCTGACTCTTTCAAAGTTCTTCAAGCATGTTGTGTTCATGTCAGAGGAATCCTCTCATCTGGATCCATAGAAAACAATGTAAACACAACTTTACAGTCAAGAATCTCTGGTATAGAATGTTTGACCAGTAGATCTGAGCAGATTCATATTTAAGAGGATGAATTCAGATGATCTGAAGCTTTAAATCCCAAGACACATGTTGTTGTTATATCACACACACACCCACACACACACACAGACAACACACAAACCGACCGACACACACTCAGACACACACACAGACAGACACAGACACACGCTGAGCTTATTGTGATGATCGCAGCTCACCGTGTATCCTTTCTCGATCGAGTTGTTTTCCGATCGAAACGAGGGGATCGATACGTTCACCGGATGCATCTCGACTTGAAAACGCGTTTAATCTACTGAATAATGTTTAATCCTGTGTCACACACTCTCTCTCTCTCTCTCTCTCTCTCTCTCTCACACACACACGGATACAGACACACACCAACACACACACTCGCTGCTGCTGCTGGTGGGCTTCTCCAGTTTCTCTGACAGCCCGATCAAAATCACTGGATTTAAATAGGAGGAGAAAGTGTCAGTGCTGCCCCCTGGTGCAGAGGAGGACACAGTTACAGACAGGGTGGTGACACTGCGGCTTATTTTAATCTTGTAGAGAAAAAAAAAGTCTCCAAATTTCTGTTTGGAGTTAAAATGTTTAATGTTCAGTTGTTATTTAGTTGAAATAAAGGAAAACTCACACAGATCAATAATTTTCTCATTAATATTCATATTTTTTCTTTATAATTTAACTGCCATTAGAGCTAAAATGACACATATCTCCTATGATGAACATTGATGAACACATTATATAATCAATTATTAATCTGTTAATCTTAATGTGGTAACACTTAAAACCCACCCATTTTTATTCATAAACCATATGTAGACATTATATATTTATTATAAAATATTTATAAGCTAAGAGTGTATATTGATGTAAAGTAGTTGGCAATAATTATAAAAAATTATGACGATTTATATATGTATTATTACATATGACTACAACTGTAATTTACTATATTCTCAGCCATTTAATTACATGTATACACCTGCTTCCACTACAGGAGAGCAATAAAGTTGCTGATAAAAACATTATTTAACAGTTAAATCTACTTACAACTACATTATAATGTGTTTAATACCATTTATTAATGGCTAAACATGATAAATATGCTACTTTAAATGTAAAGTGTGTCCAACTATTTGAAGTTCCTGTCTTAAGTTATTTAACAAAAGGGCATCTCGTCCATATTTAGATATGAGGATCATTTCCTGATGGCACTGAGTTTGCCTGTGAAAACACTAACACGAGTATTATTAATCAAAAGTCAGGAAATCCAGCCACACCAGTCTCACAAGTTGTACATCTTCATCACAGTAAACTGCTCAGTTACAGGAGAACTTCTTCAGCCAAAAAGGAAGAAAGGAGAAAAACATCTGGCTCCTGCTTTTCTACTCTGACGACTGCTTTTTAGCTTTTTCTCTGTTTTAAATCATTATCAGATGAATATTTTGGGTTTTGGTAAAGAAACCAACATAAATATTTTACTTTGGGATTCGGGGCCTTAATGAAAATAATCACCACTTCATCGTCACCAATCCCAATCAGTCACTCTACAGTCTCCAATTATAATAATCTAATTGTGACTCTTAATGTCAATCAAACTGAAAAGGTTAAGAACCAAATGAGAGAGAGGTCACTGCAAACTGATCAGTCCATCAAAAATGATACAATATCACAAAGTTTTATTCAAGTTTCATCAAAAGCTTTGGATTAAAGAGAAAGAGTTTCTTCCATTGCATATAAATACAACACATACATTTAGCTTTAAACAAGTGGTTCATTCAAAAATTGTGATATAAACTGGCTTATGTGTGTGTTTGTCTATTTCGGCCTCTAAATTTCATGGATTTTATTCTAGAGGGGATACGAGAAGCAAGCATAAAGTAAAACGCAATACAGGTAAGAAAAATTAAAAAAGAATAAAGGTGAGAAATCATTATATTTTTCAGTAGCAGGAAAAAAAAAACTACACAAGCAGAGAGGGATTTAACATTATCTGCCACTATGACATCAGATGACTTATTTTTTTCTAAATTGAGATTATTAAATTATAAAATTAAATGAATTTTTTGTTTTTATATGCAGTCCTCTTCATTTTCATTTCTGTCTCAGCTGAGGTGCTGTGAATGACTGGCGATTTTTAATACCTGGAAGAAAAAAAAAACAACAATAAGAATAAAAACACAATAAGGACATATATAAAAATATTTGAGACGTGATACTTACCCTGACATCTGACAACCTGACACGTAGGCGTAGTTGCCAGTGTAGCGGACATCACAGCGCACAATGTTGTTGCTGTAATCTGATTCTGGGACGTGATAGGAGGGATTTACACTGACCTGTGGAGAAGAACAACAAAATACATAATATTTAATAATCAGTAGCACAATGGAGACTTAAATCAAATGAGCATGACTGCAACCTGGCACCAGAAAAAGTTTAACGGCAGAGTTTTAAGGTGTCCATGGAGGACGCTAAACGTCATCTGGTATTTCTAACAAACCTTGAGGATGTAGTTCCCAGGTTTCGCATCTGTGATGTCGATCCACTGACAGTCGATGTCTGCGTTGTAGGTGTCATAACATCCTGGGCTCAGGCCCTGCACATTAGATAGCATCAATATAAACATTATACAAACTGGTTCATATAGAAAAGTTCAATGTAATTGTTGTAAGGTGGAAAAATTCAAATAAAAAGACAAATAATGATTGTGTTTTGGATGTAAATAAAAAAATAAGGAGGTAAGGGAACATTTTTGCCGACCAAAACAATGAAAAAAAAAGAGCGGGATGGAAAAAGAGAACATGTGCAACACATTTGATCTCAGACGTTCAGGAAGTGCACTAAAAGACAGCTGCCTCAGGAAAAGAACACGTTCTTTTTTTTGGGCTGAAATTTATGAACCACAAATCCTGTGACAAAGCCATTAAGTGAAAAACAAGTCAAGTGAAACTAAATTTACAGCTCTCTTTATGGTCTCAAGTGAACTGGACTTTGTTTTGCAACAGTTATGATTCACACTGGAATTTTGTTATTATTAAAAAAATATATTATTATGTCACAGTAGGAAAAGCACAGATGTGAAGATAAAAATGAATAATGGCTGAATTCTGTTCAGCCGCTTAAATTGTCAAGCTGCACAATATTGGATATTTGAACATATATGAGCAGGTAAGCCTTTTGTGCCTTTGTGGTCATCTTCAAAACAGAAGGCTGTTCTTTTTGAAAATAAACATGCAGGCCTAAAATGCAGGAATGAAATTTGTGCTGCGGGAGTTATCTTGGACACCTGGGTATGTGCGGTGCAGGCATATCGCCTGTAGTATCCGTAGTCGCAGGACGTGTCCTCCAAGCAGAAGCTGGCCTTGTGGCCCTCAGCCACCGAGTGATGAGTGCTGGCGTCCAGCAGTTCATAGTGGCTGAACTCATCCATGCTGTGGTAGTGCCTGTGGATCAGCAGCACAGTGTTTAACTCTTCTATTCATTGTCACCGTTGCACCTTTTTAAAACAGCCAGACACTGTTTGTCACCTCGAGACACCCGACAGGGATTGTTGGCTTTGAGTTATCACGACTAGAACAAAGACTGTGGATAAAGATGGACAGCACTTCTTTCCGCTGTCAGGAAATTAAGCCAAAATGTCTGGGATTCGGACGCTGCCATCTGGTGCATTTGGAGTCAAGGTCTGCAGATCAGAGGAATGAGCCGTGGTACTTTTTTGTTGGGTCCATGCCCCATACACTAACATGGAGGAAGCAGGATTTATGACCTTTAGCCACCAGGGGGCGATTGAGATTCTTTGGGTTCCCTTTTGGGGAGCTGTCATGTCGTCCAGCTGTATATACAGTCAATGGACTAGAGACATCACAGGCGTTTCTTTTATTTATCATTTACATGACTGCATATGGACCTAAATCTGGTTTCACAACATTATCTAAAAGAAAGCGTTTTTTTAAATGAGCCTTAACAGTCTGGTTTTTAACTTCAGTTGACTTTGAAAACACTGAGAGAATATCTATACTGCCTACATCAACAGTTTACGGGACTGCTGCCAAACACGATCCATCTCAGGGATTAGAACAGTCGGCCGCTTGTTTCACAACATAACTATGGACTGAGGTCGTCTCTGTGGAACCAAAGAAAAACTGGAGGCTTTTCCAGAAGCAACGAAAATATCTCCGGTTTCTATTTTCGACCTGTTCTCCTCGTCACCCGATTTTGTTTCACAACGTCTGGTTTTGCAGTTGTTATAGAGCTGAATCCAAAGGTCGTGTGAAGGTCAGTGGAAACCCAAAGAAGGTTTTACTGCGTTTGTGAAGGTTGAAAAGGACATCTTTCAAAGTTTATCGACACAAATAAAACTTGTTGTTAAAATGTCTGTTCTGATATCAAAGATCTCCACAGCACAATAAAAACAGCCAAAGGTAACACAGCTGTGGCTCAACAGGGGGTGCCATTCCACAACTATACTGGAAGAGACCAATAGTGATGATGATGATCACATAACTGTTCAGGGATTTATATTTGTAATGAAATTAACTGATGAATGAAACAATTACAAATGCTTCAATCACCAGTCCATACTCTTATTAAAGATGTTAATTTAAATACACATATATAGAGCCATCGGATTGAGGACTGGTTTATATATTCATTCAACTTTTTTAACATATCATGTAGTGGCGAGCTGAGGAAACACAATCTATAACCTATTATCTCATTTATGTCTAAAAGACAAATTAAAGAACATTTTTTGAATCACAAGTTATCAAAATGTTCTGTGGTTTGCAGACATACACAGATCTTATGTGAGAATGACCCAAAAATAAATTAACTTTGCATGTAAATAGTCTGAATCGTAGTTTTATTTTATATTTTTTCACTTAAACAATAAAACAATATGTTTTATAACCTCATACCTGTTTTTTGATATTATTGTGAGTGATTATCACTAAAGGCACCATTCTATAGGCACCATGTGTCATTCTCTTGTGTTCGCTTTCCTGGCGGCATCGGTCAAACTGAAATCAGAGTTATTTCTGAGTTTGTGCTGAAAAAGGAAACATGTTCATTGACAGTTAAAGGTGTTAAAAAAACAATATAATACAGATAGGTGAGTGATGGGACTTCACACTCACTGGTGACAGCTGTGCCACTCCCAGGAGTAGCGAGGCCTGCTGGGGAGGAAGTCGGCCGTGCCCTGGTTCTTGACTCTCTGAGGGAACCTCAGCAGCATGCGGGTGTCGTAGTCTCTGACATCGCCTCTGTAGGCCGAGCTGTAGGAACACACCAGGGAAAGATCACATTTGGACACAATGACATCACCAAGATTGTTTTTTTTTTCATGGTGCATCTCCTCCCCTGCAGTGAAGCAGGCTCCTGTCTGTGTGTAAATAAATGATGGGTGGAAAAAAAAAGAAAAGTTTGGGTGCAGATGGTTGTTTGGGTTTAGATTTCAATGTGTTTACTCTTCAGGCTTTCTCTTCCCCCGGCAGACTATCATTAAGCTTTTACACAAATCCACCACTCCACCCCTCTGCACCATCAGTGGCAGGACTCGGTTAATTCCACCTCCTCTCCTGCTTCCACATGGGCAGCCCTCACCCACAGACACTTGAGGTGGTTGTTATGGCTCAAAGCTTTCTGAATCACACTCACACTTGGCTGCACACCCAACTTTTTTTTTTCTTTGTTCCTCCCCACGGATTAAACCTGACAGCACGACGAGTCTGTACCTTGACAAACAGTTCTCCTCAGCTGCACATCTCAGGTTATACATGGGGACTCTCTGGACATAGGCAGAGGCTTGGATATAGTACGGGTCAGGTACGAGATCAGGGAGACCTACAGAAACACAACAGGGATATGAGCATATAAGAGAATTAATCATCAATCAGCCAATGACCTAACAAGCAGAAAACAGAGGGTAAATAGTTTATACACATGCAGAAGTTTCAAGGAGACAGACCATGAGCAACTGATTAGTTATTGAGTAACTAATTCATTGATTGATCAATCGATTAAAGTCACTTTGGCATCATAACCATCACTTGAATGCAGATTGCTCCTCTCTTACCGTACTGATTGTACCTTGTGCCATATCCAGGTCTCGATCTGGGCCTCGGTCTCTCGTACACGTCATAATGATTATAATATGGATTATCACTGTCAGTGGACTTGTATGGGTCGTAGGGATCGTCAGCGGCCATCATGTCTTCTCTCCTGGGCAGAGGTGGACTCACAGTGACCTTCTCCTGGGTCTCGTTGGCCCTGGTGCTCCCCTGCGTCCCCGTGCGCTCACCGGTCCGGTCCTGGTGATGCTGGCGGTGCTCTCGTCCTCTCACCAGCGCAGTCACAAGGCTCTGCTGGTTCGATGCTGGCTGGGGGGGGAGGTGCTGCTCCCGCTGCTGCTGCTGAGCCGCCGGCTGGCTCTGGGTGTCCGGGTGTCTCACGTCCCCATCCCGGGTGATGGTGACAGTTCTCTCCTGCACTTGCTCCTGAGTTGCGCCCCTCCGCCTCGGGGGCTGATACTCCGATCCCTGGCTCAAAATGCTGAAAACCTGCCCGTTGTGGGACCACTGGAGCGTGTTCCGCCGAGCCGGTCTTTGGTTATTTCCTACTCTCGTCCCTGGATTTCTCTGAGACTGTGTAGCTTGCAGGATGAACACAAATAAATAGACGCACACATATGCGTAAAACGGCGCGCCAAGTATGCGTAATCCCATTCTGAACGCAGTTCAAGGAGGCTGGAGGTGACAAAGCGGATATTTATAATGAGCAGGGGGTTTCCACTAGTCTTGCACTTAAATATCCCTCATGTCTGTTTGAAGGATTTCCAGTGAGCAGAGAGGAGAAGCTAAGTTTCAGTGTATCCGATCCGAAAGATGATGATGGTGGTGAGGAGGAGGAGGAGGAGGAGTTCAGCATTTGGAGTTTCTGAAACTGCTATATAAGTCTGGTGCTGCTGCTCATGTAACCACTGGATCCGTGATGTCTGGTTGAGCTCAGCCATATGTGTGTTTGATAACTGCTCTCTCTGACCCTAAAGAGTCTTTACTGTGCAACTCCTCTTCTTCATCCATTGCACATTTCACTCACAGTTTTATGAAGAACAGTCAGATACAGGCAAACCACTTCGAGAAATCTTTCCTACTTAGTTATGAAAGCACATAAATATTAGGAGCCACTTCACAGAAACTGTTTTTTTCTTTTTCTGCCAGGTCAGCAACGTGAAATGATAAATAGCCTTTTCCTCTGACCGTTGGATGATCTCCCAACCGAATTGCAGCACAGTCTGCCAGAGTTCTCTGCGCTCTCCCACTTTCTCACAGGAGGATCTCCGAGAAACCTAAACATGACTCTTTGATGGCCTTGCAAAATTTCCTCTCTTCTCTTTTCTTCTGGGAAACCAGCTCCCACATCACCCCCCTTTAACCCAGCCGCGCCTCAGTCCTGTCTGCATGGAGCCACACTGCAAACGTGAATGACTCGTCACATGCATCTCACAGTCTGAGGTCACAATTACTCTGTTCTGAGTTAGGAACAAAAAGAGGCAGGGGCGATACTTGATATCTGTATTTCTGCGTCTGCTGGCACACCGGTGACCCCAAGCTCCTCTCCTGATTAATCTAAATCATTTTCTGCAGTCCAGTCAAATCACTGCCCTGCTGTTAACACCAGGGGGATAATGCATAGCTTGGGAAACTTCACCCCAAGCCACTCATTTTGCTCTTTCTTTACACCAAACCAGTCCTTTCTAGCATGCACACAATTCACCGCAGGCCAGCTGCTGCCAAACCACAGCAAACAGTCACAAGGACTTTTTACAGTTTCCCAAATCACAGTTTTATGAGAGTGTTGACGTAAAAGAAGCACAGTGTGGATTATATGAGATGGATTTCCTCCAACGCGTATTATTTAAGAGATGTTGTGAGGCACATTCATAAAAGCCCATGGATTCGAAAGCAAATCGTGATTAAGAAATAGAAAATTATTCAGCAGCAGAGGCTTCCCTCAACAAAAGACCATAACTCCACATCATACTTTACTGTTCCATCTCCTTACACTAGGGGGCAGATATCTGTAAATGTATAGTCTGTTGCAAGTTGCAAGCATTTTCTTATCAGCACCTGAGGAGGTTGGCAAGGAAGTGATGGATTATTGAGTTTCTCACACAAACTCTTAGTTATTTCGTCAGATGTGTAAAAATACTGGAGAAGCGCAAGTGTTGAAGCCAGAAATGGTTGCAGGAAGCTCCCACAGAAACACTGATCTCCTGAACTCGCAGAGTAAGAGTCTGAGGACAAATGCTTTCTTTTCTAAGAGTGTTTTGTTCAACGTCACACGACAGGGACTGAGTAATGGTCTAAATGGTAAATTGTCTATATTTACATTGTGCTTTTCTAGTGTTGAGGACCACTCACCATTCACACATTCACACATTCGTACAGTGCATCCATGTGCAGCACTTTCTCTGTCATACATCACTCGTACAATGTGGGCACAGCCATTAAAGGCAATTTGAGGTTCAGTATCTTACCCAAAAACACTTCGGCTTGCGGAATGGGGGAGATGGGGATCAAACCGGCGACCTTCTGGCTAGTGGACGACCCACTCTACTTCCTTGACAGTTATTTCCTCTTTTACTTTGACTTCTAAACTTGATCCATTCAGTCCAACATTTGATTTGTCCATTCACAAGCCTGCTAACCTTCAGAGGAACATTGACATTTTGAGGGAAATCGCATGCCCACGACAACGTCTGATCCACAGCACTGACTATTTTGTGAGAACCCCTTGAAGTCTTTCGCTGTATGTACAGGAGACTGCATCGACACCATGGAAAACCCCCTCAACTAGGCCTCATGCCCAGTTAAAAACTTCATATTTTTAGAGGTTTGGTAACAAGTATAGTGTGTTTCATTGGGGGTTGGTTTGGTTCGATGTAGCACCCCCCCAGGTCCAGTGGCGGCTGGTGACATTTTTTTTGGGGGGGGCGCACTTGGGCGGCGCGGTTTAAATAGCCCACCGCAATGAGAAAAAAAAAACTCCGGGGTGCTCCGGGGACCTCCGGTCCGGGTCCCCGGACCGAGACCGGGACGTCCCCGGACACGTCCCGGTCTCCGGAGCACCAGAGGGAGGTGCACCCGGGGAGGTGCACGGTGCTCCGGTCGCGTCCCGGTCGTCCCGGACGTCCCGGTCCCCGGGGAGGTGCTCCGGTGCTCCGGGAGGTGACCGAGACGAGGAGCACGTCCCCATGCACGTTAACATGTGGGTAAAAATTTCAGCTGATTATTACTGATCAATAAAACTACACACACGACACAGTAAACAACAATGATTCTATCTGTCCACTGTCTGTCCTCTACCTGTCTCACTCAGTGCTCCGGGACCGGAACTGCACCTCCGTGCAGATTAAAAGTATCTGCTAACTATGCAGCTCCTGTAGATCAGTGATAAGGTCTCTGATTGGACAGTCCTGTCAGCATGATGTATAAGAAACCCTTTCATTGGCTGTAGGCGCAAGTGAAGTGCGCCCATGGCTCGAACTGTCATCCGCCATTGAGAAGCTGTCCTTGCTCAAATGTTCCTGCCCCTTTTGTTGGCTTCCATAGACTTCCACTTGCCCGGCGCCCACAGGGAGGAGTGGCTTCTCTCTCAGTGATAACGAATGGCAAATATATTACCAAATATAATATATTAAGTGGTTTTTGACAGGGGCTTACGGTCTCCGGCACACATTTAACGCTTTAAAACAGTACATTTCTTATTAAATTATTTGATATATAATGTTTTTTGACATGTCATTTTTTTTTTTTTTTTTTTTTTTTCATCTCAAAATTGTAGGGTGGGCGGCGCCCCAGCGCCCTGTATGACGAACCGCCACTGCCCAGGTCCCTTTTTGCATGGGGACCCCAAAATACTCCTGCAGTCTGTGATTCATACTAACCATGCACCATGATTGGCCATGTGGGGGTGAGAGAGAAGGCACGATCGGAACATCTCTCTCTCTCTCTCTCTCAAGCCCTTTTATTTTCTTTCGTCATAATACTACTCCTGTGACTTTTTGCACATGTCAAAACCCAGATGTTTTAAACATCCATACAAAGTTGCCAGCACTCA
The DNA here is from genome assembly GCF_963576545.1 of Limanda limanda. Lineage (NCBI taxonomy): Eukaryota > Metazoa > Chordata > Actinopteri > Pleuronectiformes > Pleuronectidae > Limanda > Limanda limanda. The sequence continues at coordinate 35,371,737 of NC_083636.1, read as the reverse complement.
TTGCCAGCACCTGTCAATTATTGGAGTGAAAGTGTTGCTGAGCCACATGCTTAGGTGCTGCAGATAGTGCTGCCAGTAGTCAAAATCCCACAGGGCATTGCTAACTTTTATTGTTGCGTATGTTGCTATAATAAAATAAAGAAATACGACAGCTTTAAAAACACAGTGTGAGGGTGTTTAGTGAACTAACCTGATGTTTACTTCCAGGCAAAATCTGAGGAAAACATAAAAATACTTTGCCTGAGAAAGGGTTTCTATTCTCAACTGTTCAAATCCTGCTGTGAATCCCAGCTAGGTTAGTTGTGTTGTTCTTTGGCAATGGGAGAGAGGGAAATCTCGTGCCACATGAAGTTTCTGTTTCAGCTTGAGTAAACTGTCGGGGGCAAATCAGCACCAAGCACAGATTCATGAGCTCATGAAAATGTGTCCGTTATAGGAGTTATAACAGTTGTTTTCAGGAGCTAATGAAACAATTTTTAATTCCAGAGACCAGTGGTTCAGTGTTACAGACGAACTTCAAGATGTGCTTGTGATATAAAGACGGATTTTCTAAAAATCATTTCCTGAGGATAAAAAGATGAAAAGAAATGGATAGGAATGTTTTTTTGAATCCTGAAACTGAATTAACTCAACTTCTCTTTTGAAATGTTTCCTGTTTTGTCCTCAGATTTGCAGTACTTTCTTTGTTTCCACTAACAGTTCTAGACCCACGTTTTTGGCCAATAAGTGATTTCATTTTTTGCTAAGAGGATGGTTAAAGTACACTTGTGTGATTCTGCATACCAACATTTCCCAAGGGAGTGAAAACTATGTGTCTGTTCCTGGCTTCGCTCCTCTCTCTTCCCTGGAACAGCAGACAGTCAGAACCAGCTGGACTCGGTCACCGATGTTTTTCACTCATAACTCGTTGATCTCGATCCACGCAGAGCCCTCTCTCTCCTCGGCGAGGGCAGCACAGTGTTCCCTCCAAGCGGCTCGGAGACACATATGCAACGAATTAGCCAAATTCTTTTGTCCACGTTGCTGGAACTCAGCCTCGTCGCTGATTTTTTTTGGGGCATTTCGAATGAGCTGAAAGAATTTGAATACATCCACGTCTGGGTTGCAGAGTAGGGAGGGAAAGTAGTGACACGGCCTCCTGCATTAGTCATGTCATAAAGAGGAGAAAAAAAGTGCTCCATCCTTTCATGATGCTAAATTTACCAAAAAGCCAACACCAATTCTTTTGCGCCATCACTGAGACAACATCTGGCAGACACGTTGAGATTTGAAGCCTATATTTAGGCAGCCATTAAGGTTAATATAGATATTTAATTAAAACTACTTTATTAGCATTAAAGCACTTATTGATTTGATATAAAAGCTTTTATGCAACATTGGTTGCTCTGTTTGCCTTAAATGAGTTTTAGATGTATGAGTTTGAAATAGTTTTTCTTTTTATCTGTAATTGTATTGTTTTGCATGTTGGCTCAACCACTGTTGTTTGTAAATTGCTAAACAAATAAATCTGACTTGACCTAACTTATTTTCTCCAGTTCTTCTTTTGTGGCCATTTGTATTTCATTATTCCATTATATGAGCTCATCACAGTGAAACCGGATCACAAACATCTCTAAAAAAAACACCCTTCTCTCATCTGTTCCCAGCACTCCCACATAAAATCCATATTCTTAAATACCACAAGCTTTAATGATAATATCTTCGCTTCTGCTAATCTCTTTTTCAGGTTTGAACACTCTTGGATTAACATTCTTACATTTCCCCTCAGCCTCCTTAAATAAGTTCAGCTCAGCTCACAACTCAATGACAGAAACAGACAATTCAAATATTTTCTCCTCTTTCATAAATACTGGGTTTCCATTACTCTTGGATCACCAAGTTGGGGCTTGCACCACACACACACACACGCACACTTTCACTCCTCATACAAACACACACACACATAGTCTGGTGGACTACGTGGCACTCTGCACATGCACTGTAGCCTCGGCAACCAGCAGCAGGAGGAGGAGGAGCGCTTTATCTGGACACAATCCACTCCACTTTACGTTGTGCTGTGTATTTTTTTATTTTTCTATTCTCCACAATTCCAGTGATAAAGACATTTCTAAATTATGTTACTGTGGTTTTGTATGTTATAGTGGTGATACACACAGTCTAAATATCCCTGTGTTTACCAAGACGACAATAGAATAAGCTGTGTCTGCGTTGACTAAACACATAAATCAAACTGTATGTCAGGGTTGTTTGGTTAGAGCCTTGAAACTCGACCTGACTGCTTCAATGTTTGAATTGAAATGAGAGGTGGACACGGCGCCTGTGTAAAATACTCAAGTCACAGTGTATAATTATGGGATTTTGAATCTGCAATATCTTTTGAGTCACTTGGAGGCAGTAGAAACAAGCTGTAAACACCCAAACACATCATCACTGTGTAAATTATAAACTTGTTATCATGTTTCTTGGCATCCTGGAAAATGTAGGTTCACTATGGGCTTTGCTTTTTTGATCTCCACCACCTCCTTAGGGAAATATCTGGTCTGTCAGCTGCTTACTTCAAAAAAAAAAAAAGCTAAACAGCTCCCTGTTTGAGAATCTGAGGAGAAACTTCAGTGCTGGCTGATAATTCAATGCTAGTGGTATCTTCCATAGACACATCGTCATGTGATCCACTTTTGATAAACCTTGACACTGTGCATGTTGTCTAATACAAAATCTTTGAATGTACTTGTATCACTAAAGTTTTAGTATATGACAAATAAGAAATTGTACCCTTATCAGGTCCCAACAAAAAGTGCCATGAATTTTAAAAAACTCTGCTGTCAGCGCTCTGCATGATTTTGAATCTCACTCTTTTCCTGTTGGCACGTTTCATCCCACGTTCACCTCTGCTTCCTGTGGACACTCTGCCTCTGCAGGGTGAACACATGCAGCCCAGGTGGGCCACACAACAGACACTCAGTCGACCACAGGTGTAAATGTTAGCGTGTTCGTTTCTCTGTCCTTCCCACCCACATCCAGTTCATGGAGTGTAGCCTCCCAACAACTTTAACTGTTAACACTGACGATGAAATTCGTATTCATCAACAATTTCATCATGAATAATCATGACATTTTAAAGAAGCACTGTAGTTAAGAATACAAGAGAGAAAACAAACAGATTTGTTTTTTGTTGACGTAGTTTGAAATGTTCATTTAGCATGAAGCTGGGGGACCGAGACAGAACATCAGTGCAACAAACTGAGTTAGAATCAGTGTGTGATTCTGATGACAAATGCATCAAATGCACCAAAGAATACTGGTTGGAATGAACCTGTTATGTCACTTCTTCATCCGTCTCCAAAAAAGAAGAGTGGCTCCATCTACAGGTGACATTCAGTACATCCTGTTTTTATTGTTTTCTTAAGAGGACTGACAGCAGACTCCAAATCACAGCAAACCAAGTGTGTCTTTTTAGACTAATATACATTTCATACAAAAATTTAGTCTTGTATTTGTTGCACTAATGGAGCTCAGGCCATTATACTGTGTATGTTTGTCCTGTACTTTTCATACTGTCCTATATACAATTTTAAGGTTGTGTTCTTCTCTCTGTGAAGTTCATGAAGTCACTCATGATCCTGTCTTGTAAATAACATGTCAACACACCGGTTGCTGAAGCTTCACTTCAAGGTTTTGTTTATTGAATGCTAAATACAACAGAGAAGAAAGTGACAGTGAAACAAACCTTGCAGACAAAGGCCCACCTCGATTGCATCTGAGCATCAAATATTCATAATAATACTGGAAATTCCCAACTTCAAAACTGTCTACAGATGAATATCTTGTTCCAAAAGACTGCATGCAACAAAGTATAACATGTTAAGTTCTTAACAAATAATAACAAAAGTTCAGTGCATAGAGGCAGAGTAATTAAAACAGATCCCACAGCAGACAGACCACAGGTGTGGTGAAGGCGTTTCAGTCAGGAGAAGAGGTGTTTGTGTCACATGGTGAAGAGCAGGTGTCCTGAGAAGAAGCTTTTGTTGCTCAGGCCGATGGTCCTGTTTCCAGTCTCTAGCCACACTGTGTCTCCATTCACCAGCTTGAGTCTGATTCCCCGGAAGACAAGTATTGACCTCCGTGAAAGAACTTGAAACTGTGCAGCACCAGCTTACTGTTGCGCATCAGGTCCACACCTCCAGCGCCGTAGGCCGTGCAGAGAAAGCTGAACTGATAGACACCAGGAATCACACATGTAAACAGGCCTGTCTGTGTGCTATAGTGGTGCTGGTCATTGTAGATGACCTGACGGAAATGAATTATTTTCCCAACGGATGGTTTGTACACCCCCAGGATGACAGAGAATGCAGATTGTGGGAGTGTGGCATTTTGGAAGAGTGCTGGTGGACCAGGGGGGCCTGGAGGTCCTATCGGGCCTATCTGGCCTCTCCGGCCCCTCGGGCCTCTAGGTCCTACTCCACCTGAAGACAAACACAATTTTATAAAACTTAAAACTTCTGCCAAAACATACAGTTTATCATAGATTTTTCATTTTCATCTTCACATCGTTTTTGGCAAAATACATTTCTGATTTTCTGAATTGCCGTTCTGTCTTTTTAAGCACTTTGAATTGCCCTGTTGTTGCAAGCTTACACAAATACCCCCCCATTAATTGCTTTGATTTACTTCATCCTGTTTGAATAACACATTTTAATAATTCTAATTTTCTGCCAGTTTTGCACAGATCCAGAATCATGCAGCAACATTTTTTGATAAAACCATATCATTTTTGAAATTATGCATTACAGTTCATGATCTGAGCCAAGATATGAAAAAAAAACCACGTCTAAGTAGAATAGCATAGATTAGGCCTTTGTTGTACACTCCTGATCAAATCTTAAGACCAGTTAAAAAATTGCATGAATTTGCATTTTGCACTCTTGAATCTTAGGAAGGTTCTAAGTAGAGTTTCAAAATGAAGAAATGGGAACAAGAGCCCAAAAGTTGTGAGCAGGCAATTTATTGAAAACAACAATTTAACTAAAGTAGGCTCTTCATCAGCTGATCAAAAGACCACAGCTCAAAAAAACCCAAAAACCTCCTAAAACAGAAATTAAAGTGTCAAAAACGGACTCAGTAATGAGTAGCTCCACCATTATTGTTGATCACTTCAAAAATCCGTTTTGGCATGCTTGATGCAAGTGTTTCCAAAAGGCTAGTGCGAATGTTGCGCCAAGTGGTGAAGATGGCTTCATGAAGGGCATCCACTGTCTGGAACTGAAGTCCATTTTTGTAAACTTCCCTTGCCATCCGTCCCCAAATGTTCTCAATTGGATTAAGATCAGGGGAACACGCAGGATGGTCCAAAAGAGTGATGTTATTCTCCTGGAAAAAAGTCTTGGTCAGACGGGCATTGTGAATTGGAGCGTTGTCCTGCTGAAGAACCCAGTCGTTACCACACAGACGAGGGCCCTCAGTCATGAGGGATGCCCGCTGCAACATCTCCACATAGCCAGCTGCTGTTTGACACCCCTGCACAACCTGGAGCTCCATTGTTCCATTGAAGGAAAAAGCCCCCCAGTTCATGATGGCGCCCCCTCCACTGTGCCGCGTAGAAAACATCTCAGGTGGCATCTCCTTGTCATGCCAGTAACGTTGGAAGCCATCAGGACCATCAAGGTTACATTTTTTCTCGTCAGAGAATAAAACTTTCTTCCACCTTTGAATGTCCCATGTTTGGTGCTCCCTTGCAAAGTCTAAACGGGCAATTTTGTGGCGTTGAAGGAGACGTGGCCTTTGAAGACGTTTCTTGTTTTTGAAGCCCTTCCTTCGCAGATGCCGTCTGATGGTTATTGGGCTGCAGTCAGCACCAGTAATGGCCTTAATTTGGGACGAGGATCGTCCCGTGTCTTGACGGACAGCCATTCGTATCCTCCGGCTCAGCGCCGGTGAGATTTTTTTGGGTCTACCACTTGATTTTTTTGTTCCATAACCCTGAGGATCTTTTAAGAAATGCAAAATGACTGTCTTACTGCGTCCAACCTCAGCAGCGATGGCACGTTGTGAGAGGCCTTGTTTATGCAGTTCAACAATCCTACCACGTTCAAAGACGGTGAGCTTTTTTGCCTTTGCCATCAAGAGATCTTCACAGTGTGATTACTTGACAGGAAATGACATGGAATCCAAATTTTTGGACAGATTTTGGCTTTTAAAGGCTGTGGTCTTAAACTTTTGATCAGCTGATGAACAGCCTATTTGAGTTAAATTGATGTTTTCAATAAATTGCCTGCTCACAACTTTTGTTCTCTTGTTCCCATTTCTTCTTTTTGCATATTGAAGCTCTACTTAGAACCTTCCTAAGATCCAACAGTGCAAAATGCAAATTCATGCAATTTTTTAACTGGTCTTAAGATTTGATCAGGAGTGTATGTACATTTTTAAAGTAGGCATCCTGTAAACAGCACATTCAGAATAAATTATCAGAATGTATCATATTTTTTGCAAAACTGCTTTACAGACAGGTTCTTTCCATGTGTTTTCATCTCATAAATAAAAATATATAAATCTAAAAAGAGATTACCTCGTTCTCCAGGAGGCCCTATTGGTCCAGGGGCCCCTTTTGGTCCAGGCAGCCCTTTGTGTCAAGGGCCCCTGTTGTTCCAGGGGCCCCTGTTGGTCCAGGTGATTCGACGGGGTCACAGCCTGTGGATCAAGAAGATGTAGAAGTTAAAACACGTTCAGTCTCATAATTGAAGTAATGATTTCTTTTTAATAAGCTCGTGAGTACAACATGAATGGTTAGGTTTGGAGTGAGGACCACCTTGACCAAGAAGCCAAAAAGTTAAGTTAAGTTAAATGTTTGATTGGAATATGCAGTGGTAGTACTTGTTAGTGTTTAAACCGACCTCTTTTTCACTGACTGGATTACAGCTAACACCCGAGCCTGTAACATCAAACACCACACATGAAGAAGGATTTTCATTCAGGTTTTTAGAGAAGAAACAAATACACCAGGTTTAAGTCAGAACAAGCATCTTCCCCAGGTTAAAAAAGTTGGCAACTATGTTGTTTCACCTAAGCCATTGGTGCAGGGTCTGTCCCTCCACGCCGTCAGGTCCACGCCTCTGATGTGGTTGCAGCTGACGAGCCGGTTCCTGTTTGAGATGACCTTGAAGGCGTTTGCCGGGACGGATGTGATGCCGGTGTTGTCGCAGATGATCTTGGACAAGGTGGCGGAGAACAGGGCGACTCTCTGTCTCCCGGTGAAGACGCCCGAGTTCTCGTGCCACAGCCTGACAATTTCAAAAGAGACAAGAAACGAGAAAGTTGAGTTACCAGGTTAACCGGGTACCAGGCTACATCTGTTGAAATGATGAGCAGCGATTACATGCATTCGATTATTTCTCCACAAACCTGTCACCCTGGCGGATAGCCCTGAACTGTCTTGCAATGAGACAGGTGAACAGGGGCCCCACACGGCCACCCGGCACGAACGGCTCTGCCACACCTCCCATCCAGACGTCGATGTTGTTGGGCGAGCCGTAGAGCTCCAGCAGCCTCCGGGCCAGATTGTTGTTGTTCAGAACCCGCCCGAGCTCCGCCTGGTTCCTGGGCTGAGACAGGCCACAGAGCCTGCGATAGGCGTTGTAGCCTGGAGGAGTAAACAACAGAGCAAACAAATAAGTGGAATTAAGACATGGATGAAGGGTTAGAGAGGGAATGGGCGGAGGAGAATCAGTGTGAGTGATGTACCAGGCAAGCCGTGGTCACGTCCTCTCTGCATGTTGAGAGCACCCAGGTCCAAAGCCAGATGCTGGACAAACTGGAACAGCCGCTCCCTCAGAGCATCCACCAACATGTGATCCTGAGTGTTCAGCTTGGCCGGAAGGCCGATCAAACCACGCAGCAGAGGGTCAACACCACCTGGGCAGATCAAATAAATGTTAGGTTTGTTATTTAAGACAGAATCCTAGAAGGTGTTGCTTCAGTTTCCCTCTGTGCAGCTCACCCTCATAGACGATTCTCCAGGGGGTGAAGAAGGCCCTGTGCAAGGACACACTGGGGAACTGACTATTCTCCCTGTAGTTTCCATCCAGACGGGCTACCATTGGCTGGATGGCCAAGTGGGCAAAACGATAAGCTGCTGTTGCAAAGACGTTGGATATGCTGGGGTCCACATTGGGATTGTAACCGGGATAACTGCCGATCTGTGTTTGAACTGCATTGTCGCCCAAAATGTGTGTCAGGTAGTCCCTGAACACAAATATCTGAGAGAGACAGAGAGAGGGGATTTCAGACACAGATAATGGAGGCTCTTATATACAAGTTTAAATAATAATAATAATAAAAATAATAATAAACTCAATATAAAGCCTTTTTCAAAACACAGCTACAAAGTGCTTCACAATAAGAAAGACACAAATCAAATAAAAGGACGGAAATGGAATAAAATCAAATGTACAGGGCCTTGCATAAGTATTCACCCCCCTTGTACTTTTCTACATTTTGCCATGGCATAACCACAGATTATAATTTATTTCATTGTGATTTTATGTAATGGACCAACACAAAATAGTCCATCATTTGGAAGTGGGGGGAAATATAACATGGATTTCAAAATTATTTACAAATAAAAATCTGAAAAGTGTTGAGTACATATGTATTCACCCCTTTTACCTGAAACCCCTAACAAAGATATGGTGCGACCAATTGCCTTCACGAATCACATTTGCAAGTCACAAAATTAGTAAATAGGGTCCACATGTCTGCAATTTAATCTCAGTATAAATACACCTGTTCTGTGAAGGACTCAGAGTTTGTTGGAGATCATTACTGAACAAACAGCATTATGAAGACCAATGAGCTCACCAAACAGGTCAGGGATAAAGTTGTTGAGAAGTATGAAGCAGGGTAAGATTTTTAAAAAATATCCCAAGCTTTGAACATCTCACCGAGCACCATAAAATCCATCATCAGAAAATGGAAAGAATGGGGCAAAACCCCAAACCTTCCAAGACAAGGCCGTCCACCCAAACTGACGAGCCGGACAAGGAGAAAATTAATCAGAGAAGCCACCAAGAGGCCCATGGTAACTCTGGAGGAGCTGCAAACATCCACAGCTGATGTGTGAGAATCTGTCCACAGGACAACTATTAGTTGTGTACTCTACAAATCTGGCCTTTATGGAAGAGTGGCAAGAAGAAAGCCGTTGTTGAAAGGGAACCATGAGAAATCCCATTTGGATTTTGCCACAAGCCATGTGGGAGACACAGCAAACATGTGGAAGAAGGTTTTCTGGTCAGATGAGACCAAAATTAAACTTTTTGGGCTCAATGCAAAACGCTATGTGTGGCGGAAACCCAACACTGCCCATCGCCCTGAGCACACCATCCCAACAGTGAAACATGGTGGTGGTAGCATCATGCTGTGGGGATGCTTCTCTTCAGCAGGTACAGGGTAACTAGTCAGAATTGAGGAAAAGATGCATGGAGCTAAATACAGGGCATCCTTTAAGAAAATCTGATGCATTCTGCAAAAGACTTGAGACTGGGGTGGAGGTTCATCTTCCAGCAGGACAATGAACATAAACATACAGCCAGAGCAACAATAGAATGGTTAACATCAAAGCATGTTCATGTCTTAAAATGGCCCAGTCAAAGCCCAGACCTAAATCCAATTGAGAATACATGTCAAGACTTGAAAAGTCACAGACGGTGTCCATCCAATCTGACTGAGCTTCAGCTTTTTTGCCAAGAAGTATGGACAAACATTTCCATCTCTAGATGTGCAAAGCTGATAGAGACCTACCCCAAAAGACTTGCAGCTGTAATTGCAGCGAAAGGGGGCTCTACCAAGTATTGACTCAGGGGGGTGAATACTTATGCACCCAACAGATGTCAACTGTTTTGTTCTCATTATTCTTTGTGTCACAATTAAAGGTATTTTGCACCTTCAAAGAACTATGCATATTGTGTTGATCAAATGGTAAAAAGTCTGTTTAAGTCTATTTGAATTCCAGTTTATAACACTACAAAATGGGGAAAAGTCCAAGGGGGTGAATACTTATGGCAAGGCACTGTAACTAGCAACAAAAAGTATTTCTAGAAGAAGTCTGTTCTGAGGTACTTTTACCAATAAATAAATAAAATTAAAATTTGGTAGAAGTCCATTTTAGGAAACGAAAATGCCGGTCCACCAACCTGTGTGTAAGCACCCATGATCTTGCGCGCCTCCTGGTAGAGCGTCTCACTGTCCCAGTGGGGGTTCAGTCTCCTTAGCGCGCGGGCCAGTCGGTTGTGCTCACGCATAAACAGCGTGTGAAGCGATGTCAGCGCGATGTTCTCGTCCACACGCACGTCACCTTCACAGCAGCAAACAGGAGGTGTCAGATTCAAACGTTCTCACGGGGTGTAAATGAGTTACAGTACATGTTCCCTTCATATTAAGGTTTGATAGATCAGAAATAACACATTATTAAGAATTGTGATTAAAGCAATGAAGACACATTTTACATTTTACATCCAAAAAAGTTTTTCACCCTAACCCTAAAAACAGATAAATTAAACATGAACTAACTATTTTTCCTACAAACTTACTTAGTAACAAACTTGCAGCTTGACTAACCTGCAATAAAACAGGGCACCTCCTCCGCGTTTGTGTCGTTTGTGTTTCTTTTGCGCGTGGCACACATGTTCGCCTCCATGTGATCGAAGGGCAGCAGCTCACGTCTGTTGTCTGAGAACTCCGTGTTCACGCGCAATAGGCCGCCATTGTTAGTGAGGTCCCGTAGAGAAAGGGCGCACTTGTCATCAGAGCCGTACACCTGGCTGAGGTCCAGGAAGGCCGTCAGCGCGTTGATCTGCTCCCTCTTGTTGGGCTCTCCGCCGAAATTGTAGGCCGAGAATCCTGTTCCACAAGCAGGAGCGGACCTGAACGTCGGGATGCAGGTGTCGGGGCGGGAAGGAATCCGAGGGTCACCACGAGGAATCTGTTTGATTGCAAAGGGAGGTCATAGGTCATGAAGCGAATCTTTTAGAGAGAACAGCATCTGGAACGTTTCAGGTTGGAAACCCACTGGGATGGGGATGCATGGCTCGCTCTTCTCACAGCTCTCCTCACAGTCCACCCCGTTGCTGAAGGAGCGGATGCTGGGGGAGAAGGGCGTGAAGGTGAGATCGTGGTCGATCCACTGGCCAAACGTGGTCACCATGTGCGTGAACTCTCTGTCGCTGACCACGGCTGCATCTGTTGTGTTCAGGATGTTGTTGGACACCTGTCGTACCTGCGAGCGGAGGAGGAGTTCATTCATTTAAGAAGTGTTTCCATTTCAAATCAACGTTTTAAGAGGAGCAATCGAGTTGAGCGACTGACGGTCGTACCAGTGGGAGCAGGAAGTTGTCGAACCTGCGGTTGTTCCAGCCTTTGGGTTGGGAGATGCCGTCGTCGTATTCCGCAGGAAGCAAGCGGGCGAAGGCGGTGTTGGAGGCTCCGAGGCGAGGGTTTTTTCTAAAGGCAAACAAGAATCAGAATCAGCTTTATTGGCCATGTGTGCGGACACATACAAGGAATTCGACTGCGTTTTTTTATTTATTTTATTTCTATTTTATTTTTTTTATTTATTTTTTAAAAGACCGCCGACCTGTCACTGGTTAGTGAAAGGTCTCTCAGTGGCGAAATGCAAGGGGCTGGAATTACACAAACAAATCAAATACGGTTTCATTCCTGATCCACCAATCAAAAGAGCAGTGTTATCATTTGAACGCGAGTTGAACGTAGGCTTCCGAGTATAAAAGTCACCGCAGGCATGGTCAGCGCTCACCCTCACTGAGACGATGCCCTGCAGAGTTTGTGCGATTGCTCTTGTTTCCTCTATCATTCAGATATTCATTGCTTTATAAACAGTCTTTTTAAAGACTCACTCCTTCCTTACTTATAGCTTCCTGCACTTGCAGTAGGCCTATTCGTAGCCTAATCTAAGGAGTAATTTGCTCAATAGTCTTTTTAGAAAGCTCGTAGCCCCAAGAGCTAGCCTTCTAGCTAGCTAACTACCCCTAACCAGCTTTGGGGGGTCCAGTTTGCAAAAGTTTGAGAACCCCTGTTCTAACCTGTCACAATAATCATCTGATTCCTGCCAAGTTCCTATTCAACCAACACAAACTGCCTTTTGGAAAGAAGCTGTTGTTTTTTTTCATTTTATTTAGAAAACTGTTGAACCAGTTAAAACCAAAGATGTTGCTGCAGAAACTTTTTGTAAAAATCCTTTTCAAATGTGTGTTAATAGTCAATTAAGAAAATCTGCAGGTAAGAGTTTAACATGTCACGAAAAAGTGGAAGGAAACCTAATTTCTCTAAGTGACTCACAGGTTGTTGCAGACGCTGGTGATTGTGCGATACTTGTTGATGGTTAATGTGCTGCGGCATTCTGGGAGGCGGATCCGAGACGCACATCCAGTTATTCTGTCGAGATCTTTCAGGTCGTCCTCACTGAGCAAGTCTGGAAAAATGTGACAGAGACATTTCATGAATCCCCGCGTTGATGCACACGTGTCTGCCAACATCACATATCTGGTTTTCAGTTACATCTTTGAAGTGCTGGACTGTGACCACGTTATGAAAGTAGAGCCTCTCAGAAAACCAGGAAGGTTTTTAGAAAAACACTGCTGTGTCGTCTTTGTGTCTTTGTGTAGCTGCTGCCTGTGTCTGTGTGTAGCTGCTGCCTGTCAGACCTGTTGCGTTGAGCGAGCGCTTGTGCACACGATGCACCCTGTCATGCAGCAGGCGAAGGGTTTGGGCCATGTAGTCTGCAGACCTCACAGCCGAGCGGGTTTCACCTCGAGGCTGCTTCAGGAGACGCAGGGTGTCGTGAGGTCTCACCACATCCTTGCGGACTCGCCTCAGACTCCTGGAGGTGGGAAAGGTCACAGGGTTAAACCATCAAGTCAAACCTGTGGTCTGCATTAGAGGTCTGTCGCGTGTTCTTTTATCCCAAATATGAGAAGAGCCGGTCTCGGTTTGGTTCAATCAAGCATTTATTAAGAAGCAATGAAAAGGTATGAAAAAGTTACAGCAAAGCAATAGGCACCCAAAGCACAACCCCCGGTCCTCTAGATGCACCGGACAGTCACGAGTCGCATCGAACAGAAGGCGGTTGTAATATTTTGTAACAGTAGGTATATTTTGATTGGTCAGTAATGAAGGGGAGTCGTGACTTTGTTCTTCCTCGATGGTGTGCAGGCGTAGTTCCAACCTCTTGGCACTGGAATCAGGAAGTGATGAGCAGCTCCGCTTCGCTCCTCCTCTGATAGTTGATGGGCAAAATCTTCACGTCATGACAGTCTTAGTTTTGTCATAAACAAGCCTTGACTCGGCTGACGCTTTGTGGGTCGATGTTGTTGTTCATTGGAGTGAAGAATATTGTGTTCCTGCTCTATCTATCTGTGTAAACATTCGGCTCCTCACAACCAAAACAACGCCATTCTATCTGCCCTCCAGAACCTGGGGCAGCTGGTTGAACTCTGTGTGATGTTGAATAAATCTAAGGGAGTTATGCTATAATATAACAAGTTAGAAATGAGAACAAGTTTAAGTACAGTAAAGGTCACAGATTCCCAGTCTCACAACAGGCAGTGGCTCTTATCAAGGCAGGTGTGAGACCGACCAGCGATGTGACGCACACACATTTCAACCAACTTCAAGATTAACACTAAGCAGCAGTGCTTCTGACATTCAGTAATAGCAGTTGGAACACAACGAAGAAGAAGGTTTTTATTTCCGCCTGAATATTTCTTTGTCAACAGATGCCTGCAGATGACTCTAGCTGGGACTTATGAGCTGGAAAACACAATGGGACCACAGCATGAAGCCTAACCTAGCCCAAATTCAAATTGGGGTGAGACGGAGAAGGTGGAGAAACAGGAGTGAGATGGAGAAAGTGGAGAAACAGGAGTGAGACGGAGAAAGTGGAGAAACACTTGAAGTGGGGGAGTGGGATATAAGAGGGGAAGCAAGTGATTCTAAAACTGTTCAATTGTTAAGATGTGTTGAGATTTATTTTCTGTAAAATTGGGTGAGACTTTTGAGTCAAAATTTAAGTTAAAGCTTTTGCTCCTTTTATTTTATTCTTCTGAAGTTAAGTCCTTTATTTGAACATGCACAATTTTCACATTTTATTTATTTTCTCTTATTTTGAAATGCAGCCCTTATTTTATTTAGTTAATGAGAGAACATTATACATATCTGCAATCATTCATATATGTTCAGTTCTACGTTAAATGACTATAAATATTGTCAAAAAGTTTTTGAATCGTACTGAATTAATTTTATTTGACAGTCAGGTAGTGAGTACATGCAGATGTTGTTGATACAACTACTAGGCTACTTAAATATATATCACACTAAAAAGTTAGACATTATGATCTTCCGGACCTTTGCTTCAAGACATTTTCTCTAACTGGATCTCTTTAAAATTTAGTTGAATACCCCTGGTCTAGACGGTTTCCATTTGGAGACTAAGTGAGTGATATCCATTTTGTTTGTCTGACTGAGACGTTGATTGTACCGGCTGTGGTGATCGGATCTTGAAATGGTTTGCATCGGTCGAATCACAAGAATCGTAGCTTTCCAAAAATATGTCGCATCAGTACCTAGCTGTACGAAGCAGTTTGTAAATAACCAGACGAAAGAGAATCCAGTATTTTAAAATGAACTCACTCTTGTCTGGAGTACAAATACGCATCATCCACAAGTTTCTTCGCCTCCTCAAAACAGTGCTGGAGGATAGGACTGCCAAGATGTTCTCCTGCGAAACACCAACACATTTCACAAAAGAATTAGACATTTAAGAAAAAATATTTATGGGGGGCGAAACAGAGTGACGGAAACAGCGTGTACCTGTGGATTTGGGCTGACCAGGCACCAGGCAGAGGCCCAGCACAACAAGGACAGGGAGGAACATCTCTGAAGCAAAAGAATAAAAACTAAATTGACCTAATTTGTCCCAATAAACGTCCGTTTATTTTCTTAACCAGAGTGTAAATTCAGATTTTATTATGTTTGCAAAAATATATTTAAAAAAAATAGAATCTCGTTACCTGTTTCTGTAAAGGTTCCTGTGAAGCTCTTTGATTTGTTGTGTCTGGTGTTGACATGCTCAGTCCCTACAGAGTGGCCTTGCCCCTGGGCCCTCCGGGTGAAGCTACTGACAGTAAAGAGCAGTTCCTTCTTCCTCCTCTCTCCACCGGGGGGGAATCTCGACCCACGTTGGTCGCGTCTCTGGCTGACTGATATTTTATAACAGTCAACAATAGCAGTTGTTAAAGGGACTTTGCCGGATTGTGGTAGTTTATTTTTTTTAATCTTCTATTTGACTTGTTTTTCTTTGTCATGAAACTAATAAGTTAAATGTATTATTCATTATTAAATTAATTCAGATGTGTGTTTAAGCAGATTTCAGACTTTAATTTACATTTTAATGTTGCATTCTTCTTGAAGCCTCATCTTTGTCTATTTTCATGACTAAAAGACATGACATGACTATATAGCTACTAGATATTATAGTATAAATATAATACTTATTGTATTTAATTTTCTTTCTAAATATTTTGGAAAACATTTGATCCCATTAGATATCCAACAATAGAGAGATGGAAGTCAAATGAGTGCAATCAATTTTTAAAAACTCTGCTGTCAGCGGTCTGCATGATTTTGAATCCTGTTGGCACGTTTCATCCCACGTTCACCTCTGCTTCCTGTGGACACTCTGCCTCTCTAGGGTGAACACATGCAGCCCAGGTGGGACACACAACAGACACTCAGTCGACCACAGGTGTAAATGTTAGCGTGTTCGTTTCTCTGTCCTTCCCGCCCACATCCAGTTCATGAAGTGTAGCCTTCCAATAACTTTAACTGTTAACACTGATGAAGGCAAAGAATGAAGGAATTCGTATTCATCAGCAATTTCATTATGAATTAAATTTGACATTTTAAAGATGCACTGTAGTTAAGAATACAAGAGAGAAAACAAACAGATTTGTTTTTTTTGGTGACATAGTTTGAAATGTTCATTTAGCATGAAGCTGTGGGACCGAGACAGAACATAAGTGCAACAAACTGAGTTAGAATCAGTGTGTGATTCTGATGACAAATGCATCAAATGCACCAAAGAATATTGGTTAGAATGAACCAGTTATGTCACTTCTTCATCCGTCTCCAAAAAGAAGAGTGGCTCCATCTACAGGTGACATTCAGTACATCCTGTTTTTATTGTTTTCTTACAGTTTTTTTCAATTGCTTAAACACTAAAATCAAAAGTATCCTTGAGTGTAAGGTTTTGATAATTGTGTAATACTTTTGATTTTAGTTTTTAAGCAATTGAAAAAAACTGTAAAGCAATGGATATATTTTAAGATCGTGTTCTTCTCTCTGTGAAGTTCATGAAGTCACTCCTGATCCTGTCTTGTAAATAAGAACATGTCAACACACTGGTTGCTGAAGCTTCACTTCAAGGTTTTGTTTATTGAATGCTAAATACAAAAGAGAAGAAAGTGACAGTGAAACAAACCTTGCAGACAAAGGCTCACCTTGATTGCATCTGAGTATAAAGTATTCATAATAATACTGGAAATTCCAACTTCAAAATTGTCTACAGATGAATATCTTGTTCCAAAAGACTGCATACAACAAAGTAAACATGTTTAGTTCTTTAAGCTACTTGTTCATACGTAATATTTCAGTTACGTGTATAAAGTTGTATGGTGTGCCCAAGACTAGAGGATGAAATATTATAAGAGTGCAAAAAATAACAAAAGTTCAGTGCATAGAGGCAGAGTAATTAAAACAGATCCCACAGCAGACAGACCACAGGTGTGGTGAAGGCGTTTCAGTCAGGAGAAGAGGTGTTTGTGTCACATGGTGAAGAGCAGGTGTCCTGAGAAGAAGCTTTTGTTGCTCAGGCCGATGGTCTTGTTTCCAGTCTCTAGCCACACTGTGTCTCCATTCACCAGCTTCAGCACCGTTTCCCCGGAAGACAGGTATTGACCTCCGTGAAAGAACTTGAAACTGTGCAGCACCAGCTTACTGTTGCGCATCAGGTCCACACCTCCAGCGCCGTAGGCCGTGCAGAGAAAGCTGAACTGATAGACACCGGGAATCACACATGTGAACAGGCCTGTCTGTGTGCTGTAGTGGTGCTGGTCATTGTAGATGACCTGATGGAAATGAATTATTTTCTCAACGTATGGTTTGTACACCCCCAGGATGACAGAGAAGGCAGATTGTGGGAGTGTGGCATTTTGGAAGAGTGCTGGTGGACCAGGGGGGCCTGGAGGTCCTATCGGGCCTCTCCGGCCCCTCGGGCCTCTAGGTCCTACTCCACCTGAAGACAAACACAATTTTATAGGACTTAAAACTTCTGCCAAAACATACAGTTTATCATTATCATTTTCATCTTGACATCGTTTTTGGCAAAATACATTTCAGATTTTCTGTATTTTTTAAGCACTTTGAATTGCCCTGTTGTTTCAAGCCTACACAAATGCCCTCGCATTAATTGCTTTGATTTACTTCATCCTGTTTAAATAACACATTTGAATAATTCAAATTTTCTTCCAGTTTTGCACAGATCCAGAATCATGCAGCCACATTTTTCGATAAAACCACACGTGGTACATTTAACTCATACTGTAGTTCAAATGGGAGCCAAGTATTTTCGTGATTATCATTTTTGAAATGATGCATTACAGCTCACGATCTGAGCCAAGATATAAAGCATCTACACTTAGAAAAGCATAGATTAGGCCTTTGTTGCATGTCACTTTTTAAAGTAGGCATCCTGTGGCGTTTCAGCTGTGAACAACACATTCAGAGTTAAATATTATCAGAATGTATCACATTCTTTGCAAAACTGCTTTACAGACAGGTTGTTTCAGTGTGTTTACATCTCATAAATAAAAATATATAAATATAAAAAGAGATTACCTCGTTGTCCAAGAGGCCCTGTTGGTCCAGACTGCCCTGTGTGACCGGGGGTCCCTGTGTGTCCAGGGGTCCCTGTGTATCCGGGGGTCCCTGTGTGTCCAGGGGTCCCTGTGTATCCGGGGGTCCCTGTGTGTCCAGGGGCCCCTGTGTGTCCAGGGGCCCCTGTTGGTCCAGGTGATTCGACGGGGTCACAGCCTGTGGATCAAGAAGATGTTAAAACACGTTCTGTCTCATAATTAAAGTAATGATTTCATTTTTAATAAACTTGGTGAGTACAACATGAATGGTTAGGTTTGGAGTGAGGACCACCTTGACCAAGAAGCCAAAAAGTTAAATGCATGATTGGAATATGCAGTGGTAGTACTTGTTAGTGTTTAAACCGACCTCTTTTTCACTGACTGGATTAATGCTAACACCCGAGCCTGTAACATCAAACACCACACATGAAGAAGGATTTTCATTCAGGTTTTTAGAGAAGAAACAAATACACCAGGTTAAAGTCAGAACAAGAATCTTCCCCAGGTTAAAAAAGTTGGCAACCATGTTGTTTCACCTGAGCCGTTGGTGCAGGATCTGTCCCTCCACGCCGTCAGGTCCACGCCTCGGATGTTGTTGCAGCGGACGAGCCGGTTCCTGTTTGAGATGACGTTGAAGGCGTTTGCCGGGACCGATGTGATGCCGGTGTTGTCGCAGATGATCTTGGACAAGGTGGCGGAGGACAGGGCAGCTCTCTGTCTCGCGGTGAAGACGCCCGGGTTCTCGTGCCACAGCCTGACAATTTCAAAAGAGACAAGAAGCGAGAAGGTTTAGTTACCAGGTTAACCGGGTACCAGGCTACATCTGTTGAAATGATGAGCATCGATTACATGCATTCGATTATTTCTCCACAAACCTGTCACCCTGGCGGATAGCCTTGAACTGTCTTGCAATGAGACAGGCGAACAGGGGCCCCACACGGCCACCCGGCACGAACGGCTCTGCCACACCTCCCATCCAGACGTCGATGTTGTTGGGCGAGCCGTAGAGCTCCAGCAGCCTCCGGGCCAGATTGTTGTTGTTCAGAACCCGCCCGAGCTCCGCCTGGTTCCTGGGCTGAGACAGGCCACAGAGCCTGCGATAGGCGTTGTAGCCTGGAGGAGTAAACAACAGAGCAAACAAATGAGTGGAATTAAGACATGGATGAAGGGTTAGAGTGGGAATGGGCGGAGGAGAATCAGTGTGAGTGATGTACCAGGCAAGCCGTGGTCACGTCCTCTCTGCATGTTGAGAGCGCCCAGGTCCAAAGCCAGATGCTCCACAAACTGGAACAGCCGCTCCCTCAGAGCATCCACCAACATGTGATCCTGAGTGTTCAGCTTGGCGGGACGGCCGATCAAACCACGCAGCAGAGGGTCAACACCACCTGGGCAGATCAAATAAATGTTAGGTTTGTTATTTAAGACAGAATCCTAGAAGGTGTTGCTTCAGTTTCCCTCTGTGCAGCTCACCCTCATAGACGATTCTCCAGGGGGTGAAGAAGGCCATGTGCAAGGACACACTGGGGAACTGATTATTCTCCCTGTAGTTTCCATCCAGACGGGCTACCATTGGCTGGATGGCCAAGTGGCCAAAGCGATAAGCTGCTGTTGCAAAGACGTTGGATATGCTGGGGTCCACATTGGCATTGTAGCCGCAGTAAGGGCCGATCTGTGTTCGAACTGCATTGTCGCCCAAAATGTGTGTCAGGTAGTCCCTGAACACAAATATCTGAGAGAGACAGAGAGAGGGGATTTCAGACACAGACAATGGGGATACTAATATACAAGTTAAAATAATCATAATAATAATGATAACAAAAGTAATAATCATAATAATAATCATAAACTCAATATAAAACACTTATCAAAACACAGCTACAAAGTGTTTCACAATAAGAAAGACACAAATCAAATAAAAAGACGGAAATAAAATAAACTGTGAATAGCAACAACTAAAAAGGTCTTTCTGGTAGAAATTTGTTCTGAAATAAATAGAATTAAAATCAAAATTTAGTAGAAGTCCATTTTTAGGGAGGGACTTGCCGGTCCACCAACCTGTGTGTAAGCACCCATGATCTTGCGCGCCTCCTGGTAGAGCGTCTCACTGTCCCAGTGGGGGTTCAGTCTCTTCAGCGCGCGGGCCAGTCGGTTGTGCTCACGCAGAAACAGCGTGTGAAGCGATATCAGCGCGATGTTCTCGTCCACACGCACGTCACCTTCACAGCAGCAAACAGGAGGTGTCAGATTCCATTGTTTCACAGGGTGTAAATGAGTTACAGTACATGTTCCCTTTTTATTAATGTTTGATAGATCAGAAATAACACATTATTAAGAACATTTGAATTGCTATTTATTGAATGAGGCATAACATGCTTCCTATTTTTAACCAGTTTGATCACTTTACTTTGAACTTCCTGACTGTTTTAAGCAAAATAGGATGGGAATTTTTCATTTTTTCATAGGTTCATCAATATTTCTGAATAATTATAATTAGTGCAATGAAGACATATTTTACATTATTCCCAAAAAGTTACAAAATAAACAGTTTTTCACCCTAACCCTAAAAACAGATCAATTAAACATGAACTCATTTTCCTACAAACTAACTTGCAGCTTGACTAACCTGCAATGAAACAGGGCACCTCCTTGGCGTTTGTGTCGTTTGTGACTCTTTTGCGCGTGGCACACATGTTCGCCTCCATGTGATCGAAGGGCAGCAGCTCACGTCTGTTGTCTCTGAACTCCTTGTTCACGCGCAATAGGCCGCCATTGTTAGTGAGGTCCCGAAGAGAGAGGGCGCGCTTGTCATCAGAGCCGTACACCTGGCTGAGGTCCAGGAAGGCCGTCAGCGCGTTGATCTGCTCCCTCTTGTTGGGCTCTCCGCCGAAATTGTAGGCCGAGAACCCTGTTCCACAAGCAGGAGCGGACCTGAAGGCCGGGATGCAGGTGTCGGGGCGGGAAGGAATCCGAGGGTCACCACAGGGAATCTGTTTGATTACAAAGGGAAGTCAAAGGTCATGAAGCGAATCAACGAGTCAAGCGAGAACAACATCTGGAACGTTTCAGGTTGGAAACCCACTGGGATGGGGATGCACGGCTCGCTCTTCTCACAGCTCTCCTCACAGTTCACCCCGTTGCTGAAGGAGCGGATGCTGGGGGAGAAGGGCGTGAAGGTGAGATCGTGGTCGTTCCACTGGCCAAACATGGTCACCATGAGAGTGAACTCTCTGTCACTGGCCACGGCTGCATCTGTTGTGTTCAGGATGTTGTTGGACACCTGTCGTACCTGCAAGCAGAGGGGGAGGAGTTCATTTAGGAAGTATTTCCATTTCAAATCAACGTTTTAAGAGGAGCAATCGAGGTGAGCGACTGACGGTCGTACCAGTGGGAGCAGGAAGTTGTTGAAGCTGCGGTTGTTCCAGCCTTTGGGTTGGGAGATGCTGTCGTCGTATTCAGCAGGCAGCAAGCGGGCGAAGGGGGTGTTGGAGGCTCCGAGGCGAGGGTTTTTTCTAAAGGCAAACAAGAATCAGAATCAGCTTTATTGGCCATGTGTGCGGACACATACAAGGAATTCGACTGCGTTTTTAAAAAAAAAAAATTTAAAAGACCGCCGACCTGTCACTGGTTAGTGAAAGGTCCCGCAGCGGCGAAATGCAAGGGGCTGGAATAACACAAACAAATCAAATACTGTTTCATTCCTGATCCACCAATCAAAAGAGCAGTGTTATCATTTGAACGCGAGTTGAACGTAGGCTTCCGAGTATAAAAGTCACCGCAGGCATGGTCAGCGCTCACCCTCACTGAGACGACACCCTGCAGAGTTTGTGCGATTGCTCTTGTTTCCTCTATCATTCAGATATTCATTGCTGTATGAAAAGTATTTTTAAAGACTCACTCCTTCCTTACTTATAGCTTCCTGCACTTGCAGTAGGCCTATTCGTAGCCTAATCTAAGGAGTAATTTGCTCCATAGTCTTTTTAGAAAGCTCGAGAAAGCCCCAAGAGCTAGCCTTCTAGCTAGCTAACTACCCCTAACCAGCTTTGGGGGGTCCAGTTTGCAAACGTTTGAGAACCCCTGTTCTAACCTGTCACAATAATCATCTGATTCCTGCCAAGGTCCTATTCAACCAACACAAACTGCCTTTTGGAAAGAAGCTGTTTTGTTTTTTTTTTCATTTTATTTAGAAAACTGTTGAACCGGTTAAAACCAAAGATGATGCTGCAGAAACTTTTTGTAAAAATCCTTTTCAAATGTGTGTTAATAGTCAATTAAGAAAATCTGCAGGTAAGAGTTTAACATGTCACGAAAAAGAGGAAGGAAACCTAATTTCTCTAAGTGACTCACAGGTTGTTGCAGACGCTGGTGATTGTGCGATACTTGTTGATGGTTAATGTGCTGCAGCATTCTGGGAGGCGGATCCGAGACGCACATCCAGTTATTCTGTCGAGATCTTTCAGGTCGTCCTCACTGAGCAAGTCTGGAAAAATGTGACAGAGACGTTTCATGAGTCCCCGCGTTGATGCACACGTGTCTGCCAACATCACATATCTGGTTTTCAGTTACATCTTTGAAGTGCTGGACTGTGACCACGTTATGAAAGTAGAGCCTCTTAGAAAACCAGGAAAAGGTTTTAAGAAAAACACTGCTGTGTCGTCTTTGTGTCTTTGTGTAGCTGCTGCCTGTGTCTGTGTGTAGTTGCTGCCTGTCAGACCTGTTGTGTTGAGCGAGCGCTTGTGCACACGATGCACCCTGTCATGCAGCAGGCGAAGGGTTTGGGCCTTGTAGTCTGCAGACCTCACAGCCGAGCGGGTTTCACCTCGAGGCTGCTTCAGGAGACGCAGGGTGTCGTGAGGTCTCACCTCGTCCTTGCGGACTCGCCTCAGACTCCTGGAGGAGGGAAAGGTCACAGGGTTAAACCATCAAGTCAAACCTGTGGTCTGCATTAGAGGTCTGTCGCGTGTTCTTTTATCCCAAATATGAGAGGAGCCGGTCTCGGTTTGGTTCAATCAAGTATTTATTAAGAAGCAATGAAAGGGTATGAAAAAGTTACAGCAAAGCAATAGGCACCCAAAGCACAACCCCCGGTCCTCTAGCGGCACCAGACAGTCACGAGTCGCATCGAACAGAAGGCGGTTGTAATATTTTGTAACAGTCGGTATGTATTATTATTGGTCAGTAATGAAGGGGAGTCGAGACTTGGTTCTTCCTCGATGGTGCACAGGCGTAGTTCCACCATCTTGGCACTGGAATAAGAAAGTGATGAGCAGCTCCGCTTTGCTCCTCCTCTGATAGTTGATGGGCAAAATCTTCACGTCATGACAGTCTTAGTTTTGTTTTTCATAAACAAGCCTTGACTCGGCTGACGCTTTGTGGGTCGATGTTGTTGTTCATTGGAGTAAAGAATATTGTGTTCCTGCTCTATCTATCTGTGTAAACATTCGGCTCCTCACAACCAAAACAACGCCATTCTATCTGCCCTCCAGAACCTGGGGCAGCTGGTTGAACTCTGTGTGATGTTGAAGAAATCTAAGGGAGTTATGCTATAATATAACAAGCTAGAAATGAGAACAAGTTTAAGGACAGTAAAGGTCACAGATTCCCAGTCTCAAAACAGGCAGTGGCTCTTATCAAGGCAGGTGTGAGACCGACCAGCAATGGGACGCACACACATTTCAACCAACTTCAAGATTAACACTAAGCAGCAGTGCTTCTGACATTCAGTAATAGCAGTTGGAACACACCGAAGAAGAAGGTTTTTATTTCCGCCTGAATATTTCCTTGTCAACAGATTCCTGCAGATGACTCTAGCTGGGACTTATGAGCTGGAAAACACAATGGGACCACAGCATGAAGCCTTACCTAGCCCAAATTCAAATTGGGGTGAGACGGAGAAAGTAGAGAAACAGGAGTGAGACGGAGGAAAGAAGAGAAACAGACGAAGTGGGGGAGTGGGATATAAGAGGGAAAGAAAGTGATTCTAAAACTGTTCAATTGTTAAGATGTGTTGAGATTTATTATCTGTAAAATTGGGTGAGACTTTTGAGTCAAGATGTGAAACAGAAAAATTTAAATTATAGCTTTTGCTCCCTTTATTTTAGTTTTCTGAAGATAAGCCCTTTATTTGAACATGCACAATTTTCACATTTTATTTATTTTCTCTTATTTTGAAATGCAGCCCTTCTTTTATTTAGTTAATGAGAGAACGTTGTACATATCTGCAATCATACATATATGTTCAGTTCTACGTTACGTAAGTTTTTGAATCGTACTGAATTAATTTGATTTGACAGTCAGGTAGTGAGTACATGCAGATGTTGATACAACTACTAGGTTACTTAAATATATATCACACTAAATAGTTAGACATTATGATCTTCCGGACCTTTGCTTCAAGACATTTTCTCTAACTGGACCCCTTTAAAATTTAGTTGAATACCCCTGGTCTAGACGGTTTCCATTTGGAGACTAAGTGAGTGATATCCATTTTGTTGGTCTGAATGAGACGTTGATTGTACCGGCTGTGGTGATCGGATCTTGAAATGGTTTGCATCGGTCGAATCACAAGAATCGTAGCTTTCCAAAAATATGTCGCATCAGTACCTAGCTGTACGAAGCAGTTTGTAAATAACCAGACGAAAGAGAATCCAGTATTTTAAAATGAACTCACTCTTGTCTGGAGTACAAATACGCATCATCCACAAGTTTCTTCGCCTCCTCAAAACAGTGCTGGAGGAAAAGACTGCCCAGATGTTCTCCTTCGAAACACCAACACATTTCACAAAAGAATTAGACATTTAAGAAAAAATATTTATGGGGGGCGAAACAGAGTGACGGAAACAGCGTGTACCTGTGGGTTTGGGCTGACCAGGCACCAGGCAGAGGCCCAGCACAACAAGGACAGGGAGGAACATCTCTGAAGCAAAAGAATAAAAACTAAATTGACCTAATTTATTTTGTCCCAATAAACGTCCGTTTATTTTCTTAACCAGAGTGTAAATTCAGTTTTTATTATGTTTGCAAAAATATATTTAAAAAAAATGTAATCTCGTTACCTGTTTCTGTAAAGGTTCCTGTGAAGCTCTTTGATTTGTTGTGTCTGGTGTTGACATGCTCAGTCCTTACAGAGCGGACTTGCCCCTGGGCCCTCCGGGTGAGGCTGCCGTCAGTAAAGAGCAGTTCCTTCTTCCTCCTCTCTCCACCGGGGGGAAATCTCGACCCACGTTGGTCGCGTCTCTGGCTGACTGATATTTTATAACAGTCAACAATAGCAGTTGTTAAAGGGAGTTTATTTTTTTTAATCTTCTATTTGACTTGTTTTTCTTTGTTATAAAATTATTAGTTAAATGTATTATTCACTATTAAATTAATTCAGATATCAGTGTGTTTAAGCAGATTTCAGACTTTAATTTACATTTTAATGTTGCATTCTTCTTGAAGCCTCATCTTTGTCTCTTTTCATGACTAAAATACATGACATGACTGTATACCTACTAGATATTATAGTATAAATATACTGCTTATTGTATTTAATTTTCTTTCTAAATATTTTGGAAAACATTTGACCCCTTTAGATATCCAACAATGAAGAGATGGAAGTCAAATGAGTGCAATGAATTTTTTTAAAACTCTTCTGTCAGCTCTATGCATGATTTTGAATCCTGTTGGCACGTTTCATCCCACGTTCACCTCTGCTTCCTTTGGACACTCTGCCTCTGCAGGGTGAACACATGCAGCCCAGGTGGGACACACAACAGACACTCAGTCACCCACAGGTGTAAATGTTAGCGTGTTCGTTTCTCTGTCCTTCCCGCCCACATCCAGTTCATGAAGTGTAGCCTTCCAATAACTTTAACTGTTAACACTGATGAAGGCAAAGAATGAAGGAATTCGTATTCATCAGCAATTTCCTTATGAATAAAATTTGACGTTTTAAAGATGCACTGTAGTTAAGAATACAAGAGAGAGAAAACAAACAGATTTGTTTTTTGGTGACGTAGTTTGAAATGTTCATGTAGCATGAAGCTGGGGGACCGAGACAGAACATCAGTGCAACAAACTGAGTTAGAATCAGTGTGTGATTCTGATGACAAATGCATCAAATGCACCAAAGAATATTGGTTAGAATGAACCAGTTATGTCACTTCTTCATCCGTCTCCAAAAAAGAAGAGTGGCTCCATCTACAGGTGACATTCAGTACATCCTGTTTTTATTGTTTTCTTAAGAGGACTGACAGCAGGCTCCAAATCACAGCAAACCAAGTGTGTCTTTTTAGACTAATATACATTTGATACAAAAATATAGTTTTGTATTTGTTGCACTAATGGAGCTCAGGCCATTATACTGTGTATGTTTGTCCTGTACTTTTCATACTGTCCTATATACAATTTTACAGTTTTTCTCGATTGCTTAAGCACGATTTTCCAAACAGGGCCCAGTGTTTCAAAACACTACACACAATCAGCACAACCACACACCCAATCAGCAGAACACCTCAGATCCTTTGCAAAATGAAACACTCTTTCAAAAACTATACACTAATTTATCAAAACCCTATTTTGTTACCATATGAAACACACACGTTTCATATGACTTAATTCTGTTTGAACCAGTTACACACTGCTGCTGCTAACCTAAAACACTTTTAGCAATTCCAGTTCTCAGTGATTAGAGTCCTGTAAGTGAAGTACACAGAGAAAGTGCAAATAGACAATAAATTCACAAAACTCTACACAACACCAATGCTGCAGACTCATGAAAATATAATTTATTTCTCTCCATATACCCAAATCAGTCAACATTGAGAATCAAAACAAAACATGTCCCAGTTTTCATGCTACTACAGGAGTGTGTATTATACTGTAAGCTCAGTAAATATCAGACAAGCAGAAAATTCAGTACCCCTCATTGAAACCAGTACAGGTTTCAATGAGGACTACCTGAGACTGGGTCCGGAGATCGTAAACCCTCCACCCCCATGCAGAGAAAAACTCTTTGATTGGGTTTAGAAACGGAGAGTATGGTGGAAGGTGTAGTTCTGTAAACTGTGGATGGTTTTGAAACCAGTTCTGGACCAGAGCAGAGCGGTGGAATGACACATTGTCCCAGATGCCAGTGTATTGCATCTGGAGCATTAGGTTTACTGCTGTGACGATGTTGTGCAATCGGTCCAAACCTGTGAGAATGTGAGGTGTGTTGTAAGGGCCCCTACTGGCGTAACGGAGGAGGACCCCATTCTGTGTAATGGCAGCGCAAAGGGGGATGTTACCCCCACGTTGCCCTGGGACATTGATTATAGCCCTGTGGCCAATGATATTTCTGCCTCTCCTATTGCTTATGTCAGGTTGAACCCTGCCTCATGTGTACATGAATTCATGCAGGATTTCCTCAGCATCCATCTGTAAAACTCTCCGAAATACAGTGAAAGACAAGATTGTGTAGCTCAGCATAGGTCTGGTATACAGTACATTTACATTATAAAGGTTACGTGTGCAGTATGCAACATCACAGTGCTAAAGTCAACAATACATACCTCAACATACTCATGCTGCAGCCTTCTCCTCCTCTGTGGATTCCCCCTTTCACTCTCACTCTTCTTCTTTTTTGAGCACAAGCTCCATTTTGGTTGAAGTCAGGTAAACTCAGCTGCTGCTTTTGTATAGTGCTTCAACCTGATTGGTGTGTCTACAATTAAGCAGTCATGTGTTTGCACACCCGATGGCTGTGTTTAACCAATTGGCTCATAGGGTGGTCATTTGAAAGTCAGTGCTTAGGAATTGCAAGGAAGTGAAATCTTCATATACTTCTGTGTCTAATGTATACAAGTGTGTTTAGTGTTTTGCAAATCACTGTGTGTATTGTTTTGCAAAAAGTGTGAAGCTGACATTGTGCTTATAGTGGTGCAGATCTGGGCTCATGTTATGCTCCTTGAGTGTAAGGTTTTGATAATTGTGTCATACTTTTGATTTTAGTGTTTAAGCAATTGAAAAAAACTGTAAAGCAATGGATATATTTTAAGATCGTGTTCTTCTCTCTGTGAAGTTCATGAAGTCACTCCTGATCCTGTCTTGTAAATAAGAACATGTCAACACACTGGTTGCTGAAGCTTCACTTCAAGGTTTTGTTTATTGAATGCTAAATACAAAAGAGGAGAAAGTGACAGTGAAACAAACCTTGCAGACAAAGGCTCACCTTGATTGCATCTGAGTATAAAGTATTCATAATAATACTGGAAATTCCAACTTCAAAATTGTCTACAGATGAATATCTTGTTCCAAAAGACTGCATACAACAAAGTAAACATGTTTAGTTCTTTAAGCTACTTGTTCATACGTAATATTTCAGTTACGTGTATAAAGTTGTATGGTGTGCCCAAGACTAGAGGATGAAATATTATAAGAGTACAAAAAATAACAAAAGTTCAGTGCATAGAGGCAGAGTAATTAAAACAGATCCCACAGCAGACAGACCACAGGTGTGGTGAAGGCGTTTCAGTCAGGAGAAGAGATGTTTGTGTCACATGGTGAAGAGCAGGTGTCCTGAGAAGAAGCTTTTGTTGCTCAGGCCGATGGTCTTGTTTCCAGTCTCTAGCCACACTGTGTCTCCATTCACCAGCTTCAGCACCGTTTCCCCGGAAGACAGGTATTGACCACCGTGAAAGAACTTGAAACTGTGCAGCACCAGCTTACTGTTGCGCATCAGGTCCACACCTCCAGCGCCGTAGGCCGTGCAGAGAAAGCTGAACTGATAGACACCGGGAATCACACATGTGAACAGGCCTGTCTGTGTGCTGTAGTGGTGCTGGTCATTGTAGATGACCTGACGGAAATGAATTATTTTCTCAACGTATGGTTTGTACACCCCCAGGATGACAGAGAAGGCAGATTGTGGGAGTGTGGCATTTTGGAAGAGTGCTGGTGGACCAGGGGGGCCTGGAGGTCCTATCGGGCCTCTCCGGCCTCTCCGGCCCCTCGGGCCTCTAGGTCCTACTCCACCTGAAGACAAACACAATTTTATAGGACTTAAAACTTCTGCCAAAACATACAGTTTATCATAGATTTTTCATTTTCATCTTGACATCGTTTGTGGCAAAATACATTTCAGATTTTCTGTATTTTTTAAGCACTTTGAATTGCCCTGTTGTTGCAAGCCTACACAAATGCCCTCGCAATTATTGCTTTGATTTACTTCATCCTGTTTAAATAACACATTTGAATAATTCAAATTTTCTTCCAGTTTTGCACAGATCCAGAATCATGCAGCCACATTTTTCGATAAAACCACACGTGGTACATTTAACTCATACTGTAGTTCAAATGGGAGCCAAGTAATTTTGTGATTATAATTTTTGAAATACTGCATTACAGCTCATGATCTGAGCCAAGATATAAAGCATCTACACGTAGAAAAGCATAGATTAGGCCTTTTTTTCTGTGTCACTTTTTAAAGTAGGCATCCTGTGGCGATTCAGCTGTGAACAACACATTCAGAGTTAAATATTATCAGAATGTATCATATTCTTTGCAAAACTGCTCTACAGACAGGTTGTTTCAGTGTGTTTACATCTCATAAATAAAAAATATATAAATATAAAAAGAGATTACCTCGTTGTCCAGGAGGCCCTGTTGGTCCAGACTGCCCTCTGTGACCGGGGGTCCCTGTGTGTCCAGGGGTCCCTGTGTATCCAGGGGTCCCTGTTGGTCCAGGTGATTCGACGGGGTCACAGCCTGTGGATCAAGAAGATGTTAAAATACGTTCCGTCTCATAATTGAAGTAATGATTTCTTTTTTAATAAACTTGGTGAGTACAACATGAATGGTTAGGTTTGGAGTGAGGACCACCTTGACCAAGAAGTCAAAAAGTTAAGTTAAGTTAAATGCATGATTGGAATATGCAGTGGTAGTACTTGTTAGTGTTTAAACCGACCTCTTTTTCACTGACTGGATTACAGCTAACACCCGAGCCTGTAACATCAAACACCACACATGTAGAAGGATTTTCATTCAGGTTTTTAGAGAAGAAACAAATACACCAGGTTAAAGTCAGAACAAGAATCTTCCCCAGGTTAAAAAAGTTGGCAACCATGTTGTTTCACCTGAGCCGTTGGTGCAGGATCTGTCCCTCCACGCCGTCAGGTCCACGCCTCGGATGTTGTTGCAGCGGACGAGCCGGTTCCTGTTTGAGATGACGTTGAAGGCGTTTGCCGGGACCGATGTGATGCCGGTGTTGTCGCAGATGATCTTGGACAAGGTGGCAGAGGACAGGGCAGCTCTCTGTCTCGCGGTGAAGACGCCCGGGTTCTCGTGCCACAGCCTGACAATTTCAAAAGAGACAAGAAGCGAGAAGGTTTAGTTACCAGGTTAACCGGGTACCAGGCTACATCTGTTGAAATGAGGAGCATAGATTACATGCATTCGATTATTTCTCCACAAACCTGTCACCCTGGCGGATAGCCTTGAACTGTCTTGCAATGAGACAGGCGAACAGGGGCCCCACACGGCCACCCGGCACGAACGGCTCTGCCACACCTCCCATCCAGACGTCGATGTTGTTGGGCGAGCCGTAGAGCTCCAGCAGCCTCCGTGCCAGATTGTTGTTGTTCAGAACCCGCCCGAGCTCCGCCTGGTTCCTGGGCTGAGACAGGCCACAGAGCCTGCGATAGGCGTTGTAGCCTGGAGGAGTAAACAACAGAGCAAACAAATGAGTGGAATTAAGACATGGATGAAGGGTTAGAGTGGGAATGGGCGGAGGAGAATCAGTATGAGTGATGTACCAGGCAAGCCATGGTCACGTCCTCTCTGCATGTTGAGAGCGCCCAGGTCCAAAGCCAGATGCTCCACAAACTGGAACAGCCGCTCCCTCAGAGCATCCACCAACATGTGATCCTGAGTGTTCAGCTTGGCGGGACGGCCGATCAAACCACGCAGCAGAGGGTCAACACCACCTGGGCAGATCAAATAAATGTTAGGTTTGTTATTTAAGACAGAATCCTAGAAGGTGTTGCTTCAGTTTCCCTCTGTGTGTCATGGAAATGATTGAATCTAACTGTTCTCTTTGTAATGTAACATAATCATTCTGTTCTTACATAACTATGCTCAAAGTACAGGTGGAATGACCTAAAGAACATCTCTATAAATTCTACGTAATGTTTGCATCTGCCTGATACCAGTTAATGTCTGTTAGTTTTGCCATCGATGACCCTGTGACTATTTGATGTTCTAATGTCTATTCCCTCAGGAGAGGAGGATGCTGTTGCCTCTTTTCCGATAGGTTCCAACCACTGAACTGGTCATGCTCGCGTGGTATCTGAAGATGACGTAGTGACCGTCAGACTAGGCATTTAAG
Source organism: Limanda limanda (assembly GCF_963576545.1). Taxonomy (NCBI): domain Eukaryota; kingdom Metazoa; phylum Chordata; class Actinopteri; order Pleuronectiformes; family Pleuronectidae; genus Limanda; species Limanda limanda. The sequence goes on along the minus strand of NC_083636.1, from coordinate 35,340,423 downwards.
CCGGCATCTGTCTCTGTCCCAAATTGTCAGATCCTTGATACCTGCAGTGGTATTGAAGGCTCTGTCCCACTTGGCCAAGTGTTCACTCAGAAACTCTGTTTTTGTTCAACTCTATTCTCTGTAAATAGTTTTCTTGACCATTAATTAAATACTTTGATATCATTGAATTGATCACTCAGTCTGATGGTTTATTTCCTCACCAGGGAATTAAAACAAAATTCCCAGCACACTGTGCAGCTCACCCTCATAGACGATTCTCCAGGGGGTGAAGAAGGCCCTGTACAAGGACACACTGGGGAACTGACTATTCTCCCTGTAGTTTCCATCCAGACGGGCTACCATTGGCTGGATGGCCAAGTGGCCAAAGCGATAAGCTGCTGTTGCAAAGACGTTGGATATGCTGGGGTCCACATTGGCATTGTAGCCGCGGTAAGGGCCGATCTGTGTTCGAACTGCATTGTCGCCCAAAATGTGTGTCAGGTAGTCCCTGAACACAAATATCTGAGAGAGACAGAGAGAGGGGATTTCAGACACAGACAATGGGGATGCTAATATACAGGTTAAAATAATAATAATAATAATAATTATAATTATAATAATAAAAGTAATAATCATAAGCTCAATATAAAACACTTATCAAAACACAGCTACAAAGTGTTTCACAATAAGAAAGACACAAATCAAATAAAAAGACGGAAATAAAATAAACTGTGAATAGCAACAACTAAAAAGGTCTTTCTGGTGGAAGTCTGTTCTGAAATAAAAAGAATTAAAATTAAAATTTGGTAGAAGTCCATTTTTTGGAAGGGACTTAAAAGGAAATGCCGGTCCACCAACCTGTGTGTAAGCACCCATGATCTTGCGCGCCTCCTGGTAGAGCGTCTCACTGTCCCAGTGGGGGTTCAGTCTCTTCAGCGCGCGGGCCAGTCGGTTGTGCTCACGCAGAAACAGCGTGTGAAGCGATGTCAGCGCGATGTTCTCGTCCACACGCAAGTCACCTTCACAGCAGCAAACAGGAGGTGTCAGATTCAAACGTTTTCACAGGTTGTAAATGAGTTACAGTACATGTTCCCTTCATATTAATGTTTGATAGATCAGAAATAACACATTATTAAGAACATTTGAATTGCTATTAATTGAATGTAGCATAACATGCTTCCTCTTTTTAACCAGTTTGATCACTTTACTTTGAACTTCCTGACTGTTTTAAGCAAAATAGGATGGGAATTTTCCATTTTTTCATAGGTTCATCAATATTTCTGAATAATTATAATTAGTGCAATAAAGACATATTTTACATTATTCCCAAAAAGTTACAAAATAAACAGTTTTTATTTTACCCTAACCCTAAAAACAGATCAATTAAACATGAACTAACTATTTTTCCTACAAACTAACTTAGAAACAAACTTGCAGCTTGACTAACCTGCAAAGAAACAGGGCACCTCCTTGGCTTCGGTGTCGTTGGTGACTCTTTTGCGCGTGGCACATATGTTCGCCTCCATGTGCTCGAAGGGCAGCAGCTCACGTCTGTTGTCTCTGAACTCCTTGTTCACGCGCAATAGGCCGCCATTGTTAGTGAGGTCCCGAAGAGAGAGGGCGCGCTTGTCATCAGAGCCATACACCTGGCTGAGGTCCAGGAAGGCCGTCAGCGCGTTGATCTGCTCCCTCTTGTTGGGCTCTCCGCCGAAATTGTAGGCCGAGAATCCTGTTCCACAAGCAGGAGCGGACCTAAACGCCGGGATGCAGGTGTCGGGGCGGGAAGGAATCCGAGGGTCACCACGAGGAATCTGTTTGATTGCAAAGGGAAGTCAAAGGTCATAAAGCGAATCAACGAGTCAAGCGAGAACAACATCTGGAATGTTTCAGGTTGGAAACCCACTGGGATGGGGATGCACGGCTCGCTCTTCTCACAGTCCTCCTCACAGTCCAGCCCGTTGCTGAAAGAGCGGATGCTGGGGGAGAAGGGCGTGAAGGTGAGATCGTGGTCGTTCCACTGGCCAAACATGGTCACCATGAGAGTGAACTCTCTGTCACTGGCCACGGCTGCATCTGTTGTGTTCAGGATGTTGTTGGACACCTGTCGTACCTGTGAGCAGAGGAGGAGTTCATTCATTTAAGAAGTGTTTCCATTTCAAATCAACGTTTTAAGAGGAGCAATCGAGAAGAGCGACTGACGGTCGTACCAGTGGGAGCAGGAAGTTGTTGAACCTGCGGTTGTTCCAGCCTTTGGGTAGGGAGATGCCGTCGTCGTATTCAGCAGGCAGCAAGCGGGCGAAGGGGGTGTTGGAGGCTCCGAGGCGAGGGTTTTTTCTAAAGGCAAACAAGAATCAGAATCAGCTTTATTGGCCATGTGTGCGGACACATACAAGGAATTCGGCTCCGTTTTTTCCTTTCCGAAACGTCCATGATTGGAAACGCCGCTTGAGACATCCCACGGAAGTGTACACATCCTCTGTGGTGAGTGGCCCAAGATGTTTAGGTGCATTTCACAAGCATGTAAGCAGCAGTGTATCTTCTAACCTTTCACAATAATCATCTGATTCCTGCCAAGTTCCTATTCAACCAACACAAACTTCCTTTTGGAAAGAAGCTGCTGTTCTTTTTAATTTTATTTAGAAAACTGTTGAACCGGTTAAAACCAAAGATGTTGCTGCAGAATTTTTTTGTAAAAATCCTTTTAAAATGTGTGTTAATAGTCAATTAAGAAAATCTGCAGGTAAGCGTTTCAAATTTCACGAAAAAGAGGAAGGAAACCTAATTTCTCTAAGTGACTCACAGGTTGTTGCAGACGCTGGTGATTGTGCGATACTTGTTGATGTTTGCTGTGCTGCGGCATTCTGGGAGGCGGATCCGAGACGCACATCCAGTTATCTTGGCGAGATCTTTCAGGTCGTCCTCACTGAGCAAGTCTGGAAAAATGTGAAAGAGACGTTTCATGAATCCCCGCGTTGATGCGCACGTGTCTGCCAACTTCACATATCTGGTTTTCAGTTACATTTTTGAAATGCTGGACTGTGACCATGTTATGAAACTAGAGCCTCTTAGAAAACCAGGAAAAGGTTTTAAGAAAAACACAGCTGTGTCGTCTTTGTGTCTGTGTGTAGCTGCTGCCTGTCAGACCTGTTGCGTTGAGCGAGCGCTTGTGCACACGATGCACCCTGTCATGCAGCAGGCGAAGGGTTTGGGCCATGTAGTCTGCAGACCTCACAGCCGAGCGTGTTTCACCTCGAGGCTGCTTCAGGAGACGCAGGGTGTCGTGAGGTCTCACCACATCCTTGCGGACTCGCCTCAGACTCCTGGAGGTGGGAAAGGTCACAGGGTTAAACCATCAAGTCAAACCTGTGGTCTGCATTAGAGATCCTGTAACTTTTTCCTACATTTGGGAGTTTAAGAAACACTGGAATTAATTGGCTTAAGAGTCCTTCAACGTAAAAACTATGCCTCATAAGAGGCGGGTGAAATTCCCCTAAAACGCAGACTGAGGAATTCCCAAAGTTAATTGAAAGCTGTTCTGAACTGAAGAAGAAGGTTTTTATTTCCGCCTGAATATTTCTTTGTCAACAGATGCCTGCAGATGACTCTAGCTGGGACTTATGAGCTGGAAAACACAATGGGACCACAGCATGAAGCCTTACCTAGCCCAAATTCAAATTGGGGTGAGACGGAGAAAGTGGAGAAACAGGAATGAGATGGAGAAAGTGGAGAAACAGACGAAGTGGGGGAGTGGCATATAAGAGGGGAAGAAAGTGATTCTAAAACTGTTCAATTGTTAAGATGTGTTGAGATTTATTATTTGTAAAATTGGGTGAGACTTTTGAGTCAAGATGTGAAACAGAAAAATTTAAATTATAGCTTTTGCTCCCTTTATTTTATTTTTCTGAAGATAAGCCCTTTATTTGAACATGCACAATTTTCACATTTTATTTATTTTCTCTTATTTTGAAATGCAGCCCTTCTTTTATTTAGTTAATGAGAGAACGTTGTACATATCTGCAATCATACATATATGTTCAGTTCTACGTTACGTGACTATAAATATTGTCAAAATGTTTTTGAATCGCACTGAATTAATTTGATTTGACAGTCAGGTAGTGAGTACAAGCAGATGTTGATACTTGGCTTGAGAGTCCTTCAACGTAAAAATGATACTTAGAAAGAGAATCCAGTATTTTAAAATGAACTCACTCTTGTCTGGAGTACAAATACGCATCATCCACAAGTTTCTTCGCCTCCTCAAAACAGTGCTGGAGGAAAGGACTGCCCAGATGTTCTCCTGCGAAACACCAACACATTTCACAAAAGAATTAGACATTTAAGTGAAAATATTTTGGGGGGCGAATTAGAAACATGTTGGTAGAGTGACGGAAACAGCGTGTACCTGTGGGTTTGGGCTGACCAGGCACCAGGCAGAGGCCCAGCACAACAAGGACAGGGAGGAACATCTCTGAAACATAATAGCCAAACCAAATCTGAATAAAAACTCAATTAATCTAATTTGTCCAAATGCATGTAGTTTTTTTTTCTTAACCACAGTGTAAATTAAGTTTTAATTATGTTAGCAAAAAAATGTCTGAAAAAAATTGGAAATAATAATCTCGTTACCTGTTTCTGTGAAGGTTCCTATGAAGGTCGGTGTGCAGCTTGTGAAGCTCTGTGATTTGTTGTGTCTGGTGTTGACATGCTCAGTCCTTATATACAGAGTGGCCTTGCCCCTGGGCCGTCCAGGTGAGGCTACTGTCAGTAAAGAGCAGTTCCTTCTTCCTCCTCTCTCCACGGGGGGGGGGGGGGGGGGGGGGGGGGGAATTCTCGACCCACATTGGTCGGCGTCTCTGGCTGACTGATATTTTATAACAGTCAACAATAGCAGTTGTTAAAGGGAGTTTGCAGGATTGTTGTTAGGTTATCTTTACTTTTTTATTTGATCTTCTATTTGACTTGTTTTTCTTTGTTATGAAATTAATAATAAGTTAAATGTATTATTCATTATTAAATTAATTCGGATATCAGTGTGTTTAAGCAGATTTCAGACTTTAATTTACATTTTAATGTTGCATTCTTCTTGAAGCCTCATCTTTGTCTCTTTTCATGACTAAAAGACATGACATGTCTATATAGTTACTAGATATTATAGTATAAATATACTGCTTATTATATTTAATTTTCTTTCTAAACATTTTGGAAAAACTTTTATCCCATTAGATATCCAACAATACAGAGATGGAAGTTAAATTAGGGAAATAGAGATGGTTGAATGATTTTATGGTTCGTGTTTGCTGACCCGAGTTCCTCTTTTTTCTTGATTTGTGTTTTTTGATCATGAGATGTTAACGACGCCTCGCTCATTAATTTTTTTCAAACGGATTTTCACAGATGTTGTCATGTTGTGGCTGACGACCCGCAGTGTTGTAACATAGCAGCTGGTAAACTTGAGAAATTCTTAAAAAAAACAAAGCAATTCTCACTCTTTTCAAAGTTTAAGGAAACAAAGCATTTTTCAACCTCTGAGAGGTTTATGCAAGAAATCCCTAATCACAGGTTCAAAGTGAGGTGATTGAGGTCTGTAGGTAAATAAGTTAATCGATTGTGAACTGGCTACACCCTCGTGCAATGAGGAAAAAGAAGGATCGATGTACGGTCAAACTTAAAATTTAAAGGAAACCTAATGTGTGTTCTGGATCGGAGCCCGGTGGAGAGAGGATAAGAGCGGCCGGGAAAACTCCCCAACTACCTGTAAAAGAAGTGACACACAATTACCTACTTACTGTTACTGATAACAAATAAGTTTGTCTATGAAAAACCAGCATCACACACAGTTTGGCAATGATGGTTATTGATTAACACATTTAATTCACAATCTCCTGGCAGGCTGATCCATTATCCCACTGACCATCCGGCTAAATCACTTACACATTATTGTTACCAGCTGAAGCGTGAACATTATTTAAAGGGGAAATGAGATGTTGTCAATTAATAAATACATTTGCTCCCAAACTATTTCTATTAAATGTTATTGTGCAGACTGTTTTCACATTTGTTTGCTTGCAAGCAAAAATTACAGAAAGACAACTGACCGGATTTCCACAAAACCTGTTGGAAGGATGGCGCATTGGTTCACTTTCTTAAACATTGCGAGATGATGAGGACATTTTCTTGACATTTGACAAGCACATTTAGGGAAGTTATATCTATGTGTGTGTGAAATTTGGTGCAGCTTGACTGTATATATATATTTATTTTTTGAAGTTTGAGGGGACTGGTCTTGGTGGAGGTATGCACTCTACTGTTCCCAACGTAGAGTTAGATATTACATGCACTCTACCTCTTTTTTAATTTACATTTATTAAAACAAAAGTGAAGTTGAAGTGAATGCAACTTCAAGCACACAAATGAAAACTGAGTCTTGGATTGTTATAAATTACTTGCATTTCCTTTACATCTACAGTAGGTGTTTTCTTTAGAAACCCCCTAACCCTAACCCTAACATCACCCTGTGTGGACATGGTTGTTTCTTCTGCAATACGTCTCTGTACAGGTGACTGAGTGTGTGTTACTTCACACGCAATGAAACTTTAGATTGAACAATAGGTTTCATGCAGAAGAAAGACGCGGTTGAATGCCTTGTTCCAGAGTTCAGTTTGTATGTCAGATTTAATAGATCCTTTTTCTGTCACCACATGCTCGTCCTGTTTTCAACGTGAACAGAGAGTTGCATGAGACTCCTCTAGCTGCCTCTTTTAAAGGAAATAAAGAAGTAGAGGTAAACAGCCGTGGCTGGAACTGAATTTGTCAATCTCAGGCTTTGGCAACAAATCACATTTCCCCAGTGGGCTAGTTCTAGAACTTTCATGTGAATTTGCTGAAAGCGCGTTGTGGGGAAATTCTGCTGTGACAATCAGGCAATGATCCTGCACCGTCCTCGGCATTAACATTTAATCATTAATAACTGATAATAACTCAAATGTCGGAGGTTGTGTAGGTCACTCAGTGAGCTGTGGCGTGTACAACCCCTCCTCCCTGTGTTGGTAGATATTGTAATTCCCCAGGAAGCAGAGATATTTTTTAGAAAGAGTCTGAGTCATTTATGACATTTTCTGATAACAATACCTTAGTATTGAAAGTTGAGGGGCAAAGACCTTTCTGCTTTATAAACACAATAAGGAAACAGAGGACTGGAGACAATAATGTAGGACATCATCCAAGATCCTGTCAATGGTTACAGCAGTTTCAACACCCAGGAAAGTCTGTCCTGTTGCTCATCAGAGTATTTTATATATGATACTTGTAATATTCTATTATTTTAATCATGTAAATCAATTCAAAAGAGAAGGTGTAATCAGAGGATATATGGACAGGATTTACACACATTGAGTTACAATATCTTCAATAAAAAGTGGCGTGGAAGTTTAATTGGAGGTGGTTGTTTTTCTTTAGCTTTGTATTGGTATTTTTGTTGAAACGACAAAATGTGGAGTTACTTGATAGAGAGATATGAAATAGGATTTTATAATTATATTACATATACCATGTACATCTGCGAGTACCCTGATTAGATATAAAGATACTGAGGTTCACACGGTTTTGGGATGGGTGGGGTAAATGTGTGTTTCATTGCCATTTGTTTTGTCATCTTGTTTTGAATTACTACATTAACTAATAACAATAACCTGGTAAGGATTTTTGTACATGGAAATACAGATTGCTATTGTCCAGCATTTGTGCATTTGAAACAAAATTGAATCAGTTCACAATTCTACCAAGGCGCAAATACCTAGCTGCTGCAGACTTGAATTCCTTGAAGGAACCACACTTACTTACAGTCATAAAGATAAGTTGAGACTATTCGGTCTCTAAACAATCTACGCAGCATGTTTTTGGACTGTTGGAGGAATCTGGAGTACCAGGAGAAAACGTACCGTCGGGTTCAAATCTAGAACTTTCCTGTTGAGAGGCTAAAGTGCTGATAATAATAATAATAATAATAATAATAATAATAATAATAATAATAATAATAATAATAATAATAATAATAATAATAATAATAATAATAATAATAATAATAATAATAATAATAACAATAATAATAATAATGGTGATGATGATGATATCACAAATGTAAAAACTAAATTGTTTGCACATGTTTGTCATTAGTGGGTCCTGGCATCAGATTAAGTTTCAGTTGGTGGTATTTTGGGGCTGGATTGTTTCTTATTTTTGTATGGATTTTTTAATTCATGTTTGAAAAGCAGGGGAATTATTACAGAAACCTCACATTCGCCTAGAATTATGGGAAATACTTTACTTCCACTCTGTTATGACAGAGCAGATCTCTCCGGTAAGCAACATGGTTCCGAGAGTTTATTTTGGGCTCCATCCCTTTCAACATGTGGACATCTGCTTTTCAACATCCGTTCAAACGCCACAGAAACCCGGAGCAGACGCTTTGGCCAATTCTCAAAAATGTTTGTCAGATAAACGCATGAAGCCCCACAGACGTGTATTGCCTTCACTTGAGGTAAAAAAGATATATATAGAGATAATTATCTCGGGAAAAACAGAACTTTATTTTTTGTGAATGCAATACGCTTCAGTAAAGCACAGATCAGATCTCACAGAAAAAGTTTCCTTGGCAGCACTAAGTGATATAATCAGTGTCGTTCCTGGATCAGTGTGACGCTGAGACGACAATCAAATTTTGCAAAAGAAAATGATGCACCTGCAAGGAACTGGTTTTGTGGAGGAAGCGGCCCCTGTGCTGATTACCAGAGCTGATTTCACAAGTTGAACACATGGAGAGAAAAAGTACCAACTTGACAAATGAGCAGAAGGTATCTGACAGCGGAGAAAACAGTTTCACCGTGTCATGGAATCTCACCTTGAATAACTGTGACGACAGGTATATGGTTCACTCAACTGCACATGAACAACACGCTAATGATTACTATCATTAGCATCTGTCAGCGCCTTTTTAGACTTTTTTTGCTTCCCCATATGTGCTATGGGCCATTGTCCTCGCTATACACAAGGAAGTACTTTCCTGTAAGATTCAGCCCTCTTCAAATTGAGCTGGTTTACGATCAGTTCAAAATTCTACCCAGGCATAAATGCCTAGCTGCTGCAGACTTGAAGTCCTTGAAGGAAACACACTTAATACAGTCATAAAGATAAGTTGAGAGTCAGGTATGGGAAATAACAAAATACACAGTGGACAACATTGTTAGAAGGTCGCGTCGTTTTCAGCTTGATAGTTCTGGGATAAACGTTAAGACAGTAAACTCTCAACCTATAAAAACCAGAGCTGGACTGGAACCCCCTCAAAGATAAGACTGTGCTCTTATTTTCACTTTGTGGAAGATAAATTGAGTTTAAACCCGAGAGGCCGGCAGTTAAATGCTAACACGCTAAACATAGCATTGTACAGGACATTAAGCCACAATGGAAAAAAGAAAAATGTTTTCCATCTTATAAAAAATACCTCAATTAGTATTCAACTACTTAAATTACTTCAACTCTCAAATTAAGGTTTGTTCCATATTAAAGTTAGCATCTGTGTCAACTTCATAACTTAAAGTTGAATTGTCTTATTGTATATATTGTTGTTTTGTTTTTATGTACAGTGCACCAACAACACCATGACAATTTCCAATATATGCAAATATCAGTATATATCAGCATTTCCCAAAGTAAAGAGGAGACGGCCTCTGTGTTCTTCACCAAATCGGGCCACAGTAATTTCACCAGAAAACCTCATCTTATTACAATTAGGAACTTGACACAGAGGGAGAAGTTCTCAGCTTTAAAAAACAGACAGAGTTCACCGCTGAAGAGGCAACGATGATTATGAAATAACCAGTTTCTCCAGCATAGCGGTCATGACAGTTGCATAACTACCCTGCAGAACAATACGGTAACTTGACAGAAGTAAGCAACAGGAGGAGCAAACACATGACGACGGATAGTCCAGTCAGTAAAATGATGAAGCAGTTTCTCAGGTTGGACGAGCACAAAGACTGACCTTTTATATGAGGAAATTCAAACGTGCTTAATTCCTTGACAACCAGGAGGTGTTTTCCTAGATTATGTTGCAGAGGGATGCAAACACCCGATTAACATCATCATTCCTTCTGTATAAAATAGCTTATGTTCAATAAGCTACTCTATACAGATACACTAATCTATGTTCTGTGTTTCACTGTAAGACAGAACACCAGATCAATTCTACAAATTACAAACAGTTAAATGCTTAATTTACACTAGATGATGACCCCTGTGTTATAGAAATAAATAACATACAACAAAACCATGTGCAAAATCGCTTAAAGTTTAAACCACTGAAACTTCCCATCTTGCATTACTTGTATTATTTAAGGCAGAAGTGTTGGATATTTGAACTGATGTAAAATTGTATAATATGTGTATAGTATATGTAGAACATATGGGAAATCTAACACAACTAGTTTAGACGGACTATCTGCATCAAAAGTGATTAAAACTGTTATTTGTTATAAAGCAAAAGTGCATGAACTTGCAGCTTCCTCAATTCTGTCTTGGTTGTTTTGTAAAGCAACAAAGTTTTGCAAAGTGAGGAAGTGCACAAGTAAGAAAGCAGATCCAGAGACTACGAAATGTGGTGTGTGTGTGTGTGTGTGTGTGTGTGTGTGTGTGTGTGGCCTGATCACACTCACTCAGATCACTTTAAAAATTAATTTACAGGAAGTAGTGAAAAACGAACCTCACAATTTACAGCTGGGTCGTGTCTTTGAAATGAAACTATTTTGTCAATAACCAAAGTTATTCAGCGAACATAATAATGATGTGAACAAAAAGAAGCAGCAATTCCTCACATTTTTCCACGAGAAACTGAATTCAGTGAATGACTGATATTTTTGGATGAAAAGTTATATCACTTGCTAATCTTTTAAAAAACTGTTGTGTTATATGAAAAGCAGCCAAATAATCAACTCAAGGAAGCTCTTATATGTCTTGTATGATAATGTGTCTGCCAAGGTAAATACTCCATGGCAAATTAAATAGAAAGAAACATCAAATTAAATGTCTCCATATTGAATATTGAGTAAAACTCCACAAGAGACAAAAAGCATTTCATTCGAGGGCAATGACACAATAGGCAGCCGTAGGCCCTGCTGGTCACTGAGGCAAATCTAGGTGGAACAAAGCAAATATTTTTGGAAACTTCAAAAGAAAAGAAAGCAATGTGTTGAACAAAGACACCTTAAGGTGAGAGAGACAAATGGAAATGTCAGAGCCGTTTCAAAAGCTGAACAGGTGCAAAGAAGGAAGCAAGGCTGTTTTCCACGGAACAACCCTCCTGAAGCAGATCTGTTCACCTGATCGTAAAAGGACAATGATAGGTCATGTGGTCCAGGCAAAGATTGTGTGATTGCTGATTGCTGATTTCCTTGAAGTTTTTTCTGTTGAAGTTTGGTTAAACAGGCAGGAAGACCTTAGATAACAAAAAGAAAACATCGAGGCGTGGCTGTGCAACGTCACGGATAAAACAAACAACGATAGCTAAGAGTTTGACAAAGGACACAATCAGCGGTCTTCAATATAAAAAGGGAGTGAAATGAATCTGTATCGCCATTTCTTATTTGTTGTTAACACTCAGAGACTGATATGACAACTTCATTTTGTTTCGTCCATGTCCAATCTGCTGACAAGGAGGTTAGATTTATGACGTATACAGCAGCCAGCTACTAGGGGGCAATTGGGGACGCTTTGTCATGTCAATATGTATAAATGGTGAATTGTAGCAATCAGACTGTGATGTGAAAGTTATTAGCTTCAGTGTGGGCAAAGGATGATGATTATACATTACACTGAAATTAAAAACATTAGGATTAATATTATTATTGATAAAAGATTCAAATAAACATCAGGTTTCCCTGTTAATAAACTAAACTACACTGTGCGTCTGTGTATCTACAGAACACAAGTGAACATGTCTGAGGTTTTCAAATAAGGCTTGTCAAGTTGTCGCACCTTGATTTTGAGGAACTGAACGTGAAACTTGACTAATATTAGCATACAAAGAGTGAAAGAAAACAATGTTCTGCTTTGCTCATAACAGCTCTAATCAAAGTAGTATGACTGGCAAGTGGGTCACGTCAAACACAAACTTTACCCGAGGATGGCCGCGCTGCAGTTCATGCTGTTTCTCTACATCGGACTCCAGAGCTTTGGTAAGACAACGCAAAGTTTATCAGTTGCAATAAGAAGATGAATTAATGCCGAGAGTGTAGAGTGAAAAACTAAAGGGATGAAATAAATAAAAGGGAACATTCATCTCCACAGCTCTGAATGCAGGCGCCTTGCAACCTGTTCCAGATGCCACGAGAGCCGTAAGTAATGATTCCTCATTTCGGCTAACAAAATAAAAAAATGATTCACATACATAACACCTGTCTTGAAGATAGACTGATGCTAACAGGTCAATATGAATCCAACACTATTATTCCTAAATACCTGCAGTTACCGACCCGCAATTAAATCTATAGCAAAAGAGCAACTGTAAAGAAACATAGTTCATCTACTTCAGAAACAATTGAAAATTGCATTTGTTCAAAATCAGGAAGTTTCTTCATGTACTTCCCCTTCTCCAAAAATTTACACAACAAAACTTGGTTTTTCTAATATATCAGTTTTGCATCTTGGGGAACTGACATAGCCGCAATTGAATTTCTTTAAAAACTCAATATATGAATATCGAACCAATTTCTGACCACATTAAGTGCTATTGACGTCTAAACAAGAGCTAATCAGTTGAAGTATTAATGATACTTTCATTATGTGATTTTGATTTTATACTCAGACCGGGGACGTCTGCAAGGACTGCACACAAATGTTTGAACTCCTTGAGGACCTGCTCTCCAGTGCAGACCTGCAGGTGAGAGCAACAGTGGAGCACAAGCCAGACAAGTCAAATTTATTAACTGATCATGTTGTGTCCAAAATTCAGATCTCAAGAACTAAGATCTGTGGTTGAATAGTTTTGTCATTAGGTAAAAAATAAATATCGTCCCCCTGTTCTTTTATCAGATCAATACTCCACATTCAGTCATTCATGATAAAGGAAAGGTTTTTCCCAAAATAGTACCAATTAAAGAGAAAACTGGGATTTAAGTTGTGATGAAAACAGTTAAGTAACATTACACAAAGTTTCATCGGGTGATGTTTAAAAATACATGCTTGATACAGGATCCTGTCTCTTTCATTGCACCTCATGCTAACAGATGACCAGGTATCTTCTGACCACTCTTACTGATTGGTTCCTGTTTCTCAGCCTCTTTTTGTCCTTCACTTTTAAAAATCCAGATTAAAAGAATCCAGAAAACAAGTTAGTCTACATTGCTTCACTCGGCTGATCTGTGCCTGTCGTTGGCAGAGGGGGATAATGTTGCAACTCTCATAAAAAATAAAACGTTTTTTTTTTTTTTTTGTCTTCACTAAGAAAAAGATGATAGATGGCATTGAGACTCTGTGTGACCACCTGCCCGGCCCACCCAGCATGGCCACTCTCTGCAGGAAAGAGGTTGAGAAGATGCTTCCACTGGCCTTCACCTTCATAACTGGACTGGTAGTAAGTTCAGGGAAAGTACCAGGACTGAATCACTAACAGTTTGCTGTCAGAGGTCTGCACTACCGTCACGTCTCTTTCTCTGTAGAAACCAGCGGAGGTCTGCAAACTGATCGGACTCTGCGGCTCGTCTTGTGACAGACAGGAGAAGATGCTCGGCTATTTTGCCGAGCAGGCCCTGCAGGCTGCTGTGACGAGCCAAAAGGTAAGTCAAGTACATATTTGAAAGGAACACTATAATGTCTTAGAGGAAACCTGAGCTCCTTGTGCTTTATGTGCCTTTTGTGTCTGTGTAACAGGGGCGGGCCAAGTCGGCGTGCTCCTTCTGCCTGTTCCTCCTCAAGACGCTGGAGGACCTGCTGCCTAAAGAAAGGACGGAGGTGAGGCACTCTGCTGCAGGGAAGGGACACGTGTGTCACAGTGTCTCTTTGTGCTGCACGGAGACGTTCAAATGACACCAGGCGCCATGTGTGCGCCATCAAGGTGCCCGCTCATATTTTACATCCTGCTCATCTACACAGTGACGCAGTGGGAGAATTGTCACGTCCACCGTAAGGAATGTGTCACAGATATTAAAGCAGTATATTAGGTAGAAGAATAGTTTATACACATTATTTTATTGCTTCGTTGATATTAGTTTGCATATTTAAAGTAATTCTTTATCATTTTGTCTTTAAAAAATAATTTTATGTTTTTTTCATTGTCAGCTATTTTTTTGGTTTTGTTTATACTTGGCTCAGCTGTCAATATCAAAGAACGTTGAGCTGCACAACCTGTATGAAAGCTGCTCTACGAATGAAGTTGACTGATTGTTGTCCGTCCCCCCCCCCCCCCCCCCCCCCCCTTACAGGCAGAAGTGGTCAAGTTGCTGGAGGAGATTTGTCACATTTTGCCCTCTGCATACCACGACGAGTGCGAGGCCTTCATAGACAGGTTTGGCAAGACGGTGCTGGACGCAATCACAAGATTTGCAACGCCTCGGACCATCTGCTCCCTCCTCCATCAGTGCGAGTGGCAGGACGCCGCTGGGGCAGGTCAGTAATTTGGAAAAAATCCTCAAGCAAACAGCCCAAAGTAATAAATACTTTTGACCAGCGCCGGCCCTGACAATGTTGGAGCCCTAGGCGAGATTTCATATTGGCCAAGTTGCTTTGAAATATGTTTGAAAAGTTGCTATTGCACGAAATAGAACCGTGTGCTCTCTAATGTCTCATCTTTGATCAGTGTTTGGGGATTAGGAGGTTAAAGTGAAGCCTCAAGACTCTTTAACAGGGCATCAAATACTGGTAAAAAAAGTAATATTTTTTAACAATCATTTTACTTTAATACATCTAATAGGAACAGGTAGTTTGACTGAAGGCTCTAGCATGGGTTCCTGCAAAGCCTCTATCGACCTCCATCAACAAAACAGGGAAAAATAATTATTATAATGCACCAAATCAGTTCCTATGGGATTTTTTTTTTTAGATGAATAACTTAATAAAAATAGTCTACACATGAGAGAAAACAAACATATGTATGGGTTAACTGTATGTGCACCTGTATGATCCACAGATGAGACAACACTGTGAACAAGTGTCACGGTTATTTTTATAATTCTTTCTCATTGCCCATCAAAATATCGAATCTAAAAATTATCAACTTTGTAACATAGTCTATTCATTTATTAATTCTTGAATTAATTTGTAAATAAATGCATTAATGCATGTGTTTTTCCTCAATTTTTTATTAATTTATGAAATTATTTATTACCATGTCCTTGTCACTTGTGCTCCACCCTTAGCTGCATTCAGGTTCTGCATGGAAGAAATCCATGGTGTGTCTCAGACAAAATAGCTTTCAGTTCCTGGACTATTTTTAACGCTTATAGTCACATTCCTTGAAAGAAACTTGTGAGACTTGTTTCTCGTAAGAGGTGTCTGCTCAGCGATTATTCAGATACGCAACGAGCCACAGCAGCAGGATCCCAGCCAGTGTCTCACCCACAAGTGAAAGTGAAGAGCCCCTGCAGTGTCCCCCATTCACTACAGTCACTGCAGAGTGAATGGCCCTGAATTAATTGATGTCTGTTGTCTATTAACAATAAATTAATCATTTATTGTCTCTTGATCTAGTCTCAGACCCGTGCACTGTGACGACATACAGGTGCAGAGACGTCTCGACTGCCCTCCGATGTGGAGTAAGTGAACAGCTATTCTTGTGCAGTTGATTAACTTGTGAATTGTCAGTGATGATCACATTCTTTACCCGGTTCACACAGACTCTGTTCTACTGCCAGAGATTTGCCTGGAAGCCGCTCGACAGCAACGCGCTCTAAAATGTGAGATAGGTAGTTTGGTGGTGAATTTAATAAACATACAACTGAGGGTTTGGGGAAAGGGGATGTCGCACCTTGTTCAGCTCTGTGAGGCACATTGTGATTTGTGAATATGGGCGGTACAGATAATATTTGATTGCTAAAATGATTGACAGCAACATTAAAGATCTCTCAAAACTGTTTTTTTCAGGACGGGACTGAAAATATGAATCATCGCCCCTGTGAACGATCTTTCAACATCAAACTGTAACAACCTGTCACAGTCTGTACTACTTTCACATACTGATTTAGGACCTTACTTTAGATTTAGAGTAGATTAAAAGGAAGACAGTGTCTCTGCCTGAAACATTTTATAACACAATTATATGAACTTCAGTTGTGAGGAACGTTGCAAGCTTAACAAGATCAAAATGTTAAATGCTTACATTTAAACAATGCATCTGTAAACGTTTCACTTTTTTCCATTTTTAATTAGTGTTTCTGGTAAAATGAATTGTTCATCCGCTTTTATTAAAGATTTGAGGGAAATGATCTCAATGGAGTTTGTTAAATGAGGTGTGTATATTTTGGGCTATGACAGACCACAGACTGCACTCATTAATAAAAAAGGATGTCAACAGTTTTCAGATTAATCCACACTGAGGTCCAAAAAGCCAGAGAACTCGCTGCGAGAGTTTGGTGTAAAACATGTTGTTGCAAAAACCTCCACTAACTAATTATTAAGAGTTATATATATAAAATACAATAAAAGAATACATAGCCAGAAGCCCAGCCCATGAGCACAAGCAAGTGCACACTTTATTTGAGGAATTTAAAAGAGAAACACCAGATCATACTGTGCAGTATTTAGAGGGGAAAGCTGCTGCTCAGGGGAGAAACTGGGGGGTGGGGTGTAAATCGGTAAGAAGTCAGATATTTGGGGACATTGCAGAAAAGGCACTTTTACACATTCAGCAACCAGTGATGGACTCACTTTCAATAATTAAAACAATTATTAACAGTGAAAAAAAATGTGTTCCTCTAACCCACCATCAACTTGTAAACAGGCTGGTTTCTCTGTACAACACCAACCAGGCATTAGGTTTAGAAGGAGGTTAAGGATCTCACAGACACATGAATCTGAAAAGCTCCTACAGCGCCACTCTGTGGCTCATATGGGAGCTTTCTTTGGAGTACCCTCGAGGAGCCACAAGGTGGTGCCAACATAAATGAGATATCAGTGTTGAGTGAGTAGAAAACAATGCTAAAATTCAGCTTCATTAAAGGAGACACAGTGCAATCTTTCTATAATAAAGATAAAGAGCTTTTAGACATAGACTCAGACCAGTGAATAGAAACTTCACTTAGGTTTACAGCTGTTTCAGCCTTGATCCTGTTACTATGCTGTGTTGACCACTGGTGAGAGGATAGAGTTACATTTACTCACATTACTGTAACAAAGTAGTTTTAGTGAACATGTACTTTTCAGAGCAATTTTAATGGTCAGTAGTTTAGCTCTGATTTTCTATTTTTGCCTCAATAAAAACAAGTAAGATGATGGAATTATTCAAACTTTGGGAATGCACCAAATGAAAAGAGCCCCATTAAATTGGCTGCTGCTGATTGGATGCAACACCTGGTGACCGCGTCCAGTAAAGCGAATCAACACACACCTGGAAGGTGCATACTGGGTCGAGCTAAACAGTAAATGCTAAAAAAAAAAATTGGTCCCTTGGGCTGGAAGTAGAGCAACTTATGGACGACATCCTGGTGCACAGGTGGCACAGAGCGCTATTCACGACGGGTGCAACAGATGACTAGTGGTCGTCAGTCACTGTGCATGAGAGCATCAACTACTGCGTTACCAAGCAACCGTAACCTGAACTATCTGAGCACAGTTTTCTATTTACTTTAAACAAATAACAGTTCTTTTAAAATCAGTGTAATTTTCCAGTACCCTTTAACCGTTTTTGTTGCCACACATCGAGGAGTAAGTCAAAGAACATCTGGGGAAGCAAAGGCATGTACTGTTTGCACCACATCCTGGCTTTAAAGTAACAGATAGGAAAAGGTTGGAATTTTTGACTACTGCCATGCATGACCCTCAGAGCTAATATGTCTAAAAACAAGTAAATACATTTATAAAATAACCTTAAGTTCTAGGCTGAACACTACTGCACACGTAACATTGAAAACAGAAGTATTTTCAATTTTGGGTGTACTTGAACTTATGTGCAATTCCAGTGGAAGATTCAAACTCCATGAGCAAACAGCAAAAATCGGATCCCACGTTTTATTTATTTTTTACACGACTAACTCTGCTTGAAAGACCAGAGCAGTCACGTCTTACATTCACAAAGCTGATTGTGCGCAGCCCCTCATCTCTTTGTCTGCTCATGTTCTTCCATATCAGTTCTGTTTTGAATATCATGTGCAGACGGTGAATCGTTTGCTCGTCAAACATTATATAAATTATTTCAAGTACAATGTTGCCATGGGATAAAGGCAGCCCCCGTCCAAAGGCAACTGAGCCTGGGTTTCTCTGTAGCTACACCCAGATTCAGTCTTAAGGAAGGGTGAGGACTGTGCCATGCCTTCTGTTTTGTTTTTTGGTCAGTAAAACATTGACACATTTATCATCTGAAACACTCACATGACATTTAAACAAAGAAAATTTACAAATATGGAGTGTTTTCACGGTGCAGCCCAACAAGACCATAAGGTCATTAGCAGCTTCTGACTTCTCTGTAAAACGTCAGAAAAAACATGGCCTGAAGGGACTGCACAGAGAAGACAAATAAGCAGGTTTTAGATCACTCCGCCCCAATTGTGCCTTTAAATTTTCAAAAACAGACAGGATGTGTGCTGTACGGGAAACAGAGCTGATGCGACACTAAATGGCTCTTAACCCAACGCAGTTAGGGGACACTGGAAAGGACATCTAGAGAGAAAGCAGCAGAGGACGACAAGCTCTGATTGCTTCTGCAGCTAAACTGCAATGAGACTTTTTATACTGAGTGATACTGCAAATGTTTCCATTACTGGCATGTATGCACACGCTCCTGTTGGAAATCAACAATAAATATAGTTTTAATATAAATTGTCAATTATACCAGTCAATGTAAGGACACTAAATAACTTCACCCTGCAAAAAGTACGAGTACGCCAGAGCTAAGATAAATAAAAGTTGGCAGCACTGCTCAAATCTAAATGTACCATTTCTCCAACACTGCTCAGTTGAATACTTTGACAACCGAAATACTTCATGTCTAACAGGTGGGAAAAGGGCTTTTTTTTTTGTTGTAGAGGTTGTGGTGATGTGGCTGTGCGAGCAAGGAGCAAGGGCTGAGAGGAGGAAGAGGGAGGAGGAGGAAGGAGGGAAGAAGACAAACACAGGTTTATCTGCAATACACCAAAGGCCTGCTGGGATATCAGAGGAGGGGTTCAGTATCTCAGCTTCTTGGGCACCTCCCAGGAAAAGACGTCCCGACCAAAGTGACCATAGGCTGCAGTGCCCTGGTAGATTGGCTTCTTCAGGTCAAGCTCCCTGCGACGGAACAACATAAATACATTGTATAAAAACTGTGGATATTTGTAAAATGTGTACAGCGGGAACTTTAATTGCGACATCAAAAAACAAAAACTCAGAGATTAGACACCACACCATACCTCACGATAACCCCTGGACGGAGGTCAAAGTTCTTATTCACGATGTCCAGCAGGTCCCGCTCACTCTTCTGGGACGTCCCATAATGGAAGATGGAGACAGAGAGGGGATGGGCAATTCCAATTGCATAGGAGACCTGAAACAGATGTCAATAATGCAAACAAAAATTAAAAATCTTTTAATTTAAAAGACAAGTACTGAATTGGGAAAAAGGAATGTAAAAAAGTTCATGGATAAATTGACCTAATCAATATAAAAATGTAGCACTATACGCAGCTGTGCACTCACCTGGACCAGCACACGCCTGCAGAGCCCAGCTTTTACCAGAGATTTGGCCACCCAGCGAGCTGCATAGGCAGCTGAGCGGTCTACCTTCGTGTAGTCTTTCCCAGAGAAAGCTCCGCCTCCGTGAGCTCCCCAACCCCCATAGGTATCGACAATGATCTTACGACCAGTCAGACCAGCATCACCCTGTTGGGAAGGTACAGGCACATTGTAAATACAGGGAACATTTCAGAGAAGCCTCTTACAGGAGCTACTTTTTACTTTTACTTTATGCTATCAAGTTAAAAAATATCATCAGGTGTGGAATCAGGCCCATTAGAATATTTTCCAAATTCCTTTTATGTATCGGTTGAATAAAAAAATTGCAGTAATTGTTTTTGGTGTAGCTGAATTAGCCGAATAAAAGACGTTTTTAAGTCTCACCTGAGGTCCACCAATGACAAAGCGGCCGCTGGGCTGCAGGTGGTATATGGTGTTATCGTCGAGGTACCCGCTGGGAATCACGTCTTTCACCACCTGCTCCTTCAGGCAATGGCGCATCTGGTCCAAACCTATGAACTCGTCGTGCTGCACAGACACCACGACGGTGTGGACACGCAGCGGCACCATGGCACCTCGGTCCTGTCTGTACTGAACGGTCACCTGATGGAGACAAAAAATGATTGTTAACTGTTCTTCTTTAGATCAATGTCAGTTTCAATCATGACATCAAATACATAACTTTGGTTTGTGGTAAATATGTTGGACAAAAAAGTTGTCTGAGAAAATCATGGTGGGGTATCTGTAGATGAAGCTCTGAGCGGAAGTCATAGCAAAATGTATCTATGTTCAATCTTTAAAACGCATGAATGGAGACAAACATTAAAACAAAGTATTACTTAAGACAAAAATAAGATGTTCTTAGTGTTTGACTTTCAAAGCAATGCAGATGGACCTTCTGGAAGTTGAGGTAATGTTTCCTTGTCCTACCTGAGTTTTGGAATCAGGTCGGAGCCACGGCAGCGTTCCATTTCGGCGCAATTCAGCCATCTTGGCATTGAGCTTGTGGGCCAGGATGATAGTGAGGGGCATGCACTCCTCAGTTTCATCAGTAGCATATCCAAACATCAGACCCTGTCAGAGGTGTAGCCACAACCCCAGCATGAGAACAGGAAGACAAGACCACAAACTTTAAATTACAACCCCTCTGGATCCAGTTACCAGTCGTCTGTGGATCAAACCCAAAACATAAATGTAAGAACAGTCTGACCTGGTCCCCGGCTCCTACGTCCTCTTCATTTCGGTCCAGGTGAACCCCCTGAGCGATGTCCGGGGACTGCTGCTCCAGAGCCACCAGCACATTGCAGGTCTTATAGTCGAAGCCTGTAAAACAAAACGTTTCACAACTTTTTACCATCTCAGTCCTCACCACTGTGCTTCCTTTAAATGTGGTTGGATGATGTTCTAATTGGGGGGTGGGGGGGGGGGGGGGGGGGGGTGTACACATTCACCAAGCTCGGAAAGTTACATAAATTAAATATGTGATCAGCAGATCACTAATATTAGAAAAGGCTGATGGAAAAAAAACCTCACCAGGACATGACTACTAATAAATAATAAGCATAATTATACTTTCCATGTAATAGAAGATACTGGAATTGTAATGTGTGTGTGTGTGTGTGTGTTTGTGCAAGTGGGAAGGGCAGGGTGTGGATCACAGTGAAGACAGAATGCATCTTAATGTAAAATACACTCCCCTTTATGACTTAATTTGTCGCATGACTTGTGAACAAACTGTACTGAACAGCTGTCGCTGGATTAGTCAAATGTATGTTAACGTCAAGTTGAAGGATTGGTACTAAACCAGGTAATAAACAGCCCTGTAGCTAATGTATTGATTGACTCAAAGTAATGTAAAGGATGCGTTAATAAACATATTCTGAAATGGTCAGAGCAACATACAGACATTTTCTGCATTCATGGTTTATTAAAATATGTCTTTATTCTTTATTCTAAACAACTGTAACGTTAAATACTTGATGAATGAGCAGAGTCAGTAAGAGAAGTGTTAAAATCTTGACGACACGCATCCCTTAGAAATGTGGTGTCAGCCAAGGCGGCTTCATTAGAGCAGTTTAAGCTGATGGGTAAGACACTACAAATCTGCAGGAGAGGATTTCACCTGGGAAAAAACACAAAGCTTCTGAGCATGGAGCCCCACTCAGTTAATCTCAACCTGATCTAAACTCACAACCAGCCACTTTCATCACTGTACCTTTGGAGGAGTCATCGTAGCCAATTTTCTTGATTGTCTCTCTGACAATCTTCTGATAATCGACGTTGGCTCTGGAGGTGATCTCCCCGGCAAGCAGTATCATCCCCGTCTTAGCAACAGTCTCTGAGGACACAAAAATGTGTCGTGTGAGGGGGGAGAGGGGGATTTTTATATATTAGATCATTGAAAATACAAAGGGGGACAGGGAAGATACAACACAGACTGGCCTACTGAAGCAGTCTCAAACATCATGTTGACCTTACAAACATACATTATGACATTTATTTTCAAGATTAATTAATTCTCGCTTTTGAGAACCAGTTACTGTAAATAATTTGTCATTTTTCAATTGTAAATGATTTAACTGATTCATAAACTAAGTGTTGCAGCTTTATTATCATCATCATCATCTAAAGCCTTTAAACCTTGGTGCAGGGCATGAACTCTTAGTCCAACCCCCCTTGTGAATGATGCATCAGATGAATCGGTGACAGATGGCCTTTTGTCCGGCAGATTCAAGTACGTGTTGTAAGCAGTCAGTGGTTGCATGTTGTCAAACACGGCATAAAACAGCTCAACTTTGGTGGAGACGTGACGATGTTCCATTTGAAACATCTTTGCATTGCAGTGATATAGATTGGCTGCAGCCGACCTGGCCCTTCAACGCTTGTCTGCCTCTTTCACACTTTACAGTTAAATCAATTAAGGCTTAATGCCAAGAAATTTCTAAGAAAAGGAAAGATCAACACTTATATCTGGTTAGACTGGAAAGTTAACCCCATTCTGAGGATACGAATTGGCTCAACTTCCTGCAACCAACCCGTTTCGCATGTCTATGCATGTATGCTGAGGTTAAGATAAAGCTTTACCTGATATGCAGTATCTAATATGCATGCAATTATGGCAACCTCACCTTGATTTTGCAAAAGGCTTCCTCTTGCATATGCACATTTCAACAACAAATACTTGGTGATCGACAGACTAACCACATGCTACTTTGGCGTCGGGGTCTTGTGAGAGGTGTGCATCCAACACAGCATCACTGATCTGGTCACAAATCTTATCTGTGGAGTTAACATGAGAGAATGTTTCAGAAACCTTGAAAACACATTTCAAATCATTTGTATGTTTCAATGTATCGTTAAATCTAGTAGTAGTAGAGGTGCACAAGTTCACCATGATCAAAATAATTTATGCAAAACAGGTTTGCATACTTTGAAAATGAGATGCAAGTCGGTTAAAATTACAACAGCTTTACTAAATCAACAAAAATACTGATTCTAATATCCTGGTTATAATTTATTTAAAGCTAAAACCACAGTTACCATAGTTATACTGAACGTGCTCTTGTATTTTAAGTTCTGACTTTGTCTCATGGGCATTGATGATTATCTGATGATTTAGTGATAATCTCAACCTCAATGAATATTCCTGATAACTTGTCACATCTCCAGGTTTACGGCCTCACAACTTGAGAACATTACTACCTCGCTCATCCCCTAGGGACTGGAGACTTCCCTTTGGTATTCTCTGAGTTTGCTCCAACACTGACCTGTTTGGCAGCATTCTAAGGACGGCTCGAGCCATTCACACAAGTTCCAAATGTTTTACCTGCCTCACAAAATAGGACCTTTAAAAGGAGCATTATACTACTAGCGATCTCTGTAGGTGCTTCTGCTGTCCTGAACCTGTAGAGTGTGTGGTTGAGACGACTTTACACCCACAGCGAAGCAGCAGCCCCTGCAGATCCTATATTTAGGTAGAAGTAATCCTATTATCTGTTTCATTAGAGCTGCCCCCACTGCCTTAGTGCAATTCTGAAAACTGCAGTGCGCTCTATGACAACCGGCTGAATAGATTTTAAATTAATATTTAAATTACTAACACCAAACTAAAACTAACAGCTTAATGCAACAGCCCTGCAATAAGAACTACCTTCATGGGGGGTTTATGGGGGTTCCACTGTTTAGTTTGAGTTTAGAAAGCTCTTAATGGTCAGTGTTGGGGATGGAAGATATAGTTTATTACCCTCGCTGTTAAACTGCAACCTTCAAAACACATAAACTAAACAGCTGCTACTTAGATGAAAAGTGACAGCTTTGGGAAAGTAGGATTTATTGCAGGGCTCTTGCATTAGTCTGCATTAGTATAAGTAATGTGTACTTTATTAGAATGGCCCTCCAGGGACCAATTAAGTTGTTTTGAATTATGCCCTCAACTCAACTGAGAGTATTTTAGAGATGATTAGAAATCAATATCTTCATCACTTTGCTTTATAATGACTTCAGTGTATTTTTATGAATTTTAATATGATGCACTTGTTTTTTTGCGGTTTAATTTAATTAACATTTTTAATCGCTTATTCTTTTCTTCATGTTTTTATATACAATATCTTCATACTTAAATATTTCTAATCATATGTTTAGGCATGTCATGTATCTGTTGTGCAGCTGTGTGTTTTAGTCTATGCTTGTCATCTGAAATGTGACTTAAATAAACTCGATTTGACTGATTATTCACTTATGAACCCATTTCTGCTTTTAATGTATGATCATGATAATCATGATGTGATTTTATATTTTCATACAACTATGCTCCTCTGTTTAGACCCATTTAGAACAGTCCCAGCCGAGGACCATGGGTGACGCAGCCTTTTCTGTCAGGGCTCTCACAGAACAAACCTCTCAGGGACAATTATTCTCTTTCAAATCTCTCTTAGAGAAAATTTGATAAGTGTGCTCTTCTGACTGTACCATCTGTTTTTTGTTTTTCATTAAATAATGTATTATTTCATTATGCTTTTACTCTTTACTCATCAGTAACTTTTCTTATTTCTGTGTCTGTGCTCTAATCTAATGTTTTGTGATCTGTGTGATTTATGTTTCTGATTGTATTATAACTGTTTCCTATTGTTTGAATTTTAACTGTTTTCTTTTTAACTGTTTCCTATTGTTTGTATTTTAACTGTTTACTTTTTAACTGTTTCCTATTGTTTGTATTTTAACTTTTAACTTTTTAACTGTTTCCTATTGTTTGTATTTTAACTGTTTACTTTTTAACTGTTTCCTATTGTTTGTATTTTAAGTGTTTCCTATTTTTTGCCTTCAAATTAAAATGTTTAACTTGCTAAACACAAGGTGGCATCAAAACTAAATGTATTAATATTATCATCACCATAGTGCCTTTGAGCATTGTTAAAAGTACCAAATAAATAACATATTAGCATTTATTGTTAAAACATATGCTACACTTTAATGTGACCCTGGGAACTTTACAAAATTCAACATTAACACAATCAAATATTTAAAAGGAGGCTTACCAAGAGAACTTGATCATGGTTCTTATTGAAAAGAAAAATGTCTGATTTAAAATTATATTAGCGATGTGTGTGTGTCTTCTGGCTCCTGAGGTGTAAACATGCTGTAAATCCATGTCGCTAGCTTACCGGTGGAGCCACATGACTGGCAGGTGCTAACGGGAGGTTAGCTTGAACAGCTAGCCTCCGTGCTGTCAACTCTGTAAATAAACCAAACCCCGGAGTGTTTCCTCGGTGTGTGTCCGCCCCGAGCTTCTCCGGGATGTGGAGCACCGGTTGTGTTACTTCACCCGGTGTGTGGAGGCTGAACAAAGTGTGTTACCGGAGCTGAACGGAGGATGCTCGGACTCCTCGGTGACCGGGCTCCCTGACAACAACACGCTAACAGCACCATGCAGCGCGACCTTGTGTGGAGCTAGCAGGATGCTAACAGGATAACCACAGAGGCAGGCCACTCACCCGGGTGTCCTTCTCCCACTGACTCGGAGGTGAAGAGGAAGCAGTCTTCATCAATGTACGAGTCGCTGTTGAAGCCGTTCAGGTGGTCGTTCATCTTAGTGGGTGAACACACTGTCAGCTAACCAGCTAGCAGCTCTCTCACTCACACACACAGACACACACAGACCTCCTGCTTCAGCTCAGGTTGTACAGATATCCTCCTCACACACACACACAGACACACAACGATCAGCTTCAGCTCCCTGCGTGAAATATAAAGAGCTGAACTCCTCTTCCTCCTCTTCTCCTTCTTCTTCTGGGACTTTATAGAGCCTTCAAGTCGTCTCTACGCAGCCAATGTTGATGTTGAGCTGAGACCACGTGGTGCGAGAGGGCGTGGCTGTGTGTGGAGAGAAACTGTGCACGAGGGGAAGGAGGAGTGTCAAGTCCAAATGTTGACAATAAAGTTTTACAATATCAAGTGTCGTCTTTACATTTAGCATTTTGCCATTTCGAGAATGGAATGTTGAGAATTAAGCAGTGGTGGGAAGTAACGAAGTAGAAATACTTTGTTACTGTACTTAAGTAGATTTTTCACATATCTGTACTTTACTTGAGTATTTATTTTCCTGACGACTTTTTACTTTTACTCGCTAAATTTGAGCACAAATATCTGTACTTTCTACTTCTAAAATTCTCAAAACTGGCTCGTTACTTGAGCAGCGGAGGTTGGCGGAACGTGAACCTTTACGCACGTTGTTTTCCCTTTCCTGCTTCGTGTCAACATCTGCACATAAATACATAACTCGAAGCCACAAGTGGTTAACTTGTCTTAAAGAAAATATTGGAAGTAGTTGGTTTAAACAAAAACTGTTGGCAAATAGACTATCATTTGTTGGCCGTGTCTACTAAGTCTTACACGTCCACGTAAACAAAACAAACAGATGTAAAACAAGTCGAGATGGAAAAACAAACAACACAACCAATTATATAAACAAACGCAAAACCAACTTTCAGCCAACCCAACCAAAAACAAACACTGTGTCGTGGACTACTGCATATTTACGCACACAATTCAGGTTTTTTAATGGACCTCGCCAAATGGAATCCTGGGTAATCAGGCCCAGTTTTCCACTCACTATAATGCCAATATAATTTTTGCAAAGATATTATATATCTATATATTGCCAATTCCAATCCTTAGTCGCCCTTTGTGCTGACTCAACACAACTTAGAAGCTGTTGAGTCTTTATATATGTATTGTACAAACTGGCTAATGTGTACAACTTCAAGCAGGGTTGTGTCTTCACTTTGCCGTCCCTACAGGCAAGAGACCCTACAGGTGTATTGTCACCCTGCTGGAAAAAAAAGCAAACACAAACGCAGGCCCATTCAGTGAAGATAGTCTAATGATAAATAAACAGGCTTACATGTAGATGTGTGGACAAGCTGGCAGGCAGTTACAAAATGCAGCTAATAGACACAAAAGGTTAGTGTTGAAGTGCCGTCAAGCAAGACACTGATAATTTATAAACTTCAAAATAAAGTCACCAAAATACTGTAACCAAATTTGCACCTTAAGATATTCAATTGGATGTATTTTGTAGATGTAATTTAGCATTCAAAAAAACATTATTCTTCAATTATTTATTTCCTTGTTCAGTCTGAAATTTGGCAGCAAAACCAGACTGTGTCCAGTGTTTTTTCTTCTCTGTACTAGCACTGTCCAGGCTGTTAACAAAAGAGAAACTATCTTATTTTGTGTGCCTAGTTTCCCTTTGCTGAGTTATTATCAGGAGCATTGTGTATCACTCCTGTTACTGATGAAAGGTCTATGTTTAGTTATATTTACAGACTTTTTTAGTGGTTATACTTTGGTCTATTAGTGTTCTTAGGTAGACTCAAGAGGCACTTGTTTATTCTGTTGTGTTGATTCTTTGTTGTCTCTAGAAGTTCAGATACCACTTGTCCAATACTATTTTGACCTCAGCATCTCGGGTTCAAAATTTGTAAAAAAATTATACATTATATATATAGTGTTGTTATAATTTTTCAGTCAGTTGAAATAAATCCTGAAGAGAACAATATTGGGAAGTCTTGTGTCTGTATAGGCCTACTATAAAAAGCACTTAGCATTTTTAATTTGATACTTAAGTACATTTAATATGAGCGACTCTAAGACTTTTACTCAAGTCATTTTCTGACGGGTGACTTTTACTTTTACCGAAGCCACTTTAAAATAAGATATGTGTACTTTTACTCAAGTATGGCTTTCAAGTTCTTTATACACCACTGGAATTAAGCCACAGCAAATCTAAGTGGTTTTTTTTAAATTATGTATTTTGAAAATAACAATTCAACTATATATGTATTTTAATTTTACACAACCATGAATTAAAAATGCTGAGATTAAAGTCAGTAAATGAAAGAGTTAAAAAAAAAATCGCATTTTGAGAATTAGGTCAAAACGTTCAGAATAAAGTCAAACGATATTAGTTATTTTTTGTTACTTTTAAGCATAAAGTCGAAATGTTGACGATAGACTCAAACTAAATCCTTTTTTTAAATATATCGTTTATCAATTAAAATTTCAAGATGTAAGTCAAACTTTTAAGAATACATGAAAAAACATATAACTACCTCTGAAAGAATGAACTGATTAACTGATGAAAATGTTTTAAAGAATCGGTTAAACATTTCTTCCCTCTTTATTCAAAAACACAGTGTGTTAATCAATATTTTGACTTTGAAGAGATTTTGTTGAAAACTGCATCGGTTCAGAAGCAAAAACCTCCCAAGCTTGAAAGCGGTGGTTGCATTGGTGCTAATGGAAACAATGGGTGATAGAATCTCATTTAAAACGATGTATTGACCCTAAGAAGACTGAAACTGTGCAAATGTCAAATATTTAACTTCAGAGACAATTTCCGACCTAAGGAGGTCAAATAATCGTTATTTCGTGTATTTGAAGTTTGTCAGAGCCAGAGTTGTCAACACTGAGGCTATTTGACTTGAGTGGTTTAGAAGCCTTCTAGCCCTGGATAGATAGGAGTGCAAGTCCAAGGGAAAGTGTTTGGAGTCCGTGGTAGTTGTGCATCTGCAATGATGGTTCGGGCTTGACTTCAACTATCTGCAGCCAACGTGCGATTTTAAAATAATTTCTAGAAATAGTGAACACAAAAAGCTACTTTACTTTACTGTTGGAATCAGGTGCCTCACTCGTCTGCCCATCTGATTAAACCTAATACTTATTGGAATGTGCAGCTTGTTTCACCCTCTCTCTCTGGTTTTAGATGTGCTTGCTAATCCAAAAGAGATTAACTTGATCACAAACATCAGGATGAACCTTAAGCTGTGTACACTCATCTCTGTGAAAACCTCAAGAGCTTCTGTGTCTATATTAAATGGATTTTGTTTTGTTGGTTCTATTTGAAAATTGGATACTGGATCTTTTTCTTGGTCTTGTCACTAATAACCTTTAACAGTATATGACTGATTTTTATCTTTTCTCGTCCTGTCTCGATTTTGACAGCACTGACCTTTGCAGTGCTACACGTTGGTTGTACACACGTGCAGAGGTTCGACATTATCAGTGTTTAGTCACAATTCACAAGCACAGTACGTTTTCTTTGTTTTTTGCTATGATGTCCTCAGGTGCCATTATAAAAAACAGATCTCAGTAAAATTGAGTTAAAGTTGAAACTTGATTTGCTGCAAACAAAGAGGCTGAAAGTTCAAGTGAAGTTTGTATCTGATGCTAAAATAAATTACTTTTTTTTTTTTCATTTGATTAAATCCAGTCAAACCTCGTCCAAACAGTGACTCACGTCTGCACACATGCACATACAAACAGATATAACTTTTTTGTGTTTACATTTCACCACTTGTTCAGTTTTTTTTATTTGCACACTCACACAGATAAATAACAGTTTTCCTTGAAGCAAACAAACCACATTGGTCTAAACATCCACTCACTGAGCTCTATAGAACAGGGGCTGTATTCACAAAGCTGCTAAGAATAAGAGCATTGATGCAGGATTATTGTTGAAGTCACTTAATCACATGAACACTTCAGGTTGATTGAGTTGGTCAAATGCTCTACCTCTATTCATGAGAGGTTCATTTCATGAATACAGACCGAAAACTATAGAGTTAAAATGTTTAAACCACCATTTGGTCCAAAATGCATATTTCACACATTTTTGTTGTAACACAAAAACCTACACAAACCCACAAACACACTCACTCTCCCTCCACGGTGAACCATGAGTGTTTCTGGTCCGGAGTCATTATGATAGGAGACAGTTTACAAAGATCCGTATTGCTGTCGATAATAACCGCTCACATCCATCACAGGTTTACTCTGGTTTCACATTCAACAATGTAGTTTACGTATGATATAGCTTATGAGTCTATAAAAGCACTTGTTGTCGTCGGGCGTCTGGGCTCAGCTTCCAGTCCGAGATACACATAGTGTATGAGATGATGGTCGATTCAGAAACAGAACTGCAGGGCTACAATGTGGAATGTTTGCAAACTACATTAGGAGTCATTGCTTGTGCTGCTGCTACGAGCACAGAGACAGTGTGGGGTCACATCAGACTGTTCCTGCTTTCAGTAACTGATCTTTATTTCTACGAAGTGTCCGTTTCCCCGGCCTTCCCGATGTGTCTGACCCCTGTGGGGCTAACCTGAGCTGGTCTGTGTTCACCTAAGATGGCAGCGATGAGGGCCTCTGGTGCAGTCACTCCACCACCTGGAGACACAGGACTGCGAGGACTGAGCGGACTGATGGACGGAGACTGCACAGTGTTGGGGGACACCAGCCGTTCCTTCTTAGCAGTGGAGCAGGGAGAGCGGCTTGGCGTCTGTCCGTCTTTGGAGCGAGGGCAGAGGCTGAGGCCCTGTAAGGATGGGAGGGGGTTGGAGGAGAGAGTCGGGACCGCCGGGCTGCGGCTGCGCCGGTGGCGATGATGGGCTTTTCCTGTTTTAGGACTTGGGCTACGGGAGTTTGGAACCAGCAGGACGAGGGTGCTGTCGTCCTCTGAGCTGACTTCAGAGCTGTCGGAGCGCTGCATGGTGGGACTGTGGACTGGTATCCTGATCTGCAGAGGATGGAGGATTCAAACGGAATAAACTTCATTAGCAGGGCTGCTAACAGGAAGATTTGACTTAAGTAACAGAAGACGTCACAAAATGTAGAAAAGTTACAAGCTGAAGTCAACCTTCAAAATATGACAGTACAAGTACAAATTAATTATGAACAAAATGTACTATCAAAAATAAAACTACCCACGATGCAGCAGAATGTACATTTTTTTGTTAGAAGCAGTACTTATTTTACCTGAACGGGTGTTGACAATCCAACGATACTGTTCATATTATTGCTGTAGTAGCCCATGAGGTATTCACAATCGTCTCGGGGCAAATCTTCCTCTGAAAACGTCACCTGGGAGAGAAAGAGAGAGGCAAAGAAATCAGCGTGAGCTCCGCTGTGGCACAAAATACATCAGAGAGCTTCAGTATGTGACCAACCTGTGAAACATGCTCTCCCTTGGCCCACACGTACGCCTGGTAGTCCTTGTGATGTCTGAATCTGACCTGAGAAATGAAGAACGTAACTGTAACATAACAAAGATCTTTGCAGGAGTGAATGTGGATTTTAATCAATGAAAGATTACCTTATATATTGCTACCCAGTCCCACGAGCTGCGCTGATAAGTAGATGCATATGTGAATCTGACTGTAGCATCGGAGACTTTACACCACTCCTTACTGACCTGCAGCTCCACCAGGGGCACAGCCACCTTGAATGGGAACTAGAGGAAACGGGATACAAAGAGGAATAAATCCTGAACAAGAATCAAACTGCGCAAAGAGAAGATGTGACTGAGACAGCTTGCTGCCGTATGATTGAGAAAAATGTGTCAAAACAGTTTCTCACATCCAGGGAGAACAGGGCAGACACAGGCTTGTGGTCGCTGATGGTGTAACTCATGTGACTTCGGTACGTGTGCTGCGTCACTTTAGTTGCCCCTCCGAGCCACGAGGTCAGACCCCGCTGCAGTGCTGCATTGTGGGAAGGGACCGGGGAGCCGGTGCGTCGGAGGCGCCAGAGGATGCGATCCGTCCAGGCAGGTTTCCTCTTCTTGGTACTGACACACACAGAAACAAGAGAGACAGAAGCTCTATTATGCCTCACTTTTAAAAAATAAACATACTTATTGTCATGGAAATTATTGAACCTAACTGTGCTCTTCTGAAATGTAACAAAATCATTCTGTTCTTACATAACTATGCTCGAAGTTCAGTTGGAATGACCTAAAAAACATCATTATATAAATTCTATGTAATGTTTGCGTCTGCCTGATACCAGGAAACATATGTTAGTTTTCACATAGATGTCCTTGTAACTATTTGATGTTCAGCCTAATGTCTATACACTTAGGAGAGGGGGAGGCATTTTGCCTCTTATCTGACATGGTCCAACCACTGAACTCGTCATGCTCACATGGTATGGGAAGATGACATAGTACCCTTCATCTGTGCATTTAAGCCAGCACCTCTCTCTGCCAAATCGTCAGACCTTCGATACCTGCAGTGGTGTTGAAGGCTCTGTCCCACTTGGCCAAGTGCTCGCTCAGAAACTCTGCTTGTATTCAAATCTATTCTCTGTAAATAGTTTTCTTGACCATTAATTAAATACTTTGATATCATTGACTTGATCACTCAGTCTGATGGTCTATTTCCTCACCAGGGAATTAAATACAAATTCCCATCACACTTATTACATTTGTGATGGAGGTGACTGAACAAACCTGGTGTCGTACGTATGAGTGCCCACATCAAACTTATAGGTCGGTGGGAATTTGAGTGGCCCCTCTATGAAGCCCTCCAGGATGGGCTCTGTGTTTTTAGCCATGTTGAGCTGTGGAGGTTGATGACAGGAGGGTTAAATATGCACTACAGCAGCGCCCTCTGTTGGTGGAGGTGTGCGAGACAAACAGGTGGCATGAAAAGCCTTCCAGAAGAGCCCCCTCTGTGAACAAGGGGGATGTTTCCTCACCTGATCCCGCTCCCACAGAAGAGGCAGCTTGTTGCTGTCGATGGCACATTTCACCACATGGATGTCGTAGTCTTCGATACGGAAATTTAGATCTCCAAACCAAAACACCACACTGGAGGCAGGGAAAACACACGAAAAGACGTTTTACTTACTCGAGATGCATGAAAAACAAATAGGGAGACTTATGACCTTTATTACATAAGATAACCTCCTAAGATTCATTAATAATTGGTGAAGGCAAATTCAAAAAATAAAACGTAAATAAAAACATTGCAGCCTGGGTGTAAAAAGGTTTGCGAAACCTCATACATACATTTAAACAGCTTTCAATTAAAACCATGCCAATTTGTGTCAAGTTTTATTTAAGGCTTGTTACCTTCTTGAGCGAGTCAGATTTCTCAAACCTTACAAAACATGGATACTTTAATGTACTAGAATCGCACTCAGAACAAAATTGAAATAAATAGTAAACGTGGCTGGTTTAAATCATCAAGATCCATTAACTATTCTCGGGGAAACCGATGAAAATATTTTTAAAAAACACCCAATTTGGCTGTTAAAGAGAGTGAAAAGAAAATCCTGGATCTGCCCCAAATTGAATCAGTTCTTCCCTGACTCCCACCAAACAACATGACTAAGTTTTGTGCTAATCCATCCATTAGTTTTTGCATAATTCTGTTCACTTACGCACAATAAATGACTGTCGGACATGTATTTGTCAATGAAAAGCTGACTAATGGTGTGCACTTTCTATGGGTGTTAAAAAGATTGTGTAAGATTTTCGTCACCCACTCGTGGTCCAGTACACCAGTGGCATTGCCGCCTTCAAACTGCTGCTGCTGCAGGATGCTCTCAAAGTCCTCCATCCGCTGCTCCAGGTTCCTCATGTGAGCTGGCAGGTGACAGTTGAGGAAGCACAGCGGGTGTCCGAACACCGTCATCCTCGCGCTGACACCCCCTTTATTCCCCTAATGGCAAGAGGATGAGACAAAAATACATGCTGTCCTTATTCACATTTAAATAAACACTGATCGCATGTATCAACCAGATCTGTGTTCGGGGACAAGGTCGTGTTTTCATGTTTTGCTGCCTCGGAGTCAGAGAACCGGAGAGCCAGTCAGCCCGCTGCTGCACTGCCCTCAAAGAGAAGGAGACTGCACCAGCAGCAGCCAGGGGTGATGCTGACATCAACACGCACTGGAAGGTCACACGCTGACATATGCACCCACACGTGCGTGCGTCTGCCGGCAGGAGGGAGCGCGCACGCCACCTTTCAACACCCCATCCCTCCCAAAGCCCTCTTACTGAACCCACCACACACAATAAATCTCTGAGCAGCTCTCTTCGATGTGCAGCACGTACCCAGTATCCCCCAAGTCCGGTGCGTGTACTCTCCGTCTGCACGCCTCGGAGGAACGGAAGATGGCAGAATTTAGAGAAAACCAGCAGCAGCACTCCCTGCATTCGCTGGGACGCCACCTAACAGATGGGAGGGATGAGAATAACGAATAAGCATTTCATGGCACAAAAAGGGGGTCAGAGTAAAAAGAGATCTAAGGGCAGCAACATCTTTAACTGACCAGAACGTATCCAAAAGGGCTGAGTGTGTCCATGCACAGCTCGCTCCACTGGTCCGAGAAAAGAGCGTCCTTCAGCCTCTTGTTGATCATGGAGTTCACCTCCTGGAGTCTGGACGGTGCCAGAAAAGCAGAGTCACGTCGTGAAACAAGTGAGGATGAAACTTGGTGAAAAGGGCCGTGATGTGTAATGGGAGCGGATGGAAAACGAACACAGATGACTGAGTGGGCACCGTGTCCCTGGCACCGCTGAGTCTGCCGGGAATACTTGCTTACCCGATGATAAACACGTCGACGCTCCCATCTGTAACATTTGGTCCGAACAGGGAGGTGATGTCATCCGGCGGGACAGCTGAGCCCACGTTCCATGTGACGATGTACACCCTGTCAGGAGAGGAGATGGTGGAAATTGCTGCATTAGATTTAAATTGTGTAGAGGGTGAGAGAGAGGATGTAATCCTCAGGGATGAAGCTTTCATCAGCCTCTCTGTATATGGAAAAAAAAGATAAGCACAATTAAGCACCTCTCTGTACTTCGATGATGACTAAGTATTTCACGTGTGTGCGTGTGTGTGCGTGTGTGTAGGGGTGAGAGACAGAGATGGCTCTAACTCTCCTACAAAACTGAACAATCAGCTACTCTGTAATAACACATATCAGGCCTGTAGCTTTTTTATTTTTATTGGTGATTCATCTGTTCGTCTTCTCAACTAATTGTTTTGTCTTTAAAATGTAAGAAAATTGTGAAGAGGTGACTTTGAATATTCAATTCACTAGTAATCAATTTAAGAACTGTTTTATTTGTTATTGTCCTTTATCAATGTTATTGTATATTTGTGTCTAGTTTTTGCTGTTTTCAGTTTTATATGTTTGATTATTACAGTTTCAGCTGCTCGATGACTTGTGTGTATTAGTCTAACACAGTTTTACATCTGTTCATTCTTACTTATCAGCTTGTCAATCATCTGTAGAGCACTTCACTTGCATGTGGTGCGGTGCTATACTAATAAAGTTTGATTGTATTAAATAAACCCATTGTTACTGGTCTACAACTTTCTATATTAACCTGAGACATATGTGGCTATATATATAAGAGGCTGCTGCCGTCCCAAGACCTTTTTTGAACATTTTGACCTTCGTATAAACACAGGTCTACCAATTCAAAAGGTTTTTACAAGCTGACATTGTTTATGGCTGAGGAACAACAGAAGTATAAGCCTCTGGGACGGCTGCCAAGCAAATGTGGCCGTTTCGCCCTGTCAGATTCATAAAGCTCTTATTGAACTGTGCCGCCTTGATTCATGTGTCATGGTCTGGCTCACGTCAACATCCTACCCTGGCACCGAGTGTAAGGCAGCTTCTGTAACTTCTGTGCAAAACAGGGATCGGCACAGTCTCAGAGGTAAAAGCACAGAATCGTTTAATCTGACAGAAGCTCCAGTAGGTCTGATAAAGTGCTTTAATCAACGTGTTAATATTTGTCTCACCTGAAGTCATTGTTCTCTGCTTCTGGCTTCTCCGGCTGCACTTGGCTCTGTGTTGGACACACGGGTGAGGGGCTCCTCTGTGGCTGACCCCCGAGGCCTGGTTTGGGGCTGAGGCAGGCGGGTGGGAGAGGGCTGGGGGAGGGACTCAGGTAAGGCTGGCTGGTGTAAGACTGAGGACTGTGGGGACTGTGGGGACTCTGAGGACTGTGGAGCGGGAGGGAGGACTCAGTCTGCGGCAGGACGTTGGCACTCTGAGGTCCTGGGATGTAAACCGGGATCAAATCTATTTCCTTGGAGGGGTCCGCTGAGATCCTGGTCGGCTTCGGAGCAGGTTTAGTCCCGAGGGCGGTCGGTCTCGGCCGACTGATGCTCGTCAGCGGCGGAGTGGACCCAGTGCTTGTGTGGCCTGATTGAGACGGTTCTGTCACTCTCACGGGTGGAACAGGGGACTGGATGGGGCTCAATCCAGACTTTGGTTTGCTGATGACCTCCGGCGGGCTGATGAGAGCTGGCTCCTGAGTTGCAAGCTGTGGAGGGAAACCTGGACCGGCTGCGAGTAGCACACAGGGTCCCGGCTGCACTTCGACCCCACATGGGTCAGTGCTGATCTGTTTGTGCCGCATGCGATCCATCGACCTGGAACATGAAATATGTTTTTAAAAAACAACACGACAGGATTCATTTGATTGCGAGAAGAAAAAACAAGATAGTGACGCTCGCAGCCAAAAGGACAGGAATGACTTTTGTGTAATTTATTTTCTTCTGCCGTCACAAAACCTCTACTTTTATCAGTGCAACAGTGACGGATGTGGTCTCTTTCTCTGATGTTCCAATGAGCAGGCCACAGAGCTGAGGAACTAACGTGAAACCTTCGTAACCTGGTCATTTTGGGATGATATGAGCTTGACTCTGGTTTGATCTCTTTCTCTCACTTCAAAGAAACGGGGGGGTATGCATGCAATTGGAGGATGAGAGCTGAAGATAGACAGAGGACATCAGACAATGTCAACAGATCCTGATAGGTCACAAGATAGAGGATATGCCTCACATGACAGGAGGACATGGAGCCTCCCACCATTTTGTTTACCCCCCCACACTCAGAAATTAAACACCTCTTTTAAAGTATTCATGACATGCAAATGAAAAAGCTCTTTGTGTCTGGAAAATCCACCTGACCACAGTTCTGTAAAAATCTGCAAATCAAAAGCAGGGAATGGAAACGGTCCGAGTTTGGTATTACATCTACTTTTAAAAAAAGTGGGAACTTTCAGAGCTTGAATACCTGAGGACATGTGGGCCTGATTCATATTTTATAACCCAGTGCATTGAGGCTGCGAGTCTGAATGACAGCTCCGTTATCTCCCGTCTGGGACTGAGCGGCACCACAGTGAAAACACCACCACCAGGACCGGCGCTGCGGTGTCTCACAGGTCTCCTGAAAACACGTCTTACCTTTCATGCGTTTGTCTTATTTCCAAGGTGAACCGCAAAGGTGATCTCAGTAACGCACCGAGGGGCGAAGCATCAGTCTCCCTCCAGTCAACGCGACAGCAGAGAGAGAGAGGGAGAGAGAGAGAGAGGGAGAGGGAGGCGAGGGCAGGGTCGGTTGTTTTTCCGGTTCGGGGACACACCGGCTCCGGGGACGGATGGGACCCGTCGGTGCCGTGGACAGCGGTCGTCTCCGTCACGGTGCACGGAGCCGCTCCTCCGCCGGGCTGTCAGGACAGGAGGAGGCTGGAGCCGGGCTGTGGATGTGTGTGCACCGACACGGCAGCAGCTGATTATTCCTCATCCCACTAATCATGTGCGTCTACGGCAGATGGACGGAGCGGCGGTGCGCGTTTCTGCCAGCGGCATCCCGCCCGCACGTCCTGCACACCGGCACCGTACCCACAAGCCACCGGGCGCGCTCCCGGTGCACCCCCATCCCCTCTCCTCTCTCTCTCTCTCTCTCTCTCTCTCTCTCTCTCTCTCTCTCTCTCTCTCTCTCTCTCTCTCACATCACACACACACACACACACACACATGCACGTCTACCTATAGTTGTGAGGACACACGTTGGAATGATGCTTTCCTAGCCCCTTACCCTTAAATCCCAACTAAATGCCTAAATTTAACCCTAAACCCTGACCTGAACCTTATTATAACCCTAACCATCACAGCTAAATGCCTTATCTTAATCTTAACCCTTGCCCTAACCTGAACCTAAACCTAATTATAACCCTAACCCTAAAACTAAGGACGGAGAAACAACAAAAAGACGTCCTGTCTAGTACCCCTGAGCAAGGCACCTTACTCCCCCAACATCTGCTCCCCGGGCGCCTACATGGCTGGGTTAAAAGCAGAGGTTAAATTTCTGTGTGCTTTTGCATGTCTGTGCATGTGTTTGGGACAAATAAATGTATCTTAATCTTAATATTGATCTTAAATGTCCTCACAATGATAGTATTGAACCAAAATTGTCCCTCACAACTATAGATAGATACGATACTTCTATCTTAGTGAGGACACTCATTGGCATAATGCATTCCCTAGCCCCTTACCCTAACCTTAACCATCCAAACTACATGCCTAGCCCTAACCCTAATTCTAACTCTGACCCTTAAACCAAGTCTTAACCCTCAACCAGCCCAATGAAAAAGTGAGGACCAGTCCTCACTCTGCAGGGTCTCTATGCCTAAAATGGTCCTGACTAATATATAAGTACACACACACCTATGATTAGAATGAACTGATCATCTGTCCCATATCAGTGACGCATCAATCTGGTAACGGTGCGTCACTGATGGGGAGAATTGATCAGCATGATTATAAATTAAGCTTCACTCACGAGGCTCTCACAGGGCTCAACAACACTGACACCATAATCAATCTAATGCGATCAATAAAACAACCACAATAAAACAATCTGTTGTTTATTTGCATTTGTGGTAGTACGTTGTAAAATTACCTTTTGCAGAGATTGTGTTGAAAGTATGTTCATTAAATGTACATTTTGAAGCATCATGTAAATATTGGGAGTTTTGTCCTGATTCGTGATGTCCCCTTGTGATGCAATGCATATTTTCAGCCTCAAAATTGTTTGGACTACTATTTAATGCAGTGGCTCTACTCAATATACGCAAGTGTTTTAGGATCTGCTTATTTATAATTAAAAGTCTTAAAATAATTAGTTATTGAGCAGGTTTTCATTGTAAGTTATGGATATGTCCATGAGTCTGTGTGGAGAGAAGTTGGTGCTGAAGCTGCCCTATTAAAGGAGCATTCCAGCTAATAAAGTTGTGGGCCTCAGAAAGGTTTGCAAGACAGGATTTGTGTTAAAAATCTCAAAACCCCTGATGACATCACAAGGGTCATTATCAGACCCTAAACAACAAAAGATACAGAAAACTTCATAAAAAGGACAAAATTGGAAAGTGGAATTACAAAAGCAAGTTTTTTCAGGCTCTTTATTCATCGTGTTAGTGGAGTGCCCATTCATTCATCCCATATTCATTAACCACACATTTAAACCACTCACACAAGGTGTTGGTGGATATGTTTCAAATAAAACAACACCATATATTCCCTCCAATGCACTTTTCTGACTATATTATGTAATATGAATTATGAATTTATCCGTGAACAAAACATCTGATATCTCAAGAGAAACTGCGTAATAATGAAAAGGATACGTAGTAAATCTGTCTTGGCCCTCTAGGGCATCATCATAACATTTGCGCCCAGATTCTCACTTGGCCCTGACTGGGATTAATGCAGATGTGTAATCTCAGTGGAATGTACTGATCCTAAGCACCAGCTGTCCACTGAGAGCACACAGACAACCATAAGTCCCTGCCAACACACCCACACACACACACATACACAAACACACAGTGCAAATACTACACGTTAGGCACTTTACATTCAGGATCGTATGGGGCATCAGAGCTGAACACTTCAAACACTTAACCTTTTACCCCTTAGCAAACTGACAAGAGTGCATGATATAATCTTTTGACCTCATCTTGTGCTATAATGTGTGTTTCAATTGAAATCCCATCGAGTCATGCATGGCTGTGTCTGAGTGTTCAGGGAGTCTACGGCCGCTTTTTGGTCTTCACCAGGCCTTTCTCCACCAGGCAGCGGTAAAACTCCTGGATGTACGTGTACACACACTTCCAGTCGGGCTCTTTCATCCGGACTAAATCCTCAGGGTCCAGCAGGGGGGGGCAGCCTGCGAGCCTCCTGCAGGCAGAGAGCGAGAGTCAGTGACAAACGACTCGAGGCAAACAATGACACAAAACTGTAACGCCACTTTGTCCTTATTTGCGATTTACTACCAGAGCTCATTCCAGACAAGATACATCTCAATGGTCATATAAGGAGTGAGCGCTCACTCTGCAGTGTTGAAAGCCAGCTGGAAGTTTTCCCTGGGCTTGTTGGGGTTGAGGATGGAGTACTCAAACGCATCGGGGAAGAATCGGTGCACTAAGGCGCAAAAGGCGATACCGTCTTTCCAGCTTGAGGAGAAGTTTTGGATTTTCACCCCCTGTTACAAACACCAGAGCGGAGTCAGTTTAGGAGAAATAGTGGAAAAGAGTGAGCCATAAGGGGCAGAGCTATGTATAGCTCCACAGGGCAATAAGAGAGTCTGGGCATATTTACCTCATATGGCTCTGTTTTGGCCCTGCACCAATCCAGAAGCATCTGTTTGACATTTTTAGCGTTGGGTACTGCAGCAGCAGCAGGACATGTCTGGACCGGAGCTGCAGCAGGACTGGTCGTGCTGAGGAGAGGACACGAAGATATATCACAGATATTCAGGATTTAGCAAATGCTACTTTAAGCAGAAGAAACATTTCTCCCTTTTGGGTGAATGAGGTCACTAAATAAATATACAAGACGACTGCGATGGATTAAATTTGTAATGTAGTAAACAAACAGCTACGGCAACTTCAGTTTTAAAAGTTGCCAAACAATGAAATTCCTGAGATGGAGAATGATTAAGAAATTGTCAGAATGAGAAGGTTTCCTTTCTGTTTGTGTTGAGCTGGTAACAAATCAAGCATTGCTGTATATATATGACCCATTGACCAGATTCCATGATGCACATGTCAGTTGGATGAAGGTTGGATTACATGGCAATTGGTTATTAAAGTTGCTGCAGTACAGTACTTTCAATTTTTTTTGTATGTGTTTGAAAAAGTGCTCAAAAATTGTTAATAAAAGTTGTGAAAAGAAGCTGAATTTGTAGGAGCGTCTACCTGAATCCTTTCTCTGTGCACGTATGTTTTTATAATAATCCTTTTTACAGTTAAAGCAAAAACTGACCACGCAGAAATGTTCACTTGCTGAAATGTGACTCACCTGCCTCCTGTCCTGTTGAAGGGAGCGGAGGCTGATGGAGAGGACTGACCTGTCGGTTCTAAAAAGAGAATATCAGTAACAGTCAAGTATAACATATTCAGAGGGCACAGAGGTGTCAGAGATTATCTGTAATAATCTGACTCACTGTTTGTTGACGGCTGCTGGTTCATGGACGCTCTGCCTGTGCTAACTGCTGAGCCTGTCTTCGCTCCTTTGCCGAGGCCCTGCTGCCTCAGGTCCTGCTGCCTCGACCCCCTCTCCTGCTCCCGTTTATCTGATCACAGACGGTTGGAGAATTTAGAAAGCAGGCAAAGCCTCAGGGGAGAATGTGGCCCATGGCGTCCCCAGCTTTTACCTCTCTTTTTCTTCAGCAGGTCTCTTAATGCAGCACGAATCATTCGTCTCTGGTCGAAATCTGCTGCGTCGTCCAGCTAGAATAGTAAAAAAAAAAAAAGGAAAACTCTAGAGTGACAAGATATTAATTCTCATCGTGGCCTTCAAACACTTTGGTCATATGATCACCACGTTTCCATGACACGCTGGTGAGAGATCAATCGTTGGCTCACCATCTTGTTGAGAACCTCTTCATCTTCAACAGCAGCCAGCTCCTCACTGGTCACTGCAGCCGATCCACCGTCTGTTTTTTCCTCCATGTCTGAGAGTCAACACCCATAAACACACTTGACGTTTTAAAAAGTTGACTCTGACTTTTCTGACATTCAAATGGAACAACTTGGATTCAGAAATCAAAACATTCATCAGGACTGGATGTGTCTGAATCACTTAAACAGACCAGATAGTTCTCCGGTGTTTACACTGAATAACCCCACAGAATGAAACCCTGCATCTGTTCTACGTGCAGTCTTCAATATAAACAGTTTTGTGAGTCTTAACAGAAACATACTGAGCGGCCATGCAAAAGAAATGTGTTTGTCTTAGCGAAGTAGCGCTCAGTGTATCTCAGCAACAGGCTGAGTGCAGCAGAGACGGAGCAAAAGCACGTACAAATATAGTAATGTAGTGGAACGAGAGCATTACGACAAGGATCTGATAACAGCGTGAAACTATGTGCTCAGACACAGAGGAGAATGAGATGATTCAAAGCTTAAAAACACAAGATTTGGAACAATAATGCAACATAAAATGTGGATTTAATGGTTGTGGTTTTGTTGGCCTGATGAGGTGCAGTGTCACTCACCTGTTGATGGGGTCTTGTGAGTCTTTGGGCTCCTCAGAAGTCTTCAGCGCACTTGTCTTGCAGGGTTGTGAGAGCTGAATTCTGACATCAGACCTCTCACCACAGCGCGGGATTCCTGTTTGGAGAGCGAGAGGAGGTCGCACACGAGAACCACCCAAGATGGGAAGAA
This sequence comes from Limanda limanda, assembly GCF_963576545.1. Taxonomy (NCBI): domain Eukaryota; kingdom Metazoa; phylum Chordata; class Actinopteri; order Pleuronectiformes; family Pleuronectidae; genus Limanda; species Limanda limanda. Next base: position 35,297,724 of record NC_083636.1, on the reverse strand, counting down.
GGTGCAGGAGGAGGAGGAGGAGGAGGAGGAGGAAGAGGAAGAGGAAGGAACACATTAGGTCCAGGTCCATCAGTCTCGCCTCCTCTGGCCACTGCATCCTGGATGGATGATGTCATGTGAAACTTTATCGGACCTTCCCTCAGCTACACTCTCTGTTTTTTTTAGTTGTTCACACATTTGGCTTGGTCACAGTTCGTTTGAAGGAGTCGGCTGCAGGAGAATAATTTAGTGAGAAATGAAGGAGTTAACAAATGGAAAAACTCTGAGCGCTGCCTTATTCAGGCAGAAATACTGACCAGTGAACTTTGTTTAGAGACAAAGGAATTTGTAAAAATGAACACACACACACACACACACACACACACACACACACACACACACACACACACACACACACACACACACACACACACACACACACACACACAGAGAACTAGCTATAAGTTACAGAGTGTCCTTACATCAGGACAACCCCCCTCAGTCTGTCTATGCAGGTGGTGAAAAGGAACATTTTGTCTCTAGAGATCTCGGGACATTAGGTCTGTCCTGTCTGTCTTTTGCCGCCTTTGTAGACGTTAGTATTTTCTCCTGTTGTATAATCTGTCCTCATCTCAAACCACAGTGGCTAGTGGCCCTAAATGTCTTGCCCTTAATGACACTATGACATTTTCTTAAGTAATTGCTTGAATAAGGCAGAACTGTTCACTCTTCATGAGGAAGACATATGAAATCATATGATCCAGCCCACGAAATAAAAGTTTGCTAAAGTGCAGGGTTCCTCCACATATCATCAGTCCTGTCTCCAAAGCAGAGGAGCAGATATATCAGAAATCCTATATATACAGTCTATGCAGAAATCAGATAAACTGTGCCACCCGGTGGTGAAAATGCATAACAGCTTCAAAATAAACAATTGAGCTTCGATGGGCTTTTTTTTGTCCAAGGTGAACAATTCCAGGATCATAAAACTGGAAAAGCTTAACTGGATTCAGTCAATTTTTTTTCTCAATAATTTTCTTCCTGTTCTGATAGGAGAACATTTATTCTGTTTCAATAAATAATTAATCATATAATTTTTATGAATTAAATATTTACAAAAACCAAATCCTGCTTTTCTGTGATGATTGATTTTTTCTTTTGTACCGTTGGTCAGACACAACTGCTATTTAAAGATGTCATCATGGGCACCCATACCTATTTCCTATTATTTTAGACATTTTATATACAAAACAGTTAATAATTTGATAAACTCGCTGTCAATTTTGCTGACAATAATTGTCACTTTAATATGTCATCAAAACGTAACTGATGCTTTATTTTCAAATTAGAAATTGCTTTGAAATGTTGAGATTAATAAACATTGGTGTAAGACATTTACAGTAATGAGGTGTGAGACAGTGGTGTTAATTCATGTAAACAGCAACTCTGACTCAGTTATGAGGTGTTTGTTATTGTTTATTGTACCAGTCAGTTTATTTGTATTCAAGCAATTGGGGATCATGTGAATGTCCATATCTTGGCCTCTAATCAGAAGCATATACTCTTGCCTGCTGTTGGCCTTCAAAGTATTCCCAAACAGTTCAACAAAAAAGAAAACAACGAGAGATTGGTTCACTCCTTCCTCTTCTACAGTGTTTCCAAATAAGGCATGAGGCAAAGTTTCATTCTTGAACCAGTGTAGCTTAAACCAACCATATATTACTATAAAATACATAAATATCATAAAATAACTATTTACATCCAACTAGCTTTGCAAACAATCAAAAACCAATATATATATATACACAGGAACCGTAGGCTCTGAAGACACAGGCGTCTTCTCACCATGTCAGTGCAACTGTTGCTTCGCCCCACACTCATTATTTCCTCAACATGAAGTCCATGAGACTTGCCCGACACCAGACTGAGAGTTTAAAACTGAAAATGAATTTAAAATACGTGTTTTAAAATATGCTGATATCTGTGCTCAAGTGACTCTGTTGACACATTAAAACCAAACATCCACAGGCTGGTTTAGTGTGGTTGTTGAAAACCTGCCTGCTCTCCATCCAATAATTAATAATAAACAAACACAGGGGCATGAGGTCATATTTAACAGATGAGGTATTCAATAATGTTAAACCCACAAAACCAATCATCAAACAGCAAAATAAAAACACTTCATATCTTTCTTACATTTTCCACTGACTGGGGATTAATTAATAAAAAGGTCCAAATATTAATTCTCAATTACTAACAATGCTCAGGAAAAGGAAATTTTAAGAATGGCACTATTGAAATACATTTTAAGTCTTTGATATATATATATATCAACTAAAGATCTTTCACTGTACAATCCTACATAAAGTTATTCTTATGGCAAAGTATACAGAGGGTATGACATGTGGCAAAAACAAAACACACTTAGAAGTATGGCTTCGTTGTTGTTGTCGAAATGAACTCGACATGAGTGACGACCATGTTTCCTCACAGAAAGAACCAATTACAACACTGATAGAACCAGTATAACAAAAAATAGCTTTCAAAGTAAACATTTGGCATACCATATATGTTGGAGGGAGTATGAGGGACGTCCCCGATCACCAAGCAGTGGCATGCTTATCATACCTGACTTTTTCCTCTAGAGAGGTATTGAAGAGGCTAGAGCAATCGATGAATTCACGAATGCATGTAAAAGACACTTGAGAACAAAAAATGTACAGCATTATTAAGCCAATGATTGCTATATCCACTAAAAGGGGGTTAAAATGAAAGCACATACAGGAGAGAAAACATAACACTGTCCAGCAGGAGTCAGCCTTTTGTCAAGATGTGCTGTTAAACCAACTTTGTGTCGCTTGCAAAACCTACACTCAACAGACGACAGTGGCGAGGATGGAAGAAGCTACCTGAAAGGTCAGCTCGGTCGTCTCTTTTCTCGTCACCCTCAGGGGAAAGAGTGAAAGCTAAAGTGGAGTGACACTCCTTAGAGAACTCGTGGAGATAATTATCAAGCTGCGGTAAAAGACGGGAGTAATTGGACTAATTCTACCGGGAGAGACCTTCCTCTTAAGCTGGGAGGAGAAGAAGATCTCGGCCTTAATTGGGCAGCGACAGGCGAGATTCAGAGGGGGGGGGGGGGGGGGGACAAAACACAGAGCTCAGGCCTCTTCTTAAAAAATGTGCTTAAGTGGAGGAGAAGAGGCGTCTCATTGCACAGAAATGTTGGCTTTGACAGTTGTTGTAAATTTCGCCTTCAGCAAAAGGTTTTAGCCGTAACAGCAACAACTGCGGTGTCTCTATTTGACAAGCGTCCTGCATCACATACCAACAAAAACATGAAATCAAATGTTTTAAAAAAAGCTGCCGAACAACCCCGGTCCCCTAACATGATAGGGCCAGGTGAATGTCAGGTAAAAGTACCATATATATATTTTTTTCTTTCTTACTAAAAATAGTGCCCACTCTGAGGCTAACAATGTCCACGTCAGCCACCGAGAATCCTTGATTAGAGCCCTCTGCAAATGAGACTATTTCACAGTGTAGTGTGAGTGATGGTGTGGATACCCTGTGAGGTACTGAACAGTTGAGTGTGCTCTTGCATGCATATACCGACACAGGTTAGGTACAGATGAAGGAGGGAAGTTAACCATCACCGTGAGAAATAAAAGGCAAACTTCTCTTCTCTGAGGCCTGGAGTTCTGTGTGACCAGAGGAGAGATAAATTGGAACAGTGTGGAAGTTAAAAATAATAACGTTGAAATAAAAGATCTGTAACATCATCAGTGTTAATGGCCTTATAAGGTCACACTCCCTCCAGCCAGGGTTTTTAGCTTTTTTTTCCCTTCAGCATATTACTCTCTCCTTCATCCTTTCACCTCAGTCCATCTTGTTTTCTTCTTTGCCGTCTGATCTCTGCTGATGATACGTTGGTTCAGATGCGCAAGATTCCTCTCTACATGCACTGTGACCGTCCACCTGTCCGGACCCTTTCGCTTTGGCCTTATGTGCGTCAAAACAGCTGACGATAAACTCAGAGTTCTGATAGATGAGCATGCCGGAGAGCGTCAACACCACTCCCGCGCAGCTGAGGGCGGACAGCTCGCTGCCGAAGAGCAGCTGGGACAACAGCAGGTTCCCCACCACGCTCAGGTTGCCCAGGATGTGCAGGGTGACGGCCGAGGTGAGCGTGATGACGCACGAGCTGGCCAGGTTGTACATGACTGAGCCCAGGCAGCTGAGCAGGATGAAGACCCACAGGTGGCGGTCGTAATGCATCGGCGATTCCATCAGAGTCCAGTTCTCACAGGTCAGAGCTGCCACACTCAAGATGCAGAAGCTAGGAATGGACATCATGTAGAGCAGGAACACAGAGTTGATTTTCTCCTCCTGAAGTAGGATGCCTGTTTTAACAAAGACACATACACAGATGTTATAAACATGACTCTAATGGAAAAAATATTGAGACTTACAAAACACAAACACACTCTTCTGGGTTGAGGTGATGAAACAGAAAGTTATGGGTTTTCCGAGTCAAAATAACAGCAGCAGAAATGGAATAATGCAAAACTCCTGTTTGAAAAGTATAAAGTGCCTTCATGTCTGGACACACATCTTTATATGAAGGTTATATATATATATATATAAGGTAAAGTGGTGAAGCAGCTCTAAAGCTTTTCACAGACTGTAAACACAGACTGAGGCATTAACTCCTTTCGCCTTTAACCTTAAACACATCTGAAGTGTGTCAGAGAAATAACCTGAGGGGAAACTGTTAACAACAACAAGCGAGAGAGGATTCAAATAGATCTTTGAAACTTGACACAACATCGCAGAGCTAGATTGGATCCTCAGGATTGATTTTAAGTGTTGGTCAGGATTAAAAATAAAAGAAATGTGTAGCAACTTTCCTTTGCTGGACCTCGTTGTTAAATTCTGCTCCAAAGCAGGTCATAATCTTCCCTCCATGTTCTTTCTCATTAAGGCTTTGTATTAAATAAAGCAGGTAACCTTATGAACTCATCTGCTAGTAGCTATAGTAAAGTATTTGGGGATTTAAAAAGATAAACCTATGGATTCAAGCTCTGTACCTCGAGGTCCGAAGTAAGTAGCTCTGAGCGAACATGAATATCTGCTCCTGTATTATGTAACTAATTAAAGAGGGGGCCTCATTATATTTTTAGAAAGTCATATCTCATCTTTCTTCTGACAACTACAGTGTTATTAAGACTCATGACATTAAAGAGACTAATCCACTGCACAGACGCACATATTAAAGCAACTACGACAACAAATGTGTCCTTGAGAGCGGAGAACATTCGATGCATGATAAGTGAAGGCAAACCATGTTAAATCAATTCCAGGGAGTCTCTTTCCAAGAAAGGTTCACGTCAACTGTGGCCACATCTTCAGTCTCACCATGTGTTCAACCTCTGTCTAGGAGGTCATGTTATCATCCCTGTCAGTTTGTTTGTCTGACAAAGGGATTTCCATGAAACTTGGTAGAAGGATGGGACACGGGCCAATAAATAACTTATTCAATTTTGAGGTGGATTCAGACAAATGGCTGGATCCAGAAGATTTTTTCAGATTACTTTCATGGAAATCCCTTTGTCAAGAAAATGTTGCGAGAATTTTCATAGATTCTCTAGTGAATAATTCATGAATCTTGGTGGGAAAAGTTGGATATTTATGGAGAACAAGAGTGTGGACGTTGGTGTAGCTTGGTTGAATTTAAGGGTGTTTGTTGAAGCCTTGGCAGAGGAATGCACTCTACTAACATTACTAAACTCCATGGAGTCCTGTGTACATGTAATAAACAACAGATAAACTTTCAATGAATTTCAAGATGAGGTCTCTGGGCCACTCCGTTTGTTTTGGTATTTTGAAAACCGGAAATTAGTTGGTAACAAAGAGAATCTTGAAAAAATACTTTAACACTGAATCTATGCTGGCTTCCATGAAGATTGCTTCTCGAAGCAGCTGTTACAAAAAGTTCAGGCCTTCTAAAGACTCCAGTCCCTCATCAAACAAGAGAAGCACTCATGCTCAGCTGATCAGCATGTCATTTGGATACCCGGAAACTCTGGCCGTTATATCTCATACACACATACACATGTTTTATTATGTTTCCTAGGTAACCAGAAAATGTGCAACTGTGAAATTCCAGCGTAATGCGTGGGTGTTACTGGACCCAAGAGTGATTCAAGGAAACACTCAAAAGTTCCAGGACCACAGACCGCTGTGGCGTCCGGGGGAAAACACTAAAATATCCTCTGATGTCATGAGGAATTTTTCCAGTTTAAAAATAATTTGAACTACGTCGGAGGATTAGTTTCTACAGCCTGGTGTTGACCTACAGGACAGAAAACAGGGAACTGACCCAGTAAAGAGATACTCACTCTGCTGAATGGACTTGACACCCCTCAACATGGTCGCAGCAAACACAAAGAAGCAGCCGGTCTGGTCGTACTGGACCTCCCCCATGATGCTGAAGGAGGCTCCCAGGCAGATGGGCATCATGGCTGTGTACTTGAGGATGTGATGGTGCTTGCCCAGTATCAGGGCGGAGATGGCGAGGGTGAAGAGCGGAGTGGTCGTGTAGATCATCTGTGCAAACGACAGCTGGACCTGGTTCAGGCCCATGTTCCCGAAGGCGATACTAGCGCAGAATGTCAGACTCAGCAGAAACACCTTGCACTTGGCGTTGGTGGTCAGCTCCTTCTCTCCAGCACCTTTCTGGTGCATCACCCGCAGCTTGATGAGCCCGTAGTCCACCACGATGGCCGTGAGCATGTGCAGGGCGGACAGCAGCAGCGGGTACCTGAAGTTGTACACGGCGAAGATCCATTTGTTGAGGCTGGAGATGGTGGTGCCCGTCACCAGCCACACGATCACAGCTGTCAGCAGGTGGAGCATCTCCGCGGGGGGCCGCCTCCTGCCTCCCTCCCGCAGAGTCGCCTCGCGTTTGGAGAAGCCATCGGCGCTGATCATGCTCGCATCATGGTCCTCCCTGAAAGGCAAACACATGTTGAATCCGCGGCTCTCGACCCAGACTGGGAGGTAAACATAGCGGGGAGAGAACAGCCGGTTTCCTCCTCCTCCTCCTCCTCGAGGCTGCGACGCTTTGTTGTTCAGCAAAACCTGCATCAGCCCAGCGCCCGCCCACAGACACGTGTTTCCAGTTTGCATGACGGACTGGTTGTGTAACTTCAGCCCAGGTCGTGCTGGAACAGGAAGAGAGCAACACTGGAGGGTGACGACCGGGGCGGGCTGGACAAATAGAACCAAATCGCTCCTTCCTCTCCAGAGATTGGTTATAACCGGTTTATTACCCTGGTACAATGCACCAAACACCCCCCACAGCAGAGTAATAGTAAACAGCATAGGGGCTACAACAACCCCACTGTAACCGAATACCACACACACCAGTGGGTGCAGTTCACTTGAGTAATGGTTTGGACCTCTGCTTTAAATAGCATCTTTACTTCAGGTCCGGAGATCCTGAGATTCCCCATTTCCCCAGAAACGACACAACAACACAAACACGGTGCACCACACTTTCTGTCAAACGGCGGAGAACCGGCATTTTGCTTGTTTGCTAAAATTCAAAGACGTGGGTGAGGCGGGTGAAGCTCGGCTGACCTCTGCCGAGGACTGCCACCGAACACCGGGCAGCCGAACCCGGGTTTCTGCCTCATGCTAACGTTAGCATAAGCAGCTAGCTCCCGGTCCGGTGGCTACAGCCCTACAACAAGCCGGCCAGCGGCGGCTGTTATTCCCGGTGTTACCCGGGGTTAGATCCCGATCACCGGGGGACACGTCAGCAGTCTCCCCGCTGAGCTGAGTCATCTTTACCTTGTCTCACTGACGAGTCCATTGACCGCACTGACGGCTGCATCACCCCCCCTCAAAGGAAAGAGTCTCCGCCGCTCGGTTACCGCGAATCAACTGTCAGCCGAGCCGAGCCAAGTCGAGCCGAGCTGCAGCGGACGAGCTTCGCCGTGATTGGCTGGTGCGTTTAAAGAGCCACGACACTTATGCGACGTGCAGCGGTGTTTGGAGCCTTCAGCAGATCGGGAATCATCATCATCAAGCGACACGAACAAGCAGCATGTAGCACGATACTAACGGTGCCCTATAGAAGAGGCAAGACTTAAAGGGATAGTTCAGCCCAAAAATGAAAACAAATCCCTCATTATCTGTTCCCCACTGTGCCCATCGAGGTTAGAGTCAACAAAACACTTCTCAGAGTTTCAGGGGTAAAAAGTGTTGCAGCCAAATCCAATTCAATTGAATTAAACGGCGACCACTTCTTTATGCTTTAAACGTAATAAAACAACAGAAAAAACATAAATTGCCTCAATACTGCACCGGAGTCTCCGTATCCCGACATTTAAATTCAACTCGAAACCACGACATTTCCATCACCCACGTGCACATGAATGCAAACTTACTGTAAACCAGCCTGTTACAACTGAAGCTTTCTCAATGAACTCTGGAATCCTGGAGACAAAGCAAACCAGAAGGCTGATGATTATTTGCATGGTTTATTTTAAATTACCTACTTTTTAAAAATCTTTTGGAACATGTATGGATCAAACATGACATTAAGAATTGTTTTTATTATGGAAATAATCTTGCGACCCTCTAGGTCCCGACCCTAGTCTGGGAACCACTGCTTTAGTGCCCTGGCTTTACTTACTACACATTTTCTTAAGACTCATTTCCACTTCCTTTTAAAATAAAAGAGGAGCTGTGGTTCATTACTCATAACAATTGTTGACATATCCAATATGGAAACGTGCACATGGTTTATGTATGTATGTCTGATTCAATCAAGTGAAAGTATAAATCATTGTACATGAGGAACCTGGAGGCAAAAGGAAACATGTAACAACTCACTTACAAATCAATGTCAAACTGGCTGATCTAAACCAGTCTCATCCATTGCAGCGTCCACAAAAACCTGTTTAACCTGCAGATTTTCTTTAATGAATTGTAAAAGTGAGTTAACAGCAGTTTGGAGAAGAAAGAGGAAGTTAAGAGTGATCTTGACGACTCACGACAGAGACTGACACCTCGAAATGTCTTCTGCGTCATCTGTCCTCGGGGACTTGAAAGATTTGACAGTAAACAACCACACAGTGACAAGTTAATGTTTTTATTTGAGCTCAAAAAGTTTTCTCGGCCTTTGGGCCCAAAAGGTTGAGTTCACATCATGTATTCCATGTTACAGTTAGCTAGGTGAAGAGGCTTCTCACTACAGAGGCGCTAGAGCACTCTTATACCATGCATAACTATATATGGAAACCTTTGAATTTATGAAGCATTTACTGACACCTGCATGTAAACATGATGTTGTGCTTATTTGTATCATCAATATTTTATGTTCACTGTATCTTATAAACTCATGTTCATCATTTTAATTCCCCAACATCGCAGGAACTGGTGTATGATCTTGACAAATAGAGTTAAAATAGTGACCACTAATGTGAAATAATACTTTCTTACAGTAATTTTTAATGACGTGATTCTATTTCTATTATATTCTTGCTATATATAGACCAAATTAACCTAGGTAGTACATGTGCATCATGCCCTATTTTACACAACAAGCTGAAAAGTATGAATAAACAGCTTATTATTGTTTATTAAGAGAATGCATATTAACTACTTATGTACAGTGTTTATCAGCACACAAAATCTGGGCTAATGTTCTGCTAAGCTTTCTCTTAATAGTTTTTCTGGCTCTGGACTGATTTAGAACTATGATTCAGCTAAATGACACTTATATGACATGTGCTGCATAAAACACCTTTCTGTCTTGGGAGTATTTTCTTCTCAAGTGTGGTTTTACTATTATAAAAGTTGTAATAGTAAAACCAGCCAATTCTAAGAGTTTTAATTAGGGAGAATATGTTTGTTGTCATTTGATATATGATAAACCCTGAAATTCTTAGTAAAACAAAATGAAATTCACCCTGAAAAATACATGTAAGTGCCTTCAAAGGAAATCATAGTCTGTTGGACTGCTATAATCTGCTCCAAATCTCAGAGAACATGTTTACAGGGTTTTGCTACTTTATTACATAATTAAGGCTAAAATTACCGTCAGGCACCAAACAGCAGTATAATCCCTTGCTGGAGAAAATCCCCCTGGTTTAGCAGATTATACTTCAGTGGAACTCCTATGGTAGAGTCTCTGAGATATTTGAAGTGGTTAAGTGCTGCAGAAAAAGTCGTGAAAACTGCTGCAGTAGAGGTGCAGGACATTTTGTCAATAATATGCATCAAGCTCCAATAAATTCTGTGCAACTCAGCCTGACCGTCCACACCCTGGTAAATTGTCCCCTTTAATCCAACCAGAAACAGGTTTGAAATGATGTGCAGCCGTACCTGTAAAACAACATGGTCTTGTCATCCGTTGTCCATCCAAAGAGAAAGATGTCTACTTTGGGTTTCATGACAAAGAAGCTGCTCTCCAGCCTGGCACAGCCGACTGTAACTGTAAATCCTTGAAAGTACAGTTTGTGCAATTTTAAGAAATAGAATAGTAAAAAAAAAATCTCCAAGGATCAGTTGGATCAGTGAATGAAGTTCTGCTGTGAAAAAATCCTTCTCTGCGCATAACAATGCTTCATCCTGCAACGGTCCTTTCAAAGTTTTATGTCTCTGGCACAGCCCAGCGTGAGGATCGTGTTCCAGCTTCGAGGAGAACAAGACATTCAGTGCTTGTACCAAAACATTTGCAGCACTCCTTGCCCCCTAGGTTATTCCCTTACGCACACTCTCACACCAGGAAGTGGAAGATTTCTTTACAGCCTCACACGCACATTTACACACACATAAAGAACTCTCTGCTGAAGTGAGGCCCTGCATAATGTAAACACAAGCTATAACAGAAGGGATAAAGTAGATCAGTCACTTGGAGTTGGAGTTTGTGCAGGAAATTCTGCAAGTGCGCACACACACACACACACGGGCACACACACACACACACATAACTCACAGAGATTCCTCACATTGGAAGGAACCGCTCAGCCGATCTGTTGCTGGGGTGAAAGGGAACATTTTGTCTTTTAGAAAATCTCGGGGCATTGGGTCCAGTCCTGTCTGTCTTTGGCTTCCCAGTAGCCGCCCCTGTAGGTGTAAGTATTTTCTCCTGTTGTGTCATCTGTCCTCTTCTGAAACCACAGTGGCTCGTAGCCCTCGATGTCTTGTTGCCCTATTGACACAGAATCAAGTTGTTTTAAGACCTTGCATGAATGTGCACAATGTCCTACTTTCTCCACACTGTGTAAATACTGCACTCTTCGTGAGAAAGAACGCCGTCTGGATAAGGAGAGTAAATACTGTCTATGTTCCACCCAAACATATATAAGTTAGGTTCTAAAGTCCAGTGTTTCTCCACTCTTCTTAATCAACCCTGTCTCCTGTAGATTACGTTGCCATACAACTAAACTGCAAAAATACATTGTGCAGAAACCATAACTGAAATCTGGTTAAGTTTGTTATTATCATAATGAGAATATGCTGCATGTTATCTGCATGCTGCAGATTTATGGATTTGTCAAGTTGCAAATATGTTGAATATAAAAGGTTTATTCTCTATCTTGTCCTATGTCCAAATATTACACATCTTGCTGGTTAGGCCCATGTATAGTTGGCTAGTGAAAGATTGTGTTCTGGTTTAAAACGGAAAAAGTTCTTTAAGCCTAAACCTAAAAAAAAGATTGGTCAAGATTATGTTTTCCTACACAATGTATGGTTTCAAAAGTTATTATTTGTACAGAACCAAAATGATCAGCAGCCTCCATTTTTGATTCAAATGGTATCTTATAATGTAATGCAGACAAACAAACTCCATCCACCGTATACCTAAATGTATTGAACCATCATCCACCTGTTAATGTAAACTGTATAAGAGGTAAAGGCAAAATCTCTTTCTCGTTCTGGTTTCCTTGTGCTCACCCTCCTCCAGTGCCTGATTGGCTTGCGCGCCACGTTTTTTCCTCTCCACCCTCTGACGTTCCTCCAGTCGCTGCTTCTGGCCGTTGGCTTCATCCCACAGGCCGGCCTCCATTAGCCGCTGGTCCTGCCGCAGACGACTGTCAGTGGGTGCAACCCCCTCCTCCTGTTCGTTCAAGGTCAAAGCCAGGGAGGAGAAAAAGTGCATGTTCTCTGCATTGTCTCTGGAAGGTGAACGATAGAGGAGAGAACACATGAAGACAAAAGGTCAGATGCAGGTCACAGAGAGGGGGATGGGATGAAATGCTGCTCTACTCATGGAAACGTACGGGAGAGGGTATTTCTTCCAGAGGAGTTTGGGCTGAAGCGTCTGATAAACCGTCTTCTGTTTGCCTTCAGAGCCACCACATCCTTTGCTGCTGTCCACTATTTTGGCACTCTCCATCTTGTCGTCCCAGGTCCCTGACAGGATGTAATGAGCCGTGCCCTCCCTGTCCTCGACCACGCCTGTCACCTGGAGACACCAGAGAAGAAGACGAGCAGGAAGAGACCAGTTACATGCATGGTCTGACCTCCAGGAACTGGCAGTTTCACAGCAGTACTATTTCTCTAATTTCACTCTTCCATATGTTGTGTCTGCTTGAAATATTGAATAATTCTGCAGATTTGACCATATCAAACAGGAGAAAAGCTTTAGAGAGTGAATATATTTTCAGGCTACTGCTCCTTATTAGCTGATGACTCAATAATTAGCAAAGACGGCTGTCAGAGGGAACAGGGAGAAAGAACGTACTTTCCGTGGGACATCTCTGGAGAAGTAGCTGTAATGGGAGAATTTGAGACGGCAGGTGTCCTTGGTGGTGGTGTTCACAATGTCAATGTCCCCCGACTGCCAACAGCAACAGACAGGAAGACAGTAAGACAAATAGAGGAAGAACTTGATGAGTTTTTGTAAGATCTATATAATAAGTTTTTATTTTCACAGTTTTTACGGCTTTGAGATAAACTCAAAGTCAGGAACTTGCTGTGTGTTTTTTTGGCCAATATAATAAGGAATTATTCGAGGGCAACAAACCTGATCAATCCAAAGTTTTCCCACAATAATGTTGTGCACCGTTGAGGTCACTTTGCTCCACACATAGTGGTTTCCACTTGAGTGGAACTGCAGGTGAATGTTTCCTACAGTGAACAGAATGAAGACACACATCACTTGATTGTGGCAAATTATACATGTGCTTACGAATGTTTTGGGTGTGGTTACAGATCACATCTGGTTTGCAGTTGTGTCTATGTATTCAATGAATTACAGGACTTATAGTTTAATGATAAGTGTGCAGAGCAGTAGAGAAGAGAAAGGTTAACCTGTACTACAGGATCATAAAGTCCTGAGGAAGTAATTACAGTAGAAGCTTGTTGAGACCAATTGTCGAGACATGTGCACTATTGTTCCAGTGGAGAACCAGCACCTCTGATAATTAGGGGGGTTTCCTAGCAAACGCTACAGAGATGACTCACCAATATTGAACTAGACCAGACAGACAATTTCCTGTGTAGCTGCACCAATCAATAACATTACATGAGTCTAGCAGGTGCATGGAGTGATGGGGTCAAAATAACACGTCAGAGAGGAGATTCTGGATCTGCAGACTCATAGCATGTCTGATTTGTTCTGTGTTCTCTGCGTGTCTTTGATTTGTTTCATACACACCTAGAAGTGAATGTTTGAAGGAATAAAAGGAGACAGTTCACTGATTGTCAAAGTGAACTACATCAGTGCTACGGTGTGTTTGAAGTTCTTACCTAATGGCACGACAGAAATATATTTCCCACGGAACTTGCTGTCGATAGTGATGTGCTGCCACAGCGTCCATCCCTTCTGTGACATCACATGGTGGGCGGCGGCTGGTGGATGGTGACTCACCTGAGAGTAAATGGCATCAGCTGGTGTCAGCAGAGGCAATGGACACATCCTTTTGTATTCATATTCCTATTTGCAGTTTATTTTCCCACCTGTTCACAAACGGAGCGGTAACCGTACTCCTCCAGTCGGTCCAGCTCGTAGGTCTCCCCCAGCAGAGGGTTGAAGGGCTTGGCTGTGCGGTGGACTGTGGTGGAGTAGGAGGAGACAGAAAAGGCCGCAACCAGGCACATCTGCTCCAGGGTGGAGTCGCAGCGAGCTGCTCGGTCCAGGAGATCGCTGTACTCCAGATCCTCGGTCAGACGCTGTAGCATCGACAGCGGCTCATTGAAGTTTACCTGCAAGCGAACAAAAGGTTTCTTGTAAATAATCCAAAAGATTCCATATGAATACCTGTTAACTCAAATCAACATGTAATAACTAGAATTAACCCCTGTGTTTGTTATAAAGGGGACATATTATGCCCATATTACCACAAGTTGATATGGTTCCTTTGGGTCTTAATGAAATGTCTGTAGCATATACCACAAAATACCACAAGGATAATTTAAAACAGCAGCCTTTTTACCCTGTCTAAAACAGCCCTCCTCAGATTGACCTGTTTTGAATGCCTGTTCCTTTAAAAGATTCGAGATTCAAGATTCAAGAGTTTATTATCAAATGCAAAACAATAACATTAAGCCATTCGCTGGCAATGAAATGCTTGAGTCACAGGCTCTCTTCTAGCAGTGCTCAAAGTAATTACTACCAAAAAACAAAATTGAATAAAAAAGTATAAAATAGAATATAAATTTTTTTAAATAGAAAATAAAATATATATTTACAACTGAAGAAAAAAACAGTAGTGCAATTATGTGCAATAGTGCAAATATGCCCCAGTGCTGGTTTAGCGGAGTTATTGTAGATGGGAGGAGTTTAAAAGTCTTATGGCCAGGGGGATGAAACTGTCTCTGAGCCTGGAGGTGCAGACTCGGATGCTGCGGTACGTCGGACAGACGGCAGCAGGCAAAAATGTTTATGGATGGGGTGAAAAGCTAATGAGCCAGCTCATTCGCAGTCACTCAAGCATGACGTTTCTGGCTTAGAGGAACCATAACAAATCGCGGGAGTTGTTTTTTTCCAGAGTATTTGTCTCGGTAGACATGCTAGATACCCAAATTAACGTGTAGAAGCACTACAAAAGTGTAATTTTCATAATATGTCCCCTTTAATGTTTTTTTGTATTTACAGGCATGGGTATCTTGGACAGGTCTTTGCCAATACAGTTCTTCATGATGCTCCAGAGATTGAGGGAGTAATTTGGTTTGTCAGGAATACGGTTGCGTCTTGATCTTCGAAGCTGCTCCTGGTTTGTGCCGGATGTCTCCTGAAAAGAAATAAAAGACTGAAGTTGATTTTTTGTTTGCATTAGACAAATGAGAACAAGTTTAATTTACACAGTGAACTGTAGACTTACATTCTCATTGTGAGTCCAGTCGTTGGGCACTCCTCCGCTCATCATACTCTGATTACTCGCCGAGCGCCTGAGAGAAAGCATCAAACCTTAAATACAGTTCTGTGAATTGATCGCAGCTCTGGTATTATGATGCACAGATGTGATGTCTCACTTGTGCTGTACGTTGCTGCTGGCTGTCACGGTTATGAATCCAGTGGAGTCCTCCATGGCATCGAAGAACTCTGTGTCATCATTCTCATCACTTGCATCCCCCTCAGGAGACCGAGCCACACCTGCAGGCAACACAGGACGAGGATGAGGCTTAGCCGGTCCTCCACCATTAATATACAGTACATACATCATAGATAATGTAGTGCTGATATTCAAGGGGTGATCAAATAACAGAGACAGTGTAACATAACTCACAATGGTGAAAAGGAAATCATATTGTGATAAATAACTCTTCAGTACAGAGTGCAGAAGCTTAACAGTTTTTATTAAGACTTGATTATCTTTCACACATCCTTCAAGGTTCGGTTTTTATTGCTTGTTTCTCAGCCGGATAACATAAAAACTACTGTACGATTTTTCTTTTAAACTTTGTAATTATGTTAAGGTTATTAAGTTACTGTACGGTAACAAATAGTCCTTTCAGTCAAGTCAATCCGAGAATGGATTATTTTTGCCTGTACACACTTTGCGGAAAACTTCATGCTGTATTGTGATTAAGTGGCTAATTTGCCTTGGCGAGGTATGAGCTCTCTGTGTGCTCTTCTAGTTTAAAGTGATGCAACTGCAGTTTAAGCAGCAAATATTTAGCCTATTTATAGCTTTGTAATGGGAACTCTGTAAGACGCTTAATGTTGTCATGAAAACACATTCATGAAAAATAGGAACTTAGTATACAGAACAGGTCATTTCCGTTGAAGCCTCTGTTAATGTGCCACACAGTAGTTGCTGATTTACACTCAGTTTTGTGGTAATCTGTCTGGTAGGTAAAAAAAAACAGTTTAGGGGGATTATTTGTTTTTATATGTTTCTTTTAATTGGACTTACCATGAGAATGCATTAAAAATGACAGAATTGAGATATGATAAGAAAAGGTAGATTAAATAAGCTTCATATCTGTGACAAAATTGTGACATCACTCCTCCTGGCTAGAAGATGCAGTATATGTTTATTCTGTGAGACCAACCCTACACTGAGGAGGACGTCCTAAGGGACAGAGTGTGATGTGGTCTCACCTGTGTACGAGGTGGGATTCTCTCTCCAGGCTCTCTCCAGGCTGTTGTGCTGTTTGGCTAACTGCTCGATGGTCTCCTCCAGATGGTGGCGCTGTTCTCTCTCATGCTGCAGGGCCTTCTGCCACCTCCGGCTGTGAGATTCCGCTACGTCCAGAAAATCCCGACAAGCCTGACAAGTGTGAACACAACACATGTGAATAGACGCAGGCGGGGCCCTCAAGCTGCGTCCCCCCCCCTCGTTAAAATACTCGTTTGCGACGGAGTAGCAGGGGTTACAAGCTGCCTGAGGCGTGGCACTGTGTGAACTCACATTGATCATAGCATTGGAGGTGATGCGGAACAGGGTGGCTCGCTCGTTCACAGCTTTCACTCGGTCTGGGCTCTCTATGGATCCACGCAGCTCCTCGAGCTCGCTGAGCGAACGCTGGAGGGCGGCGCCGTGCTTTCCAATCAGCTCATTACAGGTGCTCAGGTCGTCCAGCTTGGCGGCCAGAGTCTTGAGCACCCCTTGGGTTAGGGCACGGTCCTCCTGAGGTACGGAGCCCTCATCTCCTGAGTCATCTTCACACAGAGGGAAAAGAAAACGACAAAGGGAGGATACATCAGGGATTATTAGACATTACTAATGTATAAGTAATTTGGATGTTTACTGTGGTGAAATCACCTCTCATGTCACGTCTCATTACACTGATTGATAGAGAGGTAGTTCAAAAATGTACATTTTGATTGGGATTGAGTTGAGAGACTGCTACTGAGTAATGGATGGGGGACGATAACAACACTTCACCACCCGATCCCCCTCCACACCCCTTCCTCTATAAGATCTGAAAACTGTGAATGAACACGGTTGCCCTGGTAACGTAGTCCTGTGCAATCAGGAGGCAAGGCTATTTTTAGAGGAAGAAAAAAAGATGACGCACTACCCTTTTCCTCCTGTCTTTCTCTTTCCCTCCTTCTCTCTGCTCCTCATTGACTGAGCGATCATTCTCAGGGATTATGAAAGGAGACGAGGGAGACTGGACTCAGAACCAGGAGCCAGAACATGAACATGAGGACACAGAGATGTCGAAACACATTTTTAAAGTTTTCTGTATCTACAGATGTATTTATTGTATGTGGCTGCACCAGACATTGAATGTAAACCTCAGTTATTTTGTGCAAAACCTCTCTGACACATTTTCTTGTGACTCAGCCACACAGCCCAGTCGTATTAAACGTTAGGATCTGAACTAGAGATTCACTTTGTTGTTATTCACACCACACACAGGTAATTATGTAAAGATAATTACATCGCATCCAGAATGTTTAATGCTTTGGTTTCCCGAGTTTCCGAAGTAGGTATACAAGCGTTCTACTAAGTAAAATAATAAATAGATAAATAAGATGAAAACAGACATGACATAATATATATAAGTAAACATACTCATACTAAATATTAGACTTATAAAAATAAATTCTGAGGCTCAAAATAGTGCTTTTATGCATTATATTTGTTTGTAACAATACACATGGCAAACAGTCTGTGGTCTGTGGAAAGACGCAGTAAAAGGAAAAACATTAGTTTATAATGAACCTATAGTTGTAAGTCACAATAAAAAGCCTGAAAAATAAGATCATGTCTGGTTTACTGCTTTACACAGTTATCGACCCAAAGAATCCAGCAAATAACTTCGTCCATGATATGTAATTGAATTATTCTAGGTCAACATATCGCTACAGGAAACGGATTTTGTGTATGTGTGTTCACTCTGCAAACTCCTGAGCTTGTTGACAGAATCTAGGCCAGTGTCTGCTTCGCTTGTGTGTTAAAGGGGGAAAGAAATAAAAAACAATTAGAGCGACCTGGATTAAAACAGTCTCAGGAGGAGGAGATTATAAATTAGAGGGTGAGAAATCTTTCAAGCATCTGAAATGGTTTCATGACCCATATACAGCTGAGAGAGAGAGAGAAAGAAAAGATCTGTGCTATGGATGGAGATTATAAATAAGAGACGCAGGTCCATTTGCCGCCTAACCATGCTTACGCTTATGGATGTGCACTTCTTCGTTCACCCGCTCCCATGGAATAACAATGTGCTTCTACTAGAAAGGAGCACTCGGGTGGTCTCTGTGCACTAATGAGTTCGTTTTCACACAGGACACAGACGGAGCGGTGACTCATTTTTGAATCACAGGAACACACCCACAGGTGATAGAGGCAGCACCAATGTGGACTCAGTGTGTGGGAAGAGAGGACAGGGCTGTGAGCTGATGAAGTGATAAAAGACCAGAGCTAATATCGAGCTGGAAGATTTGCCGAAGCAGAAACTGAGCTGCACTGTGTTCTCTCTTTGTAAACATTTCATCAGATTCACTCTAACCCCCACAGATACTGAGCTTTTGACTATTGATTTAATGATTGTTAGAGCAGATTGAATTCTGTCACACTGACAATTTTACACATCATTATTTGAAAGGGAAAAGCCTGTAGTGGTTAAATTATGCCTGTTACAACATGATGAAACATCCATTTAATTATTGATGTTCTAGTCCTGTTTAAGTCAATCAATTGGCTATGCTATTTTTGCCACTATGCCCTGGACCATCCATCCATCCATCCATCCATCCATTATCTGCACAGTTTATCCTTCCTGGAGCTTGAGCCAATCCCAGCTGACATTGAGCGAGGGGCGGGGCACACACAGGGCCAATATACAGAGACATATAACCATTCAAGCTACGGTCAAATTAGCGTCTCCAATCAACCTCTGTCTTCATGTCTTTAGACAGTGGGAGGAAGCCAGAGAAAACCCACAGAGACACTGGAGAACCTGCCAACTGGAACAAAGGCTTATGCAATAATAAATTGTGCACATACATTAGCCTCCGTGCAACATTAGTTGTTGTGCTAAAAAATGTTTGAAATAGACAGCTTATTACTAATGTGTGTTCAAGTATAGCACATCAGATTAGTAGGGTATTAAGATGCAAGGTAAATGACTGCAAAAGAGAAAATATAGCCAAAACATATGATGGCAGCACTTTCAACACAATTTCAGGGAAACCCTCGGAAACCACAGAGAGATAATACCAATCTTCTAAATGGGCTCAGCTCTTTAAATCCTGTTTAATATGATAAGTGTAATCACTACCAGCTCGCCGCTGTACAGTGGTAGATGCAGCACAAACAAATCCCACATCCATCATGGGCTTGTTACGCCAAATGGTGCCACAGCCGCAAAATTGCTGATTTGCATCTTGCGGGGGGGGCAAATCTTTTACTCCTCATTAATGGGAGCTTACAGACACACCCCTCTCAGAAAAGATTCCTCTGGCTGCAAACAAATGAGATAAATATGTAACACGTGACCGAGACTGACTATTAAATAAGGTTCTGCTGTTCGGTCATCACTTCATGATGCCATACAGTTGAGTTTCCATCGCCACATTAACAAAGACAGCTGCACAGAATACAGTATTTTCAATAATTGCAAACTCTGTAAACTCCAAAAACACAATTACAATCCCACACGTGCATGCAAACAAGCACAAAAGCACACACACAGCATTTAGTATGCTACTTATTTTGTTGTCAGTAAATTATCAACAAGGACGTCACTTACAAGGTGTCGCTCACTGAGAAGGCTGCACTCATGTCTCCCTATAGTCCAGTGAGAGTGTAGTGAAAAATATGTTCAATGAAAATCTTCCCGTCCTTCTCCTCTCTCCTCCTCCCTCTCTCTCTCTCTCTCTTTTTTTTTACTCCTCCTGCCACCAGAACGGAAGGAGGAGTCTAAAGGAAGGTCATTTCATTCAACCCTTGCTGTCGTCATACTGAAGGAGACAGGGAGGAAGAGAGGAATAGAGGAGACGGAGTGGGAGGGAGAAGGTAGCTTTGTGTGTGTGTGTGTGTGTGTGTGTTCTTGTGCATATTTGTGCAAAAAGAGGGAGAGGCAGAGAGAGAGAGAGCGAGCGGAAAAACGTCACCGAGCATCTTTGCAACTGCTTTGTTCTTATAAACGGCCACAAAGAGGCAGCAAACAGAAAACGTCTCTCAGAATCGTATAATAGAAAACATATTATATTATATAACATTATACTGTGGTGGATGACATGATTGAATTCATGGATTTTAAATTGAATAACTCAACTCTTCCTTCAACACATCTTGAACAACACTGCCCTCTTGTGATCTTTTCTTTCAATAACACAAGGACACTAAGAACTATAAAAAGCATTGAGGTAAGTGGGTCTTGGTTGCAGCAGCCTGCAGACAGCATGCAGCTGTTTTGTCTCCCTCAGACTGGCACAGATGAACCATGTTGTTCCATTTCAGTATATATTCTGGGATGTTATTTCTTGAAAGAAACAATGAATAAGAATCTACAGCTCTGAAAGAATCACACCCACCAGTGTTCCTGCTTATAAAGACTGCCTGTTTTAAGAACTCGCACTGCGTCTTGGCAGAAGGACTAAAAACCATATTGTTCCTCGCTGAGACACAGAGGACACACAAGTATAAACTGTCCTTCTCACCTGAGTGATGCATCAGGAGAGTGGCGTTGGCCTTGGCTTCCCGCAGAGCTGACACCCAGCGCTGACACTCTGCCTCAGACGTGGCCTTCAGGTGGTAGCTTCGGCCTCCGCTGGTCAACACCATGTGGCAGGTGTCACCCACCTCGATGTGCGCTGTGGCCAAGGGTATGGTGCCCCGGCAAGTGTGTCCCATCTCTGCCTTAGTCCTGAGGGAAAGCAGCAACCACAGGGTATATGTCAGTGTATGACAGCAAAGCAGAAAGATAGGGTGTTCATGAGCTGCATTTTTAAATGGACAAAAAGTAGTTTATTGTTAAAATAGCACCTTTTAAATACACCATACAACATCACACTGTACTGAAAGGTTTTTCCAGTGTAGTTTACTGTTTTCACACGAATCAGAGAGGAGATACACCCTTTATTACACTGCATGACTTGTTTGTAACTAGCATTAGGTATATAACATTCTTGTAATTTTTCCATTTTGATATGGACCTATGACTCTGAAATGAAGCTAAACTAACAATGATTATATTATATCATATTGAAAATGAATTAGTCTTTCAACTTGTGACCTTTATCGTGATGATCATTGAAATGGCTGATATGCAAAATTCTCATCTTTTTTTAAACCTAATTTAGGGCCATTTTTGTTCAGCACTGATCCCATTTTTACAGAACCTTTAAATAAAGTCATAGCAATAAAGTTATATGATTATCATATAAAGGAAATCATCATTTTGAAATTTTGTCACTGTGATTTTTGTTTGTGTTTAATATGAATATGAATACAGCAGAACCCCTCAGTCATGATGCAGGAAGCAAATGTTACCACTAACACTTTTCGTGTCGTGTTAATAAATGGCTGTAAACGGGCTGGAGGTGGAGTCGCAGTGCCAATTAGTGACGTTTAGTTCTCCTTAGTGACGTTTAGTTCCGGTTAGTGACGTTTAGTCCTCGCTCGGGACGTTTAGTGACCATTAGGGACCTTTAGTTCCCATTAGTTCCTGTAAGTGACCTTTAGTTCCTGTAAGTGACCTTTAGTTCCCGTTAGTGCCCATTCACTCTCGTCAGTTCAAGCTAATGGCCATCAGTTCCCCGCTAGTTCCCGTTAGTTCCCGTGTGTTACCTGTAGTAGGACACCAGGCCGTTGCTGAGGACGAACCAGCGCCTCTGGTAGCCCTTCAGGTAGTTGGTCCATTTGAAGAGCCAGCCCTTGTAGGTGCCTGCGCACGGCAGGTGGAGCCCCGGGAGGCTCGGGGACGGAAGGCTCCTCACCAGCTCGTTCATCAGCTCCGCTCGGCCGTGCACGTTAGTCCGGTCAGGATGGAGAGATCCAGAGAACAGCTGTTAGCTAGCTGGGTGAGAGAGAGAGAGAGAGAGAGAGAGAGAGAGAGAGAGAGAGAGAGGGAGAGAGAGAGACAGCTGCAGTGCACTGAGTCCGGAGCTAAAGCTGCTGTTAGCCTGCAGCTGTGTGATGCTGAGGATGCTCCGGTACTTTCTAAAAACACCTGCGAGCAACCACATCCCTGCAGGAAGCTGCTGAGGCCTCACTGTGTTCAGGAGTAACACAAAACATCAACACAATGTGACTACAGCCTGTGGATATGAGAGAGAGAGAGGGAGGGGGGGGGGTAGAGGGAGAGAGAGAGATCCTGTGATGACGTCCACATCATAGGAGTGTAGCATATGGGTGCAGCTCTCTCTCTCTCTCTCTCTCTCTCTCTCTCTCTCTCTCTCTCTCTCTCTCTCTCTCTCTCTCTCTCTCTCTCTCTCTCTCTCTCTGTGTGTGTGTGTCACATGGCATTTACTGCAATTGTCTGCATCATTGCAAGACTCAATTGGAGGAAGAAAAAAAATAAAAATGCCATAAGCAGTGTTGGTGTGTAACTAAGCACATTAAGTACTGTGCTGCAGTCGTGCACTTGTATTTCAGTATTTTCTCTTTTATGCCACTTTCAACTTGTATCCCGCTACATTTCCGAGGAAAACATCAAAGCTACGTTCAGATAAAGTAATTTTTGAGTTTTATATATTTGGTTGAATGTGTATATGAGCAGTGGTTTTATGTAATAAAGTACATTAACTGGAGTACTGTGCTGCAGTAGCCCACTTGTACTGTGTGTTACTTACCTTAATTTTATAAATATAATGATTATGTTACTATAGTTTTATGTTCATATCCGTGATAATTAAAATTGTCATTTTTTGACAACTTGAGTGGCAAGAATTTGTTCAGATTACACACCAGGAAAGATGAAACTTTACCCTGTTTCTCATTCAGGGTCAGCGACTAAAAAGTAATTTCTTCTTTCTTTTAATCAATAAACAACTTTCCTCTGAAATAAAAGAACGAGAAAGCTAATAAACTGGCATTGAACAGGAATGCTTTTATTTGCTTTGCATTTCTCAAAACAACACATCAAAATGGTAAAATATTTGACTCTTGTACAGACGATAATTAAAATAAATACAATGAATAATAATCATGATTAAAGGTTATATATACAACATTCACTGCCACCAGATGTCGCACTCCCTTTGTGTTCAAATGATGCAGTGGCCCGTGACAGCAGCAGATTAACACACAAGCAGAAGCACAACTGAGTAACTTTACCCTGTATACAAGAGAGCCAGCAAACAAACAATCCAGCTCAGGTTGGGGATCCTGTCACTGTCAGAGCCTTCGGGTGAAAGATTTAATTCTCTGCTCAGGAAGCCATTACTCCTCTATGTCTTCACTGCTATATTAATATTAAAAACCTTGTATATATAACCTTTAACAAGTATAATAAGCAATATCACCAAAGAAAGACCAGAGGCTTCCTGACTTGAATCTGGAGTATCTGGTATCGGTTACAGGTGAGACTCCATTTAAATAAACGCAGTAATAATTAAAGAAGCAGATTATTTTCATTTGGCATCATCACAGTCATTAGTGAAAACTTGAAATTGTACAATCATTTCTGCAAAGTGCTTTGTGTCAATATGCCTCAAAAAGGGTCGTCATGGTTTTTAGTTTTTTTTAATGTTAATGCCCGCAGCTTTTCCTTCACCACATGGAGGCTCAGTTTTATATAACCCAGAAGCATCCCCATATCTTCATCTTCATCAGAAATAAATCTATGGCACTACATGAGGATGCTTGATATGGTCTCCGGCAACATACTCAAACTTAGCATCGCACGGTTTAACCCTTCATTTTAAATACCATGTTGCAAATAATACAGAACCAGTTTTTACGCAGCACAATGCAAATGAAATATTACAAATTGAAACCCAACCGGTGTGAGACCTTATGCTGAGCGATGTCTCACCTCGAACTCAAAGGACAGAACAAACTCTTTGAACCTCTGTATACTCAGAGGTCTGCTGGGTACAGTAGTAAGGCAGTCAGCACAGCCGATACGATTTTAAAAATTGTCGTGGTGAAAAATGTTGCTACAAGAGTGAGTTTCAATCCATCATCTCCCAGGTTTGTTGTCACAGTGTGAATTGTTCCAGCTTCCAGCGTCTGTCCCATCGGTATTGTCTGCTCCCGACTCATATCCAGCACTTTGGAGTCCTTTTCTTGTTTTAAAGTAAGCCATCTTGTTCAAAGACAGACGGCAGGAGGGAGAAGTCGAAGGGAATGAACTTGACGCCGGTTCCGTGGTAGAATTTGTTCTGGAACTCCACCCTGAGTTACAGAAGCAAGCAGGAACGATTTAATGAAGGCACAGTAAATGATGGGGAATGTGAATGCAAACAGGAACAGTGAATAAAGTAGGTGACAATGGAAAATGAGCAAATCTGACCTTCTTAACTCAATATGTTAAAACTGAAAGATAGAATTAGAAATCACTGAGGCTCACATTCAATACCGTACTTTATAGACATCAGTTTAGATATTACCACAGCTACAAGGACAATAGCTGTGTCCCACAAAGGAGTTCGGGGGCCACGCAGAGACCGAACTGAAACCAGAAGTCTGGTCCAAAGAGGTTTTCCGTGATTTGCGTCACCAGATTGTCCCGCTCTTACCGCTGTATCCTAGCAACACAGCTGCACTTGGACACAACGAGAAACCTTGAATGCTACTTGGTTTTCTAACTTGTGTCTTGTTCACAGTTCAGTGGAGTTGATGTTAACGTGTAAGCATTGGATGCTTTTATGTTGACGCCGTTAACTCGTTTTAAATTTGGCACTGAAACGCAATCAATCCTGGGATAGGTTCAAGAGGGATCCACCAGTTGGAGCCTTCGTTGCTCGAGGATGAAAGGACACATTTGAAGGTCACACCACCGTGGGTCTTCAAATGCACAGTGTCCGAGGGACACAGCTAATACCTAGTCTCATATCACTGTATTCATATATTATATCACGGGACTAAAAATTGATTGCCAACATCCTGATCAGTCGTAACCACAGTGACTCACCAGTGGAGGCGGAGAGCATGGAGGAACGCCGACAAGCCTTCCATGACGAGCAGGATGGACACGGTGAGCACGGCAAAGAGGCCAAACACAGGCACCAGGAACACGACCCCGACTCTCGTGGTGACCCTCAGACCCAGACGCATCACCATGGACCACAACACCTCTGACAGCTCTGTGGAAACCAACGGAAACAAAATCCATTAAGACACAAAACAAACACATATGAGCATGTATTAGCAAAGAAATGCAAACTAGAAGTCAGTAGAAACAAAGGCTACACCCATACTACGTTTTTGTTTTAAAATGGTGTACACATACTGGGCGCCAGAATAAACAGGAAGCAGATTGTCTTCGCTGCCGTTGGTTGCTTAGATACAGAAAATACTTACGGGCGTGAGCCAAGCTGAGGGCCCAGAGACGCAGGTAGGAAGCAGTGTTGGAAATGCAGCCCAGGCAGTACTCTATGGTGTGAATGGCCTGGTGCAGGAGCACATCTGCAAAGTCGAACTGTAAACAAATATTTTAACAACACATAAGACACCACACTTAAATAACAATGAACTGTTTAGTGATTCAGAGACTGTATTAAAGATGGGCGACAAGTCTGCCACCAGGCCATAAACCCCACCTCCTCCATGTTTGCAGATGGGACATTGAACAAACTAAAAAGGAAACATCAATATTTGTTCAAGTGCTTTTCTAGTTAGTTTGCTTTTAGTTTGCTATAATTTATTCTGATAGGTCAAATGCAAGTATCTGTAGAACTTAAATAACAAGGCTCCATCCCCTGATCGATACTGAGCAGACTCTTGGCCCAAATTATGTCATCGGTGGATGATGGTTGCGTTTGTATCCAGGATATTTTGGCTTCATTTCTCAATAATGGGAGGATGTGGAGATGTGTCGTCCATCTTTATATACAGTCTATGGGTTTTTTCTCTTCTACGACCACTTACCTCATCTTCAAAACCACAGCACATTGCCCCATTAGCCGTGCAAATACCCCTCATGCAGCACACACTCCTCATAACGTCACATACAGAGTTCCAATCACAACGCAACAGCTTGAAATGTAATGGTGGATCTCTGACCTCTTTGGGGAGAGCTTCTCTGTCGGTGATTTCGTCAAATCCCTCCTCTTCATCATCTTCATAGGCTGGTGCTGTGGAATTTTCATCCTCACTGACACGCCTCACCCTCTCATAACCCTGAGGTGTGACAACAGATTTTCATTAAAACCACAAACGGCTCGAGTAGGAGAAAGACGTATGATACTGCGACGTTGATTTATTGAGCTGGACTCACTCTGCGTCTGCGCAGGCCTTTGCCTCCACGATACAGCCAGTACAAGTAGAGAGGCTTTCCTAACAGCAGCACAGGAACCGACAGCATCGCTACTACAACCAAGAAGATTTGCAGCCCGATCTGTGGAGTCGTGTTAACACGCAGTAAACATTAAGAAGGATTAAAATAGTGATAAACACAACCATTTAAGAGGAATTAGAAAACACAAACTCACCTGTCCTGGGAAGAGAGGAGCGATATCATTCCCCTGCATGACGAACATGTTGATGAAGTGGATGAGGATGCTCGGAGCCTGGCTGGAATCCCGGGCGCCGAACGCCAACCACTTGTAGATAATCATGAAGACCAGGTAGCCAAAGAGACAGAGCAGGAAGAGCATCTCCGGCAGGAACAGCAGATATACGTTGAATTTCTGTCGGAAGTGCCTGAAGGGAGAGAACATAGGAAAGTGTTAAAGTGGTCAGTGTATTGATTGGACCTTTCAAAATAAAATACATTGAACAGACGTAGTTAGTATTAATATATGAATAGAAATGGATGATGATGATGATGATGATGATATTGTCATGGAGATGTGTTGCATCAAGGCCAACATTAAACTGTAAAGCATGATCATTAGTGCATGATTGTTAGTTTACCACATTCGCTGCTGAGACACAGAAATTCCACAGGACAAATCTCAGCACATCAGATCTTATCAGTTTGTACTTTTTATACTCCTCAAATCAGAGAATATTAACAGGGCTTTTGCCAGAGACTATTTTCAGCCGTGGATTTGGTGCACTGCACTTGTGAGTATTTCTGGCTGCAGGACGGTGCACGAGGGAACGATTCAAAATGAATTATTGTGGCCTGTGTTCGCAGTAACTTTACCTCCAGTGCAACCGAGAGGCTCATTGATGTGTTTTAAAAGAGATAAATGCCTCGTTTTTGTTTTTCTTTCCTCTAGTGTGTTATGTAGGGTTTTGTATTTGTAAAAGTTCTGCAATGTTAAAAAGCCAGAGAAATCTGAGGCAAAGCAAGCTCCTCTCTACCAGAGAAAACACAGAAACACCTTGTCAGTAGTAGTCCACATTTGCAAATTTGTTCTCTTATTTTTACAGATACCCATATTCAATTTAATGTATTTCTGATTTGAGTAAAAGACAAAGCAACTATTAATATAATAGCTGTGGCGAAAATATCTTTAAATTCTTTCAAAATAAAACCCATTCTTTCCTTTGTGGTGTGACTAAAGGGGACAGAGTTTGTTGAATGATGTGAAGACTCTGGAACGATCTGCCTGAGGAAATAAGGTCAGCTGAGTCTGTGATCTCTTTTAAATCCCTTCTTAAAATAAACTTTTATCAGAGAGCCTTTCCTGATTTTACCTGAATTAAATACTATTCATTGAATTTTACTTTTAAAAATGTATTTAAAAGAATGGTATGTCTTTTAGAGTTCTTTTCAATAAATATTGTCTTTTAATATTTGTGTTTCCTTAATTTTTTGCTTAGCTCATGATTTTATGACCTGTCTTTTATTTTGCTGTTAAGCACTTTATAACTTAGATTTTGAAAAGTGCTCCATAAATAAATATATAAGTTATTTGTAAAGGTGATGAAAAAATGACTGACACAGATTGTGGAGGACACTCACAAGTGATTGAAGACACTCAGCACCACTCCAAAGCTCATGTGGATGACGCCGATGACAACGGACATCTTCATCTTGTACGAGTTGAGGAAGGACAGTCGGTTCACAGCCAGGTTCCATATCTGATTAAACATGTCAAAAAAGTGATTTCAGTGATAATGATAAGACAGTGAGGTCAGTTATATTCTGTCTTTTCTGTTTAAGGGTATTTACTCACAGGATCAATTCCAAATGGGTACGGTCCAAAGAAAACACCACTGACGTTCGGGTCCAACGTGAGCACAGCGTTTGTTCTCAGCGTTTTGTTTCTGTAATGTAAAAAATGTTGTGTCACAAAATGTATCGAAATCAAGCGCCAAAGAATTATGATTGTTTGTATTCGTATACTGACAACTTACGTCCACTGCTGATTTGTGAACATAGCCTTCACGCTCCAGCCGGAGCCGAATATGTTGAGCGACTTGGAGAAGCAGTCGTTGTAAATGAGCCCGGTGTAGATGGAGAAAAGCCCCATCATCAGGATGATGTAACGCCCGTTGAAAAACGTAGTCCAGATCTGGCAGCGACAAACACAGGTATCAGCCAAAGATGATTCACAATAACACCACCTCTGCATTATGGATGAGAGGAAGACTCGCCGCCCCCCCACCTCGTTGTTGGAGCGTTTCTTCTTCTGCTTTTTCTCCGTCAGCACCATCCACAAGGCAAAGAGGCTCATTACCATCCCGTGTCCAAGGTCACCGAACATCACGGCGAACAGGAAGGGGAACGTAATGATGGTGAAGGGAGCTGCGGGTAAGACACACGCGCTCAGTGTACCGACTCAGAGCTTCTCAAATGAAGAGATACTTCCCTGTTCTTTTAAAAGACCTAGCAGGAGCTCTTACCTGGGCTTACCTCGCGATAGTCCCCCACCCCATAAGCCTCCACAATGCTCTGAAACCCAGATGTGAACTTGTTGGTTCTTAGCATGGTCGGTGGAGGGTCGTTGCTCGGGATGCGGTTCACAAAGGATGGGACAGTGGCATCACCTTTTCTCTGATGAGGAAAAACACAGATACAGTATGAGTGTGAGAATGGAAGTAAGTGAGTAAGTACATTTATTCGAAACTGCATCAATTATACGATGTTTTTAGCATAAACGTCCTCTGAAATCCTCCTCTGCTAGCATCACTACTTCTGCTAGAATCGCTACTTAGGGTTGAAACCCCTCCATCGACATAGTGGTGAGTAGATAATGAGAATTTTCATTTTCGGATGAACTATTCCTTTAGGGGGTCGTGCGCCATATGTTTCACTCACTGCTCCCTCTTCTAGCGCCCCCCGCAGGTTTGCCAGGTCACTGACGGGACACCACACTTCAGCGATCAGACACTTGTTGGTGACGTCGAAGCTGCAGATGTTAAGGATGTGGTAGATGGCCTTCATCTTTTTCACCTGCACCACCCAGGTGTAGACCGACTCTGACGCCTTCTGCAGAACCTGCCTCAAGTAGTCGTCAGTGCGGTGCAGCACCTGGAGGAAGCACCACGTATTAACTCTCTGTGTGTGGACATGTCACATATTCCTGTTTGGATCTGAGGCTTTAATACTGCTGTTTGTGTGTGAATCCTACACTGTTGAGGTCCTGGATGCGAGTCTTTAAACTGTCCAACACATCCGCCCGCTCCTCATCGTTCTCAGGGTGTGGATAGAGGTGGCAGTGGTAACTGAGAACAACAAAGACGGATGTGTGGTTATAAAGAAGCAGAAGACATCAGGTATTTTAAACATAAAACAGTGTTATGATGGCGTTCTTACCAGTCGCAGATCTTTTGAACTTTCTGTCCGATCTGGTCTCCCCAGAAAGAGATGAGAAACACGACACTTTTGCTTATCTCACCCTGAAACAACACAGAAAAGACAAGTTGTTATTAAACTATTGCAAAAGCCATGAACAGACTGACACATAAGGTGGTTGCATCCTTCGGAGGCTGCATTTGTGGACCGATTGCATCACAGCGGCACAACTAGGCTGTCACGTTTTCGAAAGGCTCCTTCAAATTCCCTTCCCGAAGAACAAAGGGAATCCAACGGACGGATCCTCTCGGGCCCGACCTATCCCAGGATTCATTACGTGCCAATGACACAGCTAATGAGCAAGCTATGCTGTATGCAGTAGGTGCAGCTGCTCTAAAGAGCTGACGGTGCAATGGTAAGAGCTGGGATGCAAATAGGAAATCCTCCACAGAGACCAGCCTTTCAGAACAGCCTTCACAGACTACTCGGTCTACGGAGGCCAAGTCTTCGTAGATAGAGTAGAAGACAGAGTCCTCTGAAGGATGCTTCACCTGATTTGGGACACAGGTTGTTAGGTTGACCCATTTCAGACTTGGTATTAACATCCATCCTCCATACCCGGTGTGAATAGACCAACTTAGGCTTTTACACCTGTGATCGGGTCTCTCAGGATGCATGTTAGTACCAGGTCTGACCAGGGACTTTAGTGCTCAACTCACCGTGTCGAGATCGGTGAGGTTCTCATCCAACTCTGCGTAGCTGAGGATGGTGTAACCTTTACACACTCTCCACAACATGCGCTCGAAGGCCTCGACCTTCACCCGCTGGATAAGACCCGACACAAACCTGCGGACAGGAAGAGAGTCAGATTAGGATCACGGCTCGTTTCTCTCCGATAACGGCTGCGATCAGACGATGTCGTGCTGCAGCTCACCCCAGTTTGGCTCCAAGTCTTTGCATACCGGTGCATCCACTCACCGAGTCGGTCTCCATAGTGGGGAATTCTTCATACTGGGGACCAATAGCCTCGTGCTAATTATGAAAAGGAACATGTTTCGTTGATGACAGTTTACAGTAACAGCTTTTATGTTTATTTACTCAAACCCCTCTCGTCACTGATGCTCTTTATTCGCTTTATTTACTCTCTTTAACGCTGCAGCCTGGGGGAGTCAGGTGCTGCTCCTAACGGCTGCAGTGCGACCGTGTCATCAATTAAAGTCAACGCTACCTCTACCTCCGTCGCCAAGGGAAACAAGACACGTCAGCACCGAGAGCGCAGGATGCTGCTGTCGTGGTGAAAGGAGGCATCTTGAATGAGATACAAGAATAAAGACACTCACTCTGGAGCGGCTGTGGATGAAGGTCCGCGTGATCTTCAGCATGTGCGTGTACTCGGTGAGCTCCAGGAGGTTCCGCTGCAGCTTCTCCTTGTTCTTCGCCACCTCGCTCAGCTCCATCTCCAGCCGCTGGAGCTGCTCCTGCACATCACATAAATCAAGACTGTGTCACATCTGGTGAGCAGCGGCCGCCGTGGTTATGACAACCATGGGAACAACTGTTTACCATGTCGCTAAAGTGCAAAGTGGTTTTAGATATCGCCAGAAGAGAAAATTGAGTCATGACAGAAGATAAATGACTCAGTAATGTCTTTGTACACCAACACTGACCCAGGTTTGTTAACATTAAATACAATTAGCAATTATATTTCACTGGTCACAACAGACCGATTAATGCTGCAGCTGCAAAACACATTCCAACAACCACTTTAAATTCGTATAAGGAAGAATGTATTATTCCAACCACCTGTCTCTTTATAAGCACATATGAAAATGTATTTATGTAATGTGTGTGAGTGCATGTTAATATATTGTGGTAAATGCAATACAATATAAAGGTGGAAATAATTAACTGAATAATGATAACTAGAGCCCAACCGATTAATGAGCCTTTCACAGACATATTAATATCGGTGTTTATGTTTGCCTATATGAATACTTTCATTTTACAGAATAACCAATGCAGATAATATGTGAATTTATCTTTATACTTTCTTATTCAATTTCTATATATTTGTGAAGTTTATTATCAGAGCATCAGTACATTTAAATTCACACTACTGTCCTTATTATATAATATACTGTGTTATAATTGGTTTTGGGGAGCATCCAACTTTTCAGAAAAGAAAACGAAATGAAACTATATTAGTGTGGTCTGTAAAAACTCATCTAAAGTTTCAGGTCATTCTCAGACAGAAAGAGCCTAAACTTGTGTTAAGTAGCCGTTCATCATAACAAAAAAATTGAAAAAAAGATGATAAAAGTGAAAGTCTGGCAACGCAGCGATGCAGATTATCACTTTTATTGTCATGGTCATCTTCCATTACTGATGATTACATGGAGAAGCTAAAAGCAGCAGAGCCAGGCAGCCAAAAACTAAAGTGGGCTTTCAGCTGCTGAGGTGATCCGTCTGTACAGAGATCACAGACACGCTGGGTGACCTCCTGATCCCACTGGGAATTAGATGAGATTTCCAGCGAGGATTCAATAAGAATGTGGTCAAATATTGAGGAAACTGCATCATTCCATAGAAACTGGGATATTATATAATACTCAACATATGTTATGAGACGTGGGAGCTCAAATGGGGAAATCGGGTATAAATGAAACTTACCATGATCTCCAGGACTTGTCTGGGAG